>NC_138529.1:95903554-96503554 GCF_964234715.1 Podarcis melisellensis
AACACTCCTATGTATGAATTATATTTTATTTTTATATAGTGTTACTTTTGGATTGCTGTGAATCAAACCATAAGGTCTGGTCTTGTAAATTTGCAAGGAATCAATACAGATTTTGCTAGGAAAAAAGCCTGCCACTAATGTGTAACATTTTAAACCAGAAAGGTTTTGGGTGGGGTCATGTTACATGTCCAAAGCTATATTCTCAGCTATCAGATCTCCTTAGAGCTTTTGATTTCACATAAAAGCAGTACTTAAAGATAAGTGTAAAGGTAATGTGATGGGGAAGGATGACAGTGGCTGATCTTGTAATTTAAAAAAATATATTAGCTTTTAGACTAGCTTCATGCTAAAAATCATGAGATGCACAGATTGTTAACGATTAACAGCTATGATTGTCATAATGAGGTAGGCCCCACCTAGTGTGAAATAAAAAAAATTAAAAGTCACAGTCAAAATGTAGAATGGTACAATAATTATTTGTGTTTCTTTTTTAGGAAGTAAAGATTCTCAAAGAAGATCTAGCAACTAGATTGAACAGTAATGAAACGGCTGAAATACTAAAGGAGAAAGATGAACAAATTAAAGGATTAATGGAGGAAGGTGGGTATTAGTTTCTTAAAACAGTTCCTGGGAAACTAGCTACATATGTTACTTCAAATGTCTGGTCACTTTAAAGTTATTCTGTAAGAAATACTTTTTGACTACAGCCCTTACTGGAAAGGGAAGAATAGATTTCCTCTTCAAACCTATCTTTTCAACAAACAATTCAGGGTGTGAAAATTTTAATGGCTTATGAAAGGGTAAAACTAGGTGTGTGTAGCCCTCCAAAAAGGTGGAATAACAAGGCTTTAGCCCTGAGTTACACAAACCAGTTGATGTGCATCTTAGACCTTTACAGCTGCTTCTGAGATACAGTCGTACCTTGGTTCCCAAACAGAATCCTTTCCGGGAGCTTCCTGCACTCAATTGGAGGCCGTGTCAAACGTTCGGGTTTTAAAAAAAACATTTCAAACTGGAACACTCACTTCCAGGTTTGTGGTGTTTGGGAGCCAAAACATTTGACTCACAAGGCGTTTGAGAACCAAGGTACGACTGTACAATGTTAACCCTAGGCTCAGTTGCAACTAAATTTTCCTCTCATGCTGTTTCTACAAGAGTAATGTTAAAAGGAGAAGCAAGTTTCAATCGTATATTCATAGAATGTCTGTATCGTTGCCCACTTGAGGCTGTCCTAGCCTAGTGAGACAAACATGACCAGGAAGGAGCAACGGTGAACCTCTGGCTCAGCAGGCCATTCCCCCTACCCTTCTCCTTTGTGGGTAGGAGGACTTCAGCAATGTTTAGTTTCAGTTTCAAAACTAGCCAGACTCAGACCGCGGTTTAAGAAGATGAATTCTTTAAACGGATCATAGGGTTAAGTTACAATCACTGGTCTGGATGACATAATGTGCTACAATTCAGGGAAACTCAGAAGTGAATGCCAAAGTCTTCCTGGCTTCATGTCTAGCTAAATCATGGTTTGGCGTGATGTGTGAATGCTGCATATGTGTGCTTTAGAGCATTTGTGGTAGCTTTGGATCCTGCCCATTTTTATTTTTATTTTACACAAGCTTTGGTACACTACACCTGTTATCTTTTCATAGGCTCCCAGTTGGCTTCTGTGAATGGGGACATAGATAGGCTTTAGATCTGATCCATTAGGGCTCTTATTGTGTTTTCTATCAGAGTAGACAGCAAACACCTCTGCGGATACTGTTGAATTTTTCTTGCTCATATAAGGCTAAATGTTTATTTAGGCAAAGTATAAGCTTTCGTGTGCATGCACACTTCTTCAGAAACTTAGTTGGTCTCTAAGGTGCTACTGGACAATTATTATTTTATATATATATATATATATATATATATATATATATATATATATATATATGCAGGTTTTGGTGTCCTCGGGTGTCTTCCCGTGTAAAAGTTGGGGTGTCTAGGCGACGTTTCGACGAGGTCTCACTCGTCATCTTCAGGCTGGTGCTTTCGGCTTCTTGTTACTGGAACAGAGCAGGATCTCAGTGTTTGAGTTCCTATAAATACTGTTGAGGGGGTGTGGTGTATAGCCTCCAATGTTCTGGGCAGAGAGGAAGTTCCCAGGCTAGTGTGCACACTAGCCTGGGAACTTCCTCTCTGCCCAGAACATTGGAGGCTATACACCACACCCCCTCAACAGTATTTATAGGAACTCAAACACTGAGATCCTGCTCTGTTCCAGTAACAAGAAGCCGAAAGCACCAGCCTGAAGATGACGAGTGAGACCTCGTCGAAACGTCGCCTAGACACCCCAACTTTTACACGGGAAGACACCCGAGGACACCAAAACCTGCATTCCTGTACCCGTGAAAATCTACGAAAGCATATATATATATATATATATATATATATATATATATATATATATATATATATATATATATATATAAAAATATAAATAAACTGTGTCAGACCAACACAGCTACCTACCTGAATTTATAAATATATGTTACTTCAAGATTGATGCATAGGGTTTAGTCTTACCTGATTATATCTATCCCAGTTCACATGCCAGGGAAATTATGTACATGGCTTCAAGTCATTTTTATGATCATAGTCATCACTGGTGATTACGTTAGTTTACATACCCTTTCACAGCCCATTTGCCCAAATAATTGGAAGTTAAAAAATCAGAATATGAAGAGTCATAGTCCTATGTTAAATATGCATTTATCCCCGTTCACCAGATCTATCTTTCTTTTCAGGAGAAAAGCTTTCAAAACAACAGTTGCAAAATTCTAACATCATTAAGAAGCTAAGGGCAAAGGAAAAGGAAAGAGAAAAAACAAATACAAAGCAGAATAAAAAGATTACGGAATTAGAAGAAGAGTTACAGCATTTGAAACAGGTTGGGTAAATTTTTAGACATGGCCTTGGAAGGGTTTGCATGCCTTTTATCTATGTGTGAATTCACTTATTATTATTTTTTAAAATGTGTAACCTGCCTCTTAAGAATCAAGCAGGCTTAATACAGGATTTTTTTTTTTAATCCAGTAAAATATAAAGCCATAGTGCTCAAAGAGCAGCCATATTATTTTCAGAATTCTCTCCAAAAATGGAAAAAACAAAATAGCTCTGAATCTTATTGTGAAAGCCTTGCCACAGCCTTGTGGTCAAAGCTATGCTTCTTGCAGCAGATGTATTCAGCTTATGTAGTGAGGGCAGATGGAGTCGGGACTGTTCATAGAGCATAGTTTACCATGTTTCCCTCATGGGAAGAAGCTGTATTGGATATATAAATAAACCTCTAAGGGTGAGAACCAGCACCTTGAATTGTTCCTGGAGGAAAATTGATAGCTGTTGCTGGTTTTATTGCTCCTTCTATCTGCTCTTTTAGTTATTCAGTAGTTTCATTTTTTATTTTTTATTTTTTGCATTCTTGGAAGCTTCAACTGAAAGGCTGCTTACAAATATTTTAAATGAATAAATAGAACCAGTTGAATGTGTACTATGAAGAGGCAGAAATTTTGCATCAGTTGAAGCTTTTTTGACAATAAACACACATGAAAATGTCATGGGACTGTATCTAATTTTAGCTCTGCACTAGTGAAAGCACCACTGCTAGTGCAAGGCAGGGCCATCATTTTCATCAGTCTTCCTCTCACTAACTACAGCCCTCTGTGTCATATCACACACTGTTCCAGAGGGCCCCCAACCCTCAGAAGACACATTTGGAGTGCACAGAAGGCTGCACTGAGTAAGAGCGGTCAGCAAAACCCAGGAGTCCTGCCTTGCACAAGTAGAGGTTCTTGTATTATTGCAAAGCCACTACTGAATACAACCCATAGACCAGAAATAAACTGATTCATCCATTCTTAACTGCAGCACACAATTTAGTAGCTAAGTCCACCAGCTTCAACACAGTCACTGCAAATGTTGCCCATTTCAGATGCCAAAAAAGTGTAAAGGCGCAGAGACACACAATTAGGTTTAACCTTCTTTGTTAGTGTAATGATATTTTCTGTAAAACTTTCTGTCAAGCTTCTGAATCATTTTCCTTCATTGCTTATATTTTTCCTTAGTCTAGCTTTCGATAAAGGTAGCAGCTGTTTTCTGTGCGGAGTGATTTTTAAAGCTCTGTATAGAGAAGTTAAGCAATAAGTTGTGATGCCTTTTCATTGTAACAGGTGTTGGATGGCAAAGAAGAAGTTGAAAAGCAGCACAGGGAGAGCATCAAGCAGCTAAGTAGTGTGGTTGAACGGCAAGAGAAGGATATTACCAGACTCCAGACGGATCTTGAGGCTCTTGAAGAGAAGAACCGAAGTGTGCAGGCAGCTCTTGATAGTGCATACAAGTAAGGCAATGTCCATAAAAATGGGCAAGAACAGATATTTGTTGTGCCTAGAAGACAACATTCTCTTTTAGGTTTCCCCAGTATTTGCAGTACTGTGCATTTTGTTTTCCTGTTGGATTTTTAAATACATAAACATAGGATGGTGTTCAACAAAGTTTTACTCAAGAGTGGACTTATTTAAAAGAATGGACGTAGTCATGTCCATCAATTTCAATGCATACCTACGTTTAAAATACATATTTTTTCACAGGGAACTTGCAGATCTTCACAGAGCCAATGCTGCAAAAGACTGTGAGGCACAAGAAGCAGCATTAAGCCATGAACTGAAAGTGAAGGAGGAGCTGGGCTTAGCTCTAGAGAAGGCCCAAGAGGAGGCTCGCCAGCAACAAGAGGCTTTAGCAATTCAGGTCAGTGTTGGGTACAACTAAAGTTTGCAAATGTTTTTATTTTGCCAGTTATATACGTTGTAATGCTTACATGTCATAGCAGTGCAGCCTGAAAACCACATTATAAGTGATTCCCAGAAAAATCTAATTCAACATGTACTTGGCATAATTACAAGTAGGAATGAATGAAGCAGAGGGACATGCTTTAAAATTACATAGAAAGCCACTGAAATGCTGCAAATCTTAAGGGGTGAAATTAAAAGGGTATTAGCTTACTTCTCATTTATCATTGCTAGGGCACTAGATTTGAAGTACCGTATTTTTCACTCTATAAGACGCACCTAGTTTTTAGAGGAGTTAAACAAGAAAAAAAAATTCTGAATCAAATGTTGTTGAAAAGTTTTTTTGCGGCTATCCCTGAAGCCAGAACAGCAAGAGGGATTGCTGCGCAGCTCTCTCTCTTGCTGTTCTGGCTTCAGCAATAGCTGCGCAGCCTGCATTCACTCCATAAGACACACACACATTTCCCCTTACTTTTTAGGAGGGGAAAAAGTGCGTCTTATAGAGCGAAAAACACAGTATTTGAAGCAGGATGCACATGCTCTTTGTGCTGCAGCTACAGCATAGTGGTAAAGTAATGATGATAACTCCTTAAGCAACCTAATGGTGTTCTGGGTATGATAGTCAGAATTATAGGAGGTGCCAACTGGTGTTGATGCATGATAAAAGGCCAATGGAGTGTTAGATTTGCATATTCAGTTCGGCATACTGTATTTGTATCCCTGTGTTGCAGGTGACAGACTTGAGAGTGGCCCTGCAACGTGCAGAACAACAAACAGCTAGAAAGGAGGATTATTTGCGCCAGGAAATTAGTGAACTTCAGCAGGTACTCTGGCAGATTGTTCTCTGAGATCTGTCTTTTTTTGCCTCTTACAAATGCTAGGGAAAAATTGTTTTCTAATTCACGAACGGTTGACTGTTGATTCTCCTTCCAGTGATCCATAACAGGAAATTTTAAAAGGGAGCACATGGCTACTTTTAATTTGGGCAGAGAGTTAGAAATGGGCATTCTCTACTGAACATTCAAGATTTTAAGTTATCAATCAGTTTGGACTTCTTGGATTTCCAGTTTCAATAACAAGCAGTGTGCAAAGCAACAAATATTTCCATGGTTTGGACTTGTGCAGAGCCTTGATAGTCTTGCCAGTGGCCAGCAGGTGGGGCTCAGTCCCATAGATAATGCCTTGCTCCTTCTAATAACTAGGAGAAGCAATTGTGCAAAATAAGCAAAATAGCTAGATGTTCAATTGTATGCTGTAGCTGAGCAGCAAAATCCAACTTTTCATTGTGCAGTTAAATGATTTGTGGTACAGCAAATGGTATACTGCTTAAAGCTGCTGCTGTCTGTAATACCATACTGCTTACTTGCTAACTTTTTTTGCAGTACATTAACGAAAACTTTTCAGTAAACGGAGGACGTGGCACAATACTGTATTTGCCTGAATAGGAATAAAGCTTCAGATGGTTCTGTTCATGGTATTTTAGGGCTTAAAGTAGTGCTTACCCAATTTATAATTTCAGAGACT
Source organism: Podarcis melisellensis (assembly GCF_964234715.1). NCBI lineage: Eukaryota > Metazoa > Chordata > Lepidosauria > Squamata > Lacertidae > Podarcis > Podarcis melisellensis. The sequence continues at coordinate 95,909,896 of NC_138529.1, forward strand.
TCAGGAAGCAGAGACTCGCAACCAGGAGCTGAGTCAAAGTGTTACATCTGCTACAAGGCCCCTGCTCCGACAGATAGAAAACCTGCAAGCAACCTTGGGAGCACAGACCTTGTCATGGGAGAAGTTAGAGAAGAATCTCTCTGATAGGCTTGGTAAGACAAAAGTTGTTGGTCAGTGGGATTTTTTGCGGGGGAGGGGACGAGTCTCAAGAACTTCCATGCATAGCACAAAATTAATGGATATGAATGGGAACTCATGATTATGCAGGCACACACACACACACACACACAGAGAGAGAGAGAGAGAGAGAGAGAGAGAATAGGAGATACAGGCATGTTTCTGGGATCTGTGTTCTGATGGTGCATCTAACGATTTGCCAGGGATCTACAAAAGCCTATGTGTGACCAGAAAACACTAAAGCACAGTTCCATGTGGTTCTGATTTTGCTTCTCTGGTTACAGCTTCTTCTGCTCCCAACCCAAGTGGGTGGAAAACTAGTCTAACTAGGTACCATTGATCTCGTGTACAGGCTCAGTTTATTCCTCACCCCCTCCCCAATCTCTCCTCAACCCAGGCAGTGATCCAGGCAGTGTCTAAAAGGAACCATCTCTGTCTTAAATCCATAGTCCCTTGCATGTGACATACCTAAGGGCCATGTTCAATATATACAATGTGATAATAGCTTTGGGAGAGAGGTCATAAAGTTATCAGAGGCTACACTCCCCTCCTAAGAATACAAGAAGAGCCTGATGGATCAGCCTGATGGCCTATCTAGTCCAGCATTCTCACAGTGGCCAACCAGAGGCCTGTGGGAAAGCAGCAAGTAGAACATGAGCACAAGAATGTTCTCCTCTCCTGTGGTTTCTAGCAACTAGTATTCGGAAGTATTGCTGTCTCCAGCTGTGGAGGCAGAGCATAGCCATCCATCATGGCTAGTAGCCATTTATAGCCCTCTCCTCCATAAATTTGTAAATTCTAACTAGTAACGTTCTCTCACTGTTAGGGGAATCTCAGACTGCCTTGGCAGCACAGGCTGAAAGAGAACGCGCTGCTACAGAGGAACTTCTTGCCAATAAAATCCAGCTTTCTTCCACTGAGTCACAAAATAGCCTCCTAAGGCAAGAAAATACCCGCCTTCAAGCACAACTCGAGACAGAGAAAGCCAGGCTGAAGAAACTAGAAAATGAAAACAATCGGTAAGTTGCTTCTAATGTTTACAACAGTTTCTCTGAAAGTGTACAACACAGTTGAAATAGCTAGGTGGGGTGTAATGAACAATGCTACTTTAAAAATTTAATATTTCTTTAACACTATATTTTATTCTATTTTTTGTGCCACTTGTATGGCCGCTCAGTGATATTGTTTTCTTAGGGTCTCAGATGCTTTCAGGATACATGCATTCTATTGGGAGCATTTTTCCTAATGCCATAGAAAGCAGAAAGAGTGACAACGTATACTGCAGGCATGGGAAACCTGTGGCTTGCTGGATGTCCTTGGACTTGCAACTGCCATTAGCCGCAGCCAGATTGGCCAAGCACAATGTATATTGTTCTCTTAAAAATGGTTACATTTGTTGTGTGAGTGCTGCTACCAGCATAGTGTGTTTACCAATAAAACCATCTCACCAGCAGTGCAGATAATACAGGTTACTTGGTGATCCCATGTGCATCCAAACTGGCATGCTGGAGTTCATATGGGCCTGTTTTCCTTTTTGCAAGTTCTATATAATCTTGACTGCCAGACACAATACAGTGATATCTCGATTCTCGAATGAAATCCATTCTGAAAGCCCATTTGGTTTCTGAAATGTTCAAAAACCGAGGCGCAGCTTTCCATTGGTTGCAAGAGCTTCTTGCACTCATTGGAAGCTGCGTCGCACGTTTGGGTTCCGAAAAACATTTGAAAACGGAAGCATTTACTTCTGGGTTTTTGGTGTTTGAGAACCAAAACATATGACAACTGAGGAGTTCGAGAACCGAGATTCCACTGTAGTAAATCTCTCATGCTACTTCAGTGCATTTTTTGCATTTTATTTTTTAAAGTTTTTTTTATTGAAATAAGTACAAACAAAGCTATACAATAAAAATAGTAGAAGTACAAAAACAGTATGTTTATAATAAGATTCCTCCTCCTATTTACTGAGATTGTACATGTGTTTTCTTGCTCTTGGTGCAGGTATGAAGTCGAGCTGGAAAACCTTAAAGAAGAGTATGTGAAAACTGTTGGAGAGGCAAAGAAAGAAAAGGTTTTGATATATTCTTTGATAATAACATTGCTTTAGCAAATAAGACTTCTCAGTGAATAACTACATCTTTTTTTTGTTTTCTGAAGACGCTGTTAGCTACTCAGCTGGAAATGGAGAAAATGAAAGTTGAGCAGGAAAAGAAGAAAGCAATTTTTGTACAAGAAACTGCAAGAGAAAAGGTGCTTGTTCATGTTAACCACTTTCCATAGTTCTTGGAGACAATGCAAGGCTTAAATGAGCACACAAAGCAGTTGTCAGGCGAGATGAAAGCTTTCTGGGTTCTCTGTGTTTCACTCTTGATAGTGCCATACACTATATACAGTATAAATTCTGGTTTAGTTGTCTGTAATAACAACACAACTGTTATTGTTATTTGTATACCACCCTTCATCTAAAGGTCCCAGGGTGGTTCACAATAGAAATTGTCATGGCAGTGGGCCACAACCTCTTATTTTGTGGGCTTTATACTTCCTTCTGGGACCTTAAGTCACACTGCCCTGAACCTTCCCTTTCCCTTGGGTTTCCCATTGGCCTTCAATCCTGAGACTATTCCCTCATTTTAGTTCGCTCTTGGACAACTTTGGGGATGCTCCATTTGTTTGTACTTAACTTGAGGATACTGAAGAAGTCTTTATGTTATATATACAATGTAAATTCCTACACTGACAAAAAATAGCAAGCATGCTGCTCTTTCATCAGCAGTGTGTCCGATGCTAACATGACATTAGGGTTTCATTCTGCTCTGTGTGATTACTAAATGAAGTTACTTTGTTTCAAATAATCAGCAAGTTCTGTAGATGATGTGACTTTGGAAGTTGAAAGAGCAGAGTAAGCAGTGCTATCAAGTCCATTTTGTTACTTAATTTATTAAAGTTACAAATGAATTGCATAACAGGAGATCTTGTGTTTGTCATGTTTTTGTCATCTTCTTAGTGAGTATTTCAGAGTAGGTAAATTCTTTGCACTAATATATATATAATATTTATATATAGTTATTCTCTTTGGATATTGTACATTTTCTCTTAGGAGCGTAAATTATACACTTCTTCAACAATGGAAACTGTCTCAAGCACTCCAACTCTGTCACGCTCAAGCTCAATAAGTGGGGTTGATATGGCAGGACTCCAGGCATCCTTTGTATCCCAGGTATCGCTCCATGTATCATTTGACCTTTATTTGCTCCTTCAGTGTCTTTTTTTAATTAATATCATTGTGCTGTCTTAATTATTTTCTTGAATCCAGCAAAATCTCACTGCTAAAATGAGAGCAGGTAGTTTGAAGTAGTTTCACCAGTTCATGTGACGCTATAGGGCAACACATAGAAGGTGAAAATATACGCTGGTAATTAGAAAATGAACTTTCTTCTCTTTGCCTTTGTGGTACATTTTGGCTCTCATGAGGAAATTCCACTTTGGACGAAACCTGAATAGAGCTTAACTGACAGGTCTTGAGTATAGCCTTTTATCAATATCAGAAGATGAAATTATTTAAATGTGGTATTTTCTTTCTGGAACATTACTTCTACAAACCACTGAATGTATATATTTGCTAACAAAAACTGCAAAGACCATTTTTTAAATATATACATGAAATGCTTTCCAAACAGTTCAGTCCTCAGCAACCCTGTGATGGTGATTAGGATGCTAAATATTGAATGGCCAGGGGTTATCACATGAACTTCATGGCTGAGCAGGGTTTCGAATCCACTTCTCCTTGATCCACCATACCAAACTGATTGTCTTCACTTGCTTTTGCAAGTGCTGTTTCAACAACAAAAAAGTTAACATTCTAGTGTCAATCTTGAAAGTTGTATCATTCTTTAGGTACAAAATAATAACTTGCTTTCTGTTAAGTATTCAATTCCATGGGTGTATCACAATTTTTATTGCAGGATGACCAACATGATCATTCCTTTGGTTCAGTGTCTACAAGTGGGAACAATCTATATGACGCAATGAGAATGGGAGCAGGCTCAAGCATTATTGAAAACCTGCAGTCACAATTAAAATTGCGAGAGGGCGAGATTTCTCACCTACAGGTAACCTGTGTTGACCTGTGTGTCTAAACATAAGTAGGAATAGGTGTTCCATATGTGTGATATGCATACTTGATAGACTGGTGTGATCAGTTCATTTTTATGGGCTTGTTTTGCCAGAGTTCAGTCTTCAGCCTAATATATCCAGTATTGTCAGTCCATTGGGGGATCCCCCCAGAGCAAATTCTAGAGGGTTCCCCAACCTCCAAAAAAATTGGGAGCATACCAGGGCTAGCAACAGGATGAGAGGAGCCCGGAAAAGTCTTGTGTGAACACAGACACTTTGATCGCCGTAGAACAAATTATAGAAATGGTTCAGAAACATTTTAGTGGGTAGTTCCAACACGTGACACAGTAAGAAAAATATAGTGCAATGTTTCTGTCCATCTGCTTAATACTGCAGTAACTTGGAGGAAGTAACTACTGTAAGAGGTTAGCTACCATAACAGGTGTTTGTAAGTTCTTCTATTTTTCAGGTTCATGAGCTGCTGTAATACCTTCTAGTTAGCAGAGTTTCAATTCTCTTATTTTGTCCTCTGAATCCAAATCCTTGTGTATTGATGCTACATCAGAACAAGAGATGGAACTTCGTAATTTATTGTAGGCACACAATAAATGTATATGCCACAGTTATAATTTGAAACCTTGTGTTGCTTTCGCTTTGTAGGAATGGTTTACCTTAATCCCTTCATTTTATTTGTGTGCTGCTTTCCACAAAAGAAATCATGCTCATAGTGGCAGAAACAGGGATGCTTTTCAAACAAACACAACAAAACCAGATTCACAATAACGTAGCAAAACAGCAACATAGCAACCATTTCATAACAATGTAACAAAACGAGCAAGAATAATAACACAAAAAAACACACATTGCAGTAGTATAAAATAAAGCAACATGCAGCACTCAATGGCAAAAATAACAAGGGAGCTTCACAGTTTTACCTTAGTCCTAGAAACACCTATTCCATGATGTAGATCACAGTCCCTCTTCTGCAGCAACTTCTTATAAGGCTTTCAAGGACAAGGGGTGGGGTATCTGGAAACCCCACTTCTATGCATTATTCCTGTGAATACCAGAATACTCGTAATATGGGACATAAGCTTGCAGGCTTAACACTCCTGGTTAATTTTAATGGAAACAGAATTAGTAACTTGGTAGAATTTTAACTGTCAAATCTTTGTCACCTTAGCTGGAAATCGGAAACCTTGAAAGAACTCGGTCGGTAATGGCAGAAGAGCTGGTAAGGCTGACAAATCAAAATGATGACTTAGAAGAAAAAGTAAAGGAGATTCCCAAGCTACGTGCACAGCTAAGGGTAGGTAGCTTGTTTCTACGATGATATCTGAAATGTATTCAGCAGCCTCTGTAAATATGTCCCTGCTGTACATGTAAAGTGAAATGCTTTATTACAAAGTACAGCGAAAAGCAGTGCTTGCATTCCTAAACATACTAATAAATAATTCTCACTGAACACTACAAGAGTTACTTCTAAGTAAACCAGGTTAGGAACCTGCAGCTAATGCAAAATGCAGTTTTTAGGGTCCTTAATGGGACATGCAACTTTGCACATATTACACCAGTGTTGATTTTGACTTATAAAGGCTTATGTGACTCAGGATCCGAATACCCCACAATGATCTTTTGAGGCCCTTCTCTATGTGTCTTCTATGAAGAAGGGTGGCAATGCATGAATTGGCCTTTTTGGTGGCTTCTCATCTGCGGAATGCTCTCCCTGGTGTCGTCATTAACAGCTTTGGACACCAGGCTAAGGCTATCAGGTTTTACCAGATTTTGGGTGGCTAATTTTGGATCATACCTTTGTATGATTCTTGCCTCTGTTGTGGTGCTCATCTTTTAGTGGGCTGGACTTTGATAGTACTGCTGGATGAACTTAGGGGAGCGGGTGAATGAACACTTCAATAAATTTTGTTTGCTTTATTTTGCTTCTTGCCAAAACTGATTTTAGCTGTTTGTGTATTTTATGTTGTTGAAAGTTGCCTTGAGACTTTTTTGTGTGTTTGTGAAGCAGCGAATAAATGCAGTTACTGTGTGTGGTTGGTATTGTTTTGGCTACAGAAAGATTGGCACTCAAGAGAATTGACTTTTCTTTTAGTATATTCTATCTTGACATTCTAAAAAGTGTCTTAACAGCTCTTTTATAAATGTGGAGAGCAAGTCATCAATTATTGGGCTGTGTTGTTTCAGGATTTGGATCAGAGGTACAATACCATTCTCCAGATGTATGGTGAGAAAGCAGAGGAAGCAGAAGAACTGAGGTTGGACCTTGAAGATGTGAAAAATATGTACAAGACTCAGATTGATGAACTTCTAAAACAAAGGCATAGTTAATTATTGCTGAAGTTGCAGCTTGCAAACGACGTTGCATTAAACTGTAGAAATGTTTATGTAAATGCAGATGAGTTGTAAAGAATTTGTACTATAGGATGATTATACTGTAGAGGGTTCGTACGTTGGCAAGAATGTTATGCTTTTGTGATGGCCAACTGTCAGCAATTAAATTATTTGTTAATATTTAAATTTTTATATCCATAGCTGAATGTTAATTAAAAGGCAGACCATCTTGTTGTCAATATAGTAAGTTGCAAATTACTTTGCATAATGCTGATCATTCAGCAGCAGGAGCTTTTTAATTGCAGTTGCCTCACAGGGATGTAGCTGAATAATTTCACTGACAGGTTTTCATGGATATCCTAATGCTAATTCGTTTCTATCAAAATTAATATTTGGCGGAGAAAATATATTGATTTTTAAGATATAAATACCGATAGCAAATAATTGCTATCTGAAATACAAGGCTTAGAATGCCTTTTAAGACTTTTTTAAAACCACCACCACCACCACCAATTAATATTTGGATTTATACTGTAGTGTCCTAACCAGGGTACTGGTGCCCACAAAGCAAGATAACTGCCTTTGCAGCCAACAATACAGGGTGACATTTAAAGTCTGGAAATCGGTATTGTATGGTAATAGCAACCAAGCTCCCTCCTATACAATAGATAACAATTCTACTGTTTCTTAAATGTTTGGCTGCATTCCAAAGCATAATCCACTGCCACATAGAAGCCTAGCAGCTTCAATGGCTTTTAACTGTAGCAAAAGAAAAGATGCAACATTTGCCTAAAAATCAGCAGTACTCTGGGGGATGAAAAGGAGCATGGTGTTTAAAAGTTTACATGTTGAAATGGTTGCACCTCTTCCTGTCATAGCCTAATTCTCACCATGTGTGTGAGTGCACTTTATTTTCAAAAGTGAATAAACTTGTTCCAGATGTTTCAAATGAATTCCAGTAGTTTAGAAACTATCTTTAGAAGGTGTTTGACAGAACATAAAAAAAGGAATAGCATCTTGAGTTGCCTTCCCAACTATTTAGCCTAAGCGAGGCAGAAAACTCCCTAGTATCGGCCACATTCATAGGAGGACCTTTACATTATTGTGCTTTCTTAAAGTCATACTTTGTATGACAGCTATAAAGGGCCATTTCTGTTAAACTGACCTTAATCTGTTAAAATGTTCAGAAAAATATGTGGCGTTGCTGCATTTATTTAGGATTTTAAAAGGTTTCCTCACAGGAATTTGAATTTTCATAGCTGAATTTACATGAAATTTTTAGTCTGATAAATAGATAAAATTTATGCATCCTGTCATGTTGGTATACAAGACATATTTTCCTGAACCAATTATCTACAGAGCTTTTATCAAGCATAAGGTGCGTGGAAATTCTAAGATTTTATTTGATACTTTGACATTGTATCAACCACCTACCCTTAATTGCTTACCTTTGGTCCATGCCTATTTGGAAATCATGTGTTATAACCTCCTGAGATCATACCACCATGTAATAGGAAATGGGAGTCTTACACTGTTGGTCTGCCTGAGGAAAGCTAGTGTGTCAGGGAGAGAGCATCTACTGTAGGCTTTCCCCTGACATATTAGGATTCTTCCTGATCCACTAATTTTCTGTGTGCAGGATTTCTTTTTTTGTTACGTGACAGAACATTTAATGAAGCAGTTCCTCACCTATATTCTGAACTGCTACATTATCAGGAGGATTGTATCACTTTAATCTAATGATGGATATTTAAAGCATGCAATAATCTTCCTGATAAGAGACTAAATTACAGTCTAGTGTGCGAATTCTTTGATTCAAAAAGAGGTTTGCATAATAGTTGATACTTACACAAACAAGCAAATGATGGCTGCTGACAGCAGAACTTACCAAGTGTTATTTTCCAAGAAGGCACTGCATATTAGTACTTAAAGCCAATGCAAAATACAAATTGGAATGCTCCTGAAAACTCAATTTAAGACCTGAGAAACTTAAGTGCATGCTACTTTCATAATTTATATTTGGAATAAATTATCTCTGCATTTGAACTGGAGAATACAACCCCTGACTAGAACTTAGGTGTTTGCACTGGGAACGAAAAAGCTTAAGTCTTGCACCCAAAATTTTGCATCTTTTAGACCCCTTACTCACATGCTGCCTCTTCATGTTTAATGCAAGTATTGGTTATGTAGCCCGTGTTCCACCATAAAGCCTACAGACTTCCTTGTTCCTTTGCTATCAATTTACCAACTAATGACAATTGGAAAGTGGGGAAAAAAATACTTTTTGCAAGTGAGGTCTGTGAAATTTAGGCTCTCAAACTCTTGAAACGCATATGCAGTTTTCAAAAGCAACCAGACACTGGACATTTGTTTGCTCAGGACTTCTGGAAGCGCACCTGTATATTTCCCCTCCCTAACCTGCCAACATGCAAGAGCAGTGGGCTTCACAATGTTGGTGTGGAAAGCAATACTGCAAGAGAGAATTCCCTAGTAGACTGCAGAAGGAGACCTTGGTTTCTCAATGCATTGCTAGGCCCTCTTAATACTTTGTGGGAGTAAGTTAAGAACTCTAGTTAATAACTGGAAGAACAGTGCCGGTATATACAGTTGTTTAAATCTTCATTTCAGCTGTGTTAATATGGTTTGCCCTCTTAAGAATTGTTACATTTTTATAAAGGGCTGTAAAGTAGTTTAAATAAAGTATGTAGATGAATAATGTCATGGGAGTTAAGCTGTTAATGTAATGTAAATAATTTAAATATGTTTGACTCTTGGCCTGAGTAAAGTATTTGAGTTACCAGTGTTTTATATTTTTCTTAAATACAAAAATGCATCCTGGGGGTTGAGATGTTGATAATAACAGCTTCCAAACAAAGAAGCAGTGGCAGAACGTAAAGTGAGTTCAACGCCTTGCGAGCCAATTTGCTGAAGGCTTCACGCAGCGGTGAGGATGTGACGTAATACATGAACACAGGTTTGCCCATATTAGAGCCAGACCTTGTTGGCATCTGCCTATCTTGAGAGACAATGGCATGCACCTCCGGGGGTGAAGTGAAACCACCGTGTAGCAGCACCAAAGTGATCTCCCTGGGCTGAAAACCTGAGCAGTATGTATGGAGGTCCTGGGCTGCCCAGACAACAAGAAGCACCCCCCCCCCAGTCTTGCTGATGAAGATCCAAAGGAAAGCAAAGAAATATGTTTGGCATCTGCTTGGCTGCAGGAGTTGCCGGAAGCAAGGGCAATCAGCTGCCCTGTTCTCTTTCAGCATGAGGGGAAGGCAGCCCCTCGCAATCGGCTGCCCTGGTCTCCCTCACAGTGAGGGAAGGCAGCTCAGATCAGCAGCGTTATCAGTTGAGATTATTGTGCCATATCGGAGGTGCCATGAAATTGGCTGCCCTGCTTCACCCTCACCCCCCTGCATGAGGAGCGATATATTGCTACATATTGCTGGGTCAATACTGTTATCATGGTGTGATTTCCAAACCGATTTTGGTCAATATATTGAAAAATAACAGCACTAAAATAGACCATAAAATTTGTACAAAAATGACAAAAATTAGTTTGGGCAAGGGATGGAGCTGTGGACCCCCAGGTACATTCTGCAGACCCCTACACCAGTGTGGTGTAGTGGTTAAGTGCGACAGACGCATGTCTCCGCTCCTCCACATGCAGCTGCTGGGTGACCTTGGGCTAGTCACACTTCTCTGAAGTCTCTCAGCCCCACTCACCTCACAGAGTGTTTGTTGTGTGGGAGGAAGGGAAAGGAGAATGTTAGCCGCTTTGAGACTCCTTCGGGTAGTGATAAAGTGAGATATCAAATCCAAACTCCTCCTCTTCTAATTGGGAACCACTGTTCTAGACCAAAATAGTTGGGGACCTTGGACCTACACTCACTGGAAGATCTCAGACATGTCTTTCCCTGATATTCCTGGAGGTGCCAGGGATTGAACATGGGACAAGGTGCATGCAAAGTGCATGCTCTACAACTGAGCTATAGCTCCTAATGCATTGCATGCTATCGGGTGGGGGGTCTTAAAGGCACATAAAAGTAATGAAAGCCGTTTCTGTGTTATACTCTTAAAAACAAATAGACTTCACTTCATTCACTCTCAGAAGTGCATATATCTCCCAGAATATATTGTTAATAGGCTTTTGCAGTTATTTTACCTTGTTTACAAAACGCCAAGCAGGAGCACAAGTGATTGCTTTGCTACTACAATATAGCTCCTGGGAAACATCAGATGACATTTACATTTTTGAAATGCATTTTAAGATTAGGAAAACGTGTCTAGTAAACAATTACAGCGGTACTACATTCTTAATGTAGTTGCAAAACACCAGAATCTTGTTTTGAAAGATCACAAACTTCCTACGGTGCAATTTTTAATCTTTAGTTTAAAGATTATAGTGTTTAGCTGAAGCAGAAACAAGGAAATGGGTTCAAGACTTTGAGGAAAGAGAACAATGTGTTTGGACTGGTTTCACTTCCTAGCATTGGAAGGAAAAGAGGTTTTCCTGTGCTTGCAGAAACAGCAATATGCTGAAAGCCTTGTCAACAGGCTTTGCCTTGATTAATAGGTTTCCCACCAAGAATTTTCTATATGCATTTTGAAGAGAATTTTTTTTGCTTTTGGTACAAAGAGAGCCATAATTATAAGTGAACCTTTATGACTCAGCATCACTACCATTTTTAAAATGTGTAGTGCCCATTATGTTAATGAACATAACTCTAAAATAAATATTTAAACCCTAGTTTCCCAGGTTCTGGCACAACACTTTGAATCACACTGTGTTTGATTGTCTCATTTTACAGCTATCACTTCTCTGTTTCCCAGTACTGTGGTGCTGTTAAAATGACTGGTACAAGCAAGCACGGTGCTGATAACACCAAGGTTGCAGGTTTGGTCCCCTTATAGGACAGCTGCATATTCCTGCATTGCAGGGGGTTGGACTAGATGATCCTTAGGATCCCTCCCAACTCTACAATTCTATGAAGCCAATGTTTTAATTTGCAAAAATTAATTTGTTTCAAGATCCCCAAATGCAATGGGCTAATAGACTCAAAGTCCTACACCAGTAACTTCTTTCTTGCATCTCCTTCCCTCTTTTTTGTATCAGCCTTCTCAGAAGCAACAGTTCAGTGAAACTCCCAAAGGTAACATACGTTTCGACTTGAGGCGAAGGAAAGACACGAAGACCCCACTTTGGTGGAATCTAAACACACATGACACGGGTGGCGCTGTGGGTTAAACCACAGAGCCTAGGACTTGCCGATCAGAAGGTCGGCAGTTCAAATCCCCACGACGGGGTGAGCTCCCGTTGCTCGGTCCCTGCTCCTGCCAACCTAGCAGTTCGAAAGCATGTCAGTCCAAGTAGATAAATAGGTACCGCTTCGGCGGGAAGGTAAATGGCGTTCCGTGTTCTGTCTTATTCGCCAGAAGTGGCTTAGTCATGCTGGCCACATGACCCGGAAGTTGTATGTATGGCCAATAAAGCAAGATGAGTGCCGAAACCCCAGTTGGCCACGACTGGACCTAATGGTCAGGGGTCCCCTTTACCTTTACACACACATTTTTAAAAAACGCTTTTTAAAAGAAGTTTTGAAAAAAGGCATTGAATTTTGCATAGTTCACTCTCGCCTTCTCGTGTCACATTTGGATACAGTATTGCACTTTACAACACATTTAAAAAGTCTTCTGGCAGCTGTGTAGCTGAGGACTTTGTGTGGCATTAACTTTGGTTGAAGAGATCTAGACCTGGAGATCTCTAGAACATCTGGAAAGGCCCTCTGCCGGGTAATGGTTTGACTGATCGAGATTCAAGGCTATATGTATATATGTATTTATATAGCTTTGAATTTATATTGCCCTGAATCTCAATGCCAGGCGCGCCTTGAGCCAGGAGGACCCCTTTTCCGAGCCGAAAGCGGCTGCTTTCCCGCCCCCTGCGCCCAATTCAGTGGTGGATGTGACAGGTGGGTGCTCTGGGCACCCGGGAACTGTGGCACCCTCGCTAGTCTGCTCCCTTCGCCTCCCAGGCTGTCCGCGAGAGGCGCCTCTAGTCGCCACCTGGCTCTTCTCCTCGCCTTGGTCGTCTCCAAAAGGTGGCGCAGGCGGCGGCGCGCTCCGGGCCTGGCGCCAAGCCGCTGGGTTTCCGGAGGGCCGAGCCTGCGCCTTGTGCTGGCCCCTCCCTCCTTCCTTCCTTCCCTCCCTCCTCCGCTGGCCGCCGTCGCTTCGCGCTCCCCCTTCGGCGCCGGTGGAGGGGAGCTCCACACAGGCGCGGCAGCGGCGGCGGCGGCTTTGGCACCGACTCCCGGGAGGCACAAGCTGCGAGGCGGCGCGCAGGCCTGGGTCGGAGAGCGCGCCACGCCGCGCCTGGCTTCGCTTCGGGGCGTCTCCGGGGCTGGAGGTGCAACGAGGACGGGGCTCCTTGGCGCGCAGTCTCCTCGCCTCGGTTTGGAGTTTTCCTCAGGCAGCAGGCATAAGAGTTTCTGGTTTCTCTCTCCCCATCCCAACCCCCTTTTTTGTGAGTGTGGCTTTCTTCCCTCCTTTCTTGAGTGCAGGTGCCGCCTCTCTGCAAATTCCATCTCTGGAGAGAGAACCGGGCGGATGGAAGATGGGGCTTAGCTCAATGCGATCCTATCGGGCATGGATCGAGCTGTGCATATTGACCTGGGAGCAAATCCCATTGAGCTCCGCTCTTTATAGTCCAGCGGCCCAAATGAAAGACCGCCCCGGCACTTTTCTCCAAATGGCTTCTTTCCCCTTGCAGCCTGAAGGTCTGGGGCTGCCTTTGCAGGCTTTTCAGCACAACCCCTTCCTCCACATTTTGGGCGACAGCTCCCATCATCCCTGATCATTGGCTATGCTGGCTGGGGTGGGGCTGGTCGGAGTTGTAGTCCCAATATCTGGAAGACCCTCGGTTGGCTCCCTTGCTTTTTCCATGCTGCAGCGAAGCCTAAATCAGGGAAACAACTGTGTCTGCTTGTCGCTGCCTTCATTTCCCTTCCCTTCCCTTCCCTTCCTCTGTTGTCTTCAGGTCCTTATACTTTGTAGGTCTTCCTCTCTCCCTGTTCCATATCTCTGACTGCCTGATGTTTCTGCTTGGATACTTCAACATTATTGTTATCCTTGTTTGCATGACACAGTGCAAGAGATTCCTGATCTTGAAGAGCTTTTAGTCCAAAATTTGAAACAAGGAAGGAAGCAGGCAGGAGCAATACATGTGATTGTTTAAGTTTCATGTGTTTATGCTTGGCCAAAGGGTTCCTAACTATGTTAAGGCATGGGAACTAGGGGAATGCGCCAAAGGCTTTGTGGAAAAAAGGTGTGTTTTGAAAAGGGATGTGAATGAACTAAGAGAGGGGTCAGTACACAGGTATTCTGGGATCCAAGCAATAAGAGGCAGCAAGAGAAAAAAAGTTGGGCTGTGGAACCTGCGGCTCTTTATGTGCAGACCATGTCTACTAGATCCAGATTGTTCTGCGGTGTTGTTTGAAAGATTCCTGCATTGCAGAAGGTTGGACTTAGATGACCATCATGGTCTCTTCCAACTCTGTGATTCTATGTTTCTGTATTCTGCATATGCTCAGAAAGACTTTTCTTTATTGTTACAGGTATGAACCCTGGCACTGAAAAATATTGTGGCAATGAGCCTTGGTTAAGGCCTGTTTGAAAGCTCTGAAGCAGGCAGGGAGGCTGACAGCATCTCTCTCTCTACCTTCCCATTCCTAAGGACCCAGAGCCATTAACCACAGAGGTAAGGTTTGTCAGGTGTCTTCCAGGATAAATGGACATAGATATCAAAATCCAAGAAGATGCGGAGTTGCTGTACTTGATTATGTTTTTCGTGGAGACAGAATACAATGCTAACCCTTTAGCGAAGTTTTGCATTCATACAACTTTCAGGAGAAGGAAGTTCGGTTTCAAAAAGCTCAAAAATGTCCAGATTATGGTGGAGAGAATTGTGTTAGGCATTGCAGTCAATAATAAACGGTATGCATTGAAGTCAATATATACTTTACTCCAGAAACTACTTGTGTGGTCCTTTTTCTTCCTCTTAGCACATTTATAATGTATTAGTGGGCCATAGACACTTTCTTTGGATGAATAGCTGTGACCAACTGGTATGTATTAATTTGGAAAGGAAAAGAGCGTGCTCTGAAATTTTTAGCACAGGAAAGGCATAACTGAATACGCACTCTTCTTTAAGAGCAGAGGAAGTACGCGGTGGAGCTGCAGGCACTGAAACAGTTCAGCTAGTAGCTAGAGCACAGAGCTTGGAAATCTCACAGTGAGAGATGAACGGGTTGAACAGAGGTGCAAGTGAATAATTGTACTACGTGGCAGTGGCCAAGAGAGCCCAAGTAACTGTCCAGCGGAGCTTTTTGGGGTTGTGAAAGGGTTGTTCGGTTTGAACTTGTCTTCAGACACAGTCATACCTCATGTTATATCCGCTTCATGTTACGTTCTTTCAGGTTACGTCCTGCGGCAACCCGGAAGTACCGGAAAGGGTTACTTCCCGGTTTTGTTGCTCGCGCATGCGCAGAAGCGCAAAATGACATCATGCGCAGAAGCGGCGAATCGCAACCCGCGTGTGTGCAGATGCACCGCTGCGTGTTGCGTTCTTTTCATGTTGCAAACAGGCCTCCGGATTGGATCCCCTTTGCAACCAGAGGTACCACTGTATGTATAGGGCGGTACCCTTGACCTAAGTTGTTGGGTACTTTGTGCCATAGTACAAGAACCCTAAGAATCATAGTATCATAGAGTTGGAAGGGACCCCAAGGGTTAACTTGTCCAACCCTCTGCAATGCAGGAATCTCAGCTAAAGGACCCATGACAGATGACCATCCAACCTCTGCTTAAAAGCCTCCTAGGAAGGAGAGTCCACCACCTCCCGAGGGAGACTGTTCCACTGTCAAACAGCTCTTACCTTCAGAAAGTTCTTCCCGATTTTTAGTTGGAGTCTCCTTTGTTGTAACTGGAAGCCATTGGAACGAGTCCTTCTCCCCCCCCGCCCCCTCTGAGCAGGAGGAAACAAGCCCTTAAGATATTAGAAGATGGCTATCATATTTCCTCTCAGTCTCCTCTTCTCTAGGCTAGACACACCCAGCTCCTTCAACCGTTCCTCATAAGGCTTGGGTTCCAGACCCTTGATCATATGCACACATTCCAACTTGTTAATACCCTTCTTAAATCATGGCACCCAGAGCTGGACGCTACTCCAGGTGTGGTCTGGCCAAGTCAGAACAAAATGGTACAAGCGGCGACCATTTTAGGCATGTCCAATTGATGCTCATCTGCTGATGCATGGGCCCTTTTTGACCCAGAAGATAGAGGAATGGGGGCAGGGTAGAGGTGTAATGGGGCGTAATAGGCTTATGCATTGACACATGCGGGGATCAGGAATGGAATCCCTGTTCAAAATGGCACATTTCTGTACTATTATTTCCCTTGATCTGGACACCATACTTCTGTTGATGCAGCCTAGATTAGCATTGCCTTCAACCTGGCCCAGTAGAAAAAGGTGATCATCCATGTGGATGATCATCCATCTTTATGGCTTTACGTTTCCATATTAAATTCCCACTTTTTATTACATGTTGCTTTAGCTATGGTATGATTATGTTCCCATTTACAGTGGTACCTCGGGTTAAGTACTTAATTCGTTCCGGAGGTCCGTACTTAACCTGAAACTGTTCTTAACCTGAAGCACCACTTTAGTTAATGGGGCCTCCTCCTGCTGCTGCGCCGCCAGAGCACAATTTCTGTTCTCATCCTGAAGCAAAGTTCTTAATTTGAAGCACTATTTCTGGGTTAGCGGAGTCTGTAACCTGAAGCGTATGTAACCTGAAGCGTATGTAACCCGAGGTACCACTGTATTTGCATACATGAGAAACATTTCAAAAACTACTGGGGCAGTGGAAAGTTGTTTCAGAACTGCCTCTCACCCCTTGACTTTTAAGAGGTTCTCAGGGACAGAGTTTGAACCATGAAAGCACTAAGCGCAAAATCCCATGAATTCCACATACACAAAAGGCAATGTGGCTATCTGATCAGGCATTTTCTGCCCTCCGTTTGTTTTGGTTTCCATTCTTTTCTTGGATGCAGAGGAAACAAATCCCTCGAGAGTCCCGCACGGTTTCCTGACTTGAGTTCCCAGGCATCTCTTGGGAACAAGACTTTGCCTTCGCCTATTGGCTCCGCATCTGCGACAGCGATAAATGCTATACGAACACATGTTTATGCCAAGAGGAGAGTCTTTCTTGCCAAGAGATCTATAGCTGCAAACACACATACACAGACTTTAGGTTTATGGTTGAATAGAATCAATTAACTGAAGTCGTAGTTATGCCATTCTTAAACCGTTTTTCTGTGTGTTTGCTTTAGGTTTTCCAGATTGCCATGTTAATGCTGCTTGCATTTGGAGTCCTACTTCAAGAAATCTTGGCCAGGACCCAAGGTGAAAGTCTTACTGATGGCAGCAACATTCCACGAGTGCCATTGTATAGCTATGGAAACATCAACTTGCCCGAAGAACATATCCCATACTTTTTGCACAATAACCAGCCCTTTGCCACAGCATGCAAGAACGATCTTCATTGCCCATATAAAGTAAATACTCCTCTTTTTTTCTTTTTTTACTGGAGCCTAATGCCGATTTGTTGTCAAAGAGGTTGAAGGTGATGATAACTGGCTTCTTTTCCAGGAACCATGCTGGTGATGATTCCAGACTCCATGTTAGGTTACTGCCTTTGTTGGGCTATCCAAAATGTCACAAAATAGTGTGCAAGCTTTTAAGTTCTCCATAACACTTAATCAGGCTTGGTGTTAAAAAAATGTAAGGGTACCAGAAGAGGGCGTGGGAAGAGAAAGAAAACATTTGACAGGTGCCCAAGCTATCTGTGTCTGCATCTGGTAAGAATATTAGGATGGAGTGCGCAGGGAGGTAGCATCAACCCGAGCCAACGATCAGGGTTGACATCTGGAGGGCACCAGGTTGGGAAAGGCTGCTCTACAGCCTTTAATATGATAGATACTTCCATGTGTGTTTAATTTCCTCCGTATTCTCTTTGGCTGCTGCTAACAACATCCTTGTTTATCCAAGCCTACCCAGATACATAGGGATGGGTTAAACCACAGAGCCTAGGACTTGCCGATCAGAAGGTCGGCGGTTCGAATCCCCGCAACGGGGTGAGCTCCAGTTGCTTGGTCCCTGCTCCTGCCAACCTAGCAGTTCGAAAGCATGTCAAAGAGCAAGTAGATAAATAGGTACCGCTCTGGCGGGAAGGTAAACAGCGTTTCTGTGCGCTGCTCTGGTTCGCCAGAAGCGGCTTAGTCATGCTGGCCACATGACCCGGAAGCTGTACGCCGGCTCCCTTGGCCAATAAAGCAAGATGAGCGCCACAACCCCAGAGTCAGTCACGACTGGACCTAATAGTCAAGGGTCCCTTTACCTTTACCTTTTACCCAGATACATAGAATGCTGGTGTGTTTTTAATTTATTGCTGGTTTTAACTTTTAGAACGCCTTGATTGCTTTTACTGACAATCTTAACTTTTTTTAAAAAAAATAGTCTTTATTGATTTAAATCACACACATATACAAAATATTTGCGAAGGATTTACAATCTCATATTGCAATTATATAAGATCATTTTGTACCAACCATACCATATTAGCAGAACTCGAGTGATACCTGTAAATAAAACACATAACAAATATCGCTTTTGGAGTAAATAGGGACAATACTAAAGAATATGAAACTGTGCAACAAAAAGAAGGACAGTATAAACAGTACAATGAGAATGATCGGAAGTCTCGTTTTGTCAGAAGTCTTTTTATTTAAGTGTTTATTAAGATGTTAATAGGAAGATTATGTATGTAAATTTGTTTCTGTTCTTCTCATCTTTTTCTCCTGCAATTTCTTCTCCTTTTTCTTTCTCAATTGTTTTTCTTTCTTGACAATCTTAACTGTTTTATTCTTTTCATAAACTACCAGTACTTTGAGGTTTCCTACAGTCAAGCGGTATATAGATGTTATGAAATAAACTGGAGGCTCAAATCTTTAGAGCTAAAAAGTACATGCAGGTTATTTGTAGATCACACATGCATTTTTGCAAGCTTGCTCGTTCGGCAACATGGCACCAACATCCAAAGCAAAGTTGTCATTTTCCTGTGTTTCCAGAAGTACTTGAAGAAATTGAAAGCCTGTTGGGGTTATGAGAAATCATGCAAGCCTGAAAACCGTTTTGGATATCCGAAATGTGATTATGCTGAGATTGGATGGTAAGTGTACATTCCACGCCCCCGTGCATCCTGCAAACTCAGGCCCAGGCCAAACCCAACATTCAGTTGCATATAGAGAACTTCTGCTGGTATTTATTTATTTTGGTACATGAAACAAGACCCAAAGCCTCCCAATTTATATGCTGCCATTTGTTTTTCTAGAGCCACAGGTTCTGTTAACATGTACCAGGGATATAGTAGTGCAACATTTTAGTTAGTATATAGATAGATGGATAGATATAGATATGCATATGGGGTCACGAAGAGTCGGACACGACTAAATGACTGAACAACAACATATACATGTGTGTGTGTGTGTGTGCGCGCGCGCACGCATAATACTTCTAACATCTCCACTACTGGTCTATTCCCATCCCAAATGCCAAGCAGACACCCCTGTGCCTTCTTGCAGATCAGTTAAGTGCTACCCTTTTTGTGCATAGGCAGAATATGTGGAAGCTCGCTCTTCTTCGTTGTTACACTCAGTAAACCTAGCTTATAAGGTTGTGCAGCGGCACTTATTAACCCATAGACTGGGTTTATTCCCATAGTTAAAGCTTGATGTTTTCTCAAATGGACACACTTGCATTATTTCACCATGTAAGGGCAAACACCATTGAGGAGGCCCAGCATGTATTCTGGAAGCAAGCTGACTTTGGTTATGTTAAGGAGAGGATGAATGAAGTGAAGACTCACTGCAGACCTCAGGCAATGGTAAGCATGCTTGTACACATTCAGAGAAAATTGTTTCCTGATGCTATGCTCCACTTCCCCCCAGTTCTTCTTAATATATATATGTGTGTGTGTGTGTGTTGCTTTTGTCATTTTCTTATAGGGAGATTCTTCACTTCAATGTTCTCGTTACCTCCAATATTGCAGAGCAACAAATCTGTACATTGATTTAAGAAACCCCAAAAGAAACCATGAGAGGTACGTACCTTACTTACATTTCAGCAGGAGAAACAGACACACTAAATATCCCTATTAACCAATTCAGCTCATCTATAGAAGACTTCTATTTTTTTAAATACTTCTCCAATAGTCATTAACAGATATATGCCAGGACTCAGAAATCTGCATATGTTTAATCATCCAAGAATGATGTCTAGAAATATCTTCTTCTTTTTTACTTTTTAAATAATCATTTGCTGGCCCTCATGATTGTAGAACAGATATGGGGAACCTTGTGCTCTCCAGGTGTTGCTGAACTACAGTGCTATAGCAGGTTCTGCAAACATCTTTCTGAATTTGGAAAAACACAGTTATTTTCTAGTTGGCTGATTTTATTCAGTACTTGCTTTAATTCATGAAGCATGCTTTTGTTCATAAGTTTGTTTCGGTTTTATGTTCATACCGTCAAAAGTGTGTCTATATATAGTCATTGTATGACCGTTATGCTTATTTCTCGAGACCCTTAAAACATTTGCAGCTGTGTTGATTGAACTGTAGGCTGGATGCATGTTGAAGCAACGACATCACCATTGTGGTTCACTCGAGACACTTCAGGGATCCATGCAACCCATGTTTCCAGTGTATCACATGCAGTGCAATCCTGCGCTTGCTTAGAAGTCAGTCCCACGATATTCATTGGGGGTCTTATATGGAAGTCATGGTGTTTAGGATTGTAGCCTTTGTGTGTGTTTTTTAAAGATATTTATTAAAGTTTCAAAAATTATATAAAAACAAAACAAAACAACAATACAAACAAACACAAACAAAAACAAGTATACTTTCAATCCCTTATTTTCTTGTAACTTACTTCCCCGACTTCCTCATACCTCCCCTTTCTATATTCCAATTTCTAATTATTAATTCAGCAAATCCTCTCCCTTATTTTTCATTTAATTTTTAGCCTTTCTTTTCTTTTTACTTAACCATTACAGCTGGAAACCACATAATTTCTAAACCAACGTCATTCTAACATTCATTAATTTTGCAATGTTTCTTAAGATAGTCCTTAAATTTCTTCCAATCTTCTTCCACTGTCTCTCTTCCCTGGTCTCGGATTCTGCCAGTCATTTCTGCCAGTCCCATATAGTCTATCACCTTCATCTGCCATTCTTCCAAGGTGGGTAGATCTTGTGTCTTCCAATACTAGGATTGTAGCCTTTGACTGCAAGCTTGTGCTCAGTGATCTGGCAGTGAGCTTCATTGAATACCACAGAGTTTAATTTTGAGTAAGCATGCTCGTTGTACAGAGTGACAAGTTAAAGTGTGATGGTGAATCAATGCCTTGGTGTACATCATTAATCAAGAGAGTGCTCACAAGGCAGTCCAGTTTAGAACTGACACTTGATTTCAACTTCTGCTAATAATGTTCCCCCTCTTTAAATAGATTCAATGAAGACTTCTTCCAGAAGGGTGAAATTGGAGGCCACTGCAATTTAGACATTCAAACTTTCCTTGCTGAAGGGCAGCGGAAGAGCCCTTTACAGTCTTGGTAAGATTTGTAGCTGTCTGCTCTTTCTTGTTTCTCTACGATAGACATCTTTGTAGAAAAGCTCAGCTCCCAGTACTGTGCTCAGTTGCGTACTCCCCTTATCTCCCACCAGGCACACCCACCTAGGAGGCCCCCCAATTTTCAATATGGGGGCCAGGCCCCCTCAGTGTTCCACAGCCAGGCAGGCCCCATTGGGCCCTCCCGTGGCACTGCAGGCTGTGTTGGGCCCTCCTGTGGGCCCTATACCACCGTGAGATGCATGATGTCATGCGCACTTGCCAGGCCTAGCCCCCCATGTTGGGCAGAACCCGGTGCGCCTGTCTCCCACCACATGTCACAGCAGTAGAACCCGGTGCGCCTGTCTCCCACCACATGTCACAGCAGTTGTTTTTTAAGGAAGAAACAGGCTTCTATGATGGTGGAGCAAAGGGACAATGACTGAGGTGGTGGTTATTCTAGTCTAGAATGTTAGCAACAAAAAGCAGGTCATTGTGGCTGCATTACATTCTTATCTATGGGAACCGTTGTTTTTTAACATGAAAATCCGCCGGTAATAGGGAAGCCTGGGAATTGATGTGGCCTGTTTTGTATAGCCTGTATCAAGGGTGGGGGAACCTTTGGTCCGTGAGGTGTCGCTCCCAGGTCCACAAAATCGAGTGTTATGAGAGAGGGAGAAAAACTTCCCTACTTTCTACCTTCCTCATGCCAAGTGTTCTTCTGTCATGTTACCTCCTGCTCATCAAACTAAAAAGTCCCAAATGCTGCAGCGGTTCTTCTTAGTGGGGTTGCTCCATCCCTTAGATGATTTTGGTCGCTATTTCCTGGATCTTTTCCAACTCTCTAATATCCTTTTTGGGGCAAGACAATTGGAACTGTACACAGTATTCTAAATGCAGCCACATCATGAATGCCTGATGAGAGCTTCAGTTTTGTTTTCGATTCCTTCCCTAACAATCCCTAGCATGGGATTTTCCTTTTTCATAGCCACCGTCAGCATCTTCACTGAGCTTTCTGCTACAACCCATGACTTGATCAGTCCCCACCAATTCAAGCGCCATGTGTGTGTGTCAGAGCCACCCGTCTGGTCCCAGCTCACAAGAGACCCGACTCCGATCCGGTTTATTTACAGAAAGTCTTTATTGAAGATCATGGTTGCGTTTACATTCCATCTTTGTGACTCTACGTCTGTAACGTTAGACCGCTGAAGTCCCCTCTGAATCCGTACCGCCTCGGCACCAATTTAAGAGACTTGTGCTGGACCACCTCTTCCTCTCCTTCCTTTTCCGCAGGGTCTTTCTGCCCCCCTGGGTTCCCCCTCGCCGGGACTCGCCCGAGGCTGAATCCTCTGACGCCTCTGCCCCCCTCCTTCTCGCTTTGGGGCCGGGCTCCTCCCCAGGGCTCTCCTCACTTCCGCGCGCCTCTACATTTGAACTTGGCGCGCGTACGTTGCTTCTGACCTTTCTCTCGACCGCTACACTGCTCCCGGTGCTGCTCTCCACCCCTTCCGGCTGAGCGCCCTGCTCCGATCTCCTTCCCCTGTCTCCTTCTTGCTCTGCTCCCTCTGACACACTGGTAACTCCACCCCCTTCACTCCGTTCCGGCTGAGAAGCCGGCTCCTGTGTCCAACTCCCACTGGGGCTTCTCCCTTCGCTCCCCTGCTCCTCACTGCTTCCCCCTTGGCCTCCCTTTGGTCTGACCAGGGGGGCCCCCTTTTGGGAGTCCTCTGACTCACTGGTCAGACTCATGGACGACCTTTGGGCATCGTCATCCTCCTCCTCATCTCTCTGGGATTCTTCCCCCTCGCTCTCTGTCTCCTCCCCCATCTGCTCTTCTCTCCCTGAAACCCTGACATCCATCCCCCCCTCGAAGCCCCCCCTTCCCCCCTCCCGCTCGCCGGGTGCCGGTTGTGGAAACTGCGGCTCTTCGGGGGTAGGCTCAGGATACAGGTCGTCTACGTCAATGTTCTCTGCTGGCAGTTCTGTGTATGTGTGTTCGAACTCGGGTTCTTCACCCAAAGGCATCTCAGTCTCTTCTTCCATTGCTACTTCCTCTGGTGCTGCCCGCCAAGGACCCATCATCCACCTCTTACGCCATTCCTCCTCTGGTTGCTCCTCCCACCAATAAGGGGTTTCCGTGTCCACCCCCGAGCACAATCCCCTGGGCGGGCTTGATTCTGGTGTTCTTTCCTCGGGGGAAGAGAAACCCCTGAACGTGCTATCTGACAATGTGGGTGTGAAAAGCCAGTCATCAAAGTACTCAGCTGGCATGGGTCTATGTGGGAAAAGTGCATGGAACTCTTCCTTCAAAAGGAAGCCCGGCACCCAACTATTGGCAGTGGCTGGGGTGCCCTCTCTGGCGAGAAAGTATTCAACCCCCTCTTCCCCCCATCTCGAGTCCAGTATCTCTGTGACCTCGTTGAGGGGTTCGGCCCTAGGCGACCCCCCCCCTCTTGGGTGCCCCTTTGCGTGGGTCTGGTACTGTTTCTGACTCTTGAAACCTGTGCGGGGCCTTGTAGGGAGTGAGCACCGACCTATGAAAGACCGGGTGCACTCTGGAGCCTTCTGGAAGGGCCAGGCGAAATGCTACAGGATTGATCCTAGCCTCAACTTGGTATGGTCCTAGCTGCCTGTGTCCTAGCTTCTTCTTGGCTAACGATCTGGCTGGCATCGCTTGGGCCGCTAACCATACCCAGTCCCCCACCTGGATGTCCTCTCCCGCCCTTCTGTGCTTGTCCGCCTGCACCTTATAGGCCTGTTTGGCCAGCTCCAAATGTCTCCGCAGCTCCTCGTGCACCTCTTGCAACTCTGCTGCGAACTGGTCGGCCTCTTGAGGCACCCCCTCTCCTGGTGCTATAAGCCTCGGAAAGGTTCTGGGATGACGGCCATTGTTCGCGAAGAACGGCGTCACCCCGGTCGATGCGTGCTTCGTGTTGTTGTAGGCAAACTCAGCCATCGGCAGGTAGTCCACCCACGCTGCAGGTCGCTGATTGGCGTAACACCTCAGGTACTGCTGCATGATCGCGTTGACCCTCTCTGCTTGGCCGTTGGTCTGTGGATGTCTCGCCGACGCTAGGTCGATCTTGACGTGCAGGATACCCAGAAGCTTCTGCCAGAAGTTGGAAACAAATTGGCGCCCCCTGTCGGACAGGACGGACTGCGGTAGTCCATGCACTCTGAACACGTGGTCGATGAAGAGTTTGGCGGTTTGTTCTGCCGTCGCCACCTTGGCACAAGGAATGAAGTGCGCCATCTTGGTGAACAAGTCCACAACCACCAGCACCGCCGTCTTGCCCCTGGAGCTGGGCAGGTCAGTAACAAAGTCCAGTGCTACCCTCTCCCACGGTTGCTGCGGCGTTTCCAGCGGTTCCAACAATCCCGCCGGCTTCTGGTGTACTGGTTTGGACCTCTGACAGGTGTCACACCTGGCGACGTAATCCGCCACCTCTCCCCGCATCTGGGGCCACCAAAAGTCCCTGGCCACTAATTCTATTGTCTTCTCCTTGCCGAAGTGGCCCGCACTGGGGGCGTCGTGCAATTGCTGCAGAACCTTTGCGCGAAGTTCGTCGTTAGGCACGTAGAGGGCACCCTTGCGAGTTAAGAGTCCGTCCCGCAACTGGAACTCATCGTCTCTTTGCGACCCGCTGCGCAGCTCCTCCATCTTGGACTGTGCAAATTGATCCGCTTGTAACGCGCGTCGCACCGCGTCCAGGTCGACTGCGATGGCAGCGCACGCCCACGCCTGTGGTGCGAAAATGTGCTTCGCTGCAATTGGTGTCGTCTCCTCCAGGTATTGCGGTTTCCTGGAGAGCGCGTCTGCTATAACATTGGAGTCTCCCGGGATGTATTCTATTTTGAAGTCGAAATCCGCAAAGAATTCTGCCCAGCGCATGTGTCTTTGGGTCTGCAGCTTTGCCGTTCGCCAATACTCTAAATTCTTGTGATCCGTGCGGACCTGCACTGTGTGCTTGGCTCCTATGAGGAAGTGTCGCCACGCTTTGAAAGCTGCATGAATGGCCAACAGCTCCCTGTCCCATATGGTGTAGTTCCGCTCCGTCTTGCTGAGCTTCCGGGAGTAGAAGGCGCCCGGCCTCCAATTGCCTTGCGGATCCTCCTGTAGAAGGACGGCTCCAACCGCTCTGTCTGACGCGTCGGTTTCCACCCGCATTGGCCTGCCGGGATTCACGTGCAGTAGCTGCTCCTCGGAGGCGAAGAGGCTTTTAAGCTTCCGAAAAGAGCGCTCTGCCTGTTCCGTCCAAGCGAACTTCTTCTTCTTGGAACTGAGGGTGTCCGTGATTGCTGCCGTCTCATTTGCAAAACCTTTGATGAATTTGCGATAAAAATTGGCAAATCCGATGAATCTCTGGACTTCCTTCCGATTGCGTGGGCTCTTCCAGTCCAACACCGCTTGGACCTTGACTCTGTCCATGGCCAGCCCCTCGTCGGACAGCTTGTAGCCAAGGAAATCCACCTCCGTCACATCAAACTGGCACTTCTCCAACTTGGCGTACAGCCTGTGCTCCTGCAACCTCTGTAGGACCTCCTTTACATCCTTCTCGTGAGCTTCCGGCGATTCCGAGAAAATCAGGATGTCGTCGAGAAAACATACACACTTCTTGTAGAGGAGTCCCGCCAACACGTGATGCATAAATGCTTGGAAAACGTGGCTGCCATTTTGGAGACCAAACGGCATAACTCTGTATTCATACGTGCCTAGAGGCGTGAACATGGCAGTCTTCCACTCATCGCCCTTCCGGATGCGGATGAGGTTGTACGCTCCACGCAAATCCAACTTGGTGAAGATCTTACCCTTCCTAACGGTCGCTAGGAGGTCGTCAATCTTGGGCATGGGAAAGGCCTTGGGCTTAGTCAGTCTGTTTATGAACCGGTAGTCCACAATGAGTCTTTTTTGGGGCGTGTCTTTCTTCTTCACAAAGAAAACAGGACTGCCTCCCACTGCTTTGGATTCCCGGATGAACCCGCGCTTCAGATTATGCTCTATGAATTCTCTGAGCTCTTGCATCTCGTCCTCAGACATGGAATACAGCTTTGCAGTTGGCAGCTGCGCCCCTGGCACCAGGTCGATAGCACAGTCGTAAGGCCTGTGAGGCGGCAACTTGTCAGCTTCTTTCTCGCGGAAAACCTCCAAGAATCCCTCGTACTTGTGAGGCACTGCCTGCACCATGCCCAGGTGCAGTTGCTGCTCAGCCCCCTCCTCCTGATTGGTTTGGATGCAATGCTGAGCACAATACGATGAGCAGAAGGTGATTTGCCGCTGGTACCACGCTACAGCTGGACTATGCCTCTCCAGCCAACTCATGCCTAACACAATGGGCGTGTCTGACAGGTGGGTGACATTGAAGCTAATGAGTTCTCGATGATTTCCAATCTGCATCACCATGGGAGGCGTCTGCTGCACAACTTGCCCTCCCAGCAATTTCCTGCCGTCCACTGTGACCACGTTCAGAGGCGTCGTTGCAGGCAGGAGCGCTATGCTATGCTGCTTGACAAATTGTATTCCCACAAAATCCGCATTGCTCCCGGAATCAATCGTGATGGGAACTTCCAGGGATTGTCCATTTGGCAGCTGAAGGGTCACAGTGAGTTGCACTGCTGGTTTGGGTGGTAAAGGGTCCGTGCGTTGTAAGGGTGCTGGGGACTGTTCTACAGATCCGCCTGGCTGAGCCCCAGTAGCTCCGCTTCCAGCCAGGCACTGTCGTTTCCCTGAGGCTGCTCTCTTTGCACCACTTCCGCTGCCACTGTTGCTAGAGCTGCAGTGTGTTTTTGGAGCCTCTGGGGGCACTCTTTCGCCATATGCTGTGCACTGTCACAGATGTAACATTTCCTGGTCCCTCTAGGAGGCTTCGCCTTCACTGCACCGGAAACAGGGGCTCTGGATGGTGTCTGAGCCCTAGCACCACCAATTTCCATCGGCTCTTCTCCTTGCCTCCCCAAGGGCGAGGGGTGCGTCTGGCTGAAGTCCCTGGGGACAAAAGGGGGGGTTCTCGCTGGTGCACGCGCCTGGGGTCCCTCCCCCTCGTGCCACGGGCGTCCCTCATGTCGTATTCCGATAGCCAAAGCCCGTTGCACTACGTCTTCTAGGGTCTGGGGTCTATCCCCCCTGGCGATCTCATCCTTGACGGGGGGGCTAAGACCTTCCCAGAAAAGATCTCTGACGGGTTTACTATCCTTCTCCCAGCCCAACGCAGTTAGTAATGCAAAGAATTTGGAATGATATTGACGTACAGTGGCTTTGCCTTGCCGCAGTCCGTGCATCTGTCTACGAGCAATATCCACATCCACAGAGGACTGGAAACAAGCATCCATCGCTTTAATAAATTCATCAGAATTGCGGCGGGCAGGGCCATCTTCGCGCCACAAATTGCGCAACCAAGCTCTGGCCTCCCCATGCAGATGCGAAATTATGAACCCCACTCTCTCCTCCTCATCTTTAAAATCATGACGGAGCAAATGCAGTGCATACACGACGTCTGCCCTGAAGTTAGGGTAGTCTTGCAGGTTGCCATTGAAGTGCGTAACTAGGGCGCCCCCCCGCCGTCCAAGTGCAACGCCCTCCGATCTGGAACCCGGGACCCCTGCCCTGCTTGCCTGCTCCCACCTTGTTCGCAGGTCCTGGCAAGCCTTGTCCAGTTCGTCATTCTTCTTCTGTGATGCAATGACTGCAGCTGTGAGTTCGGTAACCTGATTCCTCAGCGTAAGCAGCTGTTCCTCCGCGCTCATGGCTGCTCCCGTTGGTGAGCTTTGCAAAAAAAAATTTTTTGCGTTCTGGTGAGGGGACTTACTGTCAGAGCCACCCGTCTGGTCCCAGCTCACAAGAGACCCGACTCCGATCCGGTTTATTTACAGAAAGTCTTTATTGAAGATCATGGTTGCGTTTACATTCCATCTTTGTGACTCTACGTCTGTAACGTTAGACCGCTGAAGTCCCCTCTGAATCCGTACTGCCTCGGCACCAATTTAAGAGACTTGTGCTGGACCACCTCTTCCTCTCCTTCCTTTTCCGCAGGGTCTTTCTGCCCCCCTGGGTTCCCCCTCGCCGGGACTCGCCCGAGGCTGAATCCTCTGACGCCTCTGCCCCCCTCTTTCTCGCTTTGGGGCCAGGCTCCTCCCCAGGGCTCTCCTCACTTCCGCGCGCCTCTACATTTGAACTTGGCGCGCGTACGTTGCTTCTGACCTTTCTCTCGACCGCTACACTGCTCCCGGTGCTGCTCTCCACCCCTTCCGGCTGAGCGCCCTGCTCCGATCTCCTTCCCCTGTCTCCTTCTTGCTCTGCTCCCTCTGACACACTGGTAACTCCACCCCCTTCACTCCGTTCCGGCTGAGAAGCCGGCTCCTGTGTCCAACTCCCACTGGGGCTTCTCCCTTCGCTCCCCTGCTCCTCACTGCTTCCCCCTTGGCCTCCCTTTGGTCTGACCAGGGGGGCCCCCTTTTGGGAGTCCTCTGACTCACTGGTCAGACTCATGGATGACCTTTGGGCATCGTCATCCTCCTCCTCATCTCTCTGGGATTCTTCCCCCTCGCTCTCTGTCTCCTCCCCCATCTGCTCTTCTCTCCCTGAAACCCTGACAGTGTGTATAATAATAATAATAATAATAATAATAATAATAATAATAATAATTTATTATTTATACCCCACCCATCTGGCTGAGTTTCCCCAGCCACTCTGGGCGGCTCCCAATCAAATGTTAAAAACAGTACAGCATTAAATATTAAAAACTTCCCTGAACACGGCTGCCTTCAGATGTCTTTTAAAAATAGGACAGCTGCTTATTTCCTTCACATTTGAAGGGAGGGTGTTCCACAGGGTGGGCGCCACTACCAATAAGGCCTTCTGCCTGGTTCCCTGTAACCTCACTTCTCGCAATGAGGGAACCGCCAGAAGGCCCTGGGCGCTGGATCTCAGTTAAGATTTACAGGCCATTCACTCCATTCGGAAACATGCTTTTGGAGCTCTTCGTCGTTCTAACTACCATGAACAGTTTGCTGTTGTCAGCAAACATGGCCACCTCACTGCTAACCCCAACTCTAGCTAATTTATGAACAAGTTAAAAAAGCCCTTTCACCTCTTAGTTATCATCTTCTAGAAATATATCTTGCAGGGCTCAAGTTCCATTAGCTGAGCCCAGTACAAATGATATTACGTCATGGAGGAGACTTGCTAGGCTGTTAAATGGATCATGCTAATTGGTCTTGTACCTGCAGTCATGAATAACTTGTGTCTTTGCTGAGATGCCTTTAAAATCATGGTCAGTGCACTTGACATGAGCGTAGATATATTCAAATTAACTGGATATTGGAAACACACGGACAGAGAGATTCTCTCTCTTGAAACTTTCCCCAGCTCTTGATTTATAGATCAAAGATGCTGCTTGCTCCTGAGATCAAAGGCAGAGTTTAACCTTTTGAAGCCTTACTGAAGAAGCTTCAGTTACAATTAAAAATAATTTTAATTGTCAAACTTTGTCTAACTTCACCAGCATTGTGAAGAGAAGTCTGCATGGTGCATTGCTTAAATTATTGTTTTTGGATATGGGTGGTTTTTTAAAAAAATATTTTTTGCAGCTTCTATTAAATGACTGTAATTACAGGTTTGCAGAGCTCCAGACATATACGGAACTGAACTCCAGGCCTATGGAAGATGGCAGTTGTGATGTTATTATTGACAAGCCAACTTATTTCATGAAGCTTGATGCAGGTACAAGCCAGTGTGGTTTTTGTATGTGCAGATCTGTACGACTCCTGGCAGTCTGTCAGGATGATATGTTTGGAGGTGGTCATGTAAAGGTCATTGATATGCACAGCATTCTGCATGTATTGCATTATCTTGTAGCATGCTCCAGTAAATTGGATATTGCCCCAGCACACTTAAAGGTAAAGGGACCCCTGACCATTAGATCCAGTCGTGGACGACTCTGGGGTTGCGGTGCTCATCTCGCTTTATTGGCCGAGGGAGCCGGCATACAGCTTCCGGGTCATGTGGCCAGCATGACTAAGCCGCTTCTGGCAAACCAGAGCAGCACACGGAAACGCCATTTACCTTTCCCCCTGGAGTGGTACCTATTTATCTACTTGCACTTTGACGTGCTTTCGAACTGCTAGGTTGGCAGGAGCAGGGATTCGAACCGCTGACCTTCTGATTGGCAAGTCCTAGGCTCTGTGGTTTAACCCACAGCACCACCTGCATCCCCCAGCACACTTAGGGGCAGGCTAAAAGCCAATAATGATATATTCTGTGTGCAAAGGCAGTTTACGCATGACCATAGCAGTTCTATGCATGCCACACGCAGGCTGAAGTTGATGTGGACAAGAACTGCCTTCCATCCCTGCTATAAGTTATTTTGAACTTCTTTTTTAAGTTTCTTAAATCCTAAACTATTTGTGAAGCTTCAGAGCTCGGTTCAGACTGTTCTCAGTCAGCCCTGGCATTCTGGTCAACTTGGTTCAGTCTTGATGATTTGAATGGAATTCCTTGCTCTTTAAAACTCAGAAGCAGGGCTGTGTTTTCAAAGTCTTGTTTGTCCTGAGTTTGCAGCAGCACTCTGAGTGAGAACAGTTAAAAGCAAGGGTTCCTGTCCAAGGACTTAGAAACGTTTGAAATAAATAAATGGAATAAATCCGGAACAGAGGTGTCCCAGCAACTTTCTTTTTTAACATCTGGGCTGCACCAGTGTTCTTGCACTTCAGTGCTGTAGCCCTTTTCGTTTGCAAAGGGCTTTGCAGTCTTTGTTTGCGCTGGCCTCCTCAAGCAAATGGGATTGGTAGAATTTCCTTTCTCCACTTCCACCAGAAATAATGGTTCCCAAGGCCATTTAGAGAGACTGGCAGAGGTGGTTCTTGAGCCTGTGGTTTCTAGACCCAAGTCACAGTCTTTGGCACGTACTTGCCGCTTCACCATTCCAGCCTCATGATTAGATGTAAACTGCATGCCGTTCAGGAGATGCATGGTTTAATCTCTCATGGTTTTCTGTTTTAATGAAATGCAGTGTATGTGTTGCCAATTTGAATTCAACATTATTCAGGCTTCCCTCCCCCAACTCCATTTCACTTTTCCAGATAAAAACAACCCCATCATGGTTGTTTGCCTTATGGAGGTCTGTGGGGTAAATGGTATTGGTAAGGAAACACAGACAATTTGGAGATACAATCAAGACCTGCGTAAATTGCCCGGGGGGGGGGGGAGTTTGATCCTTTTATGGCATCTCTTAAATTTCTATCATGTCACCACTTCCTTTTCTCAGAACTAAAGAGGCCCAAATTTGCAACCTTTCCTCATAGGATAGTTGCTGTATTCCCTTGATCGTTTTGGTTGCCCTTCTGCATGTACAGTCTTAGTGAGGTTTGTTTCTGGGTTTGTGGCCTGATCTTTTCAGATGTTGCAGATAATTGTCTCACGCAGGTAATGTTGATATGCACACACACACACACACACACACACAATATCTATATATACTGTATCATGATGGATCTTATACTGTATCTTATCTGTATCAATCATGAAGATCCACAGGGATGGAAGAACAGAATAAAAACTGTTTTAATGGATTAATAGCCAGAAAAGCTCACAAAATCCAATTGGGCAAAGACTCATCCTTGCAAATAAGACTCCGAATGTGACACTCATATTCATCTTAGGTCTTTTGGATTCATAGAAACAGTCTTAAATGCTAAAGATGGCCCTGGTGTAAAATTCTTCCAGTGAAGTGAGGAGAAAGTGTTAAGAGTACGCAGAGGTTTTCAAATGAAAAACCATGACAAGGTTCGTTTTTCTTTCTTCTCCCAGGTGTTAACATGTACCACCATTTCTGTGACTTTGTCAATCTTTACATCACTCAGCACATTACCAACTCGTTCAGCACAGACACCAACATTGTCATGTGGGATACCGTGAGTAAGATCTTCTGTTCACAACACGCTGGTGTTCATAGGTGTAGTGTATTCACTGTCTGAGGTAAACCACGGGCAGTATTAGCAAGGAGCATAGTTACTACTACCTGTGCCAGATGCTCTGTGCATAGACTGGTATAAACCATTGTCACTAGCAAGCTGGATTAAGTGAACTATCCTTCCAACAGGGTTGTATAGGAGGGAGACAGTCAGTGTTCAAAATTAGCCAGACGCCAGGCTGTGGACCACTTTGCGACCAAGTGAAAATGCCTAGGTGCCAGGATGGCTCCTCCCATCTCCACCTTCGGGGGATCATTGGATCCTGACCGTTTCCACACACTAATACCCCACCCTGTAGAATTCTATCAGCTTTATTTTATCTGCACCATCGGAATGAGTTTCTGGAACCAAATTGCTTTTTCTGTGCAGCAGGAGCAGGAATCACCATTAGGAAAAAGAGGTCGGAATAGGCCAATATATACGTGGACTGTCCCAGGATCAAGTGGCTTTTCTTCCTTTAAGTTCTCAAAGCTCTTAAGCTACCTCAAGGTTGCCATCTGAATAGCCAGATGTTTAACTGTGAAACAACCACAGTCATTTGAAAAATAAGTCTCAAGAGCCATCTTGCCCCAAAATGGCGACTAGACATTCCGTTTTGGCAACTTTAGCCTTGGTTTTAGGAGCCATTTGATGCCTAGTTTATATATTTTATATATCAGCCAGAGTGGGTGGCTGTCTTCTGCTTTAGCACTTGAACGTGGCTTCCTTATGGAGGCTTCTCTTTTTTTCCTTTTTTTGGGTATAATTTTATTAAGTTTTTCTATTTTACCTTTTAGAATATTCATTTAAACAACCTTAAAATATCAATGACTTCCCTTCTTCTCCTTCCATGGTTCAGTTTCCATGCCATAGATCAGGCTTCCTCTACCTCGGCCCTCCAGATGTTTTTGGCCTACAACTCCCATGGTCCCTAGCTAGCAGGACCAGTGGGATGATGGGAATTGTAGTCTCAAAACATCTGGAGGGCCAAAGTTGAGGAAGCCTGCCATAGATCCCTGCATATTTTACATAAACTAAACCCTTCAGTATTCCATTTTTACATCTATCAAAACTTATTTACACTGTTGAATTTATCTTAACGCTGCCAACATTTTCAAATGTACACAATTTTCACCCATATATTCATTAAACGTTTTCCAATCTTCTTTAAATATATATTCTTATTGTTCTCTTAGTCACTAATCCTAACCCTAACCCTAACCCCTGTTTTCAACACCACCATTTCCCTCCCACAAAAAATAAAATAAAATAAATCTCTTAGGTTGTAAATATACTACAAACAGATGCACTTGATGATTACTAGCACATCTTTCGTACCTACAGGACCGCCTCTCCTGGTATGCCCCGTGGAGGACCTTAAGGTCCACAAATATCAACACTTTGGAGGTCCCAAGCCGCAAGGTGGTTAGACTGGTCTCAACTAGGGCCAGGGCCTTTTCAGTACTGGCCCCGACTTGGTGGAATGCTCTGTCACAAGAGACCAGGGCCCTGTGGGGTTTGACATCTTTCCACAGGGCCTGCAAGACAGAGCTGTTCTGCCTGGCCTTTGGTTTGGACTCAGTTTGGCCCTTATGTTTCCCTCCCCTGATGGTTCTGATTTATGGGCTACTATTAAAATGAGGCTGCATTTTAAATTGTATTTTAATAACCCCATTATTTTTTATTGTAATTTTATTGGTGTTAGCTGCCCTGAGCCCGGCTCTGGCCGGGGAGGGGAAGGTATAAATAAAATAATAATAATAATAATAATAATAATAATAATAATAATAATAATAATTATTATTATTATTATTATTATTATTATTATTATTATTATTATTTTCTACCCACGAGTCACTAGTTTGACAATGTTTTAAAGACTGTGTGTGTATATTTCTATGTAAAATCATCATGTGAATATCCTGCAGGAAATCACTGCATGAAAGACTGGAGTTTCCTGTTTTTCTTGTGTTATGCTCCCTGTCTCTCACCCTCCTCCTGTCACCAACTGATGCTTAAAATAACTGTGTCCCTGCCACCTACTGGACAGTTCAAGGAACTGCCCATACCCTTTGCCAGGCCTCCCAATAGTCTTCAGGGTTCTTTGCCACCCGTGTTTGCTGGATATTTTCTTCACAAGGCAGCTTATAGCAGATTTTGTGCCACTGTGAGAAAAGGATGCTGGACTAGATGGGCTTACTGGCCTGTTCCAGCAGATTATTCTTATGGTTTTTCTCCTCCCTGTACTGAAGCTGCCTGGTCTACCCATGTCTTTTCCCTATAAAATATATATCTAATTGCAACTCCCACCAGCCGTAGCTAGCATGGCCTATGGTCAGCTGGTGGGAACTAGTGGCCAAAAATATCTGGAGAGCCACAATGTATTTGGAAAACTGGCAGTACCTGCAATAGAAGCAATGGGGAACCCATGCTTTATTTGCTAATGGTGCTGATCCTTGGCATGTAAAGTGCTGCTCCAGGGTGGAATCTACACACATATGGAAAATATGCTTTTAAAAAACCATTTTGAAAAATTCATTGAAATTGCCATGGCTCACTGTCGCCATCTAGTGTCACATTTGTATATTGAACTTTACAACACACTTACCAAACGTTTTAATTTTCACCTGTATATCAGAGTCCCTGCTTTCATCCCTACCCAGTCCAGCTATACTTAGGGCTCTCCGTTCTAGGAGTGTCAACCGCATATGACTTGGGTTCCCACCTCACTACCTTTTCTTGGGAAGCGGCACTGTTTAAGAATGTATGCTGCTTTCCCGCAGTCACTCTGAAATTCTGTAATGCCATTCTGATCGGCAAAAGAGATGCATTTAATTCCTTGCATTGCCAGATGGTGGTGCCAAGTAACTGCTTAAACTTGCAGAACAGAGGCAGCGAGGCTTTTCCCCCCTTTATGCAATGCATGTAGCTTTTGGCTCTTGCAAAATTACAGTTCTTACTAAATGTTACTTTCTTTATAAGTGAGTGAAACAAAGCAGGAACTCAGTGGGGGGGAAATGTACCTGGTATGTTTCCCAACAAACAAACAAATATGACAAGGTGTACAATGTGTGTGTGTGTGTGTTTGGTGGGCTAGGGATCATTTTACAACCCAAGAGCCACATTCCTTTCTGGGTAATCTTCCGAGGGCCACAGTGCCTGGGGAGGGGGAGACCAGAGGCAAATGCGGGCAGAGCAATGAAAAGGATGATCAATGCCCCCCCCTTTTCAAATTTTGTATGAGCCTCAATTTAAGGTTCAGAGACACCCTTGTTATAGCAGTTGAAAAAGTTTCCCACTGTGTGGTCTAAACTGAGATCTTTAATTCTTTATTCCAATCCTCCCTCAGTACCTGTATGTCAAATCGGTTTGCTAATAAGAAAGATTTATATATGTTGATGGCCGTTTTTTGTTGTTGCGTAATAATCAATCAACTGCTTCAATATCTCGGGGGTCTCTGAGGCTGTAAAAGCTGCTGGTCTGTAGATGGCAGTTAGCAAGTGTTTTATCTGGAGATATTACCATTGGACATTTGTAGGTAATCTGTATTTGTCTCTTAAGATGGAATATGTATAAAAAAATCCATCCTCTTTGTTTACCATATGTTAATATACCCAAATTCAAAGTTTGGATCTACCCTTTAATTTTGGGAAACGAAAGAGCATGATGCTGGTGATTACAGACTGCTCGATGCTATGCATGCTTTCTTGGGAGTAAGTTCCATAGGGCTTGGTGGGGATACTCTCTATTACAAGGATGGGGAATGGGTGGTCCTCCAGAGGTTGGTGGACTCCAGTTCCCCTCAGTTACAGCCTGCATGGCCGATGGTTATGAATGATGAGAGCTGTAGTCCAATACTATATGGAGGGCCATAGATTGCCCTGCCCTGCCCTGCTCAGTTGTTTACAATTCTAGCCTTAAGGCAGGAGGGTTATAGATAAGCCTAAAGCTGTGAAAATGATCATCAGTTGTTTCTCACTAAAACCTTACTTGTGCTTCCATTTGTTTTTGTTTTTTCACAGAGTGCCTATGGATACGGAGACCTATTCAGCGAAACGTGGAAGGCATTTACAGACTACGAAATAATACATTTGAAATCCTACGATTCAAAGAGAGTGAGGAATATTTTGCTTTTTTTAAAAAACAAACAAACTGAGGGCTGTACCCAGAAGTCAGTGCTTTTGGTTCAGTTTTGTGACCATGTTACCAAATACGTATGGGTCCTTAAGCTACAGCTGAACCACCCTTGCTATAGAGCAGGGACATCCGACTACAATGTACTGCGATCTACTCACAGTATTAAAAAACTGGTTGTGATCTACCCATTGTTGTTGAGAGAGGGGGAGGGGATCAGTGAGGGGCCAGAGATCTACCAGGGTCTACCAGGAACACTCCACGATCTACCAGTAGATCGCGATCTACCTGTTGGACAAGCCTGCCGTAGAGGGTTTTCAGATTTTCATTCATACTATAAGGTTACACCTGCACGGTCCACTTCCGCAGGTGAGAGAAAAGTACCTTGCAGCAGACCTGTTGCACACACACAGGTTTACGTTTATGGTTTTGCATAGGATTAAGTAGGAGATTCAGTAATCTGGACAGAGGCGCACCAAGGGATTCTGCACACTTTATGCTTTCTCAATTTGCCTTTCGTTAAGAGAAATAAAAACAAAGGACACTAAAGAATGACTTCTAACCTCTTTTCAAAGAGTGTGGATTTAACACCAGTTACCCCACCTAATTCTAGACCCGTAGTCGTGAGTGTGCTGTGCATATGAGCATAGGCTCAGGACCTCTCAAACCTTTGCACGTCTGTGCTCCAGGAATGTGGGAGAAGGGCTCCACTGCCATCCAGGGGCAAGCTGCCATTGTTTTCCATTGTGTCTGCTGCGCTTAATTTCCCCTTGCTCTTTTGTTTCATGTAGCCCCATCGGGAAAGTTTTCACCTTGCCCCCCCGCCCATTATAAAGTTTCCTCATCTTACCCTCTCGGGTCTTTGTGTCAGATGCTGTTTCTGTTTCAGTCATTTGTTCAGTGCTTAACGCAAGGGGGTGCTCAGATTGGTGCTGTGATCTGGCTTCTGTTGCAGTATTAATAGGTCCTGCTTTATATTCACCTCTTTTAATTATATATCAGGAGTTCTGCTGTAACTTGTTAATGATCTCCTTTTTCAGGTATGCTTCAAAGAAGCAGTTTTTACACTGTTGCCTCGAATGAGGTACGGCTTATTTTATAATACACCATTGGTGAGTAAATACGTTGGGTTCCGCACCAACCCACCCTTTTTTTTTAAATAAAAAAAGAAGAAATTTTGAATAAGATTTGTGAGCTTCTTAAATAGATATGTTCAATAAGAAAGAACTTCAATGCATAAAAGCTTTGTTTTGAGGTGGGGGACGGTTTGTTACTAGCAAAAAAATATTAAAATTTGAGCACGTGGCTGCATTTTATTCCTATATGTCTGCTGTGATTTCAGATATCCAGCTGTCATGGTACAGGATTATTCAGAGCCTTTTCCCAGCATGTGCTGCACAGATTAAATGTCACACAAGAAGGACCCAAGGTATTAGTGATGCTCTGTGCCGTTCTGTAAGAATCGTGAATGAAGCTTGAGTTTGCATGCGCCCTCTCTCTTGCTTCGGATCGTGCTCACAGCTTGAGGAGTTCTCTTTTCCGATGCCCACAGTCCTGAGTTTCGTTGTAGTTTTGAGCACTCCTGTTTCCACTGACTTGCATATCTTCCTGACAAATGAAAGCTCCCTTGCAATGGCGAAGGGAATACAAATAATTTAAATACTGAAGGAGATGCCTCTTGCCTGCAGTACTTCTGTGCTCCCTGTGGCATCTTGTACATGCAGGGTGATAAATGTCCACCAGCTCTCTTGCTGTAGCGAATTCTATCTCTTCATGAAGACAGGAGGCATTGCTCGGAACCCTTGAGCCATTTCCGCTGTTGCGTGGTTTGCTTGGTGCTGCCAGAACAAGTTTTCCAGCAGCAACAAGCCCAACAGAGCCGCCCAGTAAACCCTTGGCTAAATCAGGGAGTGACATTTGCTTTTCGTCCAATATCTGAATCCACAGGAAGATGCTGGCTCCATTAGAACTAAAGCTATAAGTGTGTGTGTGTGTGTTTGTTCACAGGGTGTATACTGGGGGGCGGGAATCAATTTGGCTGCTTTTGAGTTCTTTAAAATATTTTCTAGAGAATATAGTACATGCTTATCACAAGGGACTGTTGTTTTCGAGCTGTGTGCAACCATTTGGCCCTGATTTCCTGCTGGTATTACTAGGTGTCATGCAGTTAAACCTTTGTAATTCTTTCTTCTTCTTCTTTTTTTACACAATTTACCCCCAATGGTTCGATGGATTTTTAAATTGGGAAGGGAAATAATAACCTTGTTAGGTGGGCTAACACCTCCCCCTCGCACCCCAATAATTCATCAACATATAAAGCATACTGTGTCTGTCTGTGTGACTTCCACTTTTTCAGATACTGCAGTGGTTTGTGGTCACGTGGGCCATTTTCTCTTGAATAAAACAAAGGGGCTTGGAAACCTTTGCTGCTGGTAGTGTTATCAAGTTCTCTGTGGTTTCATTGGGAGTTGAGGGACTTGATCAAGTCCATAAGGGGACTCTTAAATGACTTGCTAGTTGTTGGTTGCAAATACTGCTTTTGGGGGAGGAGGATCGACAGAAAGTGCACATTAGAACAATCCATTTTCAGGAATGTGCCTCTCTCCTGTGTGTGATATAAACGAGGTGATTAAAAGGAAAAGACATTTTAATCACTCTGCTAATTGTTTTTACATCAAGGGCACTAATTTATTCATTGTCCGTCAGCTGGTCTTTCTCCTCCCCAGCTTGCAAATGGATTCATTTTGCTACTTTTTGTTTTGCTTGTTCCCCAACAGGATGGGAAAATCAGAGTTACGATACTCGCCCGGAGTACAGAATACAGGAAGATATTAAACCAAAATGAGGTTAGATTATTTTCTGTTGAGTAAAGGCTTCCAAAGAGCAGTGGGCACAAGGAAGCTGTGGTTGGGTACAGGAAATGGGTGGGAAATAAAAACAGCAATTATCATGCAGAAATGTTGCTTTTTCCCCTCCCTCCCTCCCTCCCTCCCTCCCTAGCTTGCCAACGCTTTGAAAACACTGCCGTTATTTGAAGTCCGAATAGTGAACTACAAGTACAAGTAAGTACACCTGCAAGGCGTAGCAGATTTGCAGCTGTTCCTAACTTGAGTTCCACCTTTCTGCACCTGCATGACGGGTTGTGGCCCATGGTGGTTTTGCACTAGCGGAAAGAGCTTAAGCTCGCTTCAGATGATGCACTCAATTTTGTCAGAGGAGTTAATTTTGAGGGAGCACAGAGGGCTACAGGAGAACAGTGAAAATGGCCTGCCCCACCTTGCCATAAGGAGAACTGCCTCTTCTGCTCGTGTAAAGCCATTACTGGATACAGACCAATTTCCTGGAAGTAAATCCTGTTGAAATCTTTGGAACGTTTGCAATCCCAGACATAGTTAGACGAGAGAGTAATTCCCACTGAACGTATTATTAGGGCTTGCAAACATGCATAAGTGTACACTGTTAAGGGTCAATAAAGAGAACAATAGAACATTTTCCCCCTTCCAGCCTCAGTGCTTTGTGGAAGGGCAGGGCCACGGCCACATCTGCAGCCCTATTGCTCCCGGTGACTTGGGCAGAAAAGGGGCGGGGAGAGGATTGTCAGCCCCTGGATGGTACCAATAGGGTTTCAGGATCCAGAGCTGTCTCAGCCCTGCCCTTGCCCCTTCCTCTGGCTCCTACCAACAGCCCACCTGATCACATGTCCCGCAGAATGAACAAAGGAACACCTCTGCTCTGCCTAATCCAGAGCTTTTCTTGTTGGTGACACACTTTTTAGATGTGCATCTGGAGCTTAAACGAATCCAGCCCCGTGAGGAAGGCAGGGAGTGTTTGTGTGACACCTGCACACTGCAGCTGACACACTAACATGTCGTGACACACAGTTTGGAAAGCTCTGGCCTAATCTAGTCTCCCCCGCCATCACCCAACCCAACATGGAGGGCAGGTCGGATTGCTCTGCAGATTGCCCTCTGAAGTACAGTGGTACCTCAGGTTAAGAACTTAATTCGTTCTGGAGGTCCGTTCTTAACCTGAAACTGTTCTTAACCTGAAGCACCACTTTAGCTAATGGGGCCTCCTGCTGCTGCCGCGCCGCCGGAGCACAATTTCTGTTCTCATCCTGAAGCAAAGTTCTTAACCCGAAGCACTATTTCTGGGTTAGCGGAGTCTGTAACCTGAAGCGTATGTAACCTGAGGTACCACTGTACAAGTTTGAAAACTATGAATGAGCTGTACATTACTGATGTTGAGGCTAATAATGGATTTGAGTTTGAGTAACATTTGTTTTTAATAATGTACATTTCTTTTTTTAAAAAAAAGACCAGACACTGAAGCAGTTTACTGGGTGCATTTACATGGCAACCTTTTAATTTCTCCAGTGCAACAATATGCTCTTCTAAGATCTTGAGCATCACCAGGAATTTTATTCTGGTGTATAGCTTATTTACTCACCCCATAAGAGATCCTTGACCTATCTGAATGATGATCTGTTGTGCTATTCACACATACCCATGTTAGAGTCATTCTTATACGTTTTCTCTAGGGAGCTCAAATTTAAGGAGCAGCTGAAAATCACGCACAATTCTGATATATTCATTGGGATGCATGGAGCAGGACTCACCCACCTTCTCTTTCTGCCAGACTGGGCTGTCATCTTTGAACTGTAAGCCTCCATGTGCTCATGTGTTTAATAGCTCCTTTTTTTGTATTTGCATGAAAATTGGGCTGCCGTGTCCTGATCCAAAGAAGGGCTTATAAACCATGCTTTTAAGCAAATGCATGTCACAGAGGGTGAAATGGCGCCTCTATGTTTCCGTCAGAGCAGATATTGAACTTACCTCAGTCTTACAATTAGAAGAAGTTTTCCTTGATGTGTACCAGGTGGAGTGTGACAACTCTGTTCATTGGCCAACTTGTTTGGGCAGAGGTTGGCATGCCCCGGTGGCAAAATGAATTAGAGAAATAAAATCATAGAAAGCTGAACAAGTCCTTAAGAACTTCTAGGTTTAACTCCTTGCCCAAGGCCTGTTGAAACGAACCCACAGAAGTTCTATAAAGATTTCTGACAAAGGGCATTTTCTCACTGTGTCTATCTGGCCTCTGTAAAGTTTTCTCCATGAGAACATGGCTCTTGAATTACTGTTTGTTGCTCTAAAACTGTGTATGGCAGGTTTACATTTCCCTCCTCGCCATCTTATCTTTAAAGAGCTGAGCAGGAACTCTTGCTATAGATGAGTTTCACCTTACTAATAGGAAAGGGTCTTTATTATTTGAAATAATCCTCCATGTTATAGAAGCCAGGCACAATGAAGCGTGCCAGCGTTTTTTTGAGT
Source organism: Podarcis melisellensis (assembly GCF_964234715.1). NCBI lineage: Eukaryota > Metazoa > Chordata > Lepidosauria > Squamata > Lacertidae > Podarcis > Podarcis melisellensis. The sequence goes on from NC_138529.1 coordinate 95,951,663, forward strand.
CTTAGGATGGGGGTAGCTGAACCCTAGATTTAGAGGTTCTTTAAAGCCCAGTTTTATCTAAATTATTGTCTGTAACTTCCATGTTACCAGGCACGTACACATGCCCTTGACCTCTGAGCTGTATGTTAGTAAGTTCAAAGTTACTGTATTAATTTACAAAGCTTGGATCCAGGTTATGTTAAGGACCACCCAGTCCTTTGTATCCCTCCCCAGTCACTGAGATCTTAAGGATATGTGCGTGTGTTGCTGGCCCCCATGACTCAGGTGCATGGCTTGTCTCCACTGAGTCATACATTCAGTCCTGAGATTAGGTAGCCCGCTCCTTCCCCGGTTTAATGCCTGACAAAGCCCTTTCTTCAGCAGGCATTTCAAGGATGTTTTCTGGGGTTTTTGTATGAACCATTGTGATTTATTTTATCCACTGCATGCTTTTAATGATTTTTATATACACTGCTTAGAGACTTTGGTTCATAAGTGGTAAATAAATATAAATAAATAAATATAAATATAAATAATATAAATATATAAATATAAATATAAATAAATAGTACGTTTCCAAGCCCACCCCCCAAAAAAAGTCTGAATCAAAGGTTGGGGAGGGGAAAGGAGAGAGACGGCTTGAATGCATTCTTTAATGCTTGCTAGAGCAAAACCGAAGTATCAAGGGGATTTGGTTCCTTGGTTCTCTCTGTAAGGTAAAGGTAAAGGACCCCTGGACAGTTAAGACCAGACAAAGGCGACTATGGGGTGCGGCGCTCATCTCGCTTTCAGGCTGAGGGAGCCACTGTTTGTCCTCAGACAGCTTTCTGGGTCATATTGCCAGCATGACTAAACTGCTTCAGGCACAATGGAGTACTGTGACGGAAACCAGAGCTCACAGAAACACTGTTTACCTTCCCGCCGGAGCGGTACCTATTTATCTACTTGCACTGACGTGCTTTCGAATTGCTAGGTTGGCAGGAGCTGGGACAGAGCAATGGGAGCTCACTCCGTCATGGGGATTCGAACCGCCAACCTTCCGACCGGAAGCCCAAGAGGCTCAGTGGTTTAGACCACAGCGCCACCCTGGCTCTCTCTGTAGCAAGAGCTGTAGCAGGGAAGCCGCAGCCTGTCCATTTCCAATTGCTAGTAGAATGATTACCTTTCTGTTTCCTGCAGGAGAAGAGCAGGCGCTAAAGAGAACCATTGCACCTTTTGTTAATGAATCTCCATCATTTCTTCTCCAGGTATAACTGTGAAGACGAGCGCTGCTACTTAGACCTTGCAAGGCTGAGAGGCGTCCATTACATCACCTGGCAAAAGAAGGACAAAGTGTTCCCTCAGGATGAGGTAGTGGGTGGGATGCAAAGGTGTTTTGGTTCTGTGTTGTTGTTGTTGTTGTTGTTGTTATTACTTTAAAAATGTTTTAGCCATCTCAGTTCTTCCACATGAAATATGATTCTTCTGCTTCAGCCCAAATTAAATTCTCTGCTCTGATTAAAGGATCATTTTATATGAATAGCCGGAGGAGGGAGAGAAATGAAATTAATTGGCCATTAGTTCAGACTATCAATAGCAGTGCTGTTAGGTGTTTTCTTACTGACGCTGCTGCTTTAGGGAGGATCGATAAATCAGCGGTTATGAATTAAAATGCGTGCTCAATTTGCTGCTTGTTTTCCAGGGGAAAAGAGCTGACTTGTTTTGCTTCCTTAAAACCATTTTAACTCCCTTTTCTTCAGGGGCATCATCCAACACTGGGAAAACACCCGAAGTTTACAAATTACTCCTTCGACGTGGAAGAATTCGTCCGCCTGGTGCTTTCAGCGGCTGATCACGTATCGCAGCATTCCAAATGGCCGTTTAGGAGAAAACACGATGAATTCTAGATTAATTGCCTAATTTCACAGGGTATTTTAAATACAGCAGCGTTATAAAATGTCAATTGTTCTGATACACAATTATAATTTTTTTTTTCTCTCGGGAGGAAAAGTGTTAAAAGGATTGGTAGTTGCATATCATGGTTCCCACCCTCACACTGTTATTTCTGTGTGCGGCGGCGTCGTCGGCCCCGCCCAATAATGTTCTCACTCTCAATTCCTTTCCTAATTTTACTTGAGAAATTTGCATTTTGCAAGGTGTATTTATTAAGATGACTAATATTTGCACTACTTCCCTCCCTATTTATTTTAGGGGTTTTGCCCCCATTGCTAAAAAGAAGGGTGAAGTTACAAATAAGTGCAGTGGGTCCACTTTCCTTCTATCTGCTTCTTCTTCTTGAAACCATACTTGGGATTAAGTCCCATTTAACTCATTGAGACTTACTTCAGAGTAGACTTGTATAGCGTCACACTCCTGTTTTTGCAAGGCACTCCAAAGCAGTAAGAGAGACCGTGGAAAAAGAACTCAGCTGAATCTGGGAGGCCAAACTACACATTACAAACAACGTGGTTTTTAAATGCGTGCTTAAACTAACCACAGGGCCACCAGGGGGCAAGCAGTGGCTTGTGTGAGTAAGTGGATTTTTAGTAGGAACCCAGTGCAGGACTCTGATCCAGATTAGGAACCCTGTGGCTGCTTTTTCTTCAGAATAAAAGTGGTTACCGAAAGCATGCTTTCAGGAAAAACTGTGTTTATCATAACATGTCGTTTGGTCCTGGTGTATTTCTCACTCCTGCAGGTTTTTAAGCAACCCTAATCTGCTTCCTCATCTTTTCGGTTCTGTTACTTTGTTGTTGTTGTTTAGTTGTTTAGTCGTGTCCAACTCTTCGTGACCTCATGGACCAGAGCACGCCAGGCACTCCTGTCTTCCACTGCCTCCCGTAGTTTGGTCAAACTCGTGCTGGTAGCTTAGAGAACACTGTCCAACCATCTCGTCCTCTGTTGTCCCCTTCTCCTTGTGCCCTCCATCTTTCCCAACATCAGGGTCTTTTCCAGGGAGTCTTCTTTTCTCATGAGGTGGCCAAAGTATTGGAGCCTCAGCTTCATGATCTGTCCTTCTAGTGAGCACTCAGAGCTGATTTCCTTAAGAATGGAGAGATTTGATCTTCTTGCAGTCCATGGGACTCTCAAGAGTCTCCTCCAACACCATAATTCAAAAGCATCAATTCTTCGGCGATCAGTGTCTACCCATTTCAAAGTTAAGATGAGTCATGTACAAACTGAATTAACTAAGATATCAAGCCATAGTGCACTTGGGGCAGGGAGTGAGGTGCAGTCATGGGGCAAATGCAAAATTGCTGCGTCCCCACCAAGAAACCTTGAAATTCAGAACTGCTGAGCTTGATGGGAAGACATTTCCTGGCAAGGAAGTTGGGTATGTCGTTTTTCTTCGTAGTGCCTTTATTTTAAACTGTCCCGCTGTTAGGTATGAAAACTATGGCTTAATACATGAACTATGTTTGTCTCCAAAGCTTTAAAATAATTTAACTTTTCATAATTCATGCTTGCACTATAATAGTGCCTTGAAAGAAATATAACCATGAGTACATGTCTTCACACAATTGCTTTCAAGCAGCTCCTGTTGACTTAATCAGATACAGTCATACCTTGGGTTGAAGTTGAGCATTGAGCGTTTTTGGGTTGCACTCCACGGCAACCCGAAAGTCACGGAATGTGTTACTTCCGGGTTTCACCACTTGTGCATGCGCAGACGCTCAAAATGACATCACGCGCATGCACAGAAGCAGCGAATCGCGACCTGCAGACGCAGGTTGCTTTCGCTTCTGGATGCGAACGGGGCTCCGGAGCAGATCCCGTTCGCATCCAGAGGTACCACTGTATATATGGTTGAATTCTTGTGAGCCAAGTCCTTTTCGAATCACTGTTATGCCGCAGATTGTAGCAGATTCTCACTTGTGTGTACCAACCCATCGCCCTTGCCAGCTGTGCTTCTATGCCACAGTTCTCCCTCTCTGACATATGTTACATTTCAGCCCGTTCTTAGCTGCAGACATGGCAAGTACCTGGTCAGTGTTCCTTAGCATGTTGCACTAGCAAGCTCAAAGAAGAGCAAGACAAATAGGGCGAATGACAGCAGAAGTGGTTTGTTCCTCACTCGTTTTGCAACTTTTGTCATATAGCTCTGCACTATAACAAAACTGATACTGTTTGTCTCAGTGGGTTGGCTCCAAGTGCATGGGGCAGGCTGGAGGATGCTGAGCTCCTCACCTCATCCCTGCATGGCTCCCCCAGTCCTCCTGAATTCCTCTCCTCAGGTAGCCCTGCTAAATGGGGGCTGCAGCATAGGAACTAAGAAAAAGGAAGACTGCCAAAATGAGGTAGAGGCAAGCTGCCAATTTACTTTGGTTTGTGTCCTTTATTTTCCTAGTTTAGGCAAGACTTGCCCCTCTTGTGGTCTTCTGATTTGTCTAGTTAACTGCACTGTTATCCCTCTAGATTTACGTGCCCTTTCTAACTTTTTCCAGAGGCACAGGTGTTTCTCTGTTGTCACAAACGCAGCCAAGAGTCTTGTGCCTAAAAGACTACCAGATTTTATTTTGGCATAAGTTTTGTGGACTCTACGGTCACTTCCAGACTATCATTAATTTATGAGTGGGGTTCAGTTGCACTCTGATGAATTCATTAAGGTGGGTTTGCTGCTCTTTTGCACCTTTTTAAAAATAAAGAAGGTATATCTGCAGTAAGGAAAGTGAAGGAAATTGCAGTGGAAAACACAGGACAACAATTGTTAGATGCAGTGCTGTATAACCTACCTGAAAACAGATAAGAATGAATGAATGCTCGATAAACAGAGCTTCCCAGTCCACAAAAGCATATACCATAATAAAATTTGTAAGTCTTTAGGATGCCATAAGACTATTGTTTTCTAACAATTAAGTACATTCTGTTTGGGCCTCTTGTTGCAATAGTTTTACCTAATTGCCAGGTTTCTAAAGAGATCTGACCTTAACTTTACATACGCTCTAATTTGCAAAACCATTCCCCCCCCCCCCCATATTTTATTGTGAGTTTTTCATTATGCACTGCGGTGTTACAGTGCTGCACTGGCTACTTGTAGCCTAGGAGAGGAGGCTGGTTTAAGGAGATCCCTCAGCACAGAGCTGCTGAGTACTGAGTTGTGTGTAGGGGCTAAATACAGCTAGCTGTCAATCACATCATTAGTATAGTTGTCCCTTCAGGATCGAAATACTGTACGGCACGTAACTTGATTTACAGAGCAACCCTGTGCATGTCTATTCAGGAGTAAGGCCCATGAGCTTCAATGTGGGACTTACTCTCAGGTAAGCGAATATAGGGTTGTGGCCCTGTGCTACTTTTGTGTGCACAAAAATATGAGTGCAAAACAACCCTTCCCCGAAGAAAGTTATGTTGGTGCAAATGTGCGTATGATTTGAGCTTCTGAAGTGAGTTGATCAGCAGATATTGCAGCCTAGAATCAGGGCATTGCGGAAGAGAATGGTATGCAGAATCAGGAAGGAGAGTGTTATAGTAGATGTAAATACTTGAGTGGTATGTACCTGACAACCATGGCTATTACTGACATCCATTTTCTAACAATCATGAGCTAATTTATATACTGTGGGGCCTATTTGCCGTCCTGCCTATGGAGGATGAAGAGAATGAATTATTGTAAGAGTAGCTTACACATAGGTCTCTCGTGACTTCAAGTATTGCAGAGGTTGAGCTACAGATCTCTGAAACGTATTTGTCTTCTCCTTGGACCAGGACAGTTGATTAAGAACTTGAAAGGAACTGTAAAAGTGTTTTTTTTTGCATATGGAAAAAAAACTTTCTGAAATGCACTGGTTTTTTAAATAAATATATATATATTGCATTGATCTGTAAGCTTCATTTTTTAAAAAGCAAATTTATACCATTAATTGTTGGGGGATGGTGGGAGTTTGAGTCCATCTCTGTCTGCAGGGCCACCCTGCTGCAAATACCTTGTCCACCATCTGTAAAACAAAGTACTGGCAAGAACAGAGTTGCCTATTTCTAAGGACTTCACTTGCTAGCCTTTGAAGTAGCAATAAATAATGAGCTGCAATGAGAATAAAAAAAGGGTAGCATTCAGTTTTTCATGTGTTGGAAGTTTTGTTTGGATGAATTACTGGAGAAGGATGCTGGAAAATGGGTTAAGCATATCTGTGTGTTTAATTAAACACTAAATGCAAAGGATAAGTATTGCCATGCACTTAAGAGTTAAGTGGACCACTCTGCCATAGTTTAGAATAGGGGTAAGTCAACCTTTTTATATCTACCGCCCACTAATGCATCTTTATTGATGGTAAAATTTCCCAGTGCTCGGTGGAAGGAGGATTCAGCTTGTGCCGTAGAACCCCCTACCACCCACCTAGAACCCTGAAACGCCAACTAGTGGGCGGTAGGGGCCAGGTTGACAACCCCTGGTTTAGAAGGATAGATATTTTACAGGGTTATTTTTGCAAAATCATTTACTGTCATGAACAAAGGGCATGGCACTTAATGCACATCTCATTCCAGTAGCGAACTCAATTCCTTGGGAATTGACTCGGTGATGCTTTGGTTAATAATAATAATAATAATATTTCTACCCTGCCTATCTGGCTGGGTTTCACCCAGCAAAATCTATAAAGATAATAAATATCTGCTCTACATCTACAAATATCAACGGTGTCTCTGCTCCAGTGGATTATCTGATGTCAAAACTAGTTCATTTCATCTACAGGGATATTCATGCGCTCCAGCCACACCTGGAGCGCATGCATCAAACTGCATGGTGTGCTGAGTTACCGCATTTGAAGAGAGAAAGGATAGCTCTGGGATTCCACTATGTTAAGGACTGTAGGAATACCTCTTCACCCAGTAGTCTCTGCTGAGGCCAATAGGCTGCTTTGCACGTGGTGCTGAACCACTACACAGAAGTCCACTTCATATGTTTACACAATCCCTACATAGAAGGAAGGCATAGGAACTGGAAGAGTTAATGTACATGTAGATTGCGGTGTGTGCCATCATGACTGCATGGGCGCATGTTGGCACGCCACCGTTAACCACGTTCCCAACCCGTGTACATGGCAGTGATCCAGTTATACATAGGATCATGGCTAAGGTATGGTCTACATGCATAAGATAGTGTTCCTTATGTGGAAGTCCCGTCTATGCAAATGTTTTGTGATATGTAGACCAATCTGAACTCTTTGAGGAATGGAATAGCTCATTTTGTGATTGGTTAGAATTTATGTTTGGAAGAGGTCATAATGCATTCCAAAAGCAGTGTCCTTGGTTGCACAACTTCTGAACAATTCAAATGAACAGAAAGTATTATCCCATGACAATGTCTGATAATCCAAATTTGACTGTTAAATTTTTACTCTGGTTTTGAAATAAAGTTAAATGTTTTATGGTACTTTTCTGTCTCTTGGTTGTGGCATTTAGGATATCTTCTGCTAATGACTCGCTAACTTTTTTGAAATGTCTACAAAGTGTTATTCCGTGAAACAATTTCTCTTTCCTCACTGTAAACACTGAAATACATCATCTTTTTAATTAAAAAAATAATGAATTGATGAGTAAGAAAATTCCAACCGTTGACAGCTTTTCTTTACAATTTCCAGCTACTTCTAAATCATAGAGGTTAGGACAGTAGGTGGAGCTAGAATGCTGTCAAATATCACATCTGTATGTCCAGCATCTTCAAGGAATGAAATTCGGGAGCGAAAAAGCATGCTGTAGAAGCATTAGTAGCTATTCATTCAGTTATTAACTAGCTGGTCATATAGTTCATTTGATATATTTCAGATTTATGCCCCACCTTTTAACCATCTAGGTCCTCAGAGCATCTTAGAAGCATAATTTTAAAACTGTAACATACCAAGAATATCAACCAACCAAACAAGATAACAGATTAAATAGCACATTGTAATGTATTTAACGGCAGATTAAAATGCTAGTTTTAATTAGAACTGTCCCTGTGAACAGATGTTCAGGGCTGATAGCCTTGTTACACGCAACTTCTGTACATCTCTTGATTCTCAGGTAGCAAGACTTTCCAAACAATGCCTCAGACCTATGCCATACATTTAAAGCACACCCAGCACCCATTTAATTACCTGACTTTCCCTAAAGAATTCTGGGACTGTATTTAGTTAAGGGTGCTTTGGATTATAGCTGTGTGTATGTGTGAGAGAACTATAGCTCACAGAATATATTTTTTTTGGGGGGGAGTAATATGCTTTGAATATGTGTCACACGCTTTGAATGTTTGAGAGTCCATGTTTACCTTTGTTAAAATAGCTCAACATTCACTTGTATAGAGTGAATACATTAATCTTAATGTAGCAATCCTAAACATATTGACCACTGAAAACAAAAAACATGCTTCCAAGTAAACACGCATTATGCTTTTAGAGCAGTTTTCAGATAAATTCTTTTTCCCAAGTGGGGGCTGTTCATTACATGGCTTGTCCTCATAGCCAGATTAAGGGCAGGCAGGTTTGGCCTACGTAACATGTTAGCATTCCATTCCTCCTCCGTTGCTGATGTGTGACTGTTACATCACATGTCTGTATTTACTTTCTAGGCTTGGAAAGCCTGAGAACGGAAGCTAGCCTTTTCTCTTCCGCTCTGTAGTGTTTTTGTACTTTTTACTTTCTGTTCTCTCTCGGAGCTGAAGGGAGAGGATGCCATGATCGCTTTGTCCTGTATATACTGATTAATAAAAGCTTGGAATGAGCACACCCATCTCCACTTGGTTTCCGCTAAACTCTGCTGGGTGTGTGTGCACATAGGCATCTGCTATGTGTCGCTGGAGCATGCTGGGGCTGATGTTTTATGGATGTCCCAGAGCTGTGCAACTTCAGGAAGACACCTGGAGAGGTTTGTCTCATCTTGGAGGGTTTGTGTAGCCCCCGGCGTATTTTGACATAACATAGTCCCCCAAAGCAACTGCATTGCTTAAAACAACTTGGGTCCAGGATACCTCAGGGAGCTACTGAACCCTTATAGGTAAAAGGTAAAGGACCCCTGGATGGTTAAGTCCAGTCAAAGGCTACTGGTGTTGCTGCGCTCATCTCACTTTCAGGCCGAGGGAGCCGGCATTTGTCCACAGACAGCTTTCCGGGTCATGTGGCCAGCATGACTAAATCACTTTTGGCACAATGGAACATCGTGATGGAAACCAGAGCGCATGGAAATGCCTTTTACCTTCCCGCTGCAGTGGTACCTATTTATCTACTTGCACTGGTGTGCTTTCCAACTGCTAGGTTGGAAGGAGTTGGGACAGAGCAATCGGAGCTCACCCCGTTGCAGGGATTCAAACCACCAACCTTCTGATCAGCAAGCCCAAGAGGCTCAAGAGCAAGCTGGTTCCCAGAGTTGGTGAGGCTCGTTTGACAGCAACGAGAAATCAATCTTTAGTGTCATTGGTCCAGTCCTGCGGCATACCCTGCCACTAGAGATTCCGCAGGCGCCTTCTGTTCCAACTTTTAAACGCCTGTCGAAATCCCTTCTGTTCTGCAGGCCTATGCAGACAATTCAGACTACATCACCCACAATGGTCTAGTGCTGTTTGTTTTTGCTGTTTCCTTTTGCTTTTAACTTTTTTATGATTTTATTGTCTGGGTTTAGGTTTTTATACTGTTGCGATATATATTTATGATACAGGGGTATTTAAATATTTTTAATAAATAAAGCTTCGGTTGGTTAGCTACCATCTGGATTTGGCCCTCAAGCAGGGACAGGGAACCTGTGAATCTCCAGACGTCTTTGGACTACAACTCGCATCATATTTGTCATTTACTATGCTTACTGGGGCTGATGGGGTTAGACAGTCCAACAATGGGTTTTCCTTCAGCTGCATAGTCCCACAGGGTGACTTGCGGACAAGACCAAAAAGGGTGTCCAGCCACTAGTACTGGCTCTCAACAGGGTAAACTCTTTGGCCAATGGGGGCTATGCAGCTTCATGTGATTCCTCCATTGCTGGATTGGGCCTCCAGACAAAGAATTACAGCCAATGCTAGTCCTACTCAGAGTAGATCCTTTACAATCAATGGATGTGACTACCATTATTTCCAGTGGGTTAGCTTGCGTACAGGACTAGCATTGGGTGTAGGCCGAGGGAATTTCATATTTGAATGCTCTTGTCTTTCATATTTAAAACTCCCTGTGCATTCAAAATGAGCATGTTGCGAAGATTTGTTTCAGAACCTCCCTGACATGCCAGCTTTGTATGTGCAATGAATTTTTTATTGGGCCAGGGGAACAGCTGAACATCTGGTATTTCACCTAGAGTCTGCAGTGGAATAATCCAGCAACAGAGACATCAGATGGGGCTTCTGATCATGAGTACTACAGTTCTTAAAGGGGCTTAAGCATCCTTTGTGAACCACCTCCATCTCCCTCATGAGGTCCTTGTCAGTCAATGAAAACCAAACAGCTGAAGTACCAAGCAAAACCCCAAGCCCCAGTATGGTGTATTATGTTGGTGAATGTGTGTCCTGGCTGGCACCAGACTATGGAAACGTGTTTAAATTCTCTGCTTACGTTTCCGAGCACAATTCAAAGTGTTGGCGCTGACCTTTAAAGCCCTAAACGGCCTAGGCCCAGTATACCTGAAGGAGCGTCTCCACCCCCATTGTTCTGCCTGGACGCTGAGGTCCAGCGCGGAGGGCCTTCTGGCAGTTCCCTCATTGCGAGAAACAAAGCTATAGGGAAGCAGGCAGAGGGCCTTCTCGGTAGTGGCGCCTGCCCTGTGGAACGCCCTCCCATCAGATGTCAAAGCGATAAATAACTACAGTGGTGCCCCGCAAGACGAATGCCTCACAAGACGAAAAACCCGCAAGACGAAAGGGTTTTTCGGGTTTTGCGACGCTTCGCTAGACGATTTTCCCTATGGGCTTGCATCGCAAGACGAAAGCCCATAGGGAAATCTCGGGGACCTTTTTTTAAATGCTGGCGGTGGGGAGCAAAGCCTTTTTCCCCCCTCCGGACTTCAGAAGAGGTCCAGGAAGGCCGGCGGGGGCGAAAGGCTTTGCTCCCCACCGCCAGCATTTTAAAAGCGGTCCGGGATAGCAGGGAAGCGCTTCCCGCTATCCCGGACGGCTTTTGAAGGCAGGCAGGGGGGGCAAAGACTTTTGCCCCCCCGCCCGCCTTGGGAAGAGGTCCTGGATCGTCCCGATGCCGGGCGGCGGGGCGGGAAAGCCTCCCCCCGCCGCCCGGCTTCGGGGCATCATCCCGATGCCGGGCGACGGGGCGAGAAAGCCTCCCCCCGCCGCCCGGCATCGGAACCATGTCCCGATGCCGGGCGGCGGGGCGGGAAAGCCTCCCCCCGCCGCCCGGCTTCGGGGCGAGAAAGCCTCCCCCCGCCGCCCGGCATCGGAACCATGTCCCGATGCCGGGCGGCGGGGCGGGAAAGCCTCCCCCCGCCGCCCAGCTTCGGGGCATCGTCCCGATGCCGGGCGGCGGGGCAGGAACGCCTCCCCCCGCCGCCCGGCTTCGGGGCATCGTCCCGATGCCGGGCGGCGGGGCAGGAGCGCTCCCGCTGCTTGCGGAGAGGTCCGCGCCTGTCCTGGACCTTTTCTGAAGGCAGGCGGGGGGGGGGGCAAAAGTCTTTGTCCCCCCTGCCTGCCTTCCCAGGGGCTTTTAAATCGCCCCGGACAGCGGAGAAGTCCTCCGCTGTCCCGGGCGATTTTAAAATGCCGCCCGCCAGAAGAAGTCGGGGGAAGGCGGTTTCCATAGGAACGCATTAATTGATTTTCAATGCATTCCTATGGAAAACCGTGCATCGCAAGACGAAAAACTCGCAAGACGAAGAGACTTGCGGAACGAATTAATTTCGTCTTGCGAGGCACCACTGTACCTGACATTCAGAAGACATCTTAAGGCAGCCCTGTTCAGGGAAGTTTTTAATCTGTGATATTTTACTGTATTTTTGGTTTCTATGGAAGCCGCCCAGAGTGGCTGGGGAAACCCAGCCAGATGGGCGGGGTACAAATAATAAATTATTATTATTATTATTAGCCACGAAACTCTCAGGAATGCCTTGGGGGGCATGCAATAGTCAGCCTAGCCTACCTCACAGGGTGTTGTGAGGATAAAATAGGACACACTCTGCAAACTCCCATTTCCTGCTGCATCCTATTGAAACCCAGTCTGTGCTTGGAAAGGTTGCACGATGTGATTCCTTGACAATTCAAGTGGCCTGTTTCTTTGGAGTGATTCCCTTGGGTTATTTTTCAGGAAAGAATGAAAGTTTGGTGTGTCCTGAACATGCTTTTCAATGAAACAGAAAGTAGAGAGAAAGAACAAACAGGTGTTTTTCCAGGTTCTTTGTTAAGGGGTACTACCTGCCCAGCAAAAGAACAAATCCAAAGTTCTAAAAATGTATAAAGTGAATTTAATAGGCAACACTCTTCCTCAAGTTATTCTACTATCAAATGATAGCCTGGGAGATGACAACAAACACTATTCTCTACAGCAGTAAAAATTGCTACAAAATTATAGAAGATATTGCAAATTTTGATGGAAATGCTGTGAAAATACCTTGGAGTGTTTTGACCATCATATTTGATGTTCTCAGTTGAACCTGTCTTTGACTCTGTCCAAAGCAACATTATCCAAATAGCCTGGTTATCAGCTTCAGCCGGTCTCTGCTGTTAGGCTGAATGGGGACTGGCTTTGATTTTTCTGAGTATCTAAGCATTAAGACACACCTAAGGTAACTTGGGGCAGTTGCCAGAACCGAAAGGAATAGAAGTGAGCTCTCCTTTTCATGGCAGCAATTTTACAAAGCAAAACGAATTTTTGAAGAAGGCAGTTTGAATATATTTAGTCTTTTGCATTACTCAAGCTTGGTAGATGGGGAAAGCCTGCAGTAGAGAGGGAAGAAAAAGTGAAATCATTAGTAATGAAATGGATTTGCATAGACAGATATCAAGCCTTCATTCGCAGTTGCATAGAACCCAGATTGGTAGAAAATAGCCTTCAAGCAAGAAGTGAATGTTTCTAGAGGAAAGTCAAATGGAAGTCAAGAAATGAGAGAAAGAAAGGGAAAGCACCTGTGCGTGATGGAACTGACTGGACTTTGCATTATCATAAGGGGAAGAGTTGAGCATTGTATGTTAGCAAGGGTGCCACCAGAGCTCTCCCCACCCCCTGGAGAGTACTGTAATGGCATTTGGGGAGTTGGGATCCATCATTATGTCCAGTTTTTCTATAAAAATTAGGCTTGTTGTGCATTGTTTGCACAGTTTCTTCCCAGGCTAGCACCAGGCGGGAATGGCATACCACATTTCCCCAGGACTTGATATAATTTAGGGTGAAGGCTGATGTAATGTAAAAGGAGGACTTGGAACAGATTCTTCAACTGTGATGTGAGCCTGTTTTCTACCTGGATTCTAGTTGAAAGGATGGATGTATATACCAGGGAGTTTAATGCTAATATAGCTATCAGATAGACCCCACCTGGGAAGGCTTAAGTCTTTTATAATTTTTAAATTAAAGGGTGTTTTATTAACTTTTTTTAAAAAAGGAAATGTCTTGGAATAGAAAAACTGGTGCCGTGTGTGTGTGTGTGTGTGTTGTCTAAGTGACATCACAGGTGCTGGCCAATCAGCACTACACACAGCCAGCTTCTGCTACAAACCTGCAGAACTGAGATATTTTTGCATATATTTTTTTTGAATGCCTTCCTTTAATGCAAGAGAGGAAACTTGGATTGGAATAAACGGATAAAAAATGGTTGCATCATCAGGTTGCACTTCTCGTTATTACATTCACCAGCCATGTACAGCAGAATCCCGTACAAGTACGCTCTGAAGCGAGTTCGGTTGAGTTAAATGCGGCTTATGAACAGGGAAGTGTTATAAGCTTTGAGCCTTAAGGATACCATCACTCATACATGGGCCAAATGCTGATATAGACTCACATGCAACACCTTCATAACACCTTCCAACACATAGGCCTGCCAGCAGTTTGTTCCCTCTTGACACTGGAAACCGGCACAACAGAGATGACAGTAGATGTAATGCAAAGAGTGTGACTGGGATGTGGAAGCAGGTAACACCTCTAATACAAAGCACCCCCCACCATAATTTAAAACACAGTTAAATCACATGGTCCCCTCACCCGAGAATGCTGGGAACTGTTGTTTATCATTCACAGCACCTTTAGCAAACTACCATTCCCCTGACTCTTTAGGGGAAGCCCTGTGCTTTTAGTAAAAGCCAGTGTGGTGTAGTGGTTAAGAGCGGTAGTCTCGTAATCTGGGGAACCGGGTTCGCGTCTCCACTCCTCCGCATGCAGCTGCTGGGTGACCTTGGGCCAGTCACACTTCTCTGAAGTCTCTCACCCCACTCACCTCACAGAGTGTTTGTTGTGGGGGAGGAAGGGAAAGGAGAATGTTAACCGCTTTGAGACTCCTTCGGGTAGTGATAAAGCGGGATATCAAATCCAAACTGTTCTTCTTCTTCTAATACATGGTGCGGATGCGACCAGAGCCTCTCCAGTCCTTCGCAGCTGCAAGTATGATGTAAAGTCACTTTGCGATGCATAACCTTGACATTTCAGATGCCACCTGTTCCTCTCCTGCCTACCTCAGGCAGGCTAGATTCCTGCCACAGGGTCCAATCCCAGCTTCACCGGGCTCCAGAAATCACGAGGCTGTCCCAGAAACCAAGTTTCCGTGACACTGTCCTTTCCTGCCACTCGTCATGTGGGAACAGAGCGCTGCCTCCACTTCTTCTGACAGGGCATGCATCTTTAGCCAAGCTTCTGCACACCTTGACGCTGTGTGGCTGCCTGGCTGGCTGATTCTGGCAAGGCCCATTGGGTGCTCAGCCTAGCTGGAGATTCCACCCACTTTAATCAGAGCTGCTTATTATTATTATTCTTATTATTTTTCACTGGGCTCCGAATGCCGCAGGCTAGAAAGCAGAGGTGCCACCTGCTGGCGGAAGGACGCGCCTGTCACCCTCTGATGATCACAGCTTGAATTGTTTGTCTTTTTGCAGAGCAGGTTAAATAGATTAGCAGGCAACAAGCAGCAGCTAACCTCTTGGAGGCTGTTCTTCAATGAGAGAGATCATTATGGCTGGGACGAGGAGCTTTGCGCAGACTGGGTGTGCATGGAAATGTTTTCATTTATGGAGGGATGTGATTCTTGATGCTGTAATAATTCTGTCCATTGTCAAAGTCGTCCCAACTGCATTTCTTTGGTTTACAGTGCTACGATTTCATTGAAGGGAAGCAGCAATTGCCCGCGCAGGAAGTGACAAACATCTTAGGTGTTTTATTTTATGTAAAATGCTGCTCTGTTCTTAATTTCAGGGCACTTTCCAGTGAATCGAGAACATGACGAAGGAAAAACTCGGCAGTGTAGTAGGGCACAGCCCTATCAAGGAGAATCGCAAGCAACAATTTAAAAGCCCCATATTGCGAAACGCTCAAAGCCCCAACTCTTTCATGAAACGTCAAAGTTAAACATCAGACAAAATAGCCACAGCGGTAATCAAAGCACCACGAGCGCGATTTTAAAGTGTGAATAAAAATGTTTTTGTTATTTATGCATTTCTGAGTATCTGTACTTTCACCCTTTCCAAGGCATTTGCATGGCTCTTGTTGCAAGGTACTCCCTCTGAAGAAATAAAACAATAGCATAAAAATGGAAACAGGCTCAGAAGATAAAAAAAACAAAACATTATGACATGAGAGTTTCCCCACAGGCATGGGCAACCTTTGGGCTGTCAAGGGATGCATTGCATCTGGAGCAAGCTGTTTGGGGCCAAGGGAAGGGTCCGAGTCAAAAGGGGAGACACAAAGTGGACCGCCTCAGCTGATGATCTGAGCAGACGTGGAAGTGGCTCCTCCAACAAATGGGCCATGTTTCCATTCCTTACCATTGACAGCAACTGTATCTCAAGTAAACAATCCTTTGGCAAGGCACTCAGAGCGGAAAGGCCACCTCATAAGACTTCAGCCTTCCCCAATCTGGTCTTCTCCACATGTTCTGGACTACAATGCACACCATCCCTGAATACTGGACCTCTAGAAGGCAGCAGGAAGGCTGGCTTAACTAGTGTGTCAGCCATGATATTGCTACTATCTATGAGGCAGATCTCAAGAGCGCTATGTAATGCTGGTTCAAGGCCTTGGCATAGAGATTTTCTTCACCACCTTGAAGATCCCAGATGCTTGCCCTGGTTTTAATTTTACTAAAATCTGCTGCGATAAAAAGATTAGAGCTGCCAGTTCTTTGCAGGATTCCTCACCTGCCTCTTCATTGACTTTTCAGTGTGACTAAACGTATTTGTGATTAAAGCTTTGGTTACTACTCCGTGGTAGAAGGCAAAGCCTTCTTTGACGCTTCCTTCTTCAGAACCAAAATAGCTTTTATATTTGCCCCTCACTGATTAAAATCATCCCACCATTAATCAACTCAAGGTTTAGTTGACCAACCTTCAGATTTACACGCCTTAAATGTTGCAGCCCTACAAATACGAGGACGTCAAAGCCATTGTACACTAGTTCTTTTTGGTGACTGGGTAATGCTCAGGTGAGCTAGGATCCAAGGCTTCTTGCCTGAGTTCCTTAACCTGCCATCCAAGCAGCCATGCTGCAGATATTTTGCCCTGGACAGGAGAAGAAAGAAAAGCAGGCGGGCTCCGAGTGAAGAGCTGTGAGACTTTTTGCACAGACACAGGCAGCAGGAGGCGAAGCTGTGAGTGATCATTAATGCAGGCAAGGCTGCTTTTGTTTCCTACTCAGTCGGGTCACAGGTGGCGTCATAGCCTGCTTCCTGAAGTGCATTAGAGAAATGGAAAGGTACTGAGGAGATCTGAACAAAGGGAAGGCTCTTTAACTGAACTGTGATGCAGCCAAATAAAGCAGCGGTGGGCAGAAAGAGGATTGACATCCTTTGGTAGAGCTCCGGGTGGTTCTCAGTAGATCAGTGTGGGTTTCTGACATGCAATTGTTTCACAATAGCAGCATCTAAAAAGTAGTAATAGGAGTAGTATTAGTAGTAGTAATGGACAGCTGATAAGAAGAGTTGGTAGGGAGTAGACTTTGGAATGAAATAGTTTGTGAGATTGGTTCTGGCTCCAATCACCAATTTGTGGACTGCCTACCTGGCTGAGTCACTGTTTGGCACCTAGTTCTAGCTGATTGGACCCCACTTGGAGTTAAGAACATAAGAATTGTCCTGCTAGATCGGGCCAATGGCCTGTCTAGTTTCAGCATCCTGGCCAAGCAGATACACGTTTCCCACAGGTGAAGAAACCCTTGCAAAGTAGATTCTGCAAGTGAGGTCTGAACATCCCAGTCTTAGCGCCATTCAAATCAAATGTGTTGTGGTAAGAGGACACCATAATTTACCCCCAAACCTAAGGCTATAGTGATGTGACAGATTGCAGAAAGGTGAGCAGGGGATGCTGGTAGAATTGCATGACTCCAATGACCACATAGGGGCTGTTGACCAAACGGAGAATCGGTCCTCAGATTTCTAAGTCCAAGTGGAGGAATTAGCTGTGTATTTGGATGCACTCCAAAGTTTCCTGTTGCCATTTGTTTCATTTGAAAGAGACAAAGTTCTTCTTGTGATATATGCTTTCTCAAAAGAGCCTTACCTGCCGCTTTAGTCTGTTGCCTTTTCTGTGTCAGGTGGAGACTGTTTTATTTGCCCTAGGATATTTACTGGTAGTTCTCGCTGCTGCTGATTTAATTAAGTTTGTATTCAGCCCTATACCAGTAGATTTCAGGACAGTTTATTGTTTGTAACACTGATCTCATCTCCCACACCATCTATTTTTTTCTTAGCTGCTCCTCTTTTGTTGTTTTGTTTTTACTGCTGTTTCATTGTGTGCTGGATCCTTTTTAGCCATTTGGAGAGTCTTTGAAAAGCGGATTAGAAATTGTCCTGTTAAATAAATGAGAGCTACTCATAGGAGAAGAAGAAAATAGAAGTCATGCTTAATTATTAAGTGCCCGTTTGGAATGGCAGCCAAGGAGGACTGTCTTTCTGGTGATTATTTTTAAAACATTTGCAGGAAGACAGGCAACATTGCATGGGTTGAAGAGGCTGTAACTTCTGCTTGGCCATGGGTTTTCCTCAAATATTCAGCTTTGAATGAGGAATCTGGAAACCCCTTTCAGTAGTCTTCTTGCCCACCCCCTTCTTTGTGCAGCATTAAGTTATAGTCTCAGCTGGAGAAGTGGGCAGCAGCGTAGAGCCCTCTTGGATCAGGCCCAAGGTCCACCTAGTCCAGCATCCTGTTCCCCCAGTGGCCAACCAGAAGCCCAAGTGCTATCTCCATTTGTGATTCCCAGCAGCTGGTATTCATCTAGCCCTATTCTCCACTAATTTGTCTAACCCTAAAGTAGCCAGTTCAGCAGCCGTCACTGCATTCTGTGGCCACTAATTCCGCTGCTTCATTATGTGATGTGTGAACAAGCATTTCCTTTGGCCTGACCTGAATCCTTCCAGCATTCATCTTCACTGGATAAATAAGGTCTCTGCATGGCTGGGGTAGAATTGATTTCATTCAGCAGGGCGTTTCGTTATATATAGAAAACAAAGGGCTGAGTCAGACATAGTGCATATTTTTTGCAGGGTTTTTGTTGTTGTTGTTGTTGTTTCAAGCCACAAAACACCTGCAGAAGGAAATATTGCATGGAACCTGCAAGTTTATCTAGACAGCTCTGTAAGCAGGATTCCAGATTCCCATTATTCATGAAACGGAACTCCAGAAAAAGTAGCCCAAAATTCCTTTTTGTGTGTAGAAGGACTCAAAGCATACTTTTTAAATTCTTGGAGTATGAAAATTACATCGTCGCAGGCCCAAAGTTTCCTCCTCACTAACCTCCTTTACATGCAGGGTTGTACTAAACCTTTCTTATAATTTATTTACCATGGTGTTAAGTTACTTTAAAATACCAGATCTGCCCTATCGGCCCTTTTACATCTCTTTCCTTTGATGCATCATTATTCATTATTAAAGAGGCCTGGATCCTACTTGACTTTTTCAAGCTTTCCTCTCCCCTTGTAGTTTAATGCTGTCACTGGGAATTTGCATAGTAATGTTAAAAGCATTTTGGCAAGCAACAAGTCCTGCTGGTTAGTAATGGTCTCCTTCCTTTAACCTATCTGGTCCTGGTGCTCCCACACATATCTCCTGTTAGAAATGATACATCATCAGGGGTCTTTGAGCACATCTCTCTCTCTCTCATCGTAACAACTATACACTTGCAAAGGGGTACCTATGGGATGCTCTAGCCTTGAAAAACTCCATGATGAATGCTTAACCTCATGTTATGTTCATTTGCAGCTCAGTGGTGAAGCATCTGCCTTGCAGACGGACGGTCCCAAGTCCAATCCTTGAGCAACACCAGGTAGAGCTTGGACCCGGGGCCAGCAAGGTTGACCAGCCATGGGCCAGATCACTCCCACAGAGATTGTCCGTGGGCTGGACTGGTGCAACACAACACTGGAAATTGCGTCTGTGCATGTCCGCAGCACCAGAAATCACGTCTGCACATGCCCAGACGCCGAAAATTGTACCTGCGCAGAAGTGATTTCCAGCATCTGGACATGTGCAGATGCAATTTCTGGTATCTGTGCATGTGCAGATGTGATTTCTGGCGCTGCTCGGTGAGTCCCCGCACTGTGCCACGCCGGTTTAGTGCAGCGCGCGGAGGACTCGCTGAGCGGCCGGCTCAGTTCAGGGGCGGCTTGTGGGCCGGTAAAACAGTCTTTGTGGGCTGTATCCGGCCCATGGGCCACACGTTGCCGACCCCTGGCTTGGACTGTCCCCTGTCTGGCATCTTGAAGACTTGCTGCCACTAAGTGTAAACAATATTCAGATTGACCAGTGGCCTGACTCAGTATAAAGCAGCTTCCTACCTTCCATCCATTTTCATGATAAACATCCAAGTCCACAGAATGCTTCCCATCTTTGCTGGGATTTCCCTGCTGTCGTTTTCTTTGTTCCCAAACATGAGCTGCTTGTGATTTAGAGGCTGCTCCTGGGATTCCTCCAAGTTTCAGAGTGTCTTGCTGAAGAGCAAAGAGAAGGACCGTTCTGTGGGAGATTAGCAGCCAAACCTAACAAATACGTAATCTTGCTAGATAGCAGGAGAAGTTCACAGAGCTCTATTGCTGATAGGCAGATACTCAGACCATAGGAATACAATTTGTAGAGCGGGCTCTGTGTGATGTCATTTCCCTTGCTCTTCTGGAGAGGAAGGGGCAGCTTCTATCCCCGTAAGGGACAGCTGCATATTTCTGCATTGCAGATGGTTGGGCTAGAAGATCCTCATGGCCCCTTCCAAACAACTCTGATTCTATGAGAGATGAGAGATGAGCATATAGTACTTCCTGTCTCTCTCTTCTTGTGACGAGCCAGACTTGTTCAGAACAAGGTTTTATAGCCTAATTCCTTTGCTATTAATTTTGCTGCCATTAAAAAAAAACCCTTCTCTATACAGAATTGCCTTCAGACAGCTCAGGGGTTGGATAACTGCATACCCTCCAACATTTCTCCAGTGAAAATAGTGACATCCTAAGGAAAAGTGGGACATTCCAGGATCAAATCAGAAACCAGGTGTGCTGGTCCCAGGGGGGATGAGGTATTATTACCGTAGGCCAAGATCAACAGGGAGCCGGGCAGGTCAGCAGGAACGGAGGTAGAGCAGAAGCAGGAGTCCAGGTGGGGAAGCAGGAACACTGGTAAGGCAGAAGCAGGAATCCAGGCGGGGAAGCAGGAACACTGGTAAGGCAGAAGCAGGAATCCAGGCGGGGAAGCAGGAACACTGGTAAGGCAGAAGCAGGAATCCAGGCGAGGAATAGGCACACTGGGAGTGCCAAACAAGGACTGGGTAAAGCAGATACTTCACAACGACGTTGCTCCCGCAACCTGAGACCGGGCTGCCTGACCTTTATCTTCTTCTAAGGCCGGGGGCGGTCCCGGCCCCCAGAAGCCCCGCCTCTCTTGGCCTTAAGGCGAGCACTCCTCCTGGGAGACACCAGTTCCCTTCGCCTCTCTGCCCTAAGCCTCTGCAGATCAGGAGAGGCCGAAGGGTTACTGGGTCCTGGAGGAGGCTCACCTGTAGCCACTGAGTCTTCCAGCACCTCTGGGGCCTGAATGATTTCACCTGGTGCCTGCTCTTGAGTTTCCTCAGCAACTAGGCCTTGCCCCAGTTCAGCCGGCCCTGGAGGCGGGGACTCCTGTGCCGGCTGGGGTTCCTCCGGATCGCTCTCAGACTCGGAATCCCAGGCCATCACACCATCCCCCCTCCCAGGCCCCCCCTCACTTGAGGGCCCGGACCCGGCTTGCTGGGGTACGCTGCATGAAACTCCCGGATGCAGGCAGGTGCGTGGACGTTGACCGCTGGTTCCCAGGAGCGGTCCTCTGGCCCATACCCCTTCCAGTCAATGAGATACTGCAGCCTTCCCCTGCGGTATCGGGAGTCCAGAATGCGTTCCACCTCGTACTCTGGCTCTCCCTGCACCAAAACTGGCTGCGGTCGGGGACGGTCTGGGTGGAACTCGTCGGGTGGGGCCACCGGACTCAGAAGGGACCTGTGGAATACCGGGTGAACCTTCAGGTTTGCTGGCAACTGGAGACGGAATGCCGCAGGCGAGACCTGGTCCACAATAGGGAACGGGCCGGTGAACCGGGCGTCCAGCTTCCGCGAAGGTCGAGAAGGGTGGAGGTGGCGAGTGGAAAGCCATACCAAGTCACCGACGTGAAGTTCCGGCCCCACCTGGCGGTGGCGGTCGGCCTGGACCTTGTACGCCTCCTTGGCCTGGCGCAGCTGCTCCATCAACAGCTGTTGCTGGGACTGGAGCTCCTGAAGCCACTCTGTCACCGCAGGGACCGCAGATGCCGGCAGCACATCCGGAAACAACCGTGGGTGAAGGCCATAACTGGCTTGGAACGGGGTCTGCTGGGTGGACGCATTCACCGCGTTGTTATAAGCGAACTCCGCCAATGCTAGGTGGTCGACCCAGTCGTCCTGCTGGTAGCTGCAGTAACACCGGAGGTACTGTTCCAGTACCGCGTTCGCCCGTTCTGTCTGGCCATCAGTCTGTGGGTGGTAAGCAGATGAGAGACAGACCTCTGTTCCGAGGGCCTGGTGCAAAGCACGCCAAAACCGGGACGTGAACTGAACGCCGCGGTCGGATACTACACGCTCAGGTAGGCCATGCAGGCGGAAGACATGCTGAAGGTACAGCTGCGCGGTTTCCTTAGCTGAGGGTATGGATGGGCAGGGGGCACAGTGCACCATCTTCGTGAAGTGGTCGGAGAAAACTAGAAGGCAGGTGCAGCCACGAGACGGGGGTAACTCCATTACAAAGTCTAGAGAAACTGTGTGCCAAGGACGTGGTGGAACCGGCAACGGCTGAAGAAGGCCGGGGGGTCGCCCGGTAGGCCCCTTGGCCTGCCTGCAGACGTCACAACCAGCGACGTAGCGAGCCACGTCAGCCTTCAAGCGGGGCCACCAAAACTCACGGCTTACCAGATGGGTGGTCCGATACCGCCCAAAGTGCCCCGCCGCTGGAGCGTCATGGGTCATCCGGAGAACCTCAGCCCGCAGCGGCCCTGGTGGGATGTACAGGCGCCCGTGGTGCAGCAGAAGACCCTGATGCGAAACCAGCCCTGGATACTGAGGGCATGATCCTTCGGCCAGTTCCCGGAGTCGTTCCTGGGCCCAAGCGTCGACCCGTTGCTGTTCCCGCACCCGAGCCTGCAGTGGCTCAACCTCCTGGGTGGCCAGGAATGCAGCTGGTGGTAGGATCGTGGTGGGTGCTGCTTGCTGAACCGTGTCTGCGTTGTCTTCAGGTTTCCGGGACAGGGCATCCGCCTTCTGGTTTTGGGAGCTAGGGATGTAGCGGATCCGGAACTGGAACCGGGAAAAGAACAACGCCCACCGGATCTGCCTTTGGTTCAGCTTGCGGGTGGTCTGGAGGTATTCCAGGTTCCGGTGGTCGGTTCTCACCTCCACCGGGTGTCTTGCTCCTTCAAGATGGTGGCGCCAAACCTCAAAGGCCACCTTGATGGCCAACAGTTCCCGCTCCCACACGGTATAGTTACGCTCCGCTGGAAGGAGCTGGCGGGAATAGAAGGCGCAGGGTAAGAGTGGCGCTTCCGGTTCGTGCTGCTGAGACAAGACGGCACCGAGAGCCATACTGGAGGCGTCAGTCTCTACCACAAAGGGTCGAGAAGGATCCGGATGCTGCAAGATTGGCGCTCTCTGGAAACAGGCCTTCAACCCTTGAAATGCCTCCTCCGCCTCCTTGTCCCAGGAAAACGGCGTCTTGGGGCGCAGAAGCCGGGTCAACGGGGTGGTGCGGTGAGCATAATCCGCAATGAAGGTCCGGTAATAGTTGGCGAACCCCAGGAAACGCTGTAGGTCCTTGCGGTTCCGAGGTGCCGCCCATTCTCGAACCGCTGCCACCTTCCCAGGATCCATCTGCACCCCACCTGGTGAGAGTCGATGACCCAGGAAGTCCACTGACTGCTGATGGAACTCGCACTTGCTGAGCTTTGCATACAGACGATGCTCGCGCAAGCGCTGCAGCACGGTCCGGACATGGCCCTCGTGGCACGCCGGGTCACGAGAGTAAACCAGAATGTCATCCAAGTACACCACCACGTACTTGTCTAGCAAGTCCTGAAATACGTGGTTGATGTACCGTTGAAACACAGCAGGCGCGTTGCACAAACCAAAGGGCATAACCAGGTATTCAAACTGTCCGTACCGGGTCCCGAATGCTGTCTTCCACTCATCCCCGGCGCGGATCCGAATCAAATTGTAGGCTCCCCGGAGGTCTAGCTTGGTGAACACCTGCGCCCCTTGCACCCGCTCCAGTAACTCCGAAATAAGGGGCAAGGGGTACCGGTCCGGGATGGTAATCTTGTTCAGGGCCCGGTAGTCATGGCAAAGGCGGAGCTCCCCACATTTCTTTTTAACAAAGAGCACTGGCGCAGCAGTGGGCGAGGTAGAAGGTCTAATGAACCCTCGCTCCAGGTTCTTGCGCAAGAAGTCCTGCAAAGCCTCGCGCTCTGGCTCTGTTAACGAGTATAAGCGACTCACCGGTAGAGGCGCTCCGGGCTGGAGGTCTATGCCGCAGTCAAAGGACCGATGCGGCGGCAGCTGGTCTGCCCCCCGTTCCTCGAACACGTCGTGATAGTCCCGGTACTCCGCGGGGAGTGTTGCAGCAGCCTCCTCAGTGGGCGCAGCTGCTAGCATCTCAGTCTCAGCAGACGAACTGGGGTCTGGGAAGTGTACAGTCCGTTTGACCCAATCAATCTGCACATTGTGATCCTCTAGCCAGTCCATCCCAAGCACCAGGGGGAACCGGGGCATGGAGGCAATATCCAGAGTTCGCATCTCACGGTGCTGCTGGAGGCACAGGACCAGGGGCTGGGTCTCTCGAGTGACGGCGCCCGAACGCAGTGGCCGTCCGTCGATTGCCTCCACCTGTACCGGTTCTGGCTTGTTCCGAAGTGGCACCCGATGCTGGGCAGCAAAAGCAGCGTCCATATAAGAGCGGGTTGCCCCTGAATCCACCAGGGCATGGGTAAGAATCCATGGCCCTCCTGGAGGGTATAGATGTACCGGAACCATAAGGTGTTGTAATTCGATTGGTGCGGTCCCATTCTGTGCTGTTTGGGACCCCAGGGAGCCAGGGCCATCAGCTACTGGGGTTGGCGGTTTCTCAGGACAGGATCGTGCATAGTGTCCGCTTCCGCCACAATAGAGACATAGATTCCCCTCCCGACGCCGCGACTTCTCTGCGGGGGAGAGGCGTGGCCGCACTGCCCCAAGCTGCATGGGTTCCTCCAATGACTCAGCTGGGCCTGTGGGGCTGCTGGTGGACCCCGGGGCCGAGAACTGGAGGTGCCGGCGGCCCCAAGCCTGACGCCGGTCCTCTAGCCGATCGTCTATCTGTAGACTCCGCTGAATAAGAGCGTCTAGCGTGGTGGGGCGTTCCATTGTGGCCAGCTGGTCCAGTATCTCATCTGAAAGCCCCTCGAGATACTGGTCCCGAAGAGCAGAGTCGTTCCAGGTCAAGTCCTGTGCCAGCAGCCGGAATTCTGTGGTGTATGCGGCCACCTTGGACTTGCCCTGTCTCAACCGCCGAATCGCCCGGTTGGCTTGACTCCCCTTCAAAGGGTTGCCGAACGCGGCCTCCAACAGATTGCAAAACCCCCCGTAGTCTGCCAGCAAGGGGGAGTCCTGCCTGAGCAGCGGCAACGCCCACTTGGCCGCCTGGTCCTTTAACAAACTAATCAAAAAATGCACCTTGGTGCGGTCGTCGGGGAAGTTCCGGGCGCGCCCCTGAATATACAGCTTGGCCTGGGCAAGGAACATGGGAAAGCTGGCCGGAGCCCCATCAAACTTCTCAGGCAAGGCCACTGGGTACTTGCCAGAAGCCGGGGCGTCGGCCCCAGGAGCCGGTAGGGCGTCCAAACGCTGCTGTAGTGCCGCAACCACGTTACTGAGCTGCTGCACGGTGTGCGTCAAGGCCTGGTTCTCCTGGGCTATTGCCAACAATGTAGCCGCTTGGTCAGCCATGGCCTCTGAATCTTCCCGAACGCACCCCAACAAAGAGGGAGTGCGGGTGTGGCGGGAGCAAACTGTGCTGGTCCCAGGGGGGATGAGGTATTATTACCGTAGGCCAAGATCAACAGGGAGCCGGGCAGGTCAGCAGGAACGGAGGTAGAGCAGAAGCAGGAGTCCAGGTGGGGAAGCAGGAACACTGGTAAGGCAGAAGCAGGAATCCAGGCGGGGAAGCAGGAACACTGGTAAGGCAGAAGCAGGAATCCAGGCGGGGAAGCAGGAACACTGGTAAGGCAGAAGCAGGAATCCAGGCGAGGAATAGGCACACTGGGAGTGCCAAACAAGGACTGGGTAAAGCAGATACTTCACAACGACGTTGCTCCCGCAACCTGAGACCGGGCTGCCTGACCTTTATCTTCTTCTAAGGCCGGGGGCGGTCCCGGCCCCCAGAAGCCCCGCCTCTCTTGGCCTTAAGGCGAGCACTCCTCCTGGGAGACACCAGTTCCCTTCGCCTCTCTGCCCTAAGCCTCTGCAGATCAGGAGAGGCCGAAGGGTTACTGGGTCCTGGAGGAGGCTCACCTGTAGCCACTGAGTCTTCCAGCACCTCTGGGGCCTGAATGATTTCACCTGGTGCCTGCTCTTGAGTTTCCTCAGCAACTAGGCCTTGCCCCAGTTCAGCCGGCCCTGGAGGCGGGGACTCCTGTGCCGGCTGGGGTTCCTCCGGATCGCTCTCAGACTCGGAATCCCAGGCCATCACACCAGGACAGCTTCTCTAAATCAGGGACCTGGGAAAGAGGGATACTTGGAGGGCCTGCAATCCTTGGTCAACAACACTCTTAACCTTTCCTCTTTCTGTGGATCAATAACAGTTTAAGCATGAGTGTTTGGAAATCTCTCCTCCTTAATGCTTGTAAAGTGGACCAGGATCTTTTCAGTGGAAGGCATAGTTATCAGGGTATTAAAAGCATTGTTTTGCTATAATTAATTACTCGGTAAGATAATAAGCATCATCTGAAAGGAGGAGTGGGGGAGAAATGCTGAATGTGTGTCTTGTCAATTCTGAGAACAGTGCATTAGCATAATGCTGGGATTTCACTTAGCAATCCAGGTTGTCTGTTGAAGAAGAAGAAGAAGAGTTTGGATTTGATATCCCACTTTATCACTACCCAAAGGAGTCTCAAAGCGGCTAACATTCTCCTTTCCCTTCCTCCCCCACAACAAACACTCTGTGAGGTGAGTGGGGCTGAGAGACTTCAAAGAAGTGTGACTAGCCCAAGGTCACCCAGCAGCTGCATGTGGAGGAGCGGGGACGCGAACCCGGTTCCCCAGATTATGAGACTACCGCTCTTAACCACTACACCACACTGGCTCACAGTGTTGAGCACTATGGCTGCATTCACATCTCACAACTTCCCCCTAACTCTTAAGTTCCACATTATATTGGAGCTTTCACATGGCATAAAAGCCACTTCTGGAAGTACAGTAGAATATAAAGCGGATATATTCATGTGATTTGCTTCCAGAAAAACCCCTGTTTGCAAAGAATATGGAAGTAAGTGCTAAACTTGTGCTGCATTCCACTGTAGTTCTGGAAGTGGATGTGAGAAAGCTCAGATAGAATGTGGAAATTACCTGGTAGGGAAACGATGTGAGCATGGAATAAACTGCTGTGTGAATGCAGCCTGTGGTTGCATGAGGAACAGAGCTGGCTTTCCTCCAGCGCATAACTTGAAAACTCCACTGGAGACACACATGTAAGAAGGTTTCCAAACTGGATCTGAATCCCCTTACAATTTGCTTCATCTCCTCCCCGTTTTCCCCACTCCGAGAAGAAAGATCTAGTGCCAGAATCATAGGCAGAATATTAAGCATTTCATTAAAATACTGCTAAGTAAATGCAGAGGGGCACCGATGCTCCGAAACCTCCTTCCAATGCCCTTGGTTACAATATTGCCTTTGATATGATCCGCTCAGCATTTTTAGCATTCAACCCTCAGACAAAAAAATGGGAATACGAGACCTTTTAATTCGGGCTTCAAAGACAACACTTCGGAATGTTATGTAATAAATCAATCATTACCACACTTAATAACCTTAATGCTTTTCTTTGAAGTGAGGAATCCAGGAGAGAGTTTTGAAACACACAAAAAGAGAAGGGGGTGTTATATCATTCTGGTCATTTGATGTAAAGCTGTTTCATCGATCAGATCAGAAGAAGTATTTGAAACTAGCTGTAGGTAACAGCAGCAATTCCTGAACGCTGGAGAAAATGTGAAAATCTACCTATGCTCTAGAACCCGGATCAACAGAGAGTTCAGCATTATCACATCCAGGGGGCGTCCAGACTGTTGCAGTTTAGAAGGCAGGTTTTCAAGTTGTATACAGTAAATTTAAATCAATGCAATTAAAATGGTTTAAGGTGCTCTGTTGCCTTAAGTGCAACACTTTTTGAAAAAAGAAACATTTTGCAGTTAGGAAAATGACAGGGAAATGCACTGAAAAGGAATGACTAAAGGGAAATTGCAACTGATGTGGAGACCATCTGCTTTTCATATTTCTTGACTTGTATCACTGGAATCACCACTACAGGGTCACTCAAAGTGAGAGCTGCTCCATTTGCAAATAAAATCAAAAAGTGTTCTTTGCTGTTCATCCAGTAGTACCCTTTAATTACTGGATTTTGTTTTGTTACCACCGGAGGCTGTAGAAAAGGAGGCAGAGCAGCAGGGTTAGGGGGAGCCCTGCTTTGTTCCTTGATCCCAAGGCATTATTTTCTACCACTTCTGTATTGCTTTGATAAAGTTTGGATAGCGTGCTTATAGACTTGTTCCCCAATTGATACGTTTTCAATTTCTGGATTAAAAATCCCCATTCTAAGCAATCAAAGGCTTTATAAGCATTTGTCATTACCAATACTATGAGACTGCTAGTTTGCTTACTGTGATACGTAGACTATATTAAGGACTCACTGAATGGGATTAGAAATTCACTGGTCTAGTATAACCCCAATTTGATGAAAGTGAATACTTGAGGAGACAATTTGATCTAACTTTTTGGGCAGTATTGAAATGAAAAATGTTTTTATCTTGATTTGATAATGTAATAGGGTGGTAAGAGTCCATGTACATTAAATCCTGGCCAGCTTTGGGAATAACTACAGTGGCACCTCGGGTTAAGTAATTAATTCGTTCTGGAGGTCCGTTCTTAACCTGAAACTGTTCTTAACCTGAAGCACCACTTTAGCTAATGGGGCCTCCTGCTGCTGCCATGCCGTCGGAGCACAATTTCTGTTGTCATCCTGAAGCAAAGTTCTTAAGCTCTTTCTGGGTTAGCGGAGTCTGTAACCTGAAGCGTATGTAACCTGAAGCATGTGTAACCCGAGGTACCACTGTATTATGCCTGAAGAACATTCTTACTGTTATTATTATTAAAGAAGGGCCTGCAGGATCAGACCAGTGGCCCATCTAGTCCAGCATCCTATTCTGACAGAGGCCAACCAGATGTCTATGGAAAGCCTACAAGTAGGATCTGAGTGCAACAGCATTTTCCTCTCCTGCAGTTTTTGGTAACTGGTATTCAGAAGTGTTAGTGCCTCTGATCATGACTTGCAGACAAATTCATGGAGGTTGTGGATTCTCCCTCCTTGGAGGTTTCCAAGCAGAGGTTGGATGGCCATCTTTCTTGGATGCTTTAGCTGAGATTCTTGCATTGCAAGGGATTAGACTGGATGCCCCTCAAGGTCCCTTCCAACTCTGTGATTCTATGATTGATCCCAATACCGATCCTTGGGAGACTCCACTTTCTGCTTCTCTCCATTTGGAGGAGTGTCTGTTTATTTCTACTCTTTGATTCCTGTTCCTTAAACTAATCCCTGCTCCCCAAGAGGACCTTGTTGGGAATCTGAATACGTGCAGCTACTCACACAGAGTCAATTAAGGTTTGGCAGACAGCCAAAAGGTTATGTGAAGGAGTAAGTCTGCCTGGTGATACAGAGGCATGGAGACAGCTCCATGATTGGTCAAGCTCTCTCAAGGGAGTGATAATGGCCCACTAACTGTTAGTTCAGTGTGTCAGTGTAGGAGTTGTGAGTCGTGTATGAGAGAGCAAGCTAAAGATCCGTGTTCTGTTCTGTTCCTGTAAATAGTCCACTGTATATAATAAACTGTATATAATAAACATCTAACTACAAGTTCCTGATTCCTGCTTCGTCCATCCTGTCTGCAGCCAAGTTGCCAATTGCTTCCATGGATTTTGTGTTTACTCTGCTAGGTCTGGCTAATATTTTCATATTTTTTGTTCTTCTATCTTTAACAATACTTTTCACCCTCTGGGGCAGATGTTTAGCTAACTAACCTGTAACATCCAGCATCCTTTGTGAATGCTTTTTTAAAAATTGATGTTACACTGGCTACTTTCTCATTCTCAGGTATGGAGGTTTATCTTAGCAGCAACTTTAATATTTTTTGTTAATAATAATAATAATAATATTTTTTATTTATACCCCGCCCTCCCCAGCCAAGGCCGGGCTCAGGGCAGCTAACAAGCAATAATAAAAACAAGTTGAATGAATACAACTTAAAAACAAAATTAAAATACAACATGAAAATATTGAAACATTAAAATATTAAAATGCAGCCTCATCACAGGAGGAGAAAGGAAAAAGAAAAAAGAAAGAGGGGGAGGGAATCAAATTGGCTCCAAGCCAAAGGCCAGGCGGAACAACGCTGTCTTACAGGCCCTGCGGAAAGAAATCAGATCCTGCAGGGCCCTGGTCTCATGAGGCAGAGTGTTCCACCAGGCCGGAGCCAGAGTTGAAAAGGCCCTGGCTCTGGTTGAGGCTAATCTGACCCCCTTAGGGCCCAGGACCTCTAAGGTGTTGCTATTTATGGACCGTGAGGCTCTCCGTGGGGCATACCGGGAGAGGCAGTCCTGTAGGTATGAGGATCCTAGACCGTGAAGATAAGTAGTATCTTATAAATAGTAGATAAGCTATTTCACAAATGACTTCTCTGAGAACACAAGGGTGGATGCTACCCAGACCCACCAATTCACCAGTTTTCAGTTTGTCTAGTAGTGATGTATGGCATAGCATAATAGAGCCTTCTGCTGCACCCCTTTTCCAATGCTGAAAACAGTTTTGAGGCAGAGGGTTTTTCCCCAAAGCAAATTGCAATACGGACCTGGGGTCTGTTGTTCAAAAAGAAAGGGGGGGGGGAATCGAAAAAGAAAAGAAATCTTTCTGAGCATGCACAAGCCCTTGAGTGTGCGCTTAAAGCCATCCTTTGGATCCCAGCTTTTGTGCAAAAGCATTCTGCAGCTTTTAAAAGGCCTGTTTGATCGGCCATGTACATTTTCAATGAATATTTACTTGGGGTGGGGGTGGGAAAGGAAATCTGTGGCTAGTTTGTAATGCTATAAGCATTAATTTCCTGGGGTTAATTAAAAGATAATGTCATTGAAATTGAAGATTGCAACTTAGTAACAGGCTCCAGCCCTGAGATTAATGCAACAGGAATAAGCAAAGGATTTGCAGAAAATTAATGCAGAGGAAAACAGCTTGTTCTCTGAAACACTGAGCTTGGTGCAAGCCACAACGGAGGCTGTGTGATAGCAAAAGAAACAGGAACAAAAAAGAGGGATGGGAGAAGAAAAAGAGGCTGCAGTCCTAACGCTAATTACCTAGGAGGTAATTCAGTTGGACTTGACGTAGTTAGGACTGCAGCTTTAGTTTAAAGGGGAGGTGGTGCTGGAGATGCTGTTTCTCTAACATTTTATTTTATTCTGTGAACCGCCCTGAGCTCTTATGATGAAAGGCGGTATATAAATCTAATAAACAACAGCAACAACAGCAGCATGTTTTGCCTAAGATTTTCCTGGCTTTTTACTTGGCAATGAAACGTTCCATTAATATCAGATGGTTTCAGTTGCTAACCACTTGGATATAACTCCATCAAACTTCTTTATTCCGGGACTGGCCCTTCTATGCAGCGCATGTTCCAGCCAGGCAAAAACACTGGGGATGCAAAGCAAGGCTAGTAAAGGGTCTGCCCTGGGGAGACAGAGAGGCATGGAAGACTGTGTTTGCCTCCCCAGGTCTGAGGTTCCCCATGCCTGCTTTCAGCTGCCACAAGCACCTTGTTGTTCTTGCTGCAATGGATTAACACTGCGACAACCTGGTTATGGTGTTTCTGGCTGCTGAAAGTAGGTGGGTTATGAGTTCTTTGTGGTGTAAATGGGCATTGTTGTCTTGGAAGATATTTAGTAGGGCCAATTCTGGGGTGATGTCCAGACACTGGGAGGCCTGTCAGGAGTAAGCATGGACCAATGGTACCAAATAGCATGGAAAACAGCCCTACTAGAAAAATTAACCAATAAACTGAAACTGACACGGGGACAAACAGAAGAAGATGCCTTTACCCCGGTATGGCTCCCCTTCATCACATACACAGCCAAACAAGACAACGACAATAATCCACCAACAGCATACAAATCAATATGGCTAACCTGATCCAAAACACCCACCCACCCCACTCACACATGAAAACAAAAATCACCACAGCCAATCACAAACAAACAATCACACCCTAGGCCAAGCCCCAACCTTTCCCACCACCAAAGGAACACAAGTGAACAGCACAAGCAACGCTGACACCAAACCCTACATACATTAAGCATAACAGCAACATCGCCACCCGACCCCACCCCCACCCATCTTCCCTCTCTCCATCCCCTTTTTTCCCCTCTCCTCCCCCTAATGTCTCAACAAATGAAACGGATTTGTAAAAATGTTACATGGAAAAAATAAGAGAGACATTACACTTACTTCTGTAAAACAAGAAAATCTTTAATAATAATAAATTTTTTTAAAAAAAAAACCCACTGCGACAACCTTCTGGAAACTATTTCACAATATTTGCATGCTGCTTTTCAGCCGTAATGTTTCTCAAAGCACTTCCCAATAATGAATCCAGTTTTATAAGCAAGTGATATATAAGTATACAAGTTGTACAAGTGACAATAAAGTATTTCAATATAGCCCTTAACAGCAACATCCCTGGAATACCAGGACCTGAAGTGGGATCAAGCAATGGGACTAGGGAGTCCTGGCTCTGCTCCCCTGAAAGATGGTGGCAACTAAGAGGTGTGAACTTGGGTTGCCATATTTAGAAGAGCAAAAAAGAGGACGCTATGATGTCTCTCATTTTAAATACCCCTACTATATGTAGGCTGTAGAAGCTACGATATATTGCTGAGTGGGGTAGGAGAAGAGAAGAGGAAAGCAGATCTTCAACCACCAGTTACGCCTCTGTCTCACCCAGAAAGTATAGCCAGAGACATTTTGGCCAATTTTAAAAAATCCACCTGGATAGAAATTTTACCCCTGAAAAGGAGGACGTGTCCTGGAATAAGAGGACACATGGAAACCCTGGACATTCTAATAGACAATGCACAGGGAAAGTTCACTTGCTTGGCAAACAGAGGAGCAGAACTGCCAAGTTCAGAGGTGGCGGCATAGAAAACCTCATTTCATCTAGTTTGCTTTGGTTCCAATCTGATGATATGAAACAAAAGTAAGAGAGGCTTTTGTGCTTAGGAATGCACCAGTACTCATTTTTTTATAATTACAGTATACTTTTCACGTTGGTTCTTATGAAAGTATGTAGATTGCACTCCAACTCAAGAACTTTAAACTTGTGAGAGTCTGAATTGGTGTGTGCGTGTGGGGTGGAAGGACCAGTGCTTGCAATGATCCTTCTAATGTAATCATATGAGCTAGAAACTTTTCAAAACAAAAAATTAAAACCTGAGATTAATTCTAACTCAAGATCCTCACTTAAATTCTAACTCAAGAATTGTGAACATGTAAGATTTTTAATTGTGTGTATTGACCACTGGGGGTCTTGAGGTGTTTTTTGTGGGGGGTTTTTTGTATACAGTGGTACCGCAGGTTACATATGATTCAGGTTACATACGCTTCAGGTTACAGACTCCGCTAACCCAGAAATATTACCTCGGGTTAAGAACTTTGCTTCAGGATGAGAACAGTAATCGTGCTCCAGCGGCGCGGCGGCAGCAGCAGGAGGCCCCATTAGCTAAAGTGGTGCTTCAGGTTAAGAACAGTTTCAGGTTAAGAATGGACTTCTGGAATGAATTAAGTACTTAACCCGAGGTACCACTGTATAAGAGATAACTGTAATTTTGTGTGTCCAGCTACATTTAACGAAATGCGAAGACTAATGAAATGCTAGCTACCAGAAACAGCAACAGACTGCCTCATTTTAAGTTCTTAACTAAGATCTGTAGAATTTACTCATGTGCTGGATCTGATGAATGGCTGTATTTAATGAGTTCATGTGTGGTCATTCTCTGTGTGTGACTCATGCCTTGTTTAGTCCCTTGGGATTTTACAATTTTGCAAACTAATGTCTGTACTTAAAGGTATTTTTTTGCAGATGCTCTTCCTTTAAAAGGTTGTATTAAGGAGGAAAAAATCACTTGGCATTAAGGTTTGGATTGTGTGATGAATATTTTAATAGTTAAACATCTAGTAAGAGAGAAGAGATGAGGGTTAATGTGGTAAATAAATCTCTTTGTGGCTTTTAATGTGCAAAAATGGACAGTGGTGGTTTTAAAAACTTTCGGCAAGTGTACTCTAGTACCCTCCATATATGTTGCCAGGAATGCTGTAACTTTTAAAAAGTTGCTGCAGGAAAGTCCTGTAGGAACTTTTCACTCTTTGCTTTAGCCAAAGTGGTGCCCTTCAAATGTTGTTCTCCATTAGTCATGCTGGTTGCAACTGACGGGAAATGGAGTCCAACAGTATTGGTTTTAGGAATGGGTATACAATGGTACCTCGGATTACATACGCTTCAGGTTACATATGCTTCAGGTTACAGACTCCGCTAACCCAGAAATATTACTTCCGGTTAAGAACTTTGCTTCAGGAAGAGAACAGAAATTGTGCTCCGGCGGCGCAGCAGCAGCAGGAGGCCCCATTAGCTAAAGTGGTGCTTCTGGTTAAGAACAGTTTCAGGTTAAGTACGGACCTCCGGAACAAATTAAGTACTTAACCTGAGGTTACATCCAGGCCCTGTCATAAAATGACTTTGGACAAAAAAAATAAAAATAAAATGCAACGACGGGCACAATTCTGTCAGAATTACCATCATTATTTTTTGAAATTCCATATATTTTGTTGGGGGATTGTTAAGCACATGCTAAATTTTGTGCTTAGAAGTGTTCAAATGTATCCAGGTATTGGACTGTAGAGCATGCAAGAGGGAAGAGTGGAGATGAGCATGCTAGCTCTCCCACTCACCATCGATGAGTTTGAGGGCAGCCATCTTCAGTGAGAAGCCTACTTGTGGTGTCTTTCCCACATGGCATAGAAATCTGAGTGTTCTGTTTTGTACCAAAAGTTGGGCAGCGCCCCCACTGTGGAGCAGTAGCAAGATTCCAGGGGGTTCCAGGTGCTGCCCCAGCATCTATGTTCCTCTGAGAATCAAGACGTGGCAGACACTGTCGTCGCTTCAGGAAATTGTGAGGTAGGTAAGACATAGAGACAGAGAAAGAAGGTGGCCCAGGGTGACACAGTGGGCTTGATGGCTGAGCAGGGATTTGAATCCAGGTCTCCTAAGCCCTTGCCTTGCTCTCATAAAGGTCTGGGGCCTTCTACCATCAGAGAACCTAAATGGTTAAATGTTCCTCCCTCCCAACTACCATTAATGAATGATAAACTGCTGCTCTCTCCATTAGCTGCATCCAGGGAGACATTGAACAGTCTTTCCGGTTTGCTCTTTCATGTGGGTGTCATGTTGACTGAGAATAACTCATGCAGTTTCGTTACGTTCTGTATAGTTTTGGGACCCTCCCTGGAGGAACTGACTAAACCCTGAACAGATGTAGAAGATTAAGATTAAATGCAGGATTAATAGCAAGATAGTGATCTGGAAGTGGGAGGGGGGAATGAAATGGGTGACAACTGGTTTTGTCACATGGCCGGACGATTATATAATACCATTTGATGTTGTACTTAGAATCTGTAAAAGTTCATAGGGAAATGAGATTAAATAATGGCAATATGGTGGATGGGGGTGAGGTGGGGGCTCTTTGTCTAATATCTCAATCACAGAAGAGCTTGTTCTGCAAAGGGGCATATTTAAAACGGTCTGCCTTCCAATAGCGCTTATTCCCTCCCTTTCAGTGGAGTTGCAGTATTTTTTTGTACACGAGGTAATTGAGAGCGGCTTTTGATCCCTGGCTGTTCTCATTATGCATCTCCCTTAAGAAAGGAAGATTGGAAATAATCTTACTTTAAACCAAGCGGCTTTAATCACCCAGGACAGAGAGCACCAAAACTGCGCAGAGGGGACAAAAAGCAGATATGAGAATCCTCTAATCTTAGGTTTAGTTGTAATGAAATTGTCCGGGATAAGAAGGGAAGCAGATGGATCCTGATTAATTTCTCACCAGCTCCCCAGCCTCCTGCCCTGCCATACATGGCTCTCGACATCCAGCAGCAACAAGTGTGGCAAATGAATGACCCACAAGCATCCGGAGCACGGATGCTATTGCTGCGATGATACGGCATATTTCATTGGTACATCGGATATTTAACTCTCAAGCGCGAGACTGTACTTACTTATCCTTTGCATTTAGTCATTAATTAAACATCCAGTTGCAGACATAGCTAAACCCCTTTCCGGTGTCTTTCCCCAGTTGTTCATCAAAGCTGGACTTTAATAAACTGAATGAAAAATTGAGTGCTGCCATCTTTGCTTCTCGCTGTGGTTCATTATTTATTGCTAGCTACTCAAAGGCTATTGAGAAGAGAGGTGGCTCCCCCGTCCAAAATAGACAATTCTGCTCTCGGCAGTATTTTGTTTTATAGGTAATGGACAAGGTGTTAATAAAAGGTGGTACTGGGAACCTCTGGTCCTTCAGATATTGTTTGGCTCCAACTCCCATGTGCCCCTGCCAGATTGGCCAGTGGTCAGGAATGATGGGAGTTGTAGTCCAATGACTACATGGTGGAGAGGCTACAGCTTCCTCACCATGGATGGAAGAGGTTAGGCAAGGTTGGCCTGAGATCTAACAAAACTTGGGTGGGCTTGAACCACCAACCTTCTGGTTAACAGCCAGATGCACTGAGCCACTGATGACAAGGTTGGTGCCAGGCAGGTCCCCTCAGGGAGATAATTCCATCAGAAGGCACATGACCATGACAGTGTGGCTAAATGGGCAGCCCCAAATTGTGTTCATATTGTTCCTACACTTGAGAAAGCTACTCATGGAAGTAGATTGCTGGGTCTCCCTGGGCAGTGCATCCCATAACCTGGAGGCTGCTGCCAGGAAGGCCTATTCCCTCATCCCTGAGGGAATGAGGGCAATGTTTTCCCTGCCATTTGGGTCTTCTGGCAGGGGGACGTGGAATGGATTCTCTCTTTGTGACTGCAGTGTATCCTTTCATTTTGTGGTTTGAATCACCCTTGTTATTCATGCTGTGCACTGCTTTAGGTACAGTACTCGGATGAGAAAAGCACTTAATGGGTGCATTTTATAGAGAAACGTAAACAATAAAGATGTGTGTCTGTTTTGTGGAGCAAAGGAAATAGAGGTCATGACAATAGGGGGGTAAATATGCACCTACGCAGTTACACTTATTGAGGCTTTTGTCAATTCTAGGTATTTTATCTTATGTTGTGATATAACACTGCAATCCAAATGTAAGAACTGTTGCGTTGATCCATTAATGTTGGAATATGTCCAGCCAAGAGTAACCATGTTGAAGCCAGGATATGATGCAGATGGGCATAAGGGCAAGGATGCTTTGTTCTGTTATCTGAATCGTCACACCTGCGTGTCCCAATTATGCCTCTTACAAGCAAGGAAGAAAACTGTTCTGATAGGAACAAATGGGGTGGGATACTTGATGTAACGGAGGAACGTCTGTTGATTTCAGTTAGGCTTACAGCATGTAGTTGAATTATTTTTTTGGGGGGGAAAGTATAGTTCAAACCTTTTGAATTCTGCCCCTCTGTTCTTAATTAATCAGCCCCTGCTAGTCCTGGCAGATTATTATGCTGTTCATTAGCATTCAGTGAGGCTACAGGAGTCGGGCTTCTGAATAAAACGCCATACAAAAGAGAAAGGATGCTTTTTAGAATCTCCTTTGTTTAGTTGTTTCTTAATTGGCAATTCTTTAATAATTATTGTTTACTTATGATCTGCATTATTTCATTTAGCAAAGAGAAAAGCAAAATAGAGGCAGTAATGAGTATTATGATCACTCTAACCTTCTTGAAAATAATACCAATAATAATCCTCATCCCTGCAATATGCATGTACACTCTACATTGGGAGCAAAGCAACAGAACTTGCAATAAGTTACCCGTGTGTGTGTGTGGGTGTGTGTGTAGACAGATAAGCAACATGTTCTTTCTTCTCACTGGTTCCTACTGGCTTGTAAAGTAAATTGCTTCCTTTCAGCTCTTCCTTCCTTCTTCTCCAAGTTTATTTAGTTCAAGCTGATTAGTATGAGCTAGTCTGTGTTCATGCATCCATCTTGGTCACATGTACCTAGAATGGCTTTGCTTACCTCAGTTATAAAACTTAATCTTCCTTTATCCTTTCCACTAGCAGCCTTACCAGACTATTTCTCCCCACACAATATAGTTACCAAACTCCAACACTATATGCCTGCCTTTATATATGGACAGTTACAATCTGTGTTTAGAAAAAGTGGGGGATTCTGAGTAGAATGGTAGCCATTTTGTCAAAGGTGGAGTCCTTTTCCTTTACCTATACAAAAATGAATGTAGGTTGGTGCTTGGTGTTGACCCTGAAACTGTTTCTGACACCTGGCTCCCTGGGCCTGATTCCTGTTTGGGTCCACAATCCCTTTAAAACATGGCAAGGATTTTAGGGAAAGGGAATTGAAGAAGCTCAGCAAGTGAAAAGCGCCTTCCCTTAAATTTAGAGTAAAATTCTGCTAAATTGGGGGCCCTGTGAAGTAAGAAGAAGGGAGAAACAAGCTAAGAGGAAGGCACATTTGGCAAACCCTTAACGTGATCAACTCTTGCCCAGAAACCTATGTCCCCACTGTGGAAGGACGTGTGGATCCAGAATTGGCCTCCACAATCACTTACGGACATACTGTTAAGACCATATTCATGGAGGACCATCTTACTTGGCTATGAGTGATTGCCAAAGGGAAGAAGAATGTTTCAAGAGGATTCGTTGGCAGAGGCTCCAACTGCCAGTAGTTGGTGCAAATATGCAAAAAGACTCAGTGCCTATTGATGCTATCATGTCTTGAGTCTGCCAGGCATCCAGTGACCCACTTCTCCTTGAACCATGACCCTTGTAAAACCTGTGCGCTTTGAAACATATATTCCAGTGGAGAATACGACTCTGAAGACTCATGCTCTCAATATCAATACACCGCTTGCTAAAAGATGGTGCGCATGACGACGCAAAAGATGCACTTAAGAATAATTTGACAGCTGCATAGATAGTATTGACATAGCGTCTGGGCTCTGATGTTAAGAACGCTGAACTATCTAATATTGCGCCATTACTTCATGTCTCGTGTACCCTGTGGTTAGAATAGTCTACAAACCCCTTTTAAAATCCGAAGCATATATGATTGTAAGTGACAGAAGATCAACAACGAACAGCAGCAACAGTCTGCCTCTTTTTCAGTTTTGGACTTCCCAAACCATGATTTATGCACCAGTCGTAATGGTGCAGAGAAAGGTGTGCCAATATGGACGCGATTGCTGTGTTGCGTTTGAGCTATTATCCCATGAAACAGTACAGCGGTACCTCGGGTTAAGAACTTAATTCGTTCTGGAGGTCTGTTCTTAACCTGAAACTGTTCTTAACCTGAAACACAACTTTAGCTAATGGGGCCTCCTGCTGCCACTGCGCCGCCACTGCACGATTTCTGTTCTCATCCTGAAGCAAAGTTCTTAACCCGAGGTATTATTTCTGGGTTAGTGGAGTCTGTAACCTGAAGCATATGTAACCTGAAGCGTATGTAATCTGAGGTACCACTGTATCAGGAAATAGGCTCACATGGTGAAAATCAGGAATGGAGAACCCTCTTCAGTCATAAATCCTCATGTCTTTAGTGCAAATACTGAAGGGAGGTTCTAAGAGTGTTCAGCAGTTGCCTCCCTGTGACCATGAACCTTGCATTATCATAGGGACACAAGAAGAGCCTCCTGGATCAGGCCCCTGATCCATCTAGTACAGCATCCTATTGTCACAGTGGCACCAACCAGATGTGTGTGAGAAAGCCACAAGCAGGATCTGAGAGAAAAGCCCTCTCCCTTCCTGCAGAAATAGCAGCAACTGGTATTAAGAAACATGGTGACTCCAACTATGGAGGTAGAACACAGCTACCTGGGTTAGTGGCCATTAATGGCCTCATCCTCCATGAATTTGTCTAATTCTCCTTTAAACCCACCCAAGTTGGTAGCCATCAATGCCTCTTTTGGGGCTCAATTCCATAGTTTAAGCATGCACTGTGTGAAAAAGCACATACCGTATTGGCCTGAATATAAACCACACCTTTTCCTCCCAAATTCCGACCGTGAAAAGTTAAAAGCGCGGCATAAATTCATGACCTTACAAAAATCGGCTTTTACGATATCACTGCTGAAACAGACATATAGTAAAATGGAACAAAAAATATTTTCTTGCCAATTTGCGAGTTTGAGACTGTTCATTTTCCAGTGAGTGCCTACGGAATTGTAGCAAATGAATAGCGATTTGTGATTTAGCGATTGTACGGTAACTTTTGTGGGCTTGCACAATCAAAGGTTTAAATTGGCTCAGAGTTACAATTCTACCGACCACAGATTTTCAGCCTGTAACCCAATTTTAAGGGAGTAGTTTATATTCGGGTGTTGTCTTTTCCCCCCTTTCTCCCTTGAAGTTTAAAGGTGAGGCTTATTTGTGGGTGCAGCTTATATTCCGGCCAATACATTACTTTTCTCTGTCCCCAATCCTCCAAATGTTCAATTTCACTGGATGCCAGAATTCAGAATAGCATTTATTGTGTTAGTACATAGACCACAGGCCACAGGAGAGTAAAGCAACAACATACAGGACAATCACAACTTTCAGAATGGTGAAGCGATCACAATTAAATTTAGTATATAAGAATTAGTACATAAAATACCTGCATGCCCTTGATGTAAACAAAGCTTGACTTGTAAAGCAAATGAACATCACTAAAACAAAAATCAGATAAAAACTTGACGGGTGGCATGAACAGATTTTATCGGGATACAATCATGCTGCAGTCACTCCTTTGTCATTCCCTTGAGCAACCAATAACTGAACGGGGAAGCATTTTATCTGGCTTGCACTATGTTATTCTGCTTAAAGATTGTTTCATTGCTTTTTATTCTGTATTCAAGGCTGCTACTTAAGAAAAGCACCGAACCTCTCCCCACCAGCATTACTGCCACTGAATCCGAAAGAACTCCTGCATTTGGCAAAACAGATGCCTTGTAAAGGATTAGTCCCATTAACAGAGAGCAGGTCTATCAGTAGTATTGGCAACAATACCGAAATGGAACCTCCAAGTCCAGAGGCGCTATATCCCTAAATTCCAGGCATTGAGGAAAAACAACAAAGGAGGTCTGTTACCTGCATGTCAGGCTTGTCATAATCTTTTCATAGGTATCTGACTGTCCACTATTAAAGGATGGGGGACTAGTTGGCCCCTTGGTCTGATCCATCAGGATTATTTTTTCAATGTTCTCTGTCATCCGTGGCAAATATATACACTGTTTTTAATTATTTTATGTGTAGATTGCCTTGGCATGGTGGTTTAAGTGGCAATTAATAATAATTATATACATGTGTCTGGGATATTCAAGCCAGGTTTATCCAGCCCATCCTATATAAGTTCCTTGGGTGTTCAGAACAACACAACATCTCCCTATTACTACAGGACAAAAGCCCAGAAGACACATTTTCAGTTCCCAGATTCTGCACTGCCAGGATAGATTCTCGTCGAAGGATGGTCTATGCTACAAATCAGTCCTAAAATGAAGGCCCATATTGTTAGATCTGTATCATTGAAGCCTCACTCCATATACGGTGGTACCTCGGGCTACAAATGCTTCGGGTTACGTGTTTTCAGGTTGCGGACCGTGGGAAACCCGGAAGCACCAGAAAGGGTTACTTCCGGGTTTCACCACTCGTACATGAGCAGAAGCCCTAAATTGCATCACGTGCATGCGCAGATGCAGGTTACGAAAGCTGTGGGTTGCAGACGTGCCTCCGTCACGGATTACGTCCGCAACCCGAGGTTCCACTGTAGCTATTCTAACTGGTCTTTTTAAATTCTTCTTATTAGTTTTTATTCACCCATTATTAATGCTTAATCAAGTATTCTATGTGTATGTTTTAATCTACGGTTGGTTCTGGCTCCCATTTATTTAATAATTATTCACTTAGATTCATACTGTTATGCTGTTTATTTAGATGTTTTGCTTATGCTGGTCTGGGACTGAATAAAGTAAATTCATTCATTCATGTGTCTGGGGAAGGGAGCAGATTGGTTTCAGGAGTGCTCTGCTCTGCCTTGTTGCCTGTACTGCCCTTTGAGTCGTTCTTTCTGCCTGAACACAACCCAGTGCCCAGAGGTGGAGCAGCACAGGTAGGGTAAGGGAAGTGACAGCATGGGGTGGGAATGGCTATGGAGGGAGAAACGGTACCCTGATCAATTGAGTCCCCTTCTTCCTAAGTTATCTCTCTCTCTCATGCTCTTGTTAATTCCCAGGCTCCAGCATGGAACTGAGCAGCCGGGAGGACATCAAATGATATAAAACTATTTAGAAAGAGGGGGAACACTATTCTTGCCAATCTGCTCCCTCTTCTCAAGCAATTTGGAAATTTCAAGTACACGGATCTGGACTGCAAACATATTGCTTCAGTTCTGATAGCACTGTGATTTTTTAAAAAACAGGTAGCAACCCTAATGCTGCAAAATCTTAATTTTTGAATTTACCATTTAAGGTTTAAGATTGGGCAACACACTCAGACTTCTGCCATGCAAGCTTGACTTTTGCTATCAAATCCAAGCTATCCAATGGTTAACAGAGAGAGTCGCAAATGCAGAAAATAACTTATACAGCAATCATGGGTTGGGATCAGTAAAAGAACATATCACCATCAGAGGTAAAGTTAATAAAACTGAAGGGTATTTAGAATAAAAATAACACAATTACTACAGTGAGTCATCAGCATATAATGTCCTCAATTAAAATCAGATCAGATGACGCTGGAGAAAATTTCATGCAGGGCTGCAGTCCTGTGCACTCTTATGCAACTCAAAGTGGGACTTAGCATCTGAGTAAACATTCTAGCCTTACTGTATTTTCAAAGGACACCCTACAATGTATCTATCGCCTATGACAGAGAAGGGGCAACAGCTGTTGCTGGACTACAATTCCCATCATCCCCACTGGCCAGTGGCTGGGTCTGATGGGCGTTGTAGTCCAACAACAATGGGAGGGCACCAGGTCCCCCACACCTGCCCTACACTATATAGTTTCAAGGCAGCTTACATGAAAATAACAAATGCCAAACAATAACCAAGAAAGGGAACCCTTTGGGCTGCAATTCTAAACACACACGTAATTGGTAAAGACCCACCTAAATCCGTGTGCCTTCCTGGCCTTCCTAATGGAGCTTTGAACAGTTTTAAGTTACAATCCTTAAGCACACAAACGTGTAAGTAAATTTCTATTGAAACCAACCAGGTATTGATTTCAGTGAAGCTCAATTCCAAATCTATTGGTGAGACGAGGGAGGGAAATTATACAGGGGAGGTAGCAGCACCTTTCAGCCTGGGTACTCCTAGCAACATACTGTTGGATGCCACCCCAATCTCCAAGTAGTGTGAGATGCCAGGGCTTCCAGGCGCTTACCCAATGTTTGGTTTCCTCAGAATGAGGGACAGCGGAGACTGCGTTGTCTTTAGGACATATGGTTTATTTACACATATATACAACCCAAGTTTAGGATAGAGGGGCTCACAGAATCAACACCCCAAAAGTTCTTGCTTCTACAAGTGACAGCCTTAGATTCTAGCAGAAATCAAGCATCTCTTTCTCTTTCTCTCTCCTGGCTGCTCTCAAGCTCTCTCACACAGGTTTCTCTCAGTACCACCCATGTGCCCTCTGCCACAGGGCAACTTCTTTCGTTATAGTAACAATAGTCCATAAGTCCATTAATGCCAAAGCAATTGCCTGACTAGTTCAACAACAGAATCTTCCATTAGATTTTAACCCTTGCTGGATCCACGACTCCAGGGATTAGTAACTCTGGGATCAAGCCATCAGACTAACCAAACTCACAACATTATATATTTCTTTATCTGACAGCAGAAGAGCGCTATAGGCTCATCATGTCCAGTCCTCACAGTGGCCAACCAGAACCCCACAAGCAAGAGATGAGTCCCAGACACTGCCATTTCAAGGCCTGATCCTCACCCCACAGTTCCCTCCCTCGGACTGGACGA
The DNA here is from genome assembly GCF_964234715.1 of Podarcis melisellensis. NCBI lineage: Eukaryota > Metazoa > Chordata > Lepidosauria > Squamata > Lacertidae > Podarcis > Podarcis melisellensis. The sequence goes on from NC_138529.1 coordinate 95,995,691, forward strand.
TCACGGTGACATAGCCACGTGGGCACGCCTTGGGGGGGGGAGGAGCCTAAGTGGTCGTCCGCGTGGGGTAGAGGAAGATGAGTGACAGCGCCCGGAAAGGGGGCGGGCAGCCCTCGCCCTCCGCCGCCCTATCAGGGCCGCCCGCCTCGCAGTCCCTTGAAACAAGCGAAGGAGAGGCGGCTGGGAAAGCCAAGGAGCCTCGCGGTAGTTTCCAAAGCGCGCTGGTGGCGCTCTCCGGCCGCCGCTCCCTTGCCAGCAGAGCCGCGCTGGGAGTCTCGTGAAGACGCGTGACCCCGTCGAACTTTCCGTCGGGTTTCATTATCCCTCCTGCGTTCCCCACCCTCCAGGCTTGAGGTTTTTTTTCTCTTTCTCTTCCACGGATCTTTCTTGCGGGTTCCTCGGAGCCTCGGCTGCTGCCTCAGCTTTCATTCCAGCTCCCCTCCACCCGGCGGGCGCAGGTGGCTCTGCCTGCCTGCGTGTCTCCTGGCCCCGTGAGGAGACATCGCCGGTGGCACATAGCGGTTTCCTAATACTGGAGAAAGAGCGCGGCTTTGGATGGGGCGATCGGCGCGCTTGCCTTGCCTCCGGCGGAGCGGCTAGCCTAGATCCCGGCTCATCTTTGCTGCTGCGCGCCAGGTAAGGTTTGCCGCCGCTGCGCTCTCTAGGGCGCACGAGGAAGGAGCTTTTTTTCTTCCCGCCAGAGGGAGGAAAGCGAGCGCCAATCTGTCTGTCTGTCTGTCTATCTATCTATCTATCTATCTATCTATCATCTATCATCATCTATCTGTCTATCTATCTTTGGTGGTGGTGGGGCTGTGCAGTGCAGCCGGCCGTTGGTTGTCTTGCTCGGCGTAACCTGTGCAGGGAGCAGTTTCGGCGATGCTGTCCCAGGGCTGGAGAAAAGATCGGACGGAGCCGGTGACAGAGAGATCGCCTTCCGCTCAGTTACCCGCTTCCCACAACCAGGTCCGCTACGCAACCTGCTTCTTCCCGATCCTTAGGTGCCGGGAAAGTGGAAATTCGAAACCACGATCGTGCCGTGGGGAGCGAGGCGGCGAGGAAGTGAAGCGCGCGTGATGCGAGCTGGAAAGCACCAGCAGCAAACGTGTATGCGCGCAGGGGGGGGGGGGGGGTGGAGTGGCGCCCTTAGGTGATCAGGCTCTGGACTGAAAGGGGTATTTTTTTCTCACCTGGTTTAGATGGTTATGTGTATTACGTCGCTTACTTCAAAATGCCCTGCTGCACTTGCAGGCCTTCCGCTAAGTGGGGCTCTGGACTTCTGTCCCGACGGCATCTCTATTTGCGCTTGGGCGTAAAAAGAGGGAACTTTTGTCGGTTTTTTGAGTCGTGGGAGCGCTCAAACTAGTCTTCCAAGCAAGGGGATGCGAGCAACTCTTACGTTTTGCCTAAGCATGACCGTCTGCCCATCAAGTAGAGCGCTGTAAACTTGACCTATATTAATACTGTAATCCTGTGTGTGCGCGCGCGCACGCACACGTACTTACCTGGGAGTAAGCCCCATTGAAAAGGGTGAGACATGCCACGTATTTCCGAGGAAGCGCGCACATGGTTGCTCTGTTGTTTTCCCTTTCGCGATTCCAGAGGCTTGAGAGGATTAAATATCTGAGGCGCCGGAGCGCCGGCAGACTTGGTTAGTTTTGGGGACCAGTACTCTGTCGGGTGGCGCATTTGGAGACAAAGCTTCATTCAGAAGTTAATTCCACAAAGTTCAGTGGCAATTGCTCTCCAGGCAAGAGCGCGCGTAAAATAGCAATCCTTCCTAGGGGATTGGATAGTTGCTTGTGGGCAGGTGTGACTGGCAGCTACCCCCCCTCTCTCTCTTTGTGTGTGTGGGTTGTGTTGTGTTGGATTCTGGGGCCAGATGTAAGAAGCCGTGGGAGTTGTTTTTAAATCGATGAGCTTGGAATAGTTGCTGGAGAGCAGAAGCTGGCGGAGCCAACCACAGCTGAAGTGGACCTCTTTGTGGGAGAGCCTGGCCGAGCAGCTGCCCATGGGCACTGGGAGGCCGGGAGAGCGTTTGTGCCTCGGCTCTCTGGGAGCCATGTGGCTGGCTAACTGTGATGCCCAGCCAAGTCCTGGCTGGCCAGCGCCTCTTCTGTCGTAGGAAGGGTTTAACGTGCTTAGCTCAGTTTGTTTGGAAAGCCAACGCGCCGCATTGCACTAGATCGGAGCGGTGAGACCCGGAGCATGTGCAGAGTGCACTTGATCGCGCAGAACCATTACCGGCCCTCCCACGCGCGGCCGGAATAACGAGCCAAGGTGCTTCCAGTTTACGCAGAGTGCGAGCGCCTTCTGGAGGGGCCTGGGGAAATGTTCTCGAGCGCAGCACTTCCGAAAAAGCGCGATCGTGTTTGCGCGCGGGCAAAAAGACCTATCTTCGCTGCCACCTCCCTTGTGCAGCTCCTAGTCTGCTCGAGACGGGGGTGTAAAATAAAGTCTCCTTTGTCCGTTCAGCGGCGAAGCGTGGCAAGCCTGTAAAGGAGTGAGGATCCATCAGCGAGAGAGACAGAAAGATGGATGATGTGTCCTCTCTTGTTGGTCGAGATCGGGGTGCGGAGTAACCGGCAGGCTCTTCTCTTCGCATCCGCTGTCACCTTTCCCGCCCTCTATCGCCGCATACGGTCTCATTTCTTGCCTGAAACCTATCCAGGGTAAGTGCAGGTGTGAAGGAGGTGCGTCGAGAGGCGAAGACTCCCCCCCCGGAAAGAGTGAAATAAAACTTTTTTTGGATTCTCCTTTCGCCGCCTGCAGCGCACGAAGTGGGTCTCCTGCTGTTATACTCCTTTATCCGCAGACAGCCCCAGCCAAGCGTGGTTAATATGGCTGATCGCAGGAGATAAAGTACGTGTTCATTCATTTTATCGGCGGACGAAGAACTGTGCTTTAACAGGAGATCGTTTTAGAAATGTAGTACATGAGACGGAGGTGAGTGGAGAGTTCCCTTCTGTGTGGGTGCGGAGAGAGAAGCCTTCCCGTTTAGTCTTTCCATTTTGTAAGTTAATCACAGCTGAAAAACAGAATAAAACCCACCCACCCGGGCAACTTTTGAGGTGTATGCACATCAAAACTATAGGAACGTTTTTTCTCAAGGGGGAGAGGGACAGATTGTACAGTTGCTGCGAGGATATGTATTAAGGGACAACTTCCCTTAACATAAGGAACATCTGGAACCACTAGCCCCAGTTTATTGTGACAGTGACTGATGTCATCATGCCACTAAAGCCTGCTTGCTGCCTGGCCTGCGTGAAATAAATTCTGCATGCGTCCGTTGGCATTATTTGCAAACTGTGTATTACAACTTGGGAGTAGAATGACTTAAAACGGCAATCTTATGCATACTTACCTGTGAGTAAGCCCAATTTAACATAGTGAGCTATCTAGCTGGAGCAGTGGAAGTGTTGGGAGACAAGAGAGGGTGAGAGAGTGCATGTATAAATCAGGGCAGCGTATCAAACTAATTGCTAGAAAGTCCAAGCCACAGATATATAGAGACCTGATCAGTCCTCACTTTTGTATTAGCAGTCCGGTACCCTGATCAGTCCTCACTTTTATATTAGCAGTCCGGTACCCTGATATTAACATGCTTAACTGTGTGGTGACCTTTGCTTAACAGTAAGTGCAGGTGTCTGTGGCTAGGAAAGCATTTCCTGTCCATCATACTCCTTAGTTTTCAGGTAGCCAGCTGAGATGTTGTGGGCTGCTTGCTCTCCCCCCCCCCCCGATTCCATACGCTGTAAAAATAAATAACTCACGACAGCGTATTCCCAGTATGCCACTCAATATATTCCAAGGTGCGCACACAGTAATTGCATGCAAACCTTTGCACAGATGTGTTTTCAAATTGCTTTGACATACATTTTCCCTGGCACAAGTTGTATTTGCGTAGCTGGCATTCTCCCCCCCCCCCCTTTGCATGTTTTGATGGGAAGTAACTGAATTCATTTGGGTTTTTTTGTTTTTTTAAAAAAAGAGCATAATGTTTTACTGATATGCTGTAGTCTTCTGGTAAACCTGTGTATATAGAGACCCATGAAAGGGTATTCTTCTCTCTCTCTCAACAAATCATTCAAGAGAGGAAACAGTTACCCCTCAGCCCAGGGAACAATACGAGTGGGTCCATTGTGGCGACTTATATTTATGATGATAATATTAAGTCTAATTAAGGACAGCAACACAGTGACCATCTGGGTGTTTGAAGTCTGTCTGGTCTTTGTATGGAAAAAAAATATTGCGGCAATTCATTTTAGTATTCAAAAAACTATACTTAGAGTCTTGAGTTTTATCATTTTCTATTTGGAGTAGCCTTGTTTTGTCACCGCCATGTAAAAGCAGTGGTGGTTGATGCCCATTGAGACTAGTGGAGCAGAATTCAGGGAGGACAACAGTAGGCGGAACCGGAGCCAATGAGAGGCAAGGCCAACAAATTCCAGTTTTGTCCTCATCCTTTTCCTTGCTGTAACTGAGCCTAAGTAAGAAGACAGGCAGCTGAGGTTTGGTGGGGCAGTGCCTCATTTGCCCTAATGGACCAGGCCCCACTTTTACACATAGGCCAATGTGCTTGAAAGAATCCAATTTAGAGATTATTTTGTTTATACACAGCGTAAGTATACTATAATATACTCCATGCTGCATTGTGACAGGTGCACTGTTAGCCCTTGCTAGAAAAATTGAAATTATGCAAAGCTCTTGTTGTGACATGAACTGGCTTCAGGTGCTGAATGTCAAGATTTCTGGAATAGTTGAATTTTCAGAAACAACACCTCCCCCCCCAACGAGATATCTGGAAAGAAAGATGCTTTTACAAGTGGCCCTCTTAGCAAAGCACTAGTTCAGTTTTGAAAATGAGGTTTGAAAAACTGCCCTTCTCGTTTCCACATGTTGGTTAAGATCCTGCTACTTATGGCAGAAACTCCTATGCTAACACTTTCCTTGAGGATGAGTGATGTTGAAACTGCATCCACTAGAGATTGAGCATGCGCTTGACATTATCGCCAGCCAATCAGGTGTTTCGGAAACCACGCCCTGGCCAAAGCCATATTGCAATATGCATTTGGTGGTTTTGTTCCACTCCCTGTAATTGTGACAAGCGAACAGAGAACATCTCAGTCTGAGAACAAGTTCTGAGGGCCATTCCCAGCACCACACGCCCCCCCCCCCCACACCAAACAAAAATATGTATCTGGCAATTCAGTCCCATTTACATGGAAGTATGTCCTGGGGATTTCTGTACTGCTTCTAAGTCAGTTAAAGTTATTGAATGGTAAGCAAAGTCCTAAAGGTCATGGGATCCCAAAGGATTGCCTCCTCCCAAATTAACCGGTCATCTTTGGAGATCCACCTCTGAGTCCCTTGAGGCAGATAGTGATCAAAGAGGTCCTGCTTAGTTTATATGGCACCCTCAATGTGGAACGCCTTCCCAAGATAGGTTAACCTGCAACAGAGTCTGATGTGTCTCCCAGAAAGCCTTTGTGTTTACCCAGCAGAACATCCAGCGGTCCTCTACAGATTTTACTGACTCTTCCTCTTTGATCTGGTGCTCTTGTTTTGCTGAGTTAATTCCATGCATTATATTTTGTTACTTTGCATTACGCTACCAAGCCAAGTGTAAGCTCCTTGTATGAATTCATAAGACCCTTAACGGCTTGGGTCCAGGATGTCTTAAGGACTGCCTGATTCCTTACATCCATCCCTGATCAATGGAATCTTTGAAGGAGTTTCTGCTAGTGTTTCCCAATGGCTCAGATCCACCAGGAGCTGTGTGTTTATGATTGTGAGCGCGACTCTGTGGAGCTCTCTTTCAGCTGAGATCAGACACTTCCCCCTTCTCTAGGTGCTTTAATGAAGACCTTTCTAGTCTAGCAGATATTTTAAGTAAGTTGCATCATGCCTAATTTATTGAATTTGTTTTTACTGGTGGTTTTTGTTTGTTTAAGCAACGTATTACTTGACGGATGAGGCCCCCCACCTCCCTGCCCAATCGTTCTGTGAACTGTGTGGTGACCATCTAGGACAAAAAAACTGCCTATAAATATCAGAAATAAATAAATAAATAAATAAATAAATAAATATAATTGATTTAATCAGCCATATGTTAAGCACCCTTGGGTTTTTGGTTTAAAAAAGCTGGAGGGTGGAATACCAATACCTTGGATGGAAAGAAGGAAAGTTTGGCTAGGTTAAAGATCCCATCTCTTGATTTAAGGACAATCATAATTTTCCTTTTGTCACAGTGATTAGTAAAGTGGACCGTGTTAAATAACTAAAGATAGTTCCCGACACCGTTTCAGCATCCTCTCTGATTCTGTTTATCCATGCATTTTTGTTTTGGAACTAATTAAATTGCACCAGTGCTGTCTGAGCTGTCCTATCTAACCTACGTAGTACAGAACAGATATGTATAGTGTGGCACACTACCTCAATCTCTGAGTGGTGCGAGATTCCAGGGGTTTCCAGCGTTTGTGTTTCTTTCAGAACGAGGCACAGTGGAGACTGTGGTGTCTTTAGGATATATGGTTCATTTGCACATATTTACAACCTCAGCCTAGGATGGAGGGCTTCACAGCATCAACACCCCAAGAGTGTTCTGTCTTTCCCATCTCCATATTCCAGCGGAAATCAGGCATGGCTCTCTCTCTCTCTCTCTCTCTCTCTCTCTCTCTCTCTCTCTCTCTCTCTCTCTCCCTTTCCATGCTGCAGCTTTTGTATCAAACTTCTAGCTCACATAACTCAACTCACCACTCTGGCCTTTTGTACTTTATTTTTAACTAGCAGACAGTGGAGGGAGGGAGGGAGTCCCACCCATTTGCACCTTGCACAGAGCCACTCCCTTTGTTACCTTAATGACCCATACTATGTGGCAGGCCCTTACCAGGCTGGCCTGGCTATTTCAGCAATTGAATAATTGAATGCATGCTGGAACCAGGAATTAGAAGGGAGGCTCAGGCATATAGCCTACTCCCCTTGCCAAACTCACAGCCAAAGTTCGGTCTGCTGACAATAGTTTTAAAAGCTATTCCTATAGTGAAGGATCACAGTATGCTTTTACTGTATTGCATGCTTATTTTCACTGCTTTTCTCCAGTTTATTAGTTGACCTTAATATTTATCCTCTCGTTCCCCACTGTAAATTTGGAAGAAAGCTGGAGAGCAGACATTGAAGGAATGGTTCCAAATATCAGCCCAGTTGCGGTGGCCTTGGACAGGTTGCTGTCTTCCAGTGAAATGAAGAGATGGGCTGTCCTCACAAGGTTGATGGAAGCATATAATTAATTAGGACCATGAAAGAAGGCTATTGACAAGCTGGAACGTGAGCAGAGGAGGGCAACCAAGGTGATCAAGGGTCTGGAAACCAAGCCTTATGAGGAACAGTTGAGGAAGTTGGGTATGTTTGGCCTGGAAAACAGGAGACCGAGAGGAGATACGATAGCCATCTTCAAATATCTGAAGGGCTGTCACATGGAGGGTAGAGCAAGCTTGTTTCTCCTGCTTTGGAGTGTAGTACCTGAGCCAATGGCTACAAGAAAGGAGAGTCCGACTAAGCCTCAGAAAGAACTTTCTGACAGTAAGAGCTGTTTGGCAGTAGAACAGACTCCCACGAGAGGTGGTGGACTCTCCTTCCTTGGAGGTTTCTAAGTAGAGGTTGGATGGTCATCTGTCATGGATGCTTTAGTTGAGATTCCTGCATTGCAGAGGGTTGGACAAGATGACCCAATGGGTCCCTTCCAACTCTGAGATTCTATGATTCTATATAATTCAGGGATAGGGAACCTGTGGCCCTCTAGATGTTGCTAGACTATAACAACTCCCACTGTGAAGGTCTACCTTGCAATGGTTGATGGAGCTTGTTTTTTAAAAATAATAATTTGTAAGCCATTTAGAAACTTTTTTTGGCATTAAGCAGTATATACATTGAATAATAATAATAATTCCTGACCACTGACTATGGTGTCTGGGTCTGATGGGAGCTGGAGTCTAACAGCATCTGAACAGCCTATCTGATGTAAAGCTTCATAAAAACAAAAATGAGCATTCTACTAAGGAAAGAAAAAAAGAGCTACTTACTCTGAACAAGGTAATACTGCTTTCAACAGTGTGGTGCCCTCTAGATTCTTTGTACTGCAATTCCCATAATGCATGTGCTGGAGAGGCTGATGGGAGTTGGAAGTCCAAAACATCTTGAGGACCCCTTGCTGTTGAAGGCTGAGACTGTTATACCAGTAGCAGAAGATATTAAAGGGTTGCCTTGCTTCCAAAACTGTTCTAGCAATAATAGTGCAACACTACATTTGCTCAATGCACTAGTACATTTCAAGGCCTGCCCCAATCCCACTCTGAGTTCATAGGAAGAAAGATACTAATGATTTTGCAGGCCACAAATTAAAGTGCATTAGACTATAATCCTATGCATGCTCCCTTGGAAGTTAAATATACCTAGAGAATTCACTACTGAAGTGAGAAGAAGACTGTTCTGTCCTTGCCCTCACACTTTGCAGGGATCTTTTGAAAGCATTTACAAACTTACTTTATCTATTCTATTATGAGCTGCCTGGGAGAAGCTCTGGCTTTGAAAAACAACATTCTATCTGCATATTTATTATTTCCATATTTGTTGTTGTTGATGTTTAGCATAACCTATGGGATCATTAGAATTGTTTAGCATTATTAAAGAGGGGTAATTTTCCATCATGCTTTACGTTGCTGCCAATTTATATATATACTGCCGATTTGTATACTGAAATAAAATGAACCATATGGATGACTGAAATGCTGCCACTGAATTGTCCGGGAGAGAGAGAGAGAGAATGTATAATTCACTTTGAGTTGACATAAAATGCAAGATGTGCATGTAATGAATTACTTTAAATTAGAAAACAGTAAGCAACTGTTTAGGGAATTAGGAAATATTCAAATAAGTTGAATAGTAATGATCTTTTGATCTATTGTGGCATTAAAAAAACCACTTAGAAAATTACAAGGGCTCCTGCTGATAAAGAAATCATCAAGAGGATTTAGATTATTTTAAAAGATTTTTAATTGTGGCATACTTTTTTGGTGTTTGGATCTTGTCCCATCAGATTTATGTATCTAATATTGTTGCTTATGATACCCAATTCAGGCTAAAATCCAATGTGTGTATGCATATGGTGGTGCAAGTCTTAGAAAGGCAGTATTGTAGCTCAGTGGCACTTTGGGAAGGTGTTGGTATGTCTGGATTAAGCCCCTTCCCCCAGCTGAAAATGCTGCAACTCACTTTGCAGTGGTGAGATAAGCTTTGTAGTTTTAGCAGGTTGTGCATTCTAGAAAGATTAACTGATTAAAGTTCTTTTTTTAAAAAAATCATACAAATGAACTGGCCCTTAGCGTTATGAAAGTCTGGAAGCCAAGAACAAGAAGGGCATGTTATCAGACATAAGATTATTAGGGATACATGTGGGGGTTCATTCAATAGAAGTGTTACATCGGGATTTTGGCACTGGTGACTTCAAGCTTGGATTACTGCAATGCACTCTATGTGGGGCTTCCCTTGCACGTGACCCAGAAACTGCTGTTGGCACAGAACGTGACAGGAACGAGACCTTGTGAGCATATAACACCTCTGCTCAGAGAACTGTGCTCCTTGCTGATTTTTGCACTTGTAAGAAATCAATATTTTAGTATGGCAGCTTTTTTGTGTGTGGGTAAACCGTTTGGAGGTTTTACTGTAATCAAGCGGTATATAATTTTTGATAAATGTAAGCACTGTGCTATTCATGTACAGTGGTACCTCTGGTTATGTACTTAATTCGTTCCGGAGGTCCATTCTTAACCTGAAACTGTTCTTAACCTGAAGCACCACTTTAGCTAATGGGGCCTCCTGCTGCTGCCACGCCGCCAGAGCACGATTTCTGTTCTCATCCTGAAGCAAAGTTCTTAACCCGAGGTACTATTTCTGGGTTAGCGGAGTCTGTAACGTGAAGCATATGTAACTTGAAGCGTATGTAACCCAAGGGAACCACTGTATTTTATTTATGTCCAGAGGTTTCCAACGATGGCCTGGGACCAGGGGTGGGGAACTTCAAGTCTTGGTGCTAAATTTGATCTCCCTGGGAGGAGAAAACTGCAATAAAAGTATCCTGATGCAATCTAATTAAATCAGTGCAAAAAAAAAAAATTGTTGTAAAAGGGAGCACCCCTGTTCCGGATACTCCATTCCATTTCTCTTCTCACTATTTCCTCCTTTCCCTGCCCCCTAACAGTAGTCAGCATTCCGGGGACCCTGTATACACTCAGGATGCTTCCACATTGTCACTACTGTCAGGTGGAATTCAATCACAAACCTGCAAATTCAGGTTGTACAATTAAAGTTGATTTGGTGCTCTGTTGATGGGAGAAAGTGTGGGAGAGCAACTGCTTTACACAACGTAGTATGTCTCCACACCTGAATCAGAACAAATGTTTAATCAACAGGTAATCTGAGAGCAACCTCAGTCTTCACTGGGTTACTTTGCATGTGCTTCCCCCTTTTAGGGGTCCCCCTCTCAAATATTTTTTTGTACTTTAGCAAATCTTGGTTGTTCTCCTGAGTCTGCAGGTACATCCTCCCTTTCTGTGTATTTCCCCATTTTGGCTATAAGACACTCAGAGAATTGAGATAGCAATTAGTAAGTGCCTGTAAGTTGCAAAACATTGAATGTATTGACCCTAGTAGTAACTTAAGTTTCTTCTTGTGTTATAAAGAACAAGGATATTTACAACAGGAACGGGTATTTGACCAGTCTGATGTTGACCAAATGTTGCATTTTAAAAAAAGTATTAATATTATAACAAGGAAGATAATCTTCAACAGGTTTGATTTTTTTTAAAAAAATATAGATATTTGTCAGTGTGAAATGATTACAATAACTAAAAAAACCATAGTTAATTATTTTATTGTATTTTATTTCCACCCTTTCTGCAAGGAGTTCAGGGTAGCACACACAGCCACTTATTTAATCCTCACAACAAATTTGTTAGGTTGGTTAGGCTGGCTTGCGGACCACAAGTTGTGGTTAACGTGTGAACCCAAATACCCTTCCTTAACCATGGCTAAGGAGGCTGCAAAAGCGCAAGACAAGCGCAGCAGGAAAACAAGCCAAACTTTGGAGAAACAAACCTCGATTTATGTGATCCTCCATGGCATATGTGATATATTAAGCAAACCATGGCACAGTGCCTTTGTGGAATTGTGTTCACACAAACAAAGGCAGTTCATGCTCAGGATGTGTCTCACATGTGTATTCTTTGCATTTGCTTTGTGTTCATGTATTTGCATGTACATGTACATAGGCATATATTTGTCACGTTCTCCTTAAGAGTTCCAGCAAATCCTTGGGAAGATACTCTAGCATCTTCTCTTCTGTTCGTAGCTTTGCTCTTCCTTTAAGGCATGAAGGCTGTACCATGCTGGACCGTTCATGGGCCCAACGCATATTTAGCCTGTTTTATATCCTATACAGCGATACCTTGGTTCTTGAACATACTCCGTTCCGAAAGTCCTTTTGACTTCCAGAAACATTCGAAAACCAAGGCATGTCTTCTGATTGGCTGCAGGAACTTCCTGCACTCAATTGGAAGCCGTGTAAGCTGCGTCAGATGTCTGGGTTCCAAAGAATGTTCGAAAACTGGAACACTTACTTCCAGGTTTTCGGCTTTCAGGAGCCAAAACATACAAGTACCAAGGCGTTTGAGAACCAAGGTACGACTATACTTTCCCCTCACTGAGGGGAAGGTATGCTTCAGCCCTCACGTGGTAGTTCACAGAAACAGCTTCCATCTGGCTCCCTTGTGGGGCTGTACATGTGAATCTTCCTGACTTGTCGGGAGCTGCTGTAACTGAAGACTTTTGGTTCTAAGCAGGGATGCCAACAGGATCTGTGGACATGAGGAAAGTGTTTTAACAAACATACCCCAATACTATCCTTTATCCAGCTGCTTCTGTTCTGGGAGGGGCCCGCCCTGAGTCCCAGATGGGGTTGGTGGTGGTCAACATGCATCCTGAAACATTAGAGCTGCCTCCACACTTTGTCCTCTAGCTTTCTCCAGAAATGTCTGGTTGACTTGTTTTTTAAAATGAAAGCTGCCCCTGCTGGTATGGGGTCAGTACAGCTGTACCCCTATGTTAGAAGCCCTGGTTCTACATGAACTGCTGTTTGGAAAATGCTCATGGCAGTGAAATATTCTCAAGCTGTGGTCTGAGTCCTGTCCACTAACCGTTGTGCCCTCCTGAACATGATACAGCTATAAAAGTCTTCCTGTTTGAGCAGGGCCTTGCCTGAGCATCAAGGCCTGCCTGGCTCTGGTGTATTTTTCTGTGTCTCATGGCCTCTGGCACCTCAGCTCTGTCTCAGCTTCTGGCTCCTGTCCTGCTGCTCACTTCTATGGCTGAGATTGGACATAACTATGGGCTGTTAGCACTGCATATTCCTGGTGGTTATGCCTAGTGCATCATATTCCTGTTGGTTGCTGGAATGCCTGTGGAGACTTGCCTGTATATAATCAGCCAATGATAGCTCAGTTGGTAGAGCATGAGACTCTTAATCTTAGGGTTGTGGGTTTGAGCCCCATGTTTGGCAAAAGATTCCTGCATGCAGGGGGTTGGTCTAGATGACCCTCATAAGGTAAAGGGGACCCCTGACTGTTAGGTCCAGTTGTGGACAATTCTGGGGTTGTGGCGCTCATCTTGCTTCACTGGCTGAGGGAGCTGGCATACAGCTTCCGGCTCATGTGGCCAGCATGACTAAGCCGCTTCTGGCGAACCAGAGCAGCACACGGAAACGCCGTTTACCTTCCCACCAGAGCGGTACCTATTTATCTACTTGCACTTTGACATGCTTTCGAACTGCTAGGTTGGCAGGAGCAGGGACCAAGCAACAGGAGCTCACCCTGTCATGGGGATTCGAACAACCGACCTTCTGATCGGCAAGCCCTAGGCTCTGTGGTTTAGACCACAGCGCCACCTGCGTCCCTAGATGACCCACATAGTCCCTTCCTATTCTTCAACCCTACAATTCTTAATGTGAGAAATTCCTCAAGGGAGGGAATGAACCTGTCTATCTGACCCTACCTCAAATTGACTTCTACCTCAGCTAGCACCCTAGTTCTGTTTAGATTTCTCTTCAGGCCTAATTTTAGGCCTAAATTTGAGCAGGCAGGTATGTATTCCTGCTTTTCCCTCACAAATTTGAGGATGGGATTCTTACTGTGAAAGCAGTTCTTCGCAAATCGGGGACTTAATCTCATCTCTTGAGAGCAAACTGGGGATGGGACTTCTCTTCCTGGCAAGGAATATACACGGAAGAAAAATCCCCAGTCTTAAGCATTTTGTTTGTCCAAAGATTGGTCACTAATGTGGAAGTGGGATGGAATGGGCTTACTAATGAACACATGTTAAAGTGATGAGCTGGAGGAAGACAGATTTGTCCAGCCCTAACTGCCATGTGATTATTTTAGCTGGAGATACCAAGGATTGGACTTGAGGACATCATCATATCAGACATGTGTCCTATCACTGGCAGAATTATGGTCTCTACCCATTTAACTGAAGTCAAGAAATGAAACGGTTCTTTGGAATAATACACACATTAGAACAACAACAACAACAACAACAACAACAACAACAACAACAAAACAGATTCTGCAGAAAGTCATGTTGGAAAAGATGAGGAATGAAATGCTTCTTTATAATAATCCACACATTACAACAACAACAACAACAACAACAGCAGCAAAACAACAACAAAACAACAACAACAACAACAACAACAACAACAACAACAACAACAACAACAGTTAGAACATAGGAGGTGATTCTCCAGAAAGCCTTGTTGGATAAGTCACAGCAGCTTTCCTTCTGCAATAGAACTAGGGCTTTTCTTTTTTGTAGTCAAGAGTATGGGATGAGAATAGAAAGTCTGAATAAATAAGTTTCAGGAAAAGATTAGATAGGATACATATTTGCAAATGAGTAGAGCGTTTGCAAAAGGAATTAAAATTGTTTGTTTGTGCATGGTCCCTGTGTCGTGTTCTGATGGAGTTAATACTTTATACCCATGTAGTTTCAGTCACAGTAGGGGTCACTTTTCAATTGGCCCCTTGCTGCTTCTCCAGTAAGGATAATATATTAATAACGTAATTTATTTAGATTTACCTCTTTTAAAAGCATGCACAATAGCTGTGAGCGGTCTGACTACAATGTTCCGTAGTGTAACAATGGGAAAATCTCAGCAGGGTGAGGTGCTAATAATATACACAGAAATTAATTCTGCTTGCCTCAAGCATTAAATAATCGGAGGTAATCGTCAAACTCACCCCTCCTGTAATACATTTAAAGAAATAATAATAATCAAGTAATAATCAAGTAATAATAATAATAATCATTCACAATTCACAGTGTCACTTGTTCCAGTGAATTGTCACATACCTTTCAAAATCTACCAGCACTGCAGGAGTAAACAAAAATGTACCCTGAATAGTCCAACTTGCATGTGTGAAAGCCAGGGAGACCAGGGTTCAAATCCCCAGTCAGCCATGATGCTCACCTTGGTACAGTCACTATCTCTAATCAGCCTAACCTACCTCATAGAGTTGTGGTAAGTATGAAATATTTGGGAGAGAACAGTGCTTTACAGCTGGAGCTCCTTCAGTCAAGTGTGTGGCTTTAATACCTAGGCTATAAGGCTGTGTGTGTTACACTCCCTTGTTCACACCTTGTTATCTTCCAGTATACCCTTATGTACTTCCACCTTGTTTCGGTTCAAGGTGCTAGGAGTCAAGCCATTCTGTTCAGCGGCTAGATCCAGGCTATCATGGTGCTTGCCAGAAAGGGTTGGCCTATCTGCTGTTGGCTCAAGAGGGGTCTGCTGATAGAAGGGATCAATAATCTGATTAGGCCCTCCAGACTCTGGTGTGACTCCTCAGTTCCAGTTGGGGTGAAGATTAGGGTGTCCCTACTTGCCTCTCAACGTATTGCCTTGCTATTTCTCTTGCTTGCCAGTCTAGCAGTGAGCCAGCTCACCTGTCCCCTCCAGCTCATTCTTTGTCTTGATACACCTCCAGACCACTAGTCCTGGCACTAGGCTCTTGCCCATGGCTCATACTACAATATACCAGTTAAACTGTGATCCTCTACACCAGCCTCCCTTAAACCTGGTTCCCTCCAGATGTTTTGGACCACAACTCCCATCATCCCTGGTCACTGACCATGCTGACTGTGGCCAAAGGACGTTGTTGTCTAAAATATCTGGAGGGTATCTGGTTGGGGAAGAGCAGATCAAGATGCTCTTGCCCAAGTCAAGGGCCACCTGTGTGCCCTGGTGCATAGTATGAGGTTCTGTCTATGCTGACATCTGTATTCACTTCACTGGAGAGGGGCATCTCCATGCATACATGTTTTTGCATGTCTGAGATGCCAGGGATGTTAGCTGGAATGCTTTCCCACTGACCTGTGGTCCTTTCCCTGAAAGATGTAAGTCTTTTTCACCTATGTTGGCCTATAAAGTGTGCACTGCATAAATGACAACAATAGGAGAATGATGCCTACAAGGAATGAAAATCACAAGTGTGACATTGCAACTTGGAGCTAGTTCCAGCTCTGGGTTTTGCAGGTACTCTGTCAAGCTGTATATATACTTGCCTGGACCTTGACAACATCTTCAAGTGCCGTTTTCCAGCTGCCCCAATGAGATGAAGTGGGTGGCTTCCAAGGAGAGGAGCTGGTTGATGGTGGCACCCCAATTGTGGAAAGCCTTCCCCAGTGTCATGAGAAATGAAAGACTCACTATCTAGTAAGGGAGCAGGAAGAACAGAGGAGGGTACTCTGCCTTACTTCGGGTGGCTGAGAGAAGATCTGAGAGATTAGGCCTTATCTAACAGAAAATGAGTGAGCTGTCAATGGAAGCTGCTGTTCCTTCTTCATCACTCCCATTGCTTGCTGTTCACCCAGAGAAACGGAGCCACTGAGCAGGTGGTAGTGGCAAGAGGAGCAGTGGTGCACCCAGGCCATCCAGGTATTCCGCAGGGAGACCCCTGCAGATCCTTAACCATGCCAAGCTGTCATTGGCCTTCCCTGGGGCAAGCTGATTGACAAGCAGATCATGTGCTTCACGTTGCCTGTGTGGCTGCAGTACATATATGGATTGTGCTAAAGAAGAGAAAAGGCAGCACATATCTCTCCTCTGACAATTACTATATTTTTCGCTCTATAAGGCGCACTAGACCACAAGATGCACCTAGTTTTTGGAGGAGGAAAACAAGAAAAACAATATTCTGAATCTCAGAAGCCAGAACAGCAAGAGGGATCACTGTGCAGTGAAAGCAGCAATCCCTCTTGCTGTTCTGGCTTCTGGGATAGCTGCGCAGCCTGCATTCGCTCCATAAGACGCACACACATTTCCCCTTACTTTTTAGGAGGGAAAAAGTGAGTCTTATAGAGCAAAAAATACGGTACTTGCAGCCAGGGATGGGGAACTTGCAGCCCTTCAGATTCTGTCTAATTGTGACTCCCATTGTCCCTGACCATTGGCCATGCTGGTCATGGCCAACAAAAACTTGGCGGTCACAAATTCCCCACCATTCCTGCCTCCTCATATTCTTATTTGCATTTCAATTCGTGTCTGAGCAGCAGAACTGGTTACGCCACAAATTACTTTACTACTCTTAACTATTTTGCTAGGGTTGCCATCAGTTACACACCATGCGTCAGCCCTGCTGTTTGCCCCTAGAGTTCAGTCACAATGAGGCTCTGCTGTTTGAGTTTTAAAAGAATCCCAGTTTATTGTTTTTAATGATTCCTTTCCATTTTTGGCTTTAGATTGCAAAAAACCCCAAACATCTATTTTGATTTCTGTGCCTATTTCTGTCTGTCTTCCTGTGGAAGAAAGTAGAGTCCCAGTTAGCTTTATTTTTTTTAAAAAGGTGTATTTATATGCAAATTTAAATGAAGATAAGAATGCCAGCAAGAGTTGGACTTATAAAAATGCCGTACTAGGTAGCAGTACCAGGATTTGATCTTGTATACATTGAATCAATACCAAATAATCCACTGATGATGATTAATGGCAATGCGTCAAAATTGCCAACCTATTTCTATTTGTGGGGGCGGGGGAATTCTGACTGCTTAGGGTTAATAATATTCCTTGGAAACTTGGATCAATTTTGTCCAATAGCTTGGAGTTTGCAGATTTTTTTCATTTGCAGAATTAACACTCATAACACTTCGCCAGGTTACAGAAACTAGTGGAAATGTATTTTTGTTTTCCTTGGCACCTGAATGACTGCCCATAAGTTGAACACACACATTTGTCTCTTAAATTGGACCTTTGGTGGTGAATAAACTATGAATGCTAAGTCTAGTTTGGAACGGTAGCAGATGATGGCTATTTGTAAGAGACTGGCTTTCAGAACATTTCTCTCTGCAAAATAGGATCTTGCCCTTTTGGATTTTCCTCCCTGCCAGATAGAACCCAATTGCTCTATTGAAAATACATTTCCTCCACACAAATAACACTTTGTGGATAAAAAGTACTCTGGATTTGTTGAGAATAATCTTGCTTTGCTTATAAGCACTGGCCTCAAGTAAAAGATGTAACAAAGGACGACACATACTTTGAAATTTGCTCCTGGAATTGCTGTTTGCTTATTGTCGAGGAGGTTTAACAAAAGAGTTGCTGTTAGAGAAATGTATTTCCAGGTGACTTTACTAATAATTAGAGTTTTGCCTGTGTCAGTGGATTCTTTAATTAGTGTGCAATGGCTTTTGAAACATTACAACAACTTTGACTTTATAAATGCCAGTAACCCAATGCTAACTGCATTATTGCAAAGGGAAGCCGGAGGATATTGAGATGATGTAGTGTCTTAATCCCACAAACAGGAGTTGATTTATTTATTGATAGTGAGGACACCTTCCCGTCAGTTTATAGAATTAACAATTGATCAGTTTGTTAGGTCTAAGTCCTTCATAAGCACAGCATGTTTATTCATTATGGTCATTACCTAGCAGGAAACAGCTGAGATCACAATTAGCAATGCAAAATGTCAAAGCATCGAGCTATACTTTAATATTTCAACTTTTTTCCACTGTCCCATTCATTGCATGAAATACATTGATTTGCTCTTTGTACGAATAAGCACGGTTTTTGAGCAAAATGTTTTTATCCATTTGCAGGCAGAGACATGGCATAATTTGTTTTTCCAAATGCTCTAGCCGATGTCACAAGATGTACGGGTGCAAAACCTTCTCTGCAAATTGTATTAAGCAATGTCTTGGTCAGTGTAAAAATATGTAGATGTGTGAAATTACAGCTGATGCACAAAACCATTAGGGGAGGGAAAGGTGTGTGTGTGTGTGTGTTTGCGAGATGGCTTTCCAGCAAATGTATTCATGATTGTTTATTTGTCAATAAATGAAATTCGGTCTAAATCAGCAATGACTTAAAGCTTGGTTTTCTTTTTAAACAAGAGGGTCCTAAGAGATTTCTCTCAGTGCATTTGTCTAATACATTAAAGATGATAAATAGTCATTATGACACCCGTTGAATTGAAAACACACACACACACACACACACACACACTCAAGCATTTTACAAATATGAAAGTTAAGGTCACCCTGAAAAGAAAAGGACACTTAGCAATGGCTAGGAAGAAAAAAAAAATCTGCTGAAGAAACCAAGATTCAAAGTTTACTGTTTTTCACAGTTTCTTTTACAAAGCTTAAGTATCCCAAGTGTAAAAACCAGAGCGTATTTTGATGTGCAAATATTGCAGAATCCTATAGGGCACACAGAATGAACATACTGGCTTTCAAGCAGAGCTATAGATTAGTTTAAAAATGCCTGATTGTACCTCCGTGTACCAAACCTAATGGTTTTTCTGAAAACTACATTAAGGACAAATGCTGTACTATATTTCATTTAAGAGAATATTTTATTTTATTTGAATATGCCCTTATTAAAGCCAAGAAAGAGCATCATGTTTTAATCATACAAGCTAATATGTAAGCAGAAATACATAATTCAGCCGTCTGGTGGGAAAAAAGAGAATATCTTAAAAACAAAACAAAATGACCCAGAATTTTATTAAGGTTTTGTTAGTGGCACATTCTTTTATTATGGAACTCCTTATCTTAACTAACAATTGCCGACTTTTGAAGCCATAGAAAATCGAGATAATATTGATTTTCCTTAAGAAATGAATAATAGCATTAGTCTTTAGTATGTAGATGAAGATTCCCCCCCCCAGGCCAAAAGAGGTGGTGTACTAGCTGCTTAACGCAACAGAACTCCTTAAAGTTTGACCCCCAGCTTTTGTATTTTCAAATTGAGTTTTTAGGCATCTGCATATTAGGGTTGCTACTTGTTCTGGGTGCCCCTGCCCCAAGAAAAGCCTTGTGCAGCGGCCTTAAATAAAGATGGATACTATTTCAACTAAATTCAATGTGAAACAATGCTGAAATAAATTTTAAATCAGGCTGCGTGGTACATGTTAATTGGATGCTTCAACATACACATATTGTGTGGTATTCAAGTAGATAACCACCTTTTTTAGCTTCTTGGAGTAATACAAGAACTGCTAACTATTATTTTATAACTGGAAAGGTAACTACAGCTACAAACATATACACACTTACCCAGGAAGACACATTTAACTTAGGCAGACACATGGCTGGTGCTCAACAGCTATTTCTGATACTTTGTATCATTATTTGTATCATTATGAGTTGTATTTATTGAATTATATTAATTGTGTAATGGTTTTTGTTTTGCGTTTTATATATATGTGTGTGTGTGTGTGTGTTTGTGTGCGCGCGCGTGTGTGTGTATATATAGACTGTGCATGATGACTGATATGTAAAGAAAATCCAGTATATTGTATTTTGCATATGTTTGCTCATTGTGTGTAAATGATTATGATCCTCCTAGACTGTGATTATACAGAGTTCTGCTTGTGTTGCCAAGGTGGGGCCACCAGCACTTCCAGTTTTGTGGTTGGCATCCATCTGTCTCAGGAGACAGTGGAGGAGTCTTCACCCCTTTGGGGGTGAAGTCAAAACTGTTGGAAGGTCACAGTGCCTGCTGTGGCTGTAGAGACTGATACAAGGCAAGACATGTTTTCTTGCAGCTGGGGCAGATGAGGGCATCTGATTGTGCTGCCACTGATGCTCTGCGCTCCTCCCAGTGGTCATTCCTCCTCTAGTCACTGCTAGGGATGCATGGCCTGACTGTCTGTCTCTAGGCACTGCGGTCGTCTGCAAAGCATTGCCACAGGGTGAGGTTGATAGGATAACGTAAAGGTAAAGGGACCCCTGACCATTAGGTCCAGTCTTGACCGACTCTGGGGTTGTGGCGCTTATCTCACTTGATGGACCGAGGGAGCCAGTGTACGGCTTCCGGGTCATGTGGCCAGCATGACTAAGCCACTTCTGGCAAACCAGAGCAGCGCACGGAAACGCCGTTTACTTTCCCGCCGGAGTGGTATCTATTTATCTAATTGCACTTTGACGTGCTTTCGAACTGCTAGGTTGGCAGGAGTAGGGACTGAGCAACAGGAGCTCACGCCGTCGTGGGGATTCAAACCACCAACCTTCTGATTGGCAAGCCCTAGGCTCTGTGGTTTAACCCACAGGGCCACCCGCGTCCCATTGATAGGATAGTGACCCTCAAATAACCCACAAATCCATGAAAAACGGTTTGCTCTTCCTATGCAATTGCAGCTCAGCATCTCCTACATGCCCACGTTTCATTGGATGCCAGGACTGGACATGCATCCCATCCATTCCGAACAAAGGAGTGGTACAAAGTGGTGCCTGGAGTGGGTGATGGGGGGAGCCAGTGTGTGGGGAAGACTGCTGCAAGCTATTCCACTTGCCTTGCCCCACCCCTCTGCCCCGGACACTTGAAATGTTGTTATTTAAATCCATATTCTTGCTCCCTCTTAATGTTTTCCTGGGGAATGATCTGCTGCATTTTTGGCAGGGAAATGCATGTATTTTAATACTTTGCATTGGCAATTGCTTTCTTATTTGCCTTGCTTGTGTGCCGCTTTGGGGACCTTCTCCGGCCAAAAGGTGGCATATAAATAAATAATAACATAACAAGCACAACACGTGCTTGAATTGTGTAAGCTAAGGAGCCAGGTTGCTGAGACGAACGCTATCAAGCTCCCCATTTCATCAGTGCTTCCGTGAGAGGTTGCAGAGTGCTTCCGTGAGAGGTTGCAGAGTTTAATAGCTGGAAATCCTCCTCATGCTTTCTTAGTAGTTTCAACACACTGTAATCTAGAGCAGTCCCAGCCCAGGTTTTATTTAACACTCAGGCTCTTTCTAGCTCTCTTCCCAAGCTAGACCTGACCAGGCATCCATTAAGTACTTGCCTCATACTAAAGTTGCTGCAATAAAGCATTTCTCTGCATCCCTGAAGGCTCTCGTGCTTTCTCTAGGCTTGCCCCTTCAGACTTGGTTGAGATGAGGGTGGGAGCTGACAGACCAACTGTTTAGGGGTTCTTCTCTCACGCCTCCTTTCCTTGTGCAGCTCCTTCACTGGGAACAAAACACAGCCCACCATATATGCCAGCAACGGCCACAGCAGCCGGCGGGCAGCAAACTCTTGCTGTTGGCTCTGCTTCTGTCGCAGCCTGCCAGGCACGGGTACCTGTCCAAGTACCAGAAATTTGAAATTGAGAACTGGCAACTGCAGGCTGCTATGTACCTCATTAGGTATTATTATTATTATTTACAGGGCTGGCCTAAGAAATGTTGATGCTTGGTGCAAAGCACAGGACGGCTCTCTGTTCCATGTACTAAAGCTGACCAAACTGGCAGTCGAATCTGATTTCAGCACTAGGGGACTGGACAGCGTCTTCTGCAGCAGCTGGGGAAAGTAGGTCAGGTTGGGTGGCACACACAGTTTTGTCCTCAGACACCTCATGAACCTCCGCATCTTCCTAACTCTGCCTAATGATAGGGCTGGCCCCCAATGTTTACATTTTGCATCCCTCTCTTCCTCCCAAAAGCTCAGGCAGCACACACAGGACTGGGTGGTGCCAAACTACTACCGTCGTGATAACGACATTGCTGACACTTTTTGGGATGGTGTGGGGGGAAATGTGCTGGTGAGAGCAGGTGGATGGGCAGGAGTGCCAGAATAACGCCATGTGTGCACCCTCACAGCCCCAACCTTGCTGCTTCCCTGCCCCCCCACATCATTTCACTTTGTGGCAGTGATATCACTTACCTCTCCTCAGAACACATATCCCCCTCTTTTGTCCGGACAACAGCCCTGTGAGGTTGCTTACCCTTTCTCAACTTGACCGATCCAATTGAGCTGCAAGGCTGTGGAGGGATTTGAACGCAGGCCTTCCTGGTCAGAGCTCAACACGATAGTCCCCACACCACGCTGCCTCTCTCTGCCAGTGGGATTAAGGGGCTGAATATAGCTCTGGTTGTTAGTTCCAGCACTGCTTTCCTTCTTCCTCTTTCTATTATGCTGGCACATCTCCCAGCTCTAATTTTGATTAAACATATATTTGGTGTCAGCGCAAAGAAGTAATAAACACCTGCTACTCTAATATGGATTTAGCTACAGCTGAAGCAACAGAATGGGAGTTGATGTTCTTAGTTCAGAGAAACGGAAAACTGCCAGAATCAAAGATGTAAATAGGAGCTGCTGGAAATTAATTGTAAACCTGTCAAGTCTAGTTTGTCACTTTCCCCCCCAGTTATCGGAAGCACCATTTCACAGATAATGTTAGAGAAGTAATACAATAAAGGACCCCCTCTTTCTCTCCTTTCCCCCTAAATATAAAAAATATAGCTGTACAATAAATCTGTGTAAAGCCCATGAATTGATATCTGCTTAAGGTATTGTTAAGTTGCTTCCTATTTTTTTTAAAATAGTTTTTATAACACTTCTTTGCTCAAATACCTTGCTGTATTTGTGAATCAGTGTTGTTGGTGAAGAATTAGAGTGGATTATTTTTTCACGAACTAGATGACATTCAGAGAAGAAAGGCGCCGTGTTCAGAATGTAGTCTCTGTGACTGTTAAGAATTGGAAAATCTCTTTAAAAGCTTTATAAAAACCAAGCCTGCTTGCTTGGAGGTAAGTCTCACTGTGCTCAGTTGTGCAATAACTCCCTGGTTGAACGTGTTTAGGGTTGCAGGCTTAATATGATGCACTATTTTGCTCATTTCCCTACCAGAGCAAGGACCATGGGTTGAAGTGGGAAATGAAATATTGAAGAGGGAAGGCTTTATGGCCAGTGGCCAGGGATGATGCATATGTTGCCAGTGGTGGCTTGTGAGGGTGTACGCATGCGGCAGTTCTGCACTTTTGGGGGATGGGGCAAGGTGACGGCAAGGTCAGGGGATCCTTGGGTTGATGGCAACCCTGCCAGAGCACACACACCTGCGACTGCTACCAACTTGGTACTTCCCCAAAATTGCTGCAGCCTCATTTCATCCACTTACTGAGAAATGCAGCTCCACTAGGGCTGGAAGAATACAGCCACTTCTGTATAGTTCAGTGACATCTGGTGGACCACAAGTTGCCTATCCCATGAGTTGCCTATCCCAGGCTAACACCCCAGAGGACAGGATCACACTTCAAAACGACCTTGACAGATTAGAGAACTGGGCCAAAACAAACAAGATGAATTTTAACAGGGATAAATGTAAAGTATTGCACTTGGGCAAAAAAAATGAAAGGCACAAATACAAGATGGGTGACACCTGGCTTGAGAGCAGTACATGTGAAAGGGATCTAGGAGTCTTGGTTGACCACAAACTTGACATGAGCCAACAGTGTGACGCGACAGCTAAAAAAGCCAATGCAATTCTGGAGTATAGCATCTATATCAAGGGAAGTAATAGTGCTACTGTATTCTGCTCTGGTCAGACCTCACCTGGAGTACTGTGTCCAGTTCTGGGCACCAAAGTTCAAGAAGGACACTGACAAACTGGAACGTGTCCAGAGGAGGGCAACCAAAATGGTCAAAGGCCTGGAAACGATGCCTTATGAGGAACGGCTAAGGGAGCTGGGCATGTTTAGCCTGGAGAAGAGGAGGTTAAGGGGTGATATGATAGCCATGATCAAATATATAAAAGGATGTCACATAGAGGAGGGAGAAAGGTTGTTTTCTGCTGCTCCAGAGAAGCGGATACGGAGCAATGGATCCAAACTACAAGAAAGAAGATTCCACCTAAACATTAGGAAGAACTTCCTGACAGTAAGAGCTGTTCGACAGTGGAATTTGCTGCCAAGGAGTGTGGTGGAGTCTCCTTCTTTGGAGGTCTTTAAGCAGAGGCTTGACAACCATATGTCAGGAGTGCTCTGATGGTGTTTCCTGCTTGGCAGGGGGTTGGACTCGATGGCCCTTGTGGTCTCTTCCAACTCTATGATTCTATGATTCTAGGCCTTAATAACTTCTTGTTGTTGCAGACATTTGTGGTTACCTACAGTTCCAGGTTTTGAATTATGGTGCTGGAGGAGACTCTTGAGAGTCCCATGGACTGCAAGAAAATCAAACCTATCCCTTCTTAAGGAAATCAGCCATGAGTGCTCACTGGAAGGACAGATCGTGAAGCTGAGGCTCCAATACTTTGGCCACCTCATGAGAAGAGAAGACTCCCTGGGAAAGACCCTGATGTTGGGAAAGATGGAGGGCACAAGGAGAAGGGGACGACAGAGGACGGGATGGTTGGACAGTGTTCTCGAAGCCACCAGCATGAGTTTGACCAAACTGTGGGAGGCAGTGGAAGACAGGAGTGCCTGGCGTGCTCTGGTCCATGGGGTCACGAAGAGTCGGACACGACTAAACGACTAAACAACAACAACAACACAGTTCCAGGATTTCAAGTATTCTGCTCCTCTGCTAGACTGTCAAGAGGTAGTATGCGTGCTGGAAACCGAGTTCTGTTATGCTCAGGTTCTGCATTTGGACTTCCCACACACATCTGTTTGGGCCTTGTGAGAGCAGGATGCAGAACCAGGTGGGCCATTGGCCAGCAAGCTCTTCATATGTCCTTACATAAAGAATGATGAAGTACATTGAAGCCCATCCTGTACTGCTTAGCCACCTTCTGCCTTTTGAGATACTACAGGCTCTACTACATATTTTCAAGGCTATCTTAATCATTCAGGTCCCCCCCCCCACAACCCAACCCCCTGGAAGCTGAATTTTATTCACAGCAGCAATTTCTCAGCTTAGATCATGGGATATCTGAAAATGGTGAATGGGGTAATCTTTAGTGGTCTTCCCTAAAAGGGTTTCCTGATAAGAACCACAGATTTGTTGCATAAGAACCTTCATGTTCTTTTTTTATGGGCCATTTGCTGGCTGAGGTCAGGTTTGGAGCTCTGTCGGATGTGAGTGTCTGCGTGAGTGAGAGCAGTTTTGGAGTCTGAATAGACAAAGAAGAAGAGGTCACAGAGGGAAATGGAAAGATCTAGGGAGATCTAAGGCAGGGCAGTACTGGTGACTGGCGATTTGCTGCCCAGCATAGGAGTGCTTGCTTACCTCCACTGTCTTTCTAAATACAGTCATACCTCTACTTACATATCCCTCTGGATACGGAATCTTTGGGTTATGGTCGCGGCAAATTCCAGGTTTTGCCATGCGTGCATGCGCAGAAGCGCTCCTCTATGTTATTTTCAGGGTGCGAACGAAAAGAGTTAAGTTTGTATCTGGAGGGTCCACTGTAGTGTCTCCAGGGCTTTCTCATTGAAAGGAAACTAAAATCTATTGCATACAACCATAACACTACTCACCATTCAGATGTCAGCGTTGCACCTGGAGTACTGTGTCCAATTCTGGGCACCACAATTTAAGAAGGATATTTACAAGCTGGAATGTGTGCAGAGGAGAGGAGAGTGAGCAAGATGACCAAGGGTCTGGAAACCAAGCCTTATGAGGAACAGTTGAGGGAAATGGGCATGTTTATCCTGGAAAAGAGGACACTGAGAGGAGATATGATGACCATCTTCAAATATCTAATGGGCTGTTACATGGAGGATGTGGCAAGCTTGTTTTCTGCTGCTCTAGGAGAGCAATGGCTTCAAGTTACAAAAAAGGAGATTCCAACTAAACATCAGGAAGAACTTTCTGATGGTAAGAGCTGTTCGAAAGTGGAAGAGGCTCCCACGAAAGGTGGTGGGTGGGTTCTCCTTCCTCGGAGGTTTTTAAGCAGAGGTTGGGTGGCTGCCTGTCCTGTATGATCTAGTTGAGATTCCTGCATTGCAGCGGGTTGAACACAAAGACCCTTGGGATCCCTTCTAACTCTACAGTTCTATGATTCTATATGATAAGGTAAAAAAAAAGGTAAAGGGACCCCTGACTATTAAGTCCAGTTGTGGACAACTCTGGGGTTGTGGTGCTCCTCTCGCTTCACTGGCTGAGGGAGCCGACGTTTGTCTGCAGACAGTTTTTCCGGATCATGTGGCCAGCATGACTAAGCCACTTCAAGTGAAACCAGAACAGTGCATGGAAACGCCGTTTACCTTCCTGCCAGAGCGGTACCTATTTATCTACTTGCACTTGACGTTCTTTCGAACTGCTAGGTGGGCAGGAGCTGGGACTGAGCAATGGGAGCTCACCCTGTCACAGGGATTCGAACCGCCAACTGCCAACCACAGAGCCTAGGACCAATCGGCAAGTCCTAGGCTCTATGGTTTAGAGCACAGTGCCACCTGCGTCCCTTCTATATGATAAAACCCATGCTGACTTCAATATAGATGGATACAAAGGATTTCCTTTTCAAAATCTCAAAAGACACGGGACAGTTGGGAACTGGGGTGTCTGAAATAAGCGGTGTCATGACAGCCACAACACAGTGTAGGTGCAAGTGTGCCTCATTCCATTTCTTTCAGAGTCGTTTTGCACACCAGTATATACTGGATTGTAACCTGTCTTTTAAAGACAAGCACCTAGCATCTGATTCATCAGAGCTCTGGGTATTGTTGAACTAAAGCACTCTATTATTTCTTTTGACGATGGTAGCACATGCCAATGAGAAAGGCATTGATTATGTGCAAGTAGCTTTTATAATGATCTTGCCAAGAGGCCTCTCAAATGTAAGAGGATTTTTTTTTAAAAAAGAGAGAGAGCGAAAATGAAAATCTAAAACAATTTACCTGAAGCTTCTTTTTTTACAATTATATTGCTGTTTCACATTTCATTAGCGGCCACAAGTACAGCAGAAGGTTTAACAAATTTCTCTCGCAGTCAGAGACACACAGATCAGTTTTAATAAGAGCAAATTTTCATTCAAATAGCTTTGTTATACTAATGGTCCTTTCCTTGGTCTGCCACTTGCCTGTATTAAAATGGTAATAAAGTACCTGCACACACGTTATAAACTTTGTGTCTAAGTTGGCAATATCTGCTTCCCAAAGCTTTATTTATTTATTTATTTGCTTTAAAAAAAGAACAAAACAAAACGATGCTCTCTTGCGGAACTTGAGCGTTGAAGGGAATTCAGCAGGGAGCAGTTATAATGTGTAAGAGTTTCACTTTTGCGTTCCACTACATCAATCATTAAAGGAGACAGTGGCAGGTTAAGCGGGCCTAATTGGCTGATTTACAAGAAGAATCACCTTCTTAAAATGAGGGTTGCAGTTCATTTGCAGCATGAAATTAAAAACAAGAAAACTCGCCCACATGCTGGAGTTCCTGCTAGATGGTGAATCAGCTCCAATCTTTGTCTCTCTAAATGATACCGAGCACCAGAACCTCAACATAATATATACATACGTACATACATAATTTTACGTGTATACCACCTTTCCACAGTTCAAACCATGCTCAAGGCAGCATACAACATGAAAAAAAATACTGCTACATAACATAGGCACGTCCTCCTAAGGGCTGAGGCAGTTTCAGCCCCCTAATTTATTTTTGAGGGGGCCAGGCCCCCTCAATATTTGGAGGGCTTCAGCTCTGCCCCCTGGCTCCTTGTGATGTTGTGTGTGCAACTTCAGAAAGTTGTGTCGGGCCCCCTCAATGCTCTAGAGAAAATGGTGCCTCCGTTATATATCAAAAGTAGTCACTGTGAATCTCACTTTTATTCATTCGTACTGTGTTCATGAGGGTTTAAAAACGAGTGAGGTGGTTTTTGAAAACATAACTTGTATATTGGGTTTATATTCTTCCCTGTCTTTAAAACCAGAAAGACTTCCGATGATGCTATACTTCATTGTCAATGTGCTGTAAGACAGTAACGTCAAGAACTGTCAATGCAAGACTATTTTTTAAAAAATTGTTTTTCTCTAGGTCTGATTAACTTACAACCTGCTGCAGGGAGATTGTCAAACACCTAGGAGGCTGCAATACATAGTCGGTGGCCTGTATATTCCTTGGTGGGCCACAGATTCTTCTGAATGGTAAAATAATGGGTTTTAACATGGATACTATTGATCACGGTCTTCTGACAAGTGGATTGTTGGTAGTATTGAAGACAGACATAAGAAAGTACCAGTTCATATGTTGCATAATCATCCCATGGGATTCAGTAGACGTCCACTGGCTTAAAAACAAAACAGAAAGCAAACAGATTAGGCCAGAGATAGGTAATGTGGTGACCGCCAGATGTTTTTAGATCCCAACTCCTGTCAGCCCCAACCAATGTGGCTAATGACAATTGATGATGGAGTTGGCTACCCATGGGTCAGGGAAATTCATGGAGGTTAGCTATATGGTTACTGGTCATGGTGGCGATATGAAACTGCTAGTTTTCAAGAAAGTGTGCAACTGAGTACCAGTTGCTGAGGGGAAAACAACAGTTACTGCCTCTCTGTACTGTTTTTGGGCTTTCTGGAAATCCCTGGTTGCCCACTGCAGGAATAGATGGTCCATGTTTTCCAGTTGTGCAGGCCTGACCTCTAGGCTGTGTATGTGGATTATTTCCAGGAAGATTTAAGATCTCCCATCTTCAACAAAAGTATCATGTCTTTGTGAAAACCCCAGTCTGCGCATTATTATTGCCATGTGAAGGCAACACACAGCATATGGCTCTTTCAGCTATGAAAAGTCTCCACGATGGATGATCCAGGTGGAAGCAATGAAGCTCTGTGCAAACAGACTAGATCCATGTGTTAAGGTGCTGCAAATGTGACAGCATATGTATGTGCCACAAGAGGGAGATGTTTGTAAGTACAGTAGCTTCTTTGCAGCAGCTGTATTTAAACCAGACTGAAAGTAAAAGCAGCATGATGTACGGTATTTTTTTTTATTATTTTTTGCATTTGCATTCATTCAGTCGACCTTCCTAACTGTAATGTTAGCACCCAAAATGCTAAGATGCCTCAGAGTATTTTAAGGCTAGATAGCAGATTTGTCCTGCTTCCTTTGTAAGAGCTAATCTCGGTTAACGTGCATCTTATCTCATGTAAAGCTAATCTTTTGCAAGATCAGGTTTGATATAGTACAGCAGTTCTGGGCTTCTCAAGGTGACCTATAAAAATGACACCGTTCATGGATGATAGGTTTATCATTAGAGATTAGCCACACAGAGCCATACTGAGTCTCTGTTATGAGAGGGACTGGACTTTTAGTTATGGGGTGCTTTGAGCTCACAATAGGGGCATAGATACAGCATCCCGTCTGGGGCTCCCACTCTTGGGGAGAGAATAATGGCTACAGGAGGGGAAACCTGTGGCCCTTAGATGTTGTTGGCCTCCACGTCCCATCAGCCCCAACCAGCATGGCCAGTGGTTAGGGATGATGGGAGATGCCCTTGAACACAGGTTGCCCATAGGAGCTGTAATCTGACCCAGTGAGACATGCTTTTAAAACTCAGGCTGTATAAAAAAGCTACCAAAGGTTGCATAGTGAATAATGGCTTTGCAACTCATTTGCAAAATGTGTTGTACCTTAACTTGCGTAGACCTGCAGTCTTGAAAGGAATATGGGTTTGATCATTTTGCAGGAAACCGCAAAGAAGAAACACACAGTTTAGGACTCGGCTACATTTGCAAAGAAAAAGCGCTTTATATGTGTTATAGCACTGTGAGACCAGATGGCGCTGTGGAGTCCCATTTTTCGCCAACGGGATTTCCTTGTATGAAGTTTACAACGGTATAGTTTGAGTTCCTCACTTGTAGTTTTATAAATCATTTAATGTGTCAACACGAATAGAAGTTATTAATATTGCAGTTGTAATTATTATTATGACTTGAATGTAAAGGAAATTAATTAAGATCTTGGAACGCAGAAATAAAGCAAATAATTAAACCATCAAATCTAGCGTTCAGGGGGGCACTTTGTTTGAATTATATACTTCGGTATTTGAACGATGGGTGTTAATAACTGTATTATAAATTGGTATTGTTATAATGAGGCTATTATTGGATTGTAATTGAAAGCTAATAAAATTATTATTATTATTTAGAAAGAAGTTTACAATGTTTTTAACTGAACCGCTTCTTTGGTGTGTCTAGATCCAGCCTTAGGGTGCTCTAGCTGTAAGAAGGACACCAGGGTCTAGTCTTAATAGTAGAATGTCTGGCATTTGGTGGGTGGGGCTTTGGCGTTCTGCTCTGGAGTCGGCCTCTCCCTTTGGGTATTCAGTTAATTTCATAGAGAGGCCAATGGTTATTCTTGCCTCATGATGTTGTTTTAGTTTCTCACAGATAGTTGGCTATTGTGTTACAACGATTATTATTATTATTATTATTATTATTATTATTATTATTATTATTATAGCTTTGTTTGACGTAGGCGTGAGCTGCTTACTTTGCTGAAATAAAAAGAAATTTTGATGAAAAGTGATGGAATATTCTAAACTGGGTGAGTGCGGGGAGGATTTATTTATTTATTTTTTAATCACCCCACCCTCCACAACACTAGCCAAGTTAGAGGCATAGCTGATGAGCGATCTCTCTCCTTTTTCCTTCGTTTCCAGATCTGTAAAATCTACCTTTCACAGCATGAATTCCATAGCTTTCAAAAGTCCTGCATAATGTGTGTGTGTGTGTGGGTGGGGGGGGAATACATAGTTTAGCCTTTTTTTAAAAGGCAGGCTTCTATCATGAGTCTATGAAATGAAATGAACTTCCCATTGTCTGCTCAGAAAGCAGCATTTAACGACACACTGCTCCTAATTCTAGAGGTTCCATGACTTGCCCAACCTTCAGCTAAAGCAGGTGAGCTAAGTGAAACTCATTCATGAATAGATTCCACTAGTCAAGATTTGTAAACTTTGTGGACTAGTGGCTCAATCCTATTCAGAAGTGAATCCTATTGAATTTAATGGCACTTACCCTCAGGATTGTAGCCTCAGTGGCCTTTGGTGTACCTTCTAATCTTTTGGCTCTTTATTGGTTCCTACCTGAGGTATGATTTTCAAATCTATTTGTCAATGTGCGGAAGTAACCCCAAAGTGACGTT
The DNA here is from genome assembly GCF_964234715.1 of Podarcis melisellensis. Taxonomy (NCBI): domain Eukaryota; kingdom Metazoa; phylum Chordata; class Lepidosauria; order Squamata; family Lacertidae; genus Podarcis; species Podarcis melisellensis. The sequence goes on from NC_138529.1 coordinate 96,027,102, forward strand.
TCCCTGTAGGTTTTTGTGTGTGAAATGAAACTGAATCTGCACTCAAGTGGTTTCCTGGGTCTAAGAACACAGTTCCTAGTTTTCCAGACCTTCTTGAAGTTCCATTTTAAAAATAAAAATAAAATCAACTCTGCTGTCCTGCTGTCGTTGGTATACCCCTATGAAACTAATTTGAGTTGAGCTGTGTGTCACAAATACTACCTCAGAGATGGCCACAAACTATTGCATCTATCCTCTGTCTTTTTAAGGCCATGGAAACGTTCCCACTGTCTTCAGTGGGCATTGGATGAAGCCCACTGCGTCTTCTTCTCTGCTAGAAAGAATGCCCTAGGGATAGCAGTATCTGTGCTATCAATATTCAGTGTCTGCCTCCTGCAGTTAAGACCCAGGGAAAAATCAATGTTCCAGTGAGCCATAATTTTTGAAAGCACCCATGTAACATTATCCATTGTTGCCCTGTCTGGTATTGGTAAACCAGAAAGAGGTAAAGATCTGCGGGAACCCTTTTCTGAATGTATTTTTAGCTACTTAACTAGGGAAAAGATTGGACGAGATTGGGTTAATCTTTTAAGTGCAATTATTTATTGATCGGGCTTTGAATCATCACACTGGTACAAATGCCCTTCTAGCCTCTTAGCTGTGTTTTGCTTTCAGTCAGTGAATTATAGAAAATGAAGAGTGACATTAAACAAACCATTTTCAGGAATAATTACCAAACTGCAGAAGATGAAGAAGTGGTAGAAATCGCCGTCAAGCCGCCTCCTCCTCCTCCAGTTGCAGAAGATGCAGAGACTTTAGAAAGGCATTTAATTTTCAGAATAATTTTATGAAAGGATCCTCTGAAATGATAAATTATTCCTCAGCGCTAGGAAGAAAACACGTTCCCAGTGAGAGCAGTGCTTCCCCTAAAGAAATAATTTGAAAGGATTTGGGTTGAAAGAAGAGGATAAGAGAGCAGCCGTCTTCCATCATTTGATCCTATGATTTCCTCCTTTCCCCCCGTTGATAACGCTCATCATTGCCACTTAATCAATGTTTTCCTCTGCCACTGAAGAGTCCTTATTGCCCTGTGGAAAAAAATAACAACATATTGTAGCATATATTTTAAGCCCATTCCAGAAACAGGCAAGTCCCCATATTTCTCGAAAGGATGAGAAAGTCCCACTATAACACATATTTGTTATGCTTATTTAAAAAACACAAAACAACCAAGAAAGGACACGCTCTTTAGCGTCTATCTTTTTCTGCTGAAATGTAATGTGAGGTCAATACTTAAAGGTAGTTTCTGATATGCTGGTTTCTCCAGGGAAAGCCAGCATGGCGGCCTCAGTGGAGCCAGTGCTCAGTACTTTATTAAGTGCTCTGTACTTTATTAAGGGTGGTAGTTAAGATGCTTTATAAAATCCCAGAAGTAGGTTTCATACATTAGCATTACACATCCATTTCCATCTGAAGTATAAAAGTTATCAAAGGGTATGATTAACTTGGGTCCATTGATTTCAGCGGGTCTACTCTGATAGAGCTTAGTTGGAGACAACCCAGTGATCGGTCAAAAAATCCTCAAAACAAAAGTTGACCAGTCTCTAGGGATGCCCTTAGGAATGCTTCCCTGAATTCATATGTGAAAATACTGCAGCATGCCGCCCCAATCTCCGAACATTGTGAGATTCTAGGGATTCCAGTATTTGGTTTCCTCAGAATGAGGGACAATGGAGACTGTCGTGTCTTTATGATATATGGTTTACAGTGGTGCCTCGGGTTACAGACGCTTCAGGTTACAGACACTTCAGGTTACAGATTCCTCTAACCCAGAAATAATACCTCAGGTTAAGAATTTTGCTTCAGGATGAGAACAGAAATCGTGCTCCGGCGGCACGGCAGCAGTGGGAGGCCCCATTAGCTAAGTTAAGAGCAGTTTCAGGTTAAGAACAGTTTCAGGTTAAGAACAGACCTCCAGAACAAATTAAGTTCTTAACCTGAGGTACCACTGTATTTACACTTGTCCGGCTATTCCAGCAATTGGATCCTTGTTGGATCCAGGAATTAGAAGACATTCCCCCCAAATTCTCAAATATTTAAAATATTAGTTTGAGACGGCAGTGGCTTAAAAAGAGGCTGGTGTTAATATAAAAACACCAAGGTGAAAAACTTAGAAAGCAATGAAATTATACTCTGAACTTTTGCAACTGGGCATTATTTATGGATAACAATGTTAGGCTACCATAGGAACAATATGACATAGACCCTTCACCCAGGCTTTCCATGACCCATAAGACTGGACCCTCTGTGAATTTTCTGAATTTCTGTTTTATTAACTTTTATGTGTTTTTAGAGTGCTGCTTTACTAGCTTTAGGTGCAGCTTTTAATCACACTATATTGCTTTATGGACTGTACATTGTTTAGAGGTTTTGGAAACATTAAGAGGTATATAAGTGCTTTTGATTAAGTAATAAAATAATATAATATCCAGGGGGCTGAATTGTGCTTTTCTTTTGAATAGCAACAGTAGACCAAGTAGTTGCACATTCTGTTGTCAATTAATTCATTGAAATATAGATAGCCGGTGCTCTTTTTGAGGTGGTACACGCCAGTATCCTGTACTGCCACCTCTTTTCTCCCCACCGCTACCATCTCGCCACCGCCATTCACCCACCCACTCACGGCACCTTTGCCACTTCCTCTGCTGGTTGCCACCACTTCCCCTGGCTGCAGGCATGGCCTGCCAGAAGCGCTTGGGTGCAACCTTTTTACGATCATCAGGCACCTTCCTGGTGATTATAAAAGGGCCGAGCCAAAGCACCTTTGGGAAGCTGTGTCAGCAGCCGTGGAATGTGGTGGAAGTGGAAGCAGCAAAGGTGTGAGGTGGGGAGGGATCAAGCAGGTGGGCAGGCAAGCGGCCGGCAGGGGATGGTAGTGGCATCCTGCCAGGGCCGGATTTAGGTTTGATGAGGCCCTAAGCTACTGAAGGTAATGGGGCCCTTTATATGTCCAGCTGTCCTTTGTCAACAACAAATTGTCGCTGGTTTTTTTGTGTTGAATATATGCTACATGGTGATTTATGGACCTACTAGGTATCTGAAGCCATTTGCACAAAACAAAATATGTATTTTATCAAAGTAATTGTTGAACTGAAATACAATTAAGAAGTTTATCTTATATTTTGGAAATGTACATCCAGTTCTTTTTCATTTAATTTTTTCGGGGGCCCCCAAGAGAGTGGGGCCCTAAGCTATAGCTTGTTTAGTTATACGGAAATCCGGCACTGCATGCTGCGTACCAGCACCTATTTTTATTGGGGTGTGGGGGGGAACCACTGTAGCTATCTACTGTAAAAATACAAGCATTACCTTTAAAATGTAGCTATGGTCAAAATAATTAGTACAAGGGTTCCCTGCTTTTCATTCATTAAATAAGCACATGAACACTTTGGTGGAAAAAGTTTCCATTCTGGAAATGTTTAATGCATATTTTTCAAGTGCTGTGTATAGACTTCTACATTAGTAGAACTTTAAAAAGTCACTTGTATTAAGATGAATAAGGTTTTAAAATGGGATTGTTAAGAATACAAGGTTTTATGGACGTGCATAAATAAGAATAAAACAATGGAACCGGGGGGGGGGAGTGGAGGGTAGTCAATTGAGTTGAGATTTATGATTTGAATTTTTGTTTGTGATTTGTGTTTTTTGTCATAAAATTAATAAATTGTATTTAAAAAGAGGAAGAAAAGGTTTCCATTCTGATTGACAGTTTCTCTGTACACAAGCCCTTCACTGGGTTTGTATCACGACTTGAGAGCAAAGAATCTCTCAGGGAATCTCTCCATAATGAGACCCCTGTACTTCCCAAACATGTCCTCCTGCCTCTTGAAGTCTGTGATAGATATACAGTGGTACCTCGGGTTAAGAACTTAATTCGTTCCAGACGTCTTGTACTTAACTTGAAACTGTTCTTAACCTGAAGCAGCACTTTAGTTAATGGGGCCTCCTGTTGCTGCTGTGCCGCTAGAGCACAATTTCTGTTCTCATCCTGAAGCAAAGTTCTTAACCCGAGGTACTATTTCTGGGTTAGTGGAGTCTGTAACCTGAAGCGTATGAAACCCGAGGTACCACTGTACAGTTGAATGAACCAAAACCTCTTCTCTTACGATATGCAAGTGAGGTGCTGATTTCTGGCATGGTAGCCTTAACAATGAACAGGGGCTATCAGTGTTGACTTCTCAAGTTGTCAACTTCCCATTTGTCTGTAGGATGATGAATTATAGATGGGCTTCTATGGATTAACACTTGAGTCTGTCCCCCCCAAAAAAGCACAAATGGAGGTTTGCAGCTTTGAGTCCCATTAACTATTTGTAGGGCCTGATTGCAATTCTGTGATCTTGCCTTTTACTGGAAGAAGATGCACTGGTTTTTGCAGGAGAAGAGGATGCCCTTATTTTTGCTTGCCATCCTTATTCTCTTTGATCCCCACTTCCTATTGTTACATAAAACTACTTACTGGAGTTCTGTGTTTTAAAATGGCATATTACTACTTTAAGCACATCACCTTGATGCCTCTATTGAAAGGGGCACGAAAGTTGTTGCTGATGGCAAAAGGGAAGGGGATGTTGGCAAAGGGTGCAGAAGAGGAAGCAGGAAAACGGGGGAAGCAGACGGTCTTTCTCTCACTGCCCCATTAAGAGGATTTCTGGGCTGCCATCTGGAAACCTCAGAGCATACCTGCTATTTGTATGAACTGAGATATGAGTGGTAGAGCTGTCGCCAGGAGATTTGGAGTGAGATGTCAGCGATATATGGATGACACCCAGCTTTAACACTCTGTTCCATCTGGATCAAGAGCAGTGCTATTTTTCAAGAAAAATAGGAGCCAGAACTCACCATGAACACCTCCCTTGTTCTTTTATAATGGCAATGGCACCCACTTGAGAAGTCCTGTAACTGAGTTCCGGTGAGTTCTGGCTAAAAAAAAGTCCTGATCATGAGAGAGGGTCAAGGTATTTGTTTCCTTCTCATCTTCTGGGCATTATGGCATCCACATACACCCTCCTTGTGCCTGCCAAGACATCCTGCGTATTCCCTCCCCCACCTTTTTAAGCAATGTTCGGGGCTTTTTGAGATGGCCTGCTTTTTTCTCCTTATTCCATTTGTTTTGGTGTATGTCTTGTCTGTTGCTTGGGAGTGAGGGTTCTGAACATTGGAAATTTTTCTTCTGCCGTATGGATATTTTGTGGTGCCGTCATATCTTTCCATGTGTGTCCCTGGACTCAAAAAGTTTGGGGAGCCTTCCTTTACTGCACTGTGATGTTTTCCAATCTGTGCATCTGTGCATGTCTCTCCTGTCAGTAGTTTAAGACTAAACATATAGGGCCTGATTAAAACTGATGTGTCTCTCTTACATACTTGCATGTACACACCCCTTCATCATTCCTCCACGCTTTAACAATCCATCCAGGAAAACTCAAATATGCTGACAATCCCCAGCCCAGATAGATTGCACATACAGTGGTACCTCGGGTTACATACGCTTCAGGCTACATACGCTTCAGGTTACAGACTCCGCTAACCCAGAAATAGTACCTCGGGTTAAGAACTTTGCTTCAGGATGAGAACAGAAATCGTGCTCCGGCGGCGTAGCGGCAGCGGGAGGCCTCATTAGCTAAAGTGGTGCTTCAGGTGAAATACAGTTTCAGGTTAAGAAAGGACCTCTGGAACAAATTAAGTACTTAACCCAAGATACCACTGTACAGTCCACCCAGACTGCATAGTTCCGGTGCAGTGTTTTTAAATGCCCTCCTATCTATACAAAATTTTGAATGGCACTCTAGGATGCAGCTTGAAGTTAAGCTGAATAGAAGGAAAATAGCACATAGGACAGAACTAGAGAGAGGTGTTTGAGCTTTAGGAATATCTGGTTAAATATTTGCCAGCAGGGAAGGCATTTTGCAGAGCCCTTATGAGTTCTAACATTTCAACATGCGGGCTTTTCCATAAAACATACAAAGCCCTGGGCAGTTGCCTTGTCTGGTCCATTGCTAATCTGGCCTCAAACACATTGTCCGGTTTGGCAGAATTGACTTTTGAGATTCACCCAATGCCTTTTGGCCTTCAGAACTGGGCCATGTAGATTCCTTTATTACCTAATTTACATCATTCTCCGTGGGCTGCAGTGCCAATTTATATAGAGAAGCTAAAACGAATTTTGCTTATATGAGCACCACTTCCCTAAACCGCTGGCTGGGCTTCTATAGGGATCTGAAGGGGCTGTGGACTTGGGTAGCAGAGCTGTTGTTGAAGGCAGGGGATGGATAGAGTGGAGGGCGAAGGGACCTAAACACGAGGCCTGCAGTAATTGTGAAAGACAAATTGCTACCTTCTTCCTCCCGCCCTTAATATGTATCCTAACTGGGGTGTTTTCAGCTGCTGCTCATCCTCTGGCTTGTCTACATTGGCTTGCAGCTGCTCTCCAGTGCTTCTAATTAGGGTTGTTCTCTCTCCCCCCCCCCCAGTCCTGCCTGGAGATGCTTAGGGATTGAACTTGCGGCCTCTATATGCAAAGCAAATGCTCTGCTACTCAGGTGTAGTTCAGTCGGTAGAACATGAGACTCCTGATCTCACGGATGTGGGTTCGAGCCCCACGTTGGGCAAAAGACCCCTGCCTTGCAGGGGGTGGGACTAGTACGTTTCCAAGCACAATTCAAAGTGCTGGTGCTGACCTTTAAAGCCCTAAACGGCCTTGGTCCAGTATATCTGAAGGAGCGTTTCCACCGCCATCATTCTGCCCGGACACTGAGGTCCAGCACCAAGGGCCTTCTGGCGGTTGCCTTGCTGCGAGAAGCCAAGTTACAGGGAACCAGGCAGAGGGCCTTCTCGGTAGTGGCGCCCGCCCTGTGGAATGCCCTCCCACCAGATGTCAAAGAAATAAACAACTATCTGACATTCAGAATACATCTTAAGGCAGCCCTGTTCAGGGAAGTTTTTAATGTGTGACATTTTAGTGTATTTTTTTTCTCTGTGGAAGCAGCCCAGAGTGACTGGGGAAACCCAGCCAGATGGGCTGGGTACAAATAATAAATTATTATTATTATTATTATAGATGACCATAGCTCGCAACGCTTCCCTTTTTTAAAAGGGAAATTCCCTTATTCCGAATAGGATTCCTTGCAAGAAAAGGGAAAAGTTGACAGCTATGTAGATGACCCTTGTGGTCCTTTCCAGCTCTACAGTTCTACAATTTTGCGGTTCCTCAGTAGCAATGCACTCGTTTTCAAAGGAGCCTTTTCACAGACCCAGACTTGTCCAGGATTATTCGCAGAGGCGATAATAGCCATGCTGATAAAGGTACATGTAAAGGGAATCTTAAGTGGTCCAGCACTGACTGGAACATAAGCAGGGTTCCCACTGGGTGAGATTCCATGATGAAGAGTGTGCCTCTTTTAGGGAGCTTGCCATATCTTTTCTTTCTGAAACATCTCCACGACCTTATCTCAGGATAAGATGTGTGCATGCAAATATTTAAATAAAATAAAATAAAATAATTAATTAAATTAAATTTATTTTAAAAATAAATTTAAAAAATGTGCTTTCCCCCCTTGGGGTGGGGTCTGTAGAAGCTTAGCCCTTCCCTCTCCAACCACAGTCTCAACAAAGTTTGCCTCCCTGAAGCTGCTATTAGTCCCCATCAGTAGCACTGGATATATTTTGTGCCCCACCCCTTTGCTGAGTGCCTATGGAATGTGTAAAGAACATAATGTTTTCCTAAGGAAATTTACACTTTTTAACTGGTGCGGATTTAAGGTGTTGCTTGGCAAATGGGCAATTATTACGAAATCCATATTGATCACGTTTCCCGAACCAAAATGCATCGTGTGGCATCATCTTGTCTATTCTTGACCTTCAATTGGTTTTTGCATCTGTCCTGGGATCCCTGTTTTATCTACAGGCCCTCTTGCGGCATCAGTCTAGTACTGCTTTGAAGCAACCTCAAGGATGTTTATAGAGGGGAAATAAATCTGCTCATTTTCCTAGGCTACTTCCCAGCTGACACTCATGCGTTATTGCGCTATGCCAACATCTTTCGCTTTTTCTCTTCCATTCACTTTGTTTATTTGATGTGCTTTCCACAAGTGTTGCACTTAGGATGTCTCATCGACTCATCCCAACCAACTCCATCAGAGCATCAGTGTGTGCAGTTGCTTATTACATGGGTTCTGGACATCTACCTCAGAGATGCTGCCTTTTTCCCTGTCATTGAAACTCAGATAGGACTGTTCAGATATTGTCAGCAGACCTTCCACTGAATGGCCGACTTCAGCAGGGGGCAGAGCCAGCTGTTATGTTGCTATTGTGTATGGGACCAGTAGATGTGTCTCCGCTTCCCAGTCCAATGAGCAGAGGGAGGGGCACACCTGAAAGGAGTTGTGAGCAAGGCTGATGCCATGACTCTTCCCCACTCAACCAGCCCTTTGGCGGGTGCCAAAAACCTATGCAGTTAGTCCCATCTTGTGCTGCACACATGTTCTGCATCCACTTGCGACTACAACATAGGTAAAATGGCTCCCATGTGGGTGGGTGAGCATGCCGTTGACTGCCCCCCTAATGTTTGCGACCTTTTGACAAGAGAGGAGGCAGTAGGGAGAGACAAACACACACCTTCCATTTGTTTTCTGTGTATCCAGAATCCTAAATAGATGCAACCAGTGTGGGGACAACCTTGGGGCCAGGATGCCATAGACCTTATTTACAAGTTGCGCAAGTTAGCAGCCATTGCGCAGGAGCCATCTAGTTGCTGCTTTGGGATCGCAGATTCCTTTCTGGCATCGCCTGTCCCTGTTTTTTCTGATGGAGGCCAAAAGGTGACGTGCTGGAAGGAAATATGCCCTGTGGACTTGAGCCCAAATGGCTGTTTAATGCTCACTAAATTTGAGTGTGCTTCCGCTGAGGATAACAGAGGCCAGCGACTCTGAGGAGGAGAGGGAATTTGTTCCCAATAATTGTATTTATTTTGGCGTGGCACATTGAAGACAATGAGCTCTGGGGCTTGGTCAGAACAGAGAATGGGTGTGTGTGTGTGTGTGTGTGTGTGTAGGCAGATGTGTGGCTGGAATGCTGTGATGCCACAGGCTTTGGTGTCGCAGAAAAGAGGATGAATTGGAGGCATCCGTGACATTGGCACATTAATATGATTAATGACACAGCTTAATTTGCATGGGTGATTCATCTGTACACAAAAGAGAATTCTCAAATTAGTGGCTTTCTGGCAAAGGCAAGTGACTTTGAAAGGATTTGTCTGAGAGGGAAGAGCAAGAAAGGAGGAATTATTATTATTATTATTATTATTATTATTATTATTATTATTATTATTATTGAAAAATTAAGAAAAGGAATAGTGTTGCTGTGCATTCTTCTGGATGAGATCTAATGAGATTATGACCCAAATTGGAAATATTTAATATCTTTTATCACTATAAATTATGTATGCACAATCTGCTTAGCTGCCTTCCCTCCCACAAGTCAGGGATGACTTAATTTGACTCTAAGACAGGGATTAATATCATTTAGGCCTTTTCTCTGATTACTTTAAAAACACAGCTGAAATTATAATGAACTGCCCAAGTCAAATAGATACAGCCAGTGATGCTGTAACTTGACTGAGAAATCTCTTATGTAAGCCACAAGAGGGCACCCTTGCTATGCTAAACCCAGACATCCACATCACATGCTTGCGGTGTTTACTCTTAAAAATATATATTTTATAGAAATGTAGTTATTTAACCTGCTGTTGATTTTTCTTAAATAAAAAAACCTAATCCTCAGCCCCAGGGTTGTTTGAAACACCAGTGATCATAGAGTTTATAGTTATAGGCTGCCCCGGGTAGCTTGCTTTCGATGCAATAAAAGAAACCAAACTTTTGTGTGTGGATTCTGTATGGCGTAATGCCTGCTATGTGCTACCAAGGCAGACAACATACAGCAGCACAGTGGGCAGATAGGTGCAAGCTGTGTTCCTTACAAGTGTATTCAGGTACCTTGAGAACAGTGCATGAGATTTTTGTTTCTGCTAAAATAAAGAATGGGCTTTCCTTTCACTAGCTCAGGAATCAAACCACCACTGGTGATCTCTGAACCATCCTGGAGGTGGAGGAGGGGCACAGCTCAGTTCAGGGGCAGGCAGGCTCATCTGTTTCTGCTCAATTTCAGTTTTGCTTGTGTTCGTAAATCTGTTCCATCCCAGACCTAGTCCTCTCCGTCTCAGCTGAATGTCGCATACTGCATGGCTGAGTGCTAGGCAGAACAACGTAATGTATGACCAAAGAACTTGAGGATTTCAAGTACAACAACTTTCATACTCATGGAAAGAAGAAGAAGAAGAGTTTGGATTTGATATCCTGCTTTATCACTACCCGAAGGAGTCTCAAAGCGGCTAACATTCTCCTTTCCCTTCCTCCCCCACAACAAACACTCTGTGAGGTGAGTGGGGCTGAGAGACTTCAAAGAAGTGTGACTGGTCCAAGGTCACCCAGCAGCTGCATGTGGAGGAGCGGGGAAGCGAACCCGGTCCCCCAGATTACGAGACTACCGCTCTTAAACAAAACACCACACTGGCTCTCAAAATAGGACCCAGTAGGAAGCTCAAAATAGGACCCAGTAGGAATTGCTGTGGTAGAAAGTTGCATGCTTTTTGTGCAATACTCAGCAAGGGTACCAAGATGGGTGGTACAGAATGGAATTTATAGAGGACAGAGATTAGCCAAAGAGATAAGCCATGAAGCTGGTGGACTCTTCTTTGTTAAAGGTTTTAACAAGGGAGACAAAGCAGGCGATTTCCTACTTTGACAGAGGCTCAGGCTAGATGCCCTTTGAGATTTCTGCCAACTCTGTGACAGCGGAAAAGAAAAGTAGCCACCAAATTTAAAATAAATATGGCTTTGTCCACTATGTGCTGTGGACCAGCGACCAGGAATTACCATCAGGTTCTACAAGTGAGCTTCTCCAGGTAAACCAGCTGACCATTATTCATGGTAGAGGGCTGGCCCTACCATTGGGCAGAATGAGGTGGCTGCCTCAGGCGGCAGAGGTTGAGAGGCTGGGGAATGGTGGTGAGGTGTTAGAAGACACTGCTACGTGTCCCCTGCATGGCTAGTTTTCCAGTCTCAAATCCAGTGTCCTATCCCCAGTGTTGAAACAACGATTCAGCTGCCAGTTCTGCAGGCTTCCATATGTGCGTTGTTTGTGTGAGGGGCACCTTGCCTTTTGCCGACAAGCAAACAAGACAACACAAGATGTCTTGTGTTGCCCCAACTGGGTTAGATGTAAGCAGTTCTTAAGCGCCTTAATTCCTTGTTTCTACTCAATGGGAGTAGCCACCCATTGAGGCAACAAGTTCTGAAATCTGGTAGGAACATGCAACACTGTCTTACACTGGGCAGATCACTTGTCCTCCCCAACTAGCAGTGTCTACTCCAGCCAACATCACACCCTGTTACTGGACTCCAGCATCCATCTAGTAGACCATCTAACCATGGTTAGAGCATGGTTCTCCTAACTCCAAGGTTGTAGGTTTGATCTCTTTATGGGATGGCTGCGTATTCCTGCATTGCAGGGGGTTGGACTGGATGAACCCCAGGGTCTACAATTCCATGATTCTGTGATTAGCCTGCCAGCTGATGATGAGAACTGTAGCCCAACAATATCTGGAAGAAGAAGAGTAGAAGAAGAGTTTGGATTTGATATCCCGCTTTATCACTATCCTAAGGAGTCTCAAGGGACACGGGTGGCGCTGTAGGTTAAACCACTGAGCCTAGGACTTACTGATCAGAAGGTCTGTGGTTTGAATCCCCGCGACGGAGTGAGCTCCCATTGCTCAGTCCCTGCTCCTGCCCACCTAGCAGTTCAAAAGCACGTCAAAGTGCAAGTAGATAAATAGTTACCGCTCCGGCGGGAAGGTAAATGGCATTTCCGTGCGCTGCTCTGGTTCGCCAGAAGTGGCTTAGTCACGCTGGTCACATGACCCGGAAGCTGTACACCGGCTCCCTCGACCGATAAAGTGAGATGAGCGCCACAACCTCAGAGTCGGCCACGACTGGACCTAATGGCCAGGGGTCCCTTTACCTTTACCTTTAAGTAGTCTCAAAGTGGCTAACAACCTCCTTTCCCTTCCTCCCCAACAACAAACACTCTGTGAGGTGAGTGAGGCTGAGAGACTTCAGAGACGTGTGACTAGCCCAAGCAGCAGTTGCATGTGGAGGAGCGGGGAAGCGAACCCGGTTCACCAGATTATGAGTCCACCACTCTTAAGGCAGCATGTTGGCCTTTGTATGTTCTGACTGGCAATGGCTCTCCAGAGAGAAGGCTTTTTAGGACTCAAGATAATCTGATCAGAAATGCTAAGGATAGAGCCTGAAATCTTTTGCGAGCAAAGTGTGTGCTTCAGACAGTCTGAATCATGTTGTGTTGTGTTAATTGTGTGGCCAAACCCACCAAACAAGCAGTTCAAGGAGGAGATAGCAGTTGAACCTGCTTTTGCTACAAGCTTATACTTGATTCAGAAGAGACATTATATTTGAATGATGTTGGTACACGAGGATTACAATGGCAAAAGCGAATAATGCACAGAGGTTGTGCACTCACGAGTTTACTTGTTTACTCACGAGTAGTCTTTTTTGAGCATTCAATGGGATTTATTCATTGTATGTAAATTTAGGGCCAAAGTCCAATTTAAAAAGCCAGTCCGGTTTTTGTTTTTTTTAAAGTAGAACAAAAACAGGGATAATTAGGCCTTTAGGGATTTATAGCTAAATATCCATTACAGTTCACATTTGTTTAGCCCATTTAAAAGGGCAAACTCGGTTGGACAGCAGGTTAATGGTAAGTGAGTTTCCGTTTTTTAATTCATCACTTACTTGCCTTGATGGTTTTAAAATCTACCTGATCAGCAGCAATTTGAGGTGTTTTGTCTCCCATCCTCTGCTTGTTTCCTCTGAGCTCTTTAGAATGTTTAATTCATTTACATAAAAGTTAAGCATTAATCCATATCTTCTGTGCTCTTGTTTTAACAGCCCTCATTCTGTAATAGTTAAAAATGCAGTGTGCCTGCTTATTTCATTGATATAAATAAGGATAAGTAAGCAGTTCTTAAAAGGGAGAGGGGGAGAAGACAGGGCACTTCTTTTTAAAGAGGCGCACAAACTGGGGAACAATTTACAATTAAATCCACATTCATAAATTCCTTAATTGGCATAGTCATCATCTTTAATTGCTCATTATAAAGGATACCATAAAATGTGATGGGAGCAAATTGTTAGCAGATGATATTATGGGGGGCTATAAAAATGCATTTTGTAATATGTAAATATTGATGGGGGGAACGTTCGGCATTTAGCGGGAAGAAATAATGTGATTTAGAAAGTGATTGTAATCAAAAACTAAACTGCAGCTCTTCAGCTATGAGCACAAGTCATTTCATTGGAGAACTGGCACCGAAATCTCATGAGCTACATTGCAACTCCATTATCTTTCTAAGGCACAAATGCACAGTTGTTTGTGAATCCCTTTGTCACCTGAATGCCCGCAGCTCTGGTAAGCATGCGATGTCAATGCAAAGGGATACAGAAAACTGTGTCATGCGGTCTCTTATGTATTGAGCATGCTGCGCTGTGATCAGGCTTAAGTAGCATTCTAAATGCCCTGTAGCTGTGGTGGCCAGCCATACAGAGCAGAAGTCTCTCAAAAGTACCAGTAAGGAGAGAATCCAGTCCTCTTATCATGTGATCTCCCAAAGTTTAACTACTGGAGTAAGACCTCGAACTAGTGTGCTTTGAAGCCATGGATCCAGCACATTGACTTTTCCTGTTGCCGTTAAATCAAGTTGTTGTGCATCTCTGGGTTGGGCTCATGGAAGTTGTGAATGGAGCTCCAGCTTCATATATTTCCATAGGATGGTGCCAAGGCTGTAGGGCAGACTTCCCCAACTTGGTGCCCTCCAGACACTTTGGAGGGCGGCTGCCATCAGCCCCAGCCAGCGCTAACAGCCCCAGGTTGTGGACACCTGCTCTAGGGAAGGGCTGTGTTTGCAAACTGCACTGCCCCAGTAGAGTTCTTTGCTATTAAAAGGTCAGGTGTGAGCTTGTTGTTTATGCTGTGTGTTAGTCAATACAGTGGTACCTCGGGTTACATACGCTTCAGGTTATATACATTTCAGGTTACAGACTCCAGTAACCCAGAAATAGTACCTCGGGTTAAGGACTTTGCTTCAGGATGAGAACAGATATCGTGCTCCGGCGGCATGGCGACAGTGGGAGGCCCCATTAGCTAAAGTGGTGCTTAACAGTTTCAGGTTAAGAACGGACCTCTGGAATGAATTAAGTACTTAACCGGAGAGTGGCGCTGTGGCTTGCTGATCAGAAGGTTGGCGGTTCGAATCCCTGCAACGGGGTGAGCTCCTGTAGCTCGGTCCCAGCTCCTGCCCACCTAGCAGTTCGAAAGCACGTCAAATAGCAAGTAGATAAATAGGTACCACTCTGGCGGGAAGGTAAGCGGCATTTCCGTGCGCTGCTCTGGTTTGCCAGAAGCTGTTAATCCTTCTGGCCACATGACCCGGAAGCTGTACGCCGGCTCCCTTGGCCAATAAAGCGAGATGAGCACTGCAACCCCAGAGTCGATCATGACTGGACCTAATGGTCAGGGGTCCCTTTACCTTTACTGCTGTATTGGGCTTTCCAGAGTCACTTTGTCTGATGCAAAGGGCAGCCTCACAGATTGTTAAAAGGAATGTTTCCCCCTGCAAAGGAAAGAGGCATTTTAAAGGCCAAGATATCTCTCCTCTCACTTTTTTTTGCCTTCCTTAGGTACCTTTATGTAATGAAAATCGGGGGGAGATGCAAAAGAGAAGAGAACTCTTCCACTTTATAATGGCAGAGGCAGATTTAGGGGAATGTGACTGGCTCCCCTGCTCAGGGTGCAGGGACTAAGGGGGCACCTTTCCACCTGCTTTCCAAAGCCTACTATAGTGGTACCTTGGGTTACATACGATTCAGCTTACAGACTCCGCTAACCCAGAAATAGTACTTCGGGTTAAGAACTTTCCTTCAGGATGAGAACAGCAGGAGCAGGAGGTCCCATTAGCTAAAGTGGTGCTTCAGGTTAAGAACAGTTTCAAGATAAGAATGCACTCCAGAACAATCTAAGTTCTTAACCTGAGGTACCACTGTATGTGCTTACCTCTAGAAGAAGGCGTGAGTGCTCTAGGACCCTGCCAGAGCCTTGCGCCTCCATCCCAAATATATTACTTAGTTATTTTGAAACATTTATCTTACTGTAACTAGTTTTTAAGACTGTTCTGCAGCAAAAGTTAGAAACGCAATTCTTGTGGGTGAAAGAATTCATTACTACACAAGATTTGAGTTTCATACTTTTGCTGCGGTACAGTCTATTGTGTGTTACAATACACATGCAGAGTTTAAGAATGCACAGTATTTAGAGAACGGGAGTCACAAGTTTCAAATGTGCTAACTTGTGAGTAAATGTCTGTTTCAGGATCTCTATGTAATACTAAGCCAGTTCTGGCACCTGCTGTGCTATACAATAGAATACAGTGGTGCCCCGCAAGACGAATGCCTCGCAAAACGAAAAACACTCAAGACGAAAGGGTTTTTCAGTTTTTGCGTCGCTTCGCTAGACGAATTTCCCTATGGGCTTGCTTCGCAAGACGAAACGTCTTGCGAGTTCTTGCGAGTTTGTTTCCTTTTTCTTTAAGCCGCTAAGCCGTTAATAGCCGCTAAGATTTGTTGCATAAAATACATAATCAAGGTGGGCACAGATTGGCAAGAATTACCTGTTTTTAAGCTGGGTTAGTGCATGGTTGCACCCTTTTATTAACTTTGGGGATATCTTTGTATCACTGATACAAAGCTCTTTGGGTGTATAACCGGAGTTAAAAATGAATAGGTACAAAAATTGATATTGTCAAGTCACTGACACTGTGCTGTTAAAATAAGGCCTGTAGACTTTCTTCATAGAATGTTGCTGTGGAATTTTCTTGCTCTGAAGATGTGGCACTGTGCAACAATAGTTTTACAAAGTTTCTACCAGCACCTGTCTAAGCCCTCGTTAATTGCTGCCTAATTTTGTTTTTTCTCTAGACCCTGGATGTGGAGGAAAGCTTGGGATATGCAGAAATGCTTGTGCCTATTTTCAAATGGGAATTTGGATTTACTGCAGGATATGTACACTGATAAATCTGTTTAACAACAGTCAAAACCTGGAAAAGGGGCTAAGGTAAGGGGAATGCTTCATCTTTTTAATAGACTATGAGGATTCCTGGAATGTCTGATGGGTAATATTAATGACCTTCAATTGACGTTACACAGGTAACTGATTTGGGAAGGTGGAAAAACATGATTTGGAATGCATTTTTTTTGGAGCGCTGTTACTCAGCTCTGATTACCTGGTTCTAAAGATTCAATCCTACTTTTTTCAGAGTTGCTTCTTGTTCCTGAGAGATTTCTCTTCATATTCCTGGGCCACACCCAGTATCAAATTTTGAAAATACCAGTGTAAATCTAGAAATATTCTCCAAGCCCAGATATGCAGGAGCAGGGCCACCTCTATCAGTACCTGGCATCCTTGGGCAGTTATCAGAGCACCTGAGGCAGACCCCAACACCAGGATCTGCTGCCCCCATGGATCCTGCTGCCTGAGGCGGTTACCTCACTTTGCCTCATGGGTGGGCTATCCCTGGAGCAACTGATGGGAGTCCTTTAATTGTTTTTCTGGCCTGTCACTCTGCTCCCAACCTAGCATCACTCTGAGGAGCTCTGGGGAAATTGAAAGGTTGGCTAGACTCAGCTGCCTAGTGTTGCCGTCCCAGCCAGGTGTGTCCAGTAGGGTCCTGACAGAGGAGGATGACCACTGGATGACACTTTGTCCAGGTCTTCTTCCAACCTGGAGCCAGCCCTGTGCATGGACTAGTTACTCAGTGAGGGCAAGGCACTCTGCAGATGTCCAGAGGCGCTTGCACCTCCATTATGGCATTGCGTGCTGAATCCTGGCCTGAAAATGCATTGCAGAGGGGTTGAGCTCTTGTTAGCGCTGTCTGAAATTATGTCCCTGGCTCCATAGAGAAAGATTGAGCAAAGCCAAAGCTGGGACTTGCTGGGATTCACAGTATTTATGTTATCCAGTCAACTGCCTGATACTGCTTAAGAGACAGCAACCCCTTCTATCTAGGGGCCTGACCTCCCATCTCACCACCACACTCATCACAGGTTATAGTTCTGGTTCATGCCATAGAATATCTAATTCATATTGTGGCCACATTGTTGCTTGGATTTAAGCCAGTGTCCTGTTCAGCCAGAAGGTCCAGATGGCAAAGCAGCAATCTTTGGCCGGGGTCCAGAGCAATGGTACTTTGGATGTTTTCATGCCACACAATTTCCATTCTGTCCTTTTAAAATCTCTTCCCCTCTCTCTTCCCTGTGGCATCATTTCTGTAATTTAAAATCGGTGTTGTTCAGGTTTTCTAGACCTAGGACTAGGGATAATTCAGATGAAAATGGAAACGGGAGCACAAATCCCCCATCTTTACTCGTTTGTCCCATGTCTGGACTAAAAATCAACCCAGGGAACATGATCAGTATTTGCTGCTGCTGCTTTCAATCTGCCACTGATGTTTTTATATGTGTTGGAAGCCACCCAGACTGACTGGGGCAACCCAACCAGATGGGCAGGGTATAAATAATAAAATTATTATTATTATTAGTGATGTGTAATTGATTGCACCCCCCCCATCTGCACTGTGTTTCCTTTGCCTTGAAATGGGTTGGAATAATGTCAAAACTTATGTAATCTATGTCTCAAATTACATATATTATGCTGTTATGTAACTTGTCCACAGCAGACATCAACATGAATAGCATAATTCTTGACGGAATACAAACTGCAGCAGAAAAGAAACGGCGCTGCAAGTGATGAATATAGGATAGAGTAGAAAATGATGCCCAACCCATAAACCCAACCACTAAAATAAAAATAAAAGTATCTCTCTACATCAGGGGTTAGGTGTCCCTCCAGGTGTTCTTGGACTACAGCTTCCATCATCCTTGACCATTGGTTATGCTGGCTGGAATGGATGGGAGTTGGGATCCAACCGCATCAGGAGCACCACAAGTTACCCACCTCCCCCCCTCTCTCTCACACAAACCACTTTTCGTCATCTTTCATTTACCCAGAAGATAGTCATAGCAGTGCTGGTTTGAGCTACCATGGCTGATCCGTTGCAGACCAGTGATTTGAATGGTCTGTTCCAAAATGTTACTTAAGAAATCCCATGTATATTATTTGTATGTGTGTGTTGCAAAGATCTCATGCTGAGCCATGCCCAGCCCTTCGAACAGAATCACACCCAGAGACCCTTCCAGCTGTGTATCTGGAGGAAGCACCAGCTGCTATTCTGAATCCCTTCTTATTATGAGACACGGCTGGTAGCGAATTGATCTTGGCTTAGGTGCAAATGTGATTCCATCCCCTTAAGTATTATGTTTTTAATAATCCATTCCAATTAATTTCCAGCCTGTCACCAGCCCCCCCTTTGCAGCTTTCCCTTTTTCTTTTACATTACTCCCAAATTATATATTGTCCGTCTCACTCATTGTCTTCCTTTCCCCCACCCCTTCCCCGCTGCCTGCAGGATGAGGTCCTGTGCCAAACCAATGCTTCCGTCTCAGTGGCTGTTCCTGGCATATGTGTTAATGGTGTGCTGTAAATTGTTGTCCGCGACTAGCCACCATCCCCGGGGGCACCCAGGTAGGAGCTTTTAAACTCATTACGCGCCGCCGAGGCCAATTAATAACACTCTCTGAATGTTAGCGTCCACTTTTTAGCCATGGATAATTGATGAAGCTGTTGACACTGCGCTGCAATCGGAGCAGGAAAGGTTATGAACACATGTGTACGGAAAAAGAAAGAAAGAAAGGGATGAGTTATTGCTCAGATTTCAAAAGAGTTCATGGTAACGTTTATGTCGGGCAGTTTCCCAAGTGATTTCAAAACATCTTCCCGGTTTGGGGTGTTTTTCTTTGTTTCTCCTTTGTAACCAAAAGCAAAATAGATCTCAGTTTCGTATAGCAGAAAATTGTTACAGAAAATGAAGGTAGGTAGGGGAGAGGGGAGAAAAAATAATAATGATAGCTTACTAGTGATGTTTCACACGTTAGTTTCCTCTCCTTCATGTGATAAGCTGATTACTCTAACAAAATAAATTCCATTTTTAGAGCAGCTGTGATGGCCCTGCACAGTTGACAGGCTCTGTAGGATGTGAAAAACAGACCGGGTTTTCCCAGATGAAGAGATCAGTTATGGGGGGGAGATGCAATACCTGGCCTAAGGATCTTCCGAGAGAGGGTTTAGTGGGTAGGAACCTCCTGAGACCACTTGCTCACCAACCTAGGGATTTCAGCCAGAATCATATGCATGCCCAAATCTGTTGAACTGAAGACTGTGTCTCCCCACAGTTACAGATAGGTAGCCATGTTGGTCTGCCATAGTTAAAACAAAAAAATTCCTTCCAGTAGCACCTTAAAGACCAACTAAGTTTACTTAGTTGGTCTTTAAGGTGCTACTGGAAGGAATTTTTCTCCCCACAGTGTCTCTTCTGTGGGCTGTGGGAGCTGCCAGCCAGCTGAAGCGTGCTCCCTTTCTGTAAATGAAAGCTACTTGGCTCACCTGAGAATTTGGTGTAGAAGGTTTTGGACTTTGAGCCATAAGTGCTTGCCAGGCAGGACAGAACCATTTTGCTCGCTTCCCAGTCGACGGGTTACTGTTGCTTACCAGGAGAAGGCAGGGTTAGATGGCTGCTCTGCAAGCACACTGCCAGGAGCGCCAGATTGGCTCTGCTGGTGCATTTGCACCACGCTGACCTCCCTGCTGCCATGCCACTCCTAGTAATTAACAGGGACCCCCACCTGCCAGGATGGTAGCATGGCAGCCCTGCCCCACCAGGATTTCTGTATTTCCCCCTCTGTTTGCTTGGCCTTTCCTGGGGTTCAAATCCCTGTGGACTGGTAAAGAGTGCCTTGAGCCTCACTTGAGTTGCAGGGGTTGTTGTGGGAATAAACAAGACAGACTTTTCAAAGTCCTTCGTATGGTGTATGTGTGTGTGTGTGTGTGTGTGTGTGTGTGTGTGTGTGTGAGAGAGAGAGAGAGAGAGAGAGAGAGAGAGAGAGAGAGAGAGAGAGAGAGGAAGTGCAATGCTCACTCCAATATTCTGAGCAGCTCTAAATTCCAAAGGTGCAGTTTCTTTCGAACGATGTTCACTGGAGGTTTGTTGTTGTTTGAACTTATTTGTGGAAGCACAGTAGCCACCAATAGCCTTTTCCTCCATTAATTTGTCCAATCCTCTTTTCAAGCCATCTGAGCTGATGATCACCAGTATATCTTGGTAGCGGGAGCAAATTCTATAGTTTATGTGCAGTGTGAGCAGAGCAACTGCCCTGAATCTCCCAACATTCAACATCATTAGGATATCTACAAGTTCTAGAGTTAAAAGGGAGAGAGAGAGAAGTTTTTCTTCTTTCACTTTCTCCACCCCACGCATAATTTTATACGCTCCTATCATGCTCCCTCTTTATGTGACTTTTCTATAAACTGAAAAACAGCAACCCAAATGTTGTAGCCTTTTCTCATAGGGGAGTTGCTCCATCTCCTTGATCTTCAAAGACGTGAGTCCAGAGTGGTTGTCCTTTTTGTTTGCTAATATGGGATAAAGATGCTTTTGAATTATGGTGCTGGAGGAGACTCTTGAGAGACCCATGGACTGCAAGAAGATTAAACCGATCCATTCGGAAGGAAATCAGCCCTGAGTGCTCACTGGAAAGACAGATCGTGAAGCTGAGACTCCAATACTTTGGCCACCTCATGAGAAGAGAAGACTCCCTGGAAAAGACCCTGATGTTGGGAAAGATGGAGGGCACAAGGAGAAGGGGATGACAGAGGACGAGATGGTTGGACAGTGTTCTCGAAGCTACAAACATGAGTCTGACCAAACTGCAGGAGGCAGTGGAAGTCAGGAGTGCCTGGCGTGCTCTGGTCCATGGGGTCACAAAGAGTCGGACACGACTAAACGACTAAACAACAACAAAGTGGCATGATTAGCTTAAGTCAATAAATATGTCCCTTCAAGTGATTATCTCTTTTGAAAAGCCTTTTCATGTAAGAAGGTTTCTTAGATCAGGCCATACTATTTACCTGCTTGGTCTACTATTGTCTACTCTGGCAGGCAGTGACTCTCCAGAGTCTCAGGCAGGGACTAAACCTGGGACTTCCCCCACTGGATGCTAGTTTGTGTTAACACTGAGTGCAGCCTGGGTCCCTATAACTGCATCCTTGTCATAAAAAACATGCTGACGATAAAAACTCCGCCCCCCAAGGAGGAGGGATCCTGTTCCTTGTTCTATGACATAGGGCTGTGTAGTACCTATGAATATAAGGGGACGCGGGTGGCGCTGTGGGTTAAGCCACAGAGCCTAGGACTTGCTGATCAGAAGGTCAGCGGTTCAAATCCCCGTGACGGGGTGAGGTCCCATTGCTCGGTCCCTGCTCCTGCCAATCTAGCAGTTTGAAAGCATGTCAAAGTTCAGGTAGATAAATAGGTACCACTCCGGCGGGAAGGTAAACCGTGTTTCCATGCGCTGCTCTGGTTCGCCAGAAGCGGCTTAGTCATGCTAGCCACATGACCCGGAAGCTGTACGCTGGCTCCCTCAGCCAATAAAGCAAGATGAGCGCCGCAACCCCAGAGTCAGCCACGACTGGACCTAAAGGCCAGGGGTCCCTTTACCTTCACCTATACCTATACTTTTACCTATGAATATAGCACTCTAGCACCACCTTGTGACTATTTATAAGCATCACAAGTGTTACGCCACAGCACATTTATTATTTTCTGCATTGCTACCCCATTCTTCAGCCAAAAGGGCTCCCAGAGCCAACTTACAAAGGAATACTACTACTACTACTACTAATAATAATAATACAGCCCTTGCCCTTAGACATACAATCAAAGAGACAAGGCACAAAAGGAAAAGGGGACAGGGAAGGAGGAGGAAAAAACCAAGCCCAGGGAACAGTTCTTCACAAAGTTCTTAAAACCCAGTTCAGCTGGGTTGGAAATAGCATAGGGTAAGGAGGAGGTAAAAGCATCTTCTGTCTCAGCAGAGCCAATGGACTGGCCCTGCATCTCTTCTGTACCTCTGTTGTGGCTTAATGGAGGAGCTGCTGCCAGGCCAGCATATGAGAATTTGCATTTCTAAACCGCAGTTTGCGTTCCAGTCCAGGGTACCAACCACAGAAAGAAAACCATTTATATAAGATCATATCAACTTAAAACAGGAAAGGTCTTGACATCCTGGTTATTCTGAAAAACCTGGAAAGTTTCTCCATACGCCTAGGCAGTATGGAAGGGGTGTGCTTAGAGTGGCTGCCTGTGTAGGGACCCTTTGTTGTTACCATGGCAACGAGAAGAATAAACAAAACTCCCAAACTTTGAGCAGTGAAAATCTGCCAAACAAATGGTGGGACCAAAATAACCTATGCAAATGTATGCAAATCTGTTTCTTTAAACATTATCTCAGTTGCAGAAGTGGGGGGCCCCAGAATAATTTAGAGCTTAACTTGGCTGCTGCACAAAAACTGTAGTTTTTTCCACATTTGTCATGTTTACATATAGTTTTATGACAATTCAGCATTCAGTTAATTAGGGTGGTTTTGAGTTTTTTTAATATAAAAAAAAATCTGTACCATCTGCTTTGGTACCATTTCCAAAATCACCTCATTTAGAGGCAAGTTTCCATGTTAAAAATAAACTCTTGGGAGCCTCTGTTATTATCACATTGCAACAAAAAATATATGAAATTGCTGGCATCAATTAGCATGGGAATACCTACTACTTTATCCACAAACACTCCACAACTGGGAGCCCAGCGACATGGTGATAAGTTGCTGGCGATTTCACAAGGTGGTGATTGGTGTGTGAACAATGTCTGAATGTGTAAACTTACACGAAGCCGCCACTTCGTGGTCTCGTTTTCCTCCCCCTTCCCCCACAAAAAAGTTGATGGTGGCTATTTATTTCTTGAAAATTGACAGCTACAGTTAATGAGCAATATTAATTTGCATCTTTTGAGCAGGCCCGCAACCCCACAGGCCATCTTGTTAACCTCAGTTTCCACATGGTCTTCCAATTCCGTTCAGTTTGCCTTTTCTAGCATGCAAGAGAATTAGCAGTGGCAAAAACATGTTGACTTTGGAACCTAGGATTCAATCACGCCCCTTTAAAATTCATTCTCCATCCATTCCCAGGGGAAATACCTGTGATGGGAAGATGATGATGATGTCTTTTGTGTGCATGCAAGATGAATGCTCATTACACACAGTGCAAATTCTTTAACTTTTACCGCTCAAGACTTTGCTTGTATGTGGGGTTGTGCTATTATTATTATTATTGTGGTAGGGTTAAGATTGATTTTTAGCCCTCTCAATAGGCACCCTCTTAATATTAAAGTGTTTGTGAAGTGACAACAACTTTATGTGAATGAAAAATAGATGACCGTAAGGTAATTGCTTCTGGAAGCCTCAAGGAATATAACAAGCAATACCTTGTTGCCGTTGTTAATTTTGTTCCTTCTGAAAAATTGAAGCAAACTTCAATTGAAGCAAACTTCCCTTGAACAAAAGGGA
The DNA here is from genome assembly GCF_964234715.1 of Podarcis melisellensis. NCBI lineage: Eukaryota > Metazoa > Chordata > Lepidosauria > Squamata > Lacertidae > Podarcis > Podarcis melisellensis. The sequence goes on from NC_138529.1 coordinate 96,050,823, forward strand.
AGACTGATGTTGACCTGCCATTTTCTGTCTCAGAGTGTCCGCACCGTCTTGACTAAGCTGCCGTGATGTCACAGAATGTTCACAACATTCTAACTGTTCAGAATGCTGAAAGACCATGAAACCTTTGGAAATGAGGAGCCCAGAGCCATTGGCAGACAGGAAGTGTGGGTGCTGAGCTATGAGGGAGGCTTGTGGCTAAAGGTTAAGTGAGAAGAGGCCCCAAGATCGAGAGGGGGTAAGGGACAGGGGGAATCTAGGAAGCATGGTGGCTGAAGGAAGGGAATAGGGCAGGCTATGGACTGAGAAACAGGGGGAAAGCAGATCACAGAGGGAAAGGGCAGGAGGCATTGTATGATGTTGGCGAGATCATTGAGGACACGGGAAGGAACTCTGAAAACTGGGGATTTTTGCACTGTGCGCCTAGAGGCAGCAAGTAAAGAGAGGTGATAGTGAATTTGTTAAAAGTCACATTTTGATTTGTATGACTGTCATTACGAGGGCTACAGGTCTCTAGTTACATGTTCTGTGGCTGCATATAGCCATACAGATGCAGCAACAGACTTGTATAGCACACTTGTTTGGTACATTGTAATTGTCTTCTGAGTATTGCAGCTAATATGCGTAGTAGGGATTTCTCAGGGGTTTGAACAGGGACACTTGCAATTAGGATTGGGGCAAACACAGTCCTGCTTTGATGGATATAACTGCATATTATGGACCCCTGTGAAATAGTGTAGCTTAGGATCTTCTGAGAACTACTTTACAGATGGTAACTTGTAAGCAAACACAGTTTGTGACATTGCACAACTGCATTGCTGATAATGGGGTGTATTTGTTAAGGCATTAGCTATAGCTTCCAATTTCCTGACTTTGTGGAGCTTAAGTCAAGATGAGATAGACTTAACTCTGCGCTTAATCTGGTGGGCTTTTAAAAAATTATAATTGAGTAGTATCTGGTGAGGACTGATCCTTCTTTCTCAGTGTTCCAGTGTGTTAGATCAGGGCCTGAAGTGAACTCTGTGTACATATCATATATTTAAAGCATATGATGTCCCTTAAAGAAACCGGGGAACTGCAGCTTTTTAAGGGTGCTTGGAATTGTAGTTCTGTGAGAGGTAAACTACAATTCCCAAAGAATCTTGGGAATTGTAGTTTACCTCTAACAGAACTACAATTCCCAAGATTCTTTGGGAAAGTTATGTGCCTTAAATGTACGGTGTGTGTGCAGCCCCAGTCACTGTTTCCACGACATTGTGAGGCCGTTCTTTGCAGCCCCCCAACACAAAATCAATTCACATAATTGGAGAGAGAGGTGTTGGGTAAGAATCCTGTTGTTGATACTCAGGTTTCAAAGCAGCGAACAGAAGGAGGGCTGCTTCAGCAAGACATAAAGGGCACATCAACAGACCTGAACCTATAGCTCAATTCTCCCTTCATCATCTAATCAAACAACCACATCATGACATTGACATCTGGAGATAGGAAATATGTGTCGTTTGCAGGGCAGGGGGTGGGGGGAACTGAGCTGCAGTGAATGTCACCTTCCCATCACCCTCCCCTGACTATCTAGAAAAAGTCCAAGCATTTGATTTCATAGCCTTTCTCCACCTCCTTACTACCAGTCTGAAGCTAATTTAAAGTAAGAGTTCCACGTGATAATTACACTTCTCTCTCATTTGTAAATCTAGGAGAAAATGCTGTTTCTGCTTCTCTTTTTTAAGGTGGCAATGACATTCTGCGATTTCATGTCATATTTCATGAGCAATAGCAGTCATAACCTTTATAAGGCATTTAAAACACACACACATGACTACTTGTTGAGTGTTACTTTTTGATGTAGGTTGCTTGTTTTAAAGTTAGGTTTTATTATCACATTTTTGAATTGCATTAGATTGTTATAAGATGTACATTTTTTGTTTCTTCAGCTTGTAAACTGCCTTGAGTATTGTAAGATAGAAAGACGGTATACAAATTAAAAATGTTGACGTTGTTGTTGTTGTTGTTGACTACCTGAAGTCTTTAGACTTTGGGCAGTAGAGCTCTTCTGTTACTAAATGCAGGACTAAAATCCAAGGTTCAGGGGATCAGCCTAGCCTGGACTTTGCTTTCTTGGTTGTCAAGAACCATTGTGGTTCCCAGGTGAAAAACCTTCTTTAAAGGGGAGAAGCCTTTGAGATCCCACTAGAGGGCTCTGCAAGACTAAAAACCATTCACGGGCTGCCAAGGAGAGACAGAGCTCTCTGTCTAATGATGGAAGTCATAACTCTGCAATTTGCTAATCAGAGTGACGGGTCCTTTGTCTTTTCATGGGTCAGACATGAATGGCGCGCAAATATGTTCTAGCCTTTTGTTACACTTAAGTCCACTTATGTCTTAATGTTTTATTCAGTGTGCTCTATTTATGGGTATTATTGCCTTGCTTCCTCCTCCCTCGGAGGCCGGCCACAGTGGAAGGCTAGGTCTGTAATCTCTTCAAGTAAGACAGTGAAAAGAGCACATCAGTAGAACAAAAAGGACTCTCTTAAACAATATAATATTTGGCTTGAGAATATGCATGTTGCCAAACAATACAGACATGGTGTGTGTGTGTGTGTGAGAGAGAGAGAGAGAGAGAGAGAGAGGAGAGGAAATTCATAGTTTTATCTTCTTTAAATACTATGGGGAACCGTAATACACACAGGATAGGTTTTGACAAAGTCTTCAATTTAAATGCATAGGTATGCTTTCCTTTGGGAGCAATTCAATGTTCATTTGGTCTTTTATAATGTAAAATATAGCCCCTGGTATAGTTTCTCCATGAATGTGCACTTTACAAATGCATTCCTGTATGAATGGATTTATGTATTCAAGGGAGCTGGAAACAAATTACAGATTGGATGATTAATGTGTAGCTTTCATGGGCCAGGATTCTTAATGATCAGGAAAAGAATAACATTCCTTATAGAACAGTAGGGTGAACTTCTAAATTATCAAGCGCCAAGCAGCGAATGAATGGCCAACGCTGTTGTCCCCCTAGTGAGTGGACTGAACCGAAGTCCTACCAACCAAACCCGTACGCCCCAAATAATATGATCCTATTCCATAACTGCTCCGGGGAAGCTTGGAGAAATGCAGGCTTCTTTGACTCAGTGCGCATTTCATCAGTTTACATGGACAGCACTGTTATTGGAGCTTGATATCTGTAGCGACAGGGATGGGGAACCTGTGGCTCTTCAGGCTATATTGGACTCAAACTCCCATCAGCACCAGCCAACATGGTCACAGTTTTGGGACCATGAGAGCTATAGTCCAGGATCATCTGGAAGACTAGATGTTTCCTACCTCTGCTGTAATGGGAGACAGCCCTCTGATGGATATCCTATCCAGAAGTTATGTAGCAGATGTTTCTGCAGCTAAGCTAAAAGCATTTATGCCTATGCACTGGCATTTCATGCATTTGTTGTCGTTTAGTCGTTTAGTCGTGTCCGACTCTTCATGACCCCATGGACCAGAGCACGCCAGGCACTCCTGTCTTCCACTGCCTCCCGCAGTTTGGTCAAACTCATGTTGGTAGCTTCGAGAACACTGTCCAACCATCTCGTCCTCTGTCGTCCCCTTCTCCTTGTGCCATTAATCTTTCCCAACATCAGGGTCTTTTCCAGGGAGTCTTCTCTTCTCATGAGGTGGCCAAAGTACTGGAGCCTCAGCTTCACGATCTGTCCTTCCAGTGAGCACTCAGGGCTGATTTCCTTAAGAATGGATAGGTTTGATCTTCTTGTAGTCCATGGGACTCTCAAGAGTCTCCTCCAGCACCAGAATTCAAAAGCATCAATTCTTCAGCGATCAGCCTTCTTTATGGTCCAGCTCTCACTTCCATACACCAATCCTGGGAAAACCATGGCTTTAACTATACGGACCTTCATGCATTTAGGCATGGAATAAAGACTAGCATGGATGGTTTGGCAGCCAACCATGAAACCTTGTAAGGTACTATAGGCCTGAAGGGCTAATGTGTTTGTTTGTGACTGGCTGGCTTGCTGGCACACAGATATGTCTTTGTAGGGTATGCCACAAAATAGTGAACATGCTAACCCAAAGGTTGCCAATTGTCAACACATTTGGATTTCTGGGCGAGCATCATGGGTGCCGTCCCCTATGCTCATTCATCTCCTTATTTCTTGATTGCTAAGCTGACTCAGGAGTCTTGGGTGAAGGACCTTCTCAAAAGCTTTTTGAAAGTCTACATGCGCAATGTCAACCAGATCACCTCTATCTATATGCTTGTGGGCACTGTCAAAGAATTCTAATAGGTCATTGAGGCAGGACTTAGCATTACAAAAGCCATGCTCATTGTACTTCACAAAGACTTATTCTATGTGCTTGGTAATTTTATGCCTGACAGTGGTTTCCACCAGTTTTCCCAGGGCTGACTTAAGCTAACTGGTCTGTAGTTTCCACATCTAAGAGGGAAGCTACAGATCTAAGAGACGAGTTACATATTTCATTAGCAGATCACCAGTTTCACATCTGAGTTCTAGGATGGATGCCATCTGGATCTGGCTGAGTAAAATGAGATTCTCCCTTGCACATGTGGATAATTACTGGTATAGAATAAAATGGAACTACCTCTGCACATAAGAGATTCTTTGTGTATTTGGGGGACTAAGAAAGTTGGATCACATCCATGGTACATGTAAGTTCAGAGTTCACCAATAGCAGGCTTAACCTCCACAACGCCCCTTAGCCTGCATTGCCAATGGCTGAGATTATGGAGATTATTGGCTACCCTTGTCCTAGAAGCAGCCCACACTTCAGAAATGACCCATTCATCACAACCCTTTCTCTCTTGTCATTTCCGCTTCTATTCCATGGATGACGTCTTTGATACAGTAGGCAATTTATAGCATTCATAGCATTTTGGGTTGGGCTCCCTTCCAATAAATTCCTGTGAAATCTTCCCTTAAAGGAATTTCTTGATTTTACTGCAAGCAGCCTGTTTTGTTTCAGAAAAGTGACCAATTGGAGGGCTGTGTCTTCTTAAGGCAGGAGATTAGACATCTCATCTTGTGCTCTGCTGGGTAATCTCTTCTCATCATGCTGGAAATGATACCTGTCAGAACAGAATGGAACCAACATTTGGTATTCATTAACTTTCCGGTATAGCAATCTTTAAGAATGCTCCCAAGAAGAAAAAACAAATTATGAGCAAGGAGCTCAAGGATCAACACTTGCATTGCTTGGCATCAGACCCTTCCTTTCTCTTGCGATTTCATCTTCCATTATCCTGCTGTGCAAGATCCAAAAAGAAGTGAAGCCAGTGATGGCTGTTGTTTCTCTTTCCCATGTTTCAGCCTTCAGCTAAATTCTCTTGGAGTTCATGTGTATGTGACAGGTGTCCAATAGGAATGGAGGAAGCTATCTCATGCTGAGTCAGACTGTTGGGTCCTTATGGCCCATTACTAGCCTTTCTCAGCCTTGGACTAGATGACCCTTGGCATCCCTTCCAACTCTACAACTTTATGATTCTATACAGCCTGCACCATCCCTGACCACTGGCCGTGCTGACTAGGAATGATGGGAGTTGTAGTCCAACAACACCTGGGGACCGAAGGTTGAGAAAAGCTGGTCTACACTGACTGGCAGCAGGTCTGCAGAATTTGAATATGGTATCTTGTGAATGTGGGACGCGGGTGGTGCTGTGGTCTAAACCACAGAGCCTAGGATTTGCCGATCAGAAGGTCGTGTTCAAATCCCCGCAATGGGGTGAGCTCCCGTTGCTCAGTCCCAGCTCCTGTCAACCTAGCAGTCCAAAAGCACACCAGAGTGCAAATAGATAAATAGGTACCGCTCCGGTGGGAAGGTAAACGTCGGCCTATAGAGCGATATGAGTGCCGCAACCCCAGAGTCATTTGCAACTGGACCTAATGGTCAAGGGTACCTTTACCTTGTGCATGCAATGCAAATGTTCTACCACTGAGCTATGGCAGTCCCCAATAGTGAAGGTGAAGGGCAGGTCCCTGCCCCAATGAATTTACAGTTGAATGGCAGAATTCATGCACGTGCAGTTGGGGTTAAGCAAGCTTAAATATGAAGCAGATTTAAAAACAAAAACAGTAGTGCTTATATGGTAGGAATTCCTCACCCACCAACCCACCGCTTAAGTGTGGCTTCTGCTCTTTGGCATAGTCCACAAGAGATGCTATATCTTTCTGAAGTCTTCCTTCTGTGGGCTTATCCTGTACTGGTTCCAGCTAGCCTTACTGGTATAAATAACACGGCTGCGACAGATTTAGAACAATTTGCAGTGTTTCTTAGTAAGGATCTAATGCAGTACTTATTATGTGCAGAGCTGAGCAACTTCCTCTAGCTAATTAATCTAGCCGTAGAGATAGAACTCACTCAATATTTTAGTATGTCTGGGACTAGGGATGGAGGAGGCCTTTGTTTTAAATGGATTTAATCACCAAATTTGGTGGTTCTGACCAAATTGAGCTTTGCTTGCATCAAATTGCCTCTTGCATTGTGCATCTTCATGTCTGAGCCACAGATGCATTTTTTGTAAAAAGCCTAATTATATGCAAAATTATATGGAATAAATTATCGTACTATAAATACAATGTTTATAAAGAGTCAAGTCCCAAGCTGTGCCATATTTCTGCAGCATAATTTTATAAGTATACTAACACATTTATTTTTATATAGTTGTATACATCGCTGTAGGCATCTGTTTGTACTAGTTACTTTAGCATCTCTATGTATATAATATGATATGTATAGTAGTGCATATAATATGCAATGATTGTTTGTATTTTTAGTAGAACTGGGTGGGGGGGGAACCATTACTTTTCATTGAGATCAAGGAGCAAGACATTAGAAATTAGAAAACAAAAATCTGTTTGAATATGCTTGCCATTGATATTTTCTGAAAATTCAGCCCTTATCTGCAGCGAGAGGTTTTTGCTTCTTTCTTCTCTCCTCTTTGAAAGTTTGTTCTTAGCTACTGCCTGTTGACAATGCATATTGCTTTGTTTTGTCACCCCCTCTAAAAAGCCTCTTTTGCAGGATGCTTTTCATGCGTCTTGGCCTAAGAGGCTTTTGATCCTTCGAAGGCCCTTGTTGAGTAGTAATCATCCGAACTTTCCCCGAGCAATAAGTGCCGGCATCTCTGTAATAATGATAGTCCATCCTGCTCTCTTAGCCTTAATTGCTGAGAGCATTTTCCTCTTAACAAAATGCCAGTTGAATTGGAAGGTTTCCCCTTAGCGAGATTCGGAAGCGAAGCAGCATCCCAAGGCGGATCGTCGGTGCCTGGAAAGTTTGGCGAACTTAATTGCTTCCTCGTCCTGACCTCGCCGCTTTGGTTGTTTTGTTGCTTGAGACTGAGGAGCAGGAGAAGAGAATCAGCAGAGATTGGATTGACTTTTCCTGCCAGCCCCCTCCTTGTACTTCACATGACCCTCCTGTCCTCCATCTGAACTCTAGATGGAAGGATATTTGTGTGGTGTTTTTGTTAGCAGATGCTTTGACAGGTGTGGGGGATCCTTCTTACATTTTTTCAGCTGGGTGGGATGCTGCCAGTGAAGGTCCTGTGGAAGCTCAGAAGAAACACCAGCCTCAGCAAAATGCTGTTTATGGCAAACGAAGCTCCAGCCCCCAGACGAGGAGCCAATATAATTAGTCTGCAGCTTGCGAATAGCTCTGTTTCACTAATGTCAAGAAGCCTTCCATTTTATCAGAATGAATCGCTTGGATGCCGGTGCCAGATGAGGTAGAATGCCATTTGCTCTGAAACATGCTCCCTTGTAGGACCTTATAATCTACCCAAGGAATGTATCTGTGACCATCAGTGGGGCAACAAATCCCAGAAATGTTCCTGCCAATTCCTCTCTTTTTTTGCTTGCTCCAAGCACTAATTTATCTTTGCTGTTGTTGCTGATTCCTTTCAAGGGATCAGAGTAAATGGATAATAATGCTTCTATAAAGAAAGTGTTTAGAAACACATAGGGAAGGAGGGCAGGAGCAATACAGGAGAAACAGGGCAGAGGAGGAAGAAAGAAGCTTACTTTCCATACCAGGGCTGGCCCTACCATTCGGCAAAGTGAATCAGCTGCCTTAGGTTGTGGATGTTGGGGCGGGCGGGCAATGGTAGATGTAGATCAGTGGCAGAGCATCAGCATCAGATGGTTGGACAGTGTTCTCAAAGCTACTAGCATGAGTTTGACTAAGGCAGTGGAAGACAGGAGTGCCTGGCGTGCTCTGGTCCATGGGGTCGTGAAGAGTCGGACACGACTAAATGACTAAACAATAACAACAAGAGCTGAGAAGAGAGCCTAACAAGTGAATCATTAAGTGGGGCTGTATCTGTTGGCTCAGTCACATGAAAGAGATACTAATACAAGTCTGTGCATATATAGGTCTTCATCTTGGGTGGAGTGAGTCTTTTTTTCTCAAGCTACTGACCAGAATGGACATGCTAATCTCTTCTCTAGGAAAACAACCTCAGGCCAATGAAGGCTGGAATGGAGAAGAGACAGATCTTTGCTCTTTTTTAGCTCTTGATGGAAGATATCCATAATCTAAGGTATTTTGCCTATGCTGGGACCAGTGGCGTAGCGTGGGTTGTCAGCACCCGGGGCAAGTAATTTGCGCCCCCTAGCCCATGGATTTGCGCCCCCTAACCTGTGGATTTGCGCACCCTAACCCTAACCCCCAGATGTTGCGCCCGGTGCGGCCGGCCCCTCTGCACCCCCCACGCCACGCCACTGGCTGGGACCAGTATGCAGCTATCTGGATGTAACTTTGTTTGTTTCAAGTTGCTTTGGAGTAGAGTTCTGTAGTAAAGCTTTTGAACCATATTTTTGAACTGGACACATTTTATTTCAAAGAAGTCAGTTTTTATTCCTCTAATTTGCTCCCATATGTGCAATATTATTAACCTCAATATGAATAACCACTGCACTGTGCAGTGCTGAGTGACACGCTGCTTTTGGAAGCTGGGAGAGCAGCAGCTCCCCAACTACATCACCCCACCAGCTGACCGCTACTGCAGTGGAAGAAGAGGTAAATCTCATCCCCCAACATCACAGTCTTGATCCCAGATTGCTGTCTCTCAGTATGACTTTTGTTGCAACTTAGAAAACCAAAGCCTAATCATTGCACTCATGCATTTAATTTAGCATGTGGTTGTTTGTCCCTAAGTACATACACGTAGGTGGCGCTGTGGGTTAAACCACAGAGCCTAGGACTTGCCAATCAGAAGGTAGGTGGTTCGAATCCCCGCGACGGGGTAAGCTCCCGTTGCTTGGTCCCTGCTCCTGCTAACCTAGCAGTTCGAAAGCAAGTGCAAGTAGATAAATAGGTACCGCTCCGGTGGGAAGGTAAATGGCGTTTCCATGCGCTGCTCTTGTACGCCAGAAGCGGCTTAGTAATGCTGGCCACATGACCCGGAAGCTGTACGCCAGCTCCCCCGGCCAATAAAGCGAGATAAGCACTGCAACCCCAGAGTCGGCCACGACTGGACCTAACATTCAGGGGTCCCTTTACCTTTACATACATTGCAATCATTAACATCAAACATCTGCTACCCAACTTAGCATCATTTTAATAGCAATATTATTATTTTAGGCTGCAATCCAATGCCCACTTGCCGGGGAGAAGGACCCTATGAACTCAGTGGGATGTCCTCCCATATGTAGGCTTGCGTGATTATGTGATTGGTTTACTTGATCTACTTGGTTTACTCAGAACTTTGCAACCTTAGTTTTAAAGATCGCTGTGTTGCTGATTTTGCCTGCTTTTTGTCCTTTGATCTGTATTTCCAGCCTTTTGAGGCAGTTAGGTAGGACACTTCCACAATGCACTGGTTTGTGATACTGCAACATGCAGCAAATAAACCACAGACTGATGGGGGGAAAGACAAGAGAGTATGAAAATATACTGATAAAGCAGGGGACCTTGAAAATGCTCTCTATATCAAGGATGCCATCCAATTCTGGAGAGCTCTCTGCCACTATAAGAGCCATTCCGTGTTGTAATATTATTATTGTTATTATATATAGTTCTGGCATAAATCTCATGACTTAAACTCTCTGCACTGTGAAATGGAGATAATGTCAAGCTGATTGATAAAGTGAATAGGACATGACAGTTTGCAAGGAGGGAAAAGGGAAAATCATTTTCAGCAGAGACAGGATCTCATGATGTTGTTTAGTGCTTGATAAGCAGATTGAGAATCAGAAAATCAGATTTAAATTACCGGGTGATGAAACGAGATGGAGATAAATAGGTCTGCTCTAGTGATGGCATCTCTTCTTGACTGAAATAAGAGATTAAGGCTGCAGTCCTTATAGCCACTTACCTGGTGGGGAGACTCCTTGAATTTACTTCTGAGTTTTCATATGTAGTATTGCATAGCATGGTTGCAATCCTATGTCACATGTGAATAAGCCCCATTGAACTAAGTGGGATTTACTTGTTAGAAGACATGCATAGGATTGTATTGAGAACAATGTACAGTATTGTTACAGTTAAGTCACTTTCCTGGTATGTGTGTTTTCTCTTCAAGAAATGAAGTTTGAGTGCAGAACTATTCTAAAAACAACCTGTGTAAAATGCGCCAGGTTAAGAATGTATTCTGTGTCTCATACTCTGTCTGACTCTTCTGTTAAACACCCAGCCACACAAACGCACTAAAAACAAGGCATGCAATAAAATGTTGCAATATCACAGCACTTTTTCAGTGAAGAATTTAAAATGGAATTTAAAATGGAACAATGTTTTTCCCAAGCAAACAACATTCTGACCCTTTGCTCTTGCAAAACCAACGACTCACTTGACAGCAGAGTAGAAGACAGCTCTTGAGGTAGTTGACCAGAATGAAGTTCTGGTTCATAGCAGTGGCAGATGTTCTACTTGAACAGCATACCATGAAATAATGATGAAGTCTTATTTCCCACCCCCATCACCACCACATGGACACAAGTTACATTCATTCATTCATTCATTCATTCATTCATTCATTCATTCATTTTACATTCAGCTACCATTCTTCCATTATGGAACTTCCAGTGGTATACATGATGGCATCCCAATAGTCACCTATCTATATACAGACTAGACCAGGGGTCAGCAAACTTTTTCAGCAGGGGTCCGGTCCACTGTCCCTCAGACCTTGTGGGGGGCCAGACTATATTTTGGAAAAAATATATGAACAAATTCCTATGCCCCACAAACAACCCAGAGATGCATTTTAAATAAAAGGGCACATTCTACTCATGTAAAAACACGCTGATTCCCGGACTGTCTGCGTGTCGGATTTAAAAGGCGATTGGGCCAGATCCAGCCCCCGGGCCTTAGTTTGCCTGCCCATGGACTAGACCCAGATGTGCTTAGCTTCAGCTAAGACCATACCCTGGATCTGGGATTGTTGATATTTCCTTCCCCGACCTTCTGCAACAAGGACCAAAATCTCTCTCCTCGCGATGCCACTGGATGATAACAGTTACTTTTCATATCTATGAAGTTCTCAAAAACAAACATGTGGAAACAATGAGCCATGGAGCAAACCAAGGAGACTTCTTGCTGCCAGACCATAGCTGTCGGCTTTCCCCTTTTTTAAAGGGAAATTCCCTTATTCTGAATAGGATTCCTCGCAAGAAAAGGGAAAAGTTGACAGCTATGTGCCAGACCTTGTTGGATATCGTTCCCATTTTCCTCATGTTCCATGTCTCTTCGGCAGTCACCAACCTTTCGGGGCCTGCTGGTAGTCTGAAAATCAGAAAACTGTGATGGGCACCACAAACACCTTGCAACCAAGCTCACCCTGCAGCCTATTTCATTGGCTACCATATAAGTCTTATTTCAAGTCAAATATCAGTAGGGCAAGGAAGGCTCCTGCGGATGCCTCTCTGGGATTCTGTGTGCCTGCGGGTGCCACTTTGGTGCCCTCCCATTTTAGACTGAGCCTGAGTGCAGGGACCATCTTAGTACTGTTGTCTGTGCACTGCTCTGACAGCCCTTTTAGGCGGCAAAGGGAGAAGTGTAAATGCCTTAAATAAATAAGTAAATTTAGACCCAGTTTTATGCCTTAAGTCTTAGCTGTGCCAGGTTTGTCACTGACTTTTCCTGATTTCTGATTGCCAGTGGCATGGCCTCATGAAAGGGTTTAACTTGACTTTTTTGAGCACCTTCCAGCTTGGTCATTCACAAAAATATTTAAAAAAATGAAGAGTTTTTAACAGGTTTTAATATCCATGAAGTTTGTGCTCAGATTATGAGGCCTGCATTTTTTAATTTTGAGGACCTGCTCAAAATCCTTTAAAGGCGCAGGGAAGTGGGTAGTGGTGAGAAGGTCTCCATTTCCTTTACTTCCTGTCAGTAATACCACTCAGTAATCACTGAGCAATCTTCTCTGATCCCCAGAATAAACTCAGCCTTGAAACTTTGTCTAGTAATCCCTGCGCTGAGCCTGAAGTCTCCTCAGAGATGGGATGTGCATATAGCCAGGTCTGAAAGACTGGAGCAGCTGTGGAAGATGTCCTGAAAGCTAGGTATGCCAAACACTGCTTCCTGTACAGTGGTACCTCAAGTTACAGACGCTTCAGGTTACAGACTCCGCTAACCCAGAAATAGTACCTTGGGATAAGAACTTTGCTTCAGGATGAGAACAGAAATCGTGCTCTGGCGGCATGGTGGCAGCGGGAGGCCCCGTTAGCTAAAGTGGTACCTCAGGTTAAGAACAGTTTCAGGTTAAGAACGGACCTCTGGAACAAATTAAGTTCTTAATCCGAGGTACCACTGTACAGTGCTGCAGCCATATGCAAACAGGACTATTATTATTCCTGTTATTGCCATCAATGTATTAATTACTTTCTAAGCTGACGTCTAAATGCGATTGGCACATAAAATAGTTAAAGCAGTTAAAAACACACAAAAACCAGCCAATACGTCTGAAACAAGACTAAAATGCTCATAAATGGACACTGGTGCTAAACACTCATTCGCCCAGCTGGGAATGAGCTGTGGGAACAAAAACGTCTTCAACTGTTTCTGGAAATTACAGAGAGTGCGCACCAGTCATTTGAGATTCCACAGGACAGGGGGCGGCCACACTTAAAGCCCTGCTCCAAGTTACTACAGAGCTGGTTTCTGACATCTTTGAAACTTGCAGGAGAAGCTCCCATAGACCAGAGTGATGCACAGGGTTTATAAGGAAAGGGCGGCTCCCTAAGCAGCCAGGTTCTGAGCTGTATAGGGACTTACTTTCAACTTTGCCCTGTAGTGAATTGGCAGCTGGTGCAAATCCTGCAAACAAGGTATAATATGTTGGTGGTAGTTTCTCCCTTCAGCCAACCTAGCCACTGCATCTGATGCCAGCTGCAGCTTCTGAATCAACCCCAAGGGTGTTGTTGTTTAGTCGTTTAGTCGTGTCCGACTCTTCGTGACCCCATGGACCAGAGCACGCCAGGCACTTCTGTCTTCCACTGCCTCCCGCAGTTTGGTCAGACTCATGTTTGTAGCTTCGAAGACACTATCCAACCATCTCGTCTTCTGTCGTCCCCTTCTCCTTGTGCCCTAAGGGTAACCCCAAGGGTAGTCCCACTTAAAGTGCATTGCATCAATCGAACCATGATGCTACCAGAGCATGAACAACTGTGGTCAAGCTACCCCAATCCAGGAACAGCTTTAGTTGTTTTACCAACTGAAGACTATACTACATGCAAATTGGACTATACCATAGTAGCGCTCTTAAAGAGCCATTCTGTTTTCCCTTGATTGTTTAGTGCACAATAATAACATTAAGTCATGCATGGGATAGGGTTCCATATTTTTTTAATAGTGGCAGCCAGCCACGTTTACTTTTATATTCATCCTGGGCAGAAGATGGCAGTAGAAGAACATTCAGATGCTCTGGGATTTTGTTTCGAGGTGGAATGAAGAGTTTACACCCTCATTACCCCCCCCTCCAACTTTATGGGTGATTTTGTGTTTCCTTGCTCCCCCTCCACCCCAGTTTTGGCCCTGTGCATCCATACGATACCACTAATGCCTTAATTTAATAATTGTTGCGAGGATCAGAAAAACAGATATTTCTGTGTCTGTTGCTAAAGACGCAGGTGGCCGAATCATACATCGTCTATTAGAGACATGCCAGGATGCATTTCATGGGTCATACTCCAGAAATGAACAGCCTAGCCTGGTCAGAATCCTACAGGGGGTGGGGAATGGTTTCCTATCTAGGTTTATATCAAGCTGCTTCAATTAAAATGGATAGAGATTTTGTTTCCACTGAGCTCAGACAAATAATTTGATTTTTCACTTAAAAAAAAAATCCAGTAGCATACCTTCCAAGTTGACTTTGTAAATGTATTTGTCCTTCATGTGCCTCGCGTTTCTCATGCTACTTACAGGAGATCCTTCCATTTGCGACAAAATGTTACGCAGCTTTGCACAATCGCATTGCGTCGTAAAATGTTTCACAACTAAAAACGGGTCTTTTTGAAATAAAAATAATAATTTTTATTAAAGATTTTCCTCGTTTACAAAAGCACATACATTGTTTCTTTCTTCAGGCTGTGTTTTCTACAGATCAGTTACATTTGTTGTGAGACACTGGACCACATTCTAGACCATTGGGTGGGGTTAATTTCATAGCCTATGTCATCCTCCCATTGTTTTTTGATTGCATCAAGGGGGGTTATGGGGCTTTGGAGCAGTGTTTTGTGTATTATGGATACCATCCCCTTGCCATGTCCCATTGTTGTTAGGAGAAAGTTTCTGAAGGTGTCAAGGGCCTAGTGGCTGTTGATTTTACTACTGGATTGCTTAAGAAGGCATGTAGTTAAAAAGGTAAAGGACCCCTGACAGTTAAGTCCAGTCGCACACGACTCTGGGGTTGTGGTGCTCATCTCGCTTTACAGGCCGAGGGAGCCAGCATTTGTCCGCAGACAGTTTTTCCAGGTCATGTGGCATGACAGCTACTTCTGGCGCAACGGAACACCGATACCAGAGCAGCACACGGAAACGCCATCTACCTTCCCACCGGAGTGGTACCTATTTATCTACTTGCACTTTTTGGTGTGCTCTCAAACTGCTAGGTTGACAGGAGCTGGGACCAAGCAACGGGAGCATACCCCGTCGCAGGGGTTCGAACTGCCAACCTTCTGATTGGCAAGCCCAAGAGGCTCAGTGGTTTAGACCACAGCGCCACCCACGTCCCCATTTGGGTGTCACCTAATTTGTTTGCTTTGTCAATATGGGTTATTTTGTAGAAGTCTGCTAGGCGATATAGGCCTTTGGTTTGCCAGGTTTTTATCTGAAGATTTTATGCTGTATCGTGGAATAGGGAGTGGTGAGCCGGGGGATTAGTGGGGATGGGGTTGGGGACAGTTCACCGCCTTCTTCCTTCCTTGCTGTAAGCATGGTCTGTGTGAACCTGTTTAGTGTTGTGGGGATTTTCCTTAATTTGTTTTGGAGGAAAGGGTATTCTGTGGTGGGAGTGTTTTTGATTATGTCTCTCTACAACTGTACCCATTGTTTTGTCTCATCTTCTATCCAGTGGAACCTCTACGCACATACAGAATCTGTTCCAGAGGTCCGTTTGTGAGTTGATCTGGGTCACTGGGAGAAGCACCGTTCTGCATGTGCGCATTCAGCGACAGCGCCGTTCTACGCATGTTTAGACGGCGGCAGCTGCTTCTGTGTGTGCACGAATCGCGGCAAACCCGGTACTTCCTTCTGGGTTTGCCGCGGTCATGAGTTGGATTGTTCGCAAGTAGGGGCGGTGGTAAGTCAGGGTTCTATTGTAATGTATGGGATTATGGGGCGTACTTGGTGCACGATGTAGTATAGTTCTATGTTGGGGATTCCCCATCTTCCTTCTGAGTTGGGGCATTCAGGTGTCTTGGGCTTATTCTTGGCTTTTTGTGTGAGAAGATAAACGAGTGTAGTTTTTTTCTGCTATTTGCGGAGTTGGGTTGGTGGAATCCAGATTGGAAGGGTTTGGAATAAATAAGTTAATTTTGAGAAGGTCATCATATTGATCGTGGCTATTCTCAGTTCCATGTCCCTCAGGTTCCATTTTGTTTTTGGACCTTAGTCATCATGTTGTGTGTGTGTGTTTTTGGACCTTAGTCATCATGTTGTCTTTGCCGTTCATCATCTTCCTGGTTGGTGCTATCTCTATTGTCTTGGTGGTCTTGGTTTGGGATGGGGTGTTGTGGTTTGGCATTAAGGTGGTAGTGGTTCTTGGGTATTGTGGAATTTTAGGGGTGTACAGGCGTTGATTGGTGGCTTTTTTCCAGAGCATCGGGTTAGGCAGCCATTTTCTTCTTGTCTGGGCTGTGATTTAGTGATTTATTGTTCTCCTTCGCCGGTGGCGGTGGCAGCGGTAAGTTGGTGTGCAACAAGTGGCGGCGGCTCTGCTTCATTATTTGTTTAGCTTCGTAGGCCACTGGACTCCAGAGCTTTGTTAGAGCACTCTTGGTCCCAGTGGGATTGGGATCATCTGGGGGGAAGGCTCTGCACAGCCTCTTTGCTTGTCATTTTTGGCTCCCCAGGCTCCCCTTTGATCGTGGTGGTGGCAGTGATGGTGGTGCAGGGACCAGCCAAGCAGCTTGGTTGGTGCTGGTGGTCCCTAGGAGTTCGGTGCAGCCGTGGCACTCACCATCTTGAAACACGGGTGTTTTATACTGATGGTTTTGCAGTAGTTGTGTTGTAGACCAGGAGTTCTCGGCTATAAAGTACTAGCTTTGAAATGATGGCTTTGTAAGCCTCTGAAGTTAACAATCCATTAAGATGAAAGCTGGGGAGTTCACAATGAAGCTATATTTTCCGGCATCCTGCAGAATCCACAGAACAGTAGGGGAGAGATTGGTACAGTAAAGGCCATCGCCCCACTTACATCAAAAGCTCCCAGATTCATGAAGGTTAAAATTCAGAGGATTATGTCAAATCTTGGCATTACACACCGACATAGAATTGGAACATATGAAGCTGTCTTGTACAATGTCAGAACATTAGTCCATTCTAGGTTGGGGTAGCTGATGTAGTATTCTCCAGCTGTTATGGATCACAGCTTTCACCACTCCTGACCCCAGGTCATGCCACTTGGGGCTGATGGGAGTTGTAGTCTGAAACATCTGGAGGTCACTGTAGACTGTGACTGGAAGCAGCTCTCCATGTTTCCCAACAGAGGTCTTTCCTAGTCTTGCATTGTGTGAACTCCTGGCCAGTTGGCTCAGTTGGATTGAGCATGGTGCCAATAGCGGCAAGGTTGTGGGTTCGATCCCCATACAGGCCACCTGCATTGTAGGAGGTTGGACTAGATGGCCCTTGGGACCCTTCCAAGTCTACAGTTCTGTGGTTTTATTATTATTTTAAAAAAGGGATCACAAGAGATTGAACCTAGGACCAAAGCATGTGCTGTATCCCTGAGCTATTAGATAAGGAAATCGACAAACATTGGTGCCATCTATGTGTTAGGATACTTCCGTTCCTCCTTAAAAAGGGAGCAGGCTGTTGTGAGTCACAAAGTCTGCGTACTTCTGGCTCACAGGAAGTTTCTGTTTTGTAAATAGCTTTTGTTTCTCTCTGTTGCCTCAACACGCAGGCAGGCAGTCATGTTATTCCTTTGTTCTGACCAACGCTGAATAAATCTGTAAGATATGCTCTCCTGGGTGAATCTCTCGTAGTGGAAGCTCTGCGAAAAGGGCGTGCATGAGTCCTGAAATGTGGACAGCTATTTCTGAGGCTCGTGTCACTAATTGACTGATACTGTATCTATGGGAGATTGATGGATCGTCCTGAGGCGACGTGGAGGCATGATGGCCTATGTATCCCTGGCAGTATCCCAAGACTATGCAGGTGTTCAGCTGTTTGCAGTGATCATATGAGAGACAACTTGCCACACCCTCAAGCTGCAAGTATTCGAAGTACTGCCTGCATTGCCTTTGTGAATATGAAAACTGTATGTGCATCTGGTTATACATGAGACTGCATGTGTAGATCAAGGCCAGGCCTGGTTAAACATAGGGCTCAAGAATCCTCTTACTCTTCAGCTGCTTCATAGTTGTAGCCTGGGGAGGTCAACAGGCTCCAGGCATTTAATTGCTTGCTTTTGTTCATTTACTCCTTCTTGTTAGTGCTTGTTAGTGCCAATCTGTTACCTCCGAGGATGTGGACAGGCTGCTTGGACGAGTGAAACCAACCACCTGTCTCCTGGATCCTTGCCCATCCTGGCTTATAAAAGCTAGCCGGGAAGGACTGGGCGATGGGCTTCGTGGGGTGGTGAATGCTTCCCTCCGTGAGGGAGCCTTCCCAGACCCACTGAAAGAGGCAGTTATTAAACCGCTTCTTAAAAAACCATCTTTAGATGCGGCCACAATGGCCAACTATCGCCCAATCTCAAATCTTCCATTCTTGGGCAAGGTGATAGAGCGAGCGGTTGCTGAACAACTCCAGGCACGCCTGGAAGAAGCGGACCATTTGGATCCCTTCCAGTCGGGATTCAGGCCTCATCATGGGACTGAAACTGCCTTGGTCGCACTGGTTGATGATCTCCGGCGGGCTAGGGACAAAGGTGAGAGCTGTTTCCTAGTTCTGCTGGATCTCTCAGCGGCATTTGATACCATCGACCATAACATCCTTCTGGACCGTCTTGAGGGGCTGGGAGCTGGGGGCACTGTCCTACAGTGGTTCCGCTCCTTCCTCCTGGGTCGTGTTCAGAAAGTGGTGGGGGGGGGATGAGTGTTCAGACCCCTGGGCTCTCACTTGTGGGGTGCCTCAGGGTTCTGTCCTCTCCCCCATGCTTTTCAACATCTACATGCAGCCACTGGGAGAGATCATCAGGAGGTTTGGGCTGGGTGTTCATCAGTATGCAGATGATACCCAGCTCTACCTCTCTTTTAAATCAGAACCAGTGAGGGCAGTGAAGGTCCTGTGTGAGTGTCTGGAGGCGGTTGGAGGATAGATGGCGGCTAACAGATTGAGGTTGAATCCTGACAAGACAGAAGTACTGTTTCTGGGGGACAGGAGGCGGGCAGGTGTGGAGGATTTTCTGGTCCTGAATGGGGTAACTGTGCCCCTGAAGGACCAGGTGCGCAGCCTGGGAGTCATTTTGGACTCACAGCTGTCCATGGAGGCACAGGTTAAATCTGTGTCCAGGGCAGCTGTTTACCAGCTCCATCTGGTACGTAGGCTGAGACCCTATCTGCCTGTGGACTGTCTCGCCAGAGTGGTGCATGCTCTGGTTATCTCCCGCTTGGACTACTGCAATGCACTCTACGTGGAGCTACCTTTGAAGGTGACTCGGAAACTACAACTAATTCAGAATGCGGCAGCTAGACTGGTGACTGGGAGTGGCCGCCGAGACCATATAACACCAGTCTTGAAAGACCTACATTGGCTCCCAGTATGTTTCCGAGCACAATTCAAAGTGTTGGTGCTGACCTTTAAAGCCCTAAACGGCCTCGGTCCAGTATACCTGAAGGAGCGTCTCCACCCCCATCATTCTGCCCGGATGCTGAGGTCCAGCGCCGAGGGCCTTCTGGCGGTTCCCTCATTGCGAGAAGCAAAGCTACAGGGAACCAGGCAGAGGGCCTTCTCGGTAGTGGCGCCCGCCCTGTGGAACGCCCTTCCAGCAGATGTCAAAGCAATAAATAACTACCTGACATTCAGAAGACATCTTAAGGCAGCCCTGTTCAGGGAAGTTTTTAACGTGTGATTTTACTGTATTTTTGGTTTTTATGGAAGCCGCCCAGAGTGGCTGGGGAGGCCCAGCCAGATGGGCGGGGTATAAATAATAAATTATTATTATTATTATTACTTTTTCATCCTCACTTCAATCTTTTGACATATAAACCACCTTTTAAGTATTATATGCATGAAGGGGTTTTCACATGGTTTCAGGGGAGCAGGACATCACTGTTGGTCTTGCCCCCAACCCTACATTTGTGGAGTACACATGACCATCTGCAGGGAGAAGGTCTAATGTGTGAGCCTCTACATTGCTTGATCATGGTTCCAGGTCTTATGGAAGTCTATATGCATAGAGGTTCATGTGTTTACCTATGAAGACATCTGTCCCTAATGTGTGGTTGTGAGGATGGGGCTGGTGGAAACTGTAATGTTAGGAGCAGAGCTTGGTGTGGCCTAGTAATTGTGTGAAGACCTCTTCATGGATGCAACACATGGATGTCATCCTTGTTTTGCAGACTGGAGGTGAATAAACTTCTCAGGACCATCCAGCTGAACTTTCAGCATGGTATTAGTGGGGAAAATAAGGGAAACAGGTGGCACTGTGGTCTAAACAACTGAACCTCTTGGGATTGTCGATCAGAAGGTTGGTGGTTCAAATCTGGGCAATGAGGTGAGCTCCTGTTGCTCTGTCCCAGCTTCTGCCAAGCTAGCAGTTCAAAAGCACATCAGTGCAAGCAGATAAATAGGTGCCGCTGTGATGGGAAGGTAAACGGCATTTCCGTGTGCTCTAGCACTCATTATGGTGTGCCGTTGCACCAGAAGCGGTTTATTCATGCTGGCCACATGACGCTGAAAGCAGTCTGTGGACAAACGCCAGCTCCCTCAGCCTGAAAGCAAGAGGAGCGCCACACACCATAGCTACCTTTGACTGGACTTAACCGTGCAGGGGTCCTTTACCTTTTACCTTTTAGTGGGGAAAATAGCTTTGGGTCAGGAAATCTGATGATACAGCTCAGATTTCTGTTGCAGTGGTAATTCATCCCCAGTTTCACCAGGTAGTTTTGGAACAACTATATTTTTGGTAATGCTAGATATTTTCTTGGATAGAGCAAGTTGGCTATCAGTTGCTGGGAGTCCCAGGCAGGGAGAGTGCTGCTTTTGGACTTTCCACAGGCATCTGGTTGGTCACTGTGAGAACAGGATGCAGCACTTGGTGGGCCATTGGTCTGATCCAGCAGGAATGCTCTTAGGGGTTTGTACAGTGGTACCTCGGGTTAAGTACTTAATTCGTTCTGGAGGTCCATTCTTAACGCGAAACTGTTCTTAACCTGAAGTACCACTTTAGCTAATGGGGCCTCCCGCTGCTGCTGTGCCGCTGGAGCAAGATTTCTGTTCTCATCCTGAAGCAAAGTTCTTAAAATGAAGTGCTTTTTCTGAGTTAGCGGAATCTGTAACCTGAAGCGTATGTAACCCGAGGTACCACTGCAATGGGAAAGTAAAACTGACAGAGACCAGGATAAACACTTCTTCTTTTGCATGAACAGCAAGCAGACATTAACCAGAGCAAGAGATGCTCAAGGGCGATTTTTAAACCTCACATGTGAAAATGCCCCGAGTCCCAGTTTCTACCACCTGCTGCGAGGATTGGTGAAGGCAAATGGGTTTCTAAGACTCCCCCAGGCCTAACATTTCACCCATGGGATCTTCTTATTTCTTTAGATGGCAAGGCAAGTATCACTTCAGCAGGAGGACACCGGGAGGAATTAGCAGATTTGTGGGGCAGATCCCACTGGATAGGAAGTTGGATTTAATTCAGATTCCTAACTACAGCCTGCTTCCTAGTGCCCTCCATATGTTTTGAGGCCACATTGGCCTGGGTTGGTGGGAGTTTTAGTCCAAAATATAGGGAGAGCACCAGGTTTGGGGGAGGCTACTGTAGAGCCTGCTGGTTTCTGCCCTCCAGTTTCATGGCAAAATAGGCTGGGCTTCACTATGTGAACCTGTCTCACAGGCTGTCTGGCAGGACAGCAATAACAAATAAAAATAGTGATAATGTTACAAAACTCCTTTTGCGAGAATTTATTGATGTGCAATAACATTCTTTGGGCTACATAAATTACCCTGCGCTTCACCGTGGAAAGTTGAGCTGTTTGGTATTTAAGACTGTTTGAACTGTCTAGCTCTTCTGATTAATTTAATAAATCTAAAGGTAGAAAGGTGTAAAACACACACGCACACACACACACTGTTTTGGAAGGGAATGGAGAGAGAGAGAGAGAGAGAAAATCTCTTTATTAAGATTAATTGTGTCATCCAGCTAAGATAACTTGTTAATGCTATTAATGCTTAGGCTGAGATGGGATCTCTGTTTTGCACATCAAGTGGCAAATGAGGCCCACAAAAGAGAAAGCCTGGCTCTTTTGTAGTCAGTAGAAATCTGTATGGAGACACAAACAATATTATTAATAATTTCTATAGTTCTTTGACAATGCAAGGTGCTTTACAATATGTATCTTATTTGTCAGCAATCCGTAAGATAACTAAGTGCTGAGTGCCAATCACGTTGAAAGCAAAATGATTTTAGGCCACCTAAATAACATACAGTGGTACCTCAGGTTACATACTCTTCAGGTTACATACTCTTCAGGTTACATACGCTTCAGGTTACAGATTCTGCTAACCCAGAAATAGTACCTCAGGTTAAGAACTTTGCTTCAGGATAAGAACAGAAATTGTGCTCCGGCGGCGCGGCAGCAGCAGCAGGAGGCCCCATTAGCTGAAGTGGTACCTCAGGTTAAGAACAGTTTCAGGTTAAGAACGGACCTCTGGAACGAATGAAGTACTTAACCCGATATACCACTGTAGTTGATTCTGCATACTCAGGAGACTCCCAAGGTATACAGAAGAATATAAGGGTGTAAGGCAAAAGAAAAATTGTGTGCGTATAGATTTGAAAAAAAGAAAGAAAGCAAACCCCAAATGGCCTGACAGGGCTCTGTGAGCTTCCAGACAGAGGATTTGACTTGTCACTTCAGAGGAAAAAGGGAAACTGGAGATGGAAGGTTGCTTCTAGGCAACCTTTTTTTTAAAAAAGTATTCTTTATTAATTTTCAGTGTTGTATTACAATATGTTTTACAGTAACTTCGATAAACAAACCAGCAAGAAAAAAAGTCACCCATCACCTTGAATTTGAAGTAATAAAACACCAAACCAGAAAATTGCCAATCCTGATGACATAATAAAAATAAATGATAGATGAAGACATAATAAAAATAAATATGACAATATATTTTTCTGGAGAAAAGAGGAAGTTTCAAAGGGAAAGTGGCGGAAAATAAAAGAAGTATAAAACCAGATAGATATTATTCAACATAAAAACAACATTCAGCATCTCAGCAACACTGAGTTGGGGGACTGCGATCGTGTTCTTTATTGATTATGTACGTAATAAAAGAGTACCAAACAGCAACAAATATGTCAGATTTTGAAATGCCATGCCCCTTTTTGAGTTACTTTCACCATGAACGCTAAATACCACACTTTATGGTGCCAGTATTCTAATGCTGCCCCTTCAAATCTTTCCAGTGTTTCACTATTGGGCAGCTTTTAACAACATTTTGTTATTCATTTCACTACTGGAGCCTGAAAAGAGGGTTAGTAACATTATCCGTGGGGTTCTGTCAATGGGCTATTGTATAATTTTTTGAATTACGTCAAAAACCACGTTCCAAAATATACGTGCGCTCATGGGCAGGACTGCCACATATGATGATAAGTACCAAGAATTGTGTAAGTTGAGACACTTTCGACATAGCCATATAGGGGTGCAATATCAAGTGTGTGTCAACTTAAACATGGATTCTTTAACTTGGTTAGAGGCCATGTGTACTAGTGGCTTGTTCTAGAAATAAGAACACTTGCTTTCCTCAATTCACCCCCCACCATCCCACTCCCACATCCATTTAAGACTGGATATTTCCCCACCCCTTAGATAGCTAACATTATTGTAAACAGCCATTATTGTAAATGGGCATTCTTGTAAACAGCCTAAAAGATTATGTCTTGTGTTCTGTGTTTGGCCACCAGTGTTACTGCCTCAAACGCAGTTAGATGCATTGCAGTTTGCGCCCTAGTTTGGGGGCAAGTGAGGAATTCATGTAGCTGCCTCTATTGGATCCATGTAATTGGGTTTCCCCGCAATTGAGTCTGTAATTTCTGTTCCATGATGGGTCTGCTATTAACAAAAAAATAATCTCATAGCCAAAAATAAATAAATAAATAAATAAATAAATCTCCTTTGACCTCCAAGGCTGCCAGGATACTTTCCCTGTGTTTAGTAATATAAGAGAAAGTAGATTGCGCAGAAATCAACTGGGAACCTCTATGTTTCCAAAAGTTAATTAATGCATTAGTAAATGGATTTTCTGCCATTTGTTGCATGCTAAGTTTCTTATTAAGGCCAAAAAAGCAATGCACTAATCGGAAGACCATTTATCACTTTATTCTCCAGCTGCACCCATCTTTCCCTTGTGCTATCCAAGCGGAGGGATATTAGATGTCAAAGCTGATGGGCATCAAAATATGTTCTTAAATGAGGAACTCCCCACTCACTGCTTTTGTTGATATAACAGTGGCCTTTTAATCCTAGGATTCTTCTTTTTCAAAAATAAAATCCACTGTTTCCTTTTGCCAAATTGCCAAAAGTGTATCAGATATCCAAACAGGTAATACATGATAAAGCAAAGTAATTTTGAGAACAGCAGTCATTTTCACTGCCACAACGTTTACCAAAAATGTCTGTTTAGATTATTCTAGGCAAGCTGTTTAACAGAATCATAGAACTGTAGAGCTGGAAGGGACCATGAGGGTCATCTAGTCCTGCCCGCAGCAGTGCAGAAATATTTTGCTCAAACCCACAACCCTGAGATTAAGAGTCTCATTATTTACTGACAGAGCAATCGCTGCCATGCTGAAGTGTGAAAAGGTGACAAGGATCAGGAACAAAGGAAAGCTGATGGGGGTCAGGGAGAGGGAAAGCAGTCAGCCGAGAGCCCCATTGCATTCTCCTACAGGGAGCCAAATAATTTCCATTTTTCTACACACAGATGTCAGTGCATCTCATTGATGTCTATGAAGGACAATCACTGTGCTGTATGTGGGACTATTGAGGGGTAATAGCAAGGAAGGAGGGTCCACAACCTCCTGAGGGAGTTCATTCCACTGTCAAACAGCTGTCACAAAGTCCTTCCTGATGTTTAGTCGGACTCTCCTTCCTTGTAACTTGAATCCATTGGTTTGGGGCCTACTTTCCAAAGCAGAAGAAAACAAGCTCGCTCTAGCCTCCATGTGACAGTCCTTTAGATATTTGAAGACAGCTATCATATCTCTTCACAGTCTCTTCTTTCCTAATCTACATGTACCCACTTCCCTCAACTGTTCCTCATAAGGCTTGGTTTCCAGACCCTTGATCATCTTGGTTGTCCTCCTCTGTGCACATTCCAGCTTGTCAATATCCTTCTTAAACTGTGGTGCCCACAACTGGACACAGAACTCCAGGTGCACCTCTCACATCTGAATGGTGAGAAGTTCTATGGTTGCTGAAGCTGCCAGGTTCAACCTGTAGGTAGGCTGGGAAAGTCCCCTGTCTGGAACCCTGGGAAGCCTCTGCCATTCATTCTAGGCAAGGCATAGGCAAACTCGGCCCTCCAGATGTTTTGGGACTACAACTCCCAACATCCCTAGCTAACAGGACCAGTGGTCAGGGATGATGGGAGTTGTAGTCCCAAAACATCTGGAGGGCTGAGTTTGCCTATGCCTGATGTAGACAATATCGAGCTAGATGGACCAATGATCTGATTTAGTCTAATGCAGATTTTCATGTTCTTATGAAACCAGAGGCAGGTGTTCCCACCTTTGCCATATTATTAATAGTAGCCCCTTGCTTCCCCCCTCTCATTAGTTCCATTAAGATCCACAGAAGCAAGGAAATATGTATTTTGTATTGCATATGTAAATAAATATTGTATATGCAAATAGATAGGTATAGGCTTGCCATATGTCAGGAAAATTCCTGACATGTCCCAGACGTATGACAACATGATGGAAAAAACATCGAAAACAGGTTTCCTCTTAAAAGTTCAACAATTTTGGGGGTCTTCCTAAAAAAAAATTAAAAAATAGGTATACAGTGGTACCTCGGGTTACATACGCTTCAGGTTACAAACTCCGTTAACCCAGAAATAATACCTCAGGTTAAGATCTTTACTTCAGTATGAGAACAGAAATCGTGCTCTGGCCCCATTAGCTAAAGTGGTGCTTCAGGTTAAGAACAGTTTCAGGTTAAGACCGGACCTCTGGAACGAATTAAGTACTTAACCCGAGGTACCACTGTATTGCATTGACAGCCACTTTGCTAGCAACTGATTAGGTAGTTGATGCTATGGGAACCTCTGTTCAATCAGCCTCATGCCATCTATGTTGATTATTCCAGTTATGTCACTACTCGATCCAAGCTCATCTCTCTGTGTGTTGGGGAGGGGGATGGATGGATGGACAGCAGCCTGTTTGTAACATATTTCCCTTTTAATCAAGCTCGGGCTTTTGTGCCAAGTTTGCAAATTATATTGAACCTCAATAGCACCC
Source organism: Podarcis melisellensis (assembly GCF_964234715.1). Lineage (NCBI taxonomy): Eukaryota > Metazoa > Chordata > Lepidosauria > Squamata > Lacertidae > Podarcis > Podarcis melisellensis. The sequence goes on from NC_138529.1 coordinate 96,077,140, forward strand.
ATCATTCCAAGACCAGGGTGCAGTCTACATCGGGAGCAAGGAAGGGCTTTCATTTGCTAGGATCGGCATGCGATAACCAGGCTGCAAGCGCAGGAGCTGTGTAATAGCTCCGTGCCACTCTTTTGAAAACCCAGCAGGCAAAAGGGAAAAGCCTACCCTTGGAACCTGAAGGAGTCTAATTTGAGGAGTCTTGCGGATTTCTTTCTGCAGCGGTTCTAAGCATCCTTGCCCCTAGTGACCTAATTATGTCACCTGCATGCCGAACGAAAAACTTTGTTCTTAAGCAAGACTGCCACAAGGCTTGTGGGCTTTGTAGCGAAATTCCCCTGTAAATTGGATTTCAACTGCCTGCAGTTGCTGAGAGCTGCTGACTTCATCAGTTTATCTAAGGTTAGGAAGCTCAGCTGGGGTTTTCTGTTTGTTTGCTTGTTTGTTTTTAGTTTTGCAGTTCTCCTGCTCCCTTCCTTTCCAAAAGGCCAAGGAGGCAATGATAAAACCCATTTGTCTTTTTAATCTTTGCCTTGTAATTAGCTCCAAGAAGAGTAGGGACAGAAGATGCCAAACAAGAGCTGCTTCCTTCCCCCACTCTTTAAAAGTTCTTTAAGCCTGTCATGGAGTCTCAGGAGAGAGGGATGAAAAGAAGGGAAGACAATCAGGGACAGAAAAAAAGAATCGCCCAGCAAAATAAAGATTTAAACACGCAAATTTTATTCCGGTCGGAGAGGGAATCCCCACTTGCACTAAATTCCACCTTTTAAAATACAAAATGAACCACTAATAGTTTCGAAGAAGAAACTTCTGATTGTACTTCTCCTTTATTACACACAGCACAAGACCCCAGAGAATTTCATGGTGAGTCTGAAAGGGCTTTTCTATCTGATTTTTATTTAAGAATAAACATTCCTATAAGTATCAAGAGCCCTGTGTTTTTAAGACTTTATGCAGTACAGCTGCTCTGTGGTGCAAAATCTCTTCAGGATGCAAAAGGCCCCTATACTGCCAGCCAGCATGACCATGTACTTCATAGTGAATGTCTTGGAACACCCAATCCATATCATTGATATCCTGGCACAGCAAGCCTTAATTAAAATCTCCATGTGTTAACTAGCTTGAACGGTTTGTTCTGTGGGTTGAAGGATCCAACACAAAATTTTGAGAGATTTTTGTGTGTATTTAAGAGGAGCACTGCCATCAGAATCCAGTCAGGTAACAACTTTTTTAGGACTAACCCATAACGTCACAAAATAGTGAGCAAACTTTTGATCACTTCAGACCTCAGCATCAATGTCTGTGATGTAGGGGGATGGTTTGGTGTTGAAGACATAAAGTCTGCACTTATTCACAATTTCCTGTGAAATGTATTGTAGTAGTAGTAGTAGTAGTAGTAGTAGTACTAATACTAATACTAATACTAATACTAATACTAATACTGTAATGATAATTTATTCCCCGCCACTCTGGGCAGCTCCCAACAGAATATTAAAAATACTGTACAACAAAGCATCACACATTAAAAACTTCCCTAAACAGGGCTGCTTTCATATGTCTTCTAAAAGTCAGATAGTTGTTTATTTCCTTGACATCTGATGGGAGGATGGGTGCCACTACTGAGAAGGCCCTCCAGCCTGGTTCCTTGTAACCTCACATTATTGTTTTTAAACATTTTTAACCCGCCCTGGTGTTCTGAACAAAGAAAGGCAGGATAAAAATTGGCTCGCAAAACAATTGAGTACATACATACATACGGATAGTGGGAGATAAATTCCTAGCCCAGGACATTAGATCTTTCACAAACAGGCTGAAATCCTGACATATCATTTAAAGAACAATAACGCAAGCAGGTTTCGTAGGGTTTATCTTACCAAATATTATGGTATGCTTGTGTTTGTTTTAGATTGTGTTGTAGATTGTGTTGAGATTGTGTTTCCTTGTAAAAGTGCTAAATACATTTACAAAAACACCTTCAGGTTTCATTGTTACAGTGCAGTTGTGCAGTTTGGGGTGAGGAGGGAGACATAATCTATCAATGGCTATTAGTCAAAATGGCTATGTGGAACTTCCACGGTCACCGAATATTAGTTTCTTGGAAGCCCATTGCTCTGTCCCAGCTCCTGACAACCTAGCAGTTCGAAAGCACACCAGGGCAAGTAGATAAATAGGTACGGCTGTGGTGGGAAGGTAAATGGTGTTTCCGTGTGCTCGGGTTTCCATCATGGTTTTCTGTTCTGCCAGAAGCAGTTTAGTCATGCTGGCCACATGACCAGGAAAGCTGTCTGTGGACAAACGCCAGCTCCTTCGGCCTAAAGTGAGATCCATAGTCAAGTTTGACTGGGCTTAACTGTCCAGGGGTCCTTTACCTTTACTTTTACCTTGGAATCAGCAGAGAAAGTGGCAAGGGTCTATTGCCTTTAAATTCTGTTATTGGCCTTACGGGGGCGGCAAATTATTATTACAGTGGTACCTCGGGTTAAGTACTTAATTCATTCCGGAAGTCCGTTCTTAACCTGAAACTGTTCTTAACCTGAAGCACCACTTTAGCTAATGGGGCCTTCTGCTGCTGCCGCTTCACCGGAACACAATTTCTGTTCTCATCCTGAAGCAAAGTTCTTAACCTGAAACACTATTTCTGGGTTCGTGGAGTCTGTAACCTGAAGCATATGTAACCTGAGGTACCACAGTATTCATTTCATTTTTATTTCATTTTTAGGAAACATTTCATTTTTAGGGGAAAATCTCCAGTGTGTTTAAACAACACATTAAAACAATCCAGAATAAAATGTTGCTGAATAACGTCAAATATAAAAGATACATTCAAAGCAACATAATTAACAGGAAGCTAAAATGTTACGTTAAAGATTTCAAAATAAAACCTTGCAAGGGAGGTCAGCTACACAGTACACATTTAACGTGCGCCTCCCTAGGCGCCCACTGGAGACAGGCAAATGCCCACAGCAGAAGCAAGCTTCTGGATCAGACAAACCTTTGGCCTAGGAGGGCTCTTACTCCTTGAGAAGGGACTCATGCAGCTAGACAAATTACCTCTGTTGGGGATGCCACCATACTGTGAGCTCAGTGCATCGCATGTGCACACAACCGACACTATTTGCCAGTTGCCACTTATGAAGAAGCAAGGGCTTAAAAATGCACAGATGTCTGCTGGGTAACATTAACCTCGTTCAGTCTCTGTGCTGAATAATTAAAATAAACTATCTAGCCTTAAACTATATGTATATAGACTGTTAGCAGAAGTCATTATTAGTACACTGTCCTGCCACGCTGGCGTAAACCTTTCTGGACCTCAGCATGCCTGATTAAATATTTAGCGAATATTGTTCTACCATAAAATTAACAGTTTTCCTCTCCTTCTTTCCTGCAACTGGTAGTCTCCAAAGTCCTTTTAATCCTTAAATACTGGCATCTCTGTGTATGTGTGTGTGAAAGCCAATTTGGAACAACATGTCACACTGAAAAGGTAAGAGTGGCCTTGACTGTCAGGAGCAGACAGCAGGTCTTGTCCACTAACCTAGTTATGTCTGTGAGTGCATCCCTTTATTTTCCCCAAATCGGTGAATGGATGGCATTCATGCCTAAATGGAAAAGTGAAGTCTATCCTCTATCTTTTAACATTGAAGTCCTTTCCACATGGTCTAGAAAATGTACAATGAGTGCATGGAATATCAGCTGTGGTCTCCACCCATCGTATCTTCATGCTTAGAGGCTTTGTGTGCATAGCGCAGGCATGTTCAGGTTATAGATATAGTTGTTACTGCATACTGTCTTTGAAATATTTTGTTGTAAACACCCCAGGGAATGTGTATTTGTAGATAGCTACATACATAAAACTAATAAATAATGTGTGATAGCCAAAGTGAGTCGTCCTCAAAGTAGACCCATTGAAATCGGTGGGCTTAAGTTATACATGTTAATTTCAGTAGGTCTACTCTATGACTTAGATGGAAATCACAACAACAACAACAACAACAACAACAACAACAACGATAGCCTCTCAGAACATTTCTTGGGAGAGGAATTGCATTGCATTGACTATCTATGATTTATAATTTATTCTCTGCCTTTTTCTCTTTCTTCTTCTTTTTTGTACCACAGCATTTCCCCTGCATTATTTTCATGCACTCTGATAACTGGCCAATATATCTCCTGTGGTGGCTGGTTCCACTTAATCATCTGGGATTCACCGTGGTATTGAAAATGGTTTTGTAGATTCGGTGTTTGATGGGAGAAAAGGTTCCTCTTTTGGGCACCATTGCGGTTCTGCTCAATCTATTTCCCTGTGTGTGTGTCATCATGGCAGAAGAACCTGAGGCAATTGCATGGTAGATTCTTTGCTTTTTCTTGTGTAGTGACAATTCTAATTTTATCTCTGCACTCCTGGAATGTATTAGAGTGAAAATTGACATTAAAGGATGCAGCAGAAGGAACTGAAATGAATATAACTCGACTAGCCTGTGGCAAAGATCTGTACCTGTGCAGACTAGCTAGCTTCTGACACATCCATGTCATGAGGGGAAGTAGGAGGGAATGGCTGAGGTATTTATTCATTTTCTCTCTCTGTGAGAACACAGTAATTTAGGGGTAGGCCACAAGAAGGCTTCATCTTTGAAGGCTGCGCTCACAGGTTTATTGTTTGTCATGATTAGATCCCCAAATATCCATTGAAGGTGTTTGACACTTTGCCAGACTAGATCCATATCCTCTTTTGAGCCCTAATGTAATTTTAAATGTTGATCATTGGCATAATATTTATTCAATCCTTGTATAATATATAGAAAATTATTTCAGGCCAGTCTTAAATGCCAGCATAGGGAGACAGATGATTGTAGCACTGGACCTATGGGCACATTACATTCTTTTATGTGGAAAGACGTTTTGAGTGTACACCTTAAAATACAAAGTGTGAATGTGACAAGCACATACACAAATGTCCCTTCAGCTATTGTTACACCTCCATTGGCTGGTGGCTTATATTTTATCTTTCTTTTGAGGGCCATTCATTTGGTGTTCATATCTTCTTGGGTCAGGAGTTGGGTGGCAGGAAATGAACTGCTATGTCTGTAATTTCACAACTCCAGTAAGTCTCCGGAAGACTTGTGTTGTACAGGGAATGTGTCAGTTGTGATTGGTTGCAGGTGCCTTGATTTTTACACCCAGCACCACTTTGTTTAAAGTTTCCATCTGTTTCCGGGCTATGGGTGCACATAAAACAGAGAAGGACTAGCAAAGAGAAGTTTTGTGCTAACTCTCATCTGTAAAAGTCTGACTCTCCACTCCCGTAAACAACCCGAGGGGCATGTGGGGTTAATGACAGTTCGGCAGTGACAGGCTCCACCCTGGCAGTAAATTCAATGCAGCTTTTCTTCCACCATCTCTTCTTCCATACAAATTTGACTTCAAAAACGCTGACGTGTGCTAGAACTTTAGAAGAGCTTTGCTGGATCAAGGCAAAGGCCCTTCTAGTCAAGTATCCTGTTTTTACAGTGGCTAGATGACAGTGGGACACGGGTGGCGCTGTGGGTTAAACCACAGAGCCTAGGACTTGCCGATCAGAAGGTTGGTGGTTCAAATCCGCACGATGGGGTGAGCTCCTGTTGCTCGGTCCCTGCTCCTGCCAACCTAGCAGTTCGAAAGCACGTCAAAATGGAAGTAGATAAATAGGTACCACTCCGGCGGGAAGGTAAATGGCGTTTCTGTGCGCTGCTCTGGTTTGCCAGAAGCGGCTTAGTCATGCTGGCCACATGACCCAGAAGCTGTACGCCGGCTCCCTTGGCCAATAAAATGAGATGAGCGCTGCAACCCCAGAGTCGGTCACGATTGGACCTACCGTAATGGTCAGGGGTCCCTTTACCTTTTTAACTAGATGACAACAGGAAGCTGATAAGGAAGATCTCCCCACTTACAGTTCCAGGCAACTCGCATTCAGAGAAACATCTTTAGCTCAAGCTGCCCATCGAGGTTTCAAAGTTAAGTGAAGAACATGACATATCTTGTTTTCCTGCTTTGGTCAAGCATTTTGTGTGTTAGCCGTGCTGGTAATACACGCAGTTATCTTTCTGGACGCTGTTCAAATAAGGCCGTTTCCTGGAACTTACATATTTATGATAACCTCAGGCCATCTGCTGATCTGCCACCAATCTCACAACCCAGATAAATATATATATATATCTAACAAGAGCCTTTCTTATCATGAAAACACTATTTCTAATAATATGTCTTATATGCATGAGGTTTTTTTGTTAAATGAAATGAACACTTTTTAATCTCTTCACACCCAAATCCAAGCTTGGGGATGGGAATGAAAACTATCAAATTCTTTTCTTGGTCTGTGCAACATAAACAAGCTGATAAACAATATGTAAATGAAGATGTTTTAAGGCACTGCACATGCATGTGTGTGTGTGTATATATGTATAAATTATATAAAAATTAGGCATCATGTAAAAAGTCTTGAGAAAGCTATTACTTTTAAGCCAGACATGGTCTTTAAGTTGACTGATAAAAATATATGCAATAATGTTAATGGGGTTTTGAAGCTTTAAGAAAAATAAATGACTTCTGCTTTTAGATTATGAATAGTAAAAATATGACAGAAGCTGTAGCACTTACTACACACCAGTTCTAAATATTTGACAGCGTGTCTGTCTTTGGGGTATAGTATAGCATCTCTACAATATTAATATGAAATAATTAGTGCATTATAATTAGTGCAACTACAACACAATGGTTAGTGCATCCTATCTTAAGCATTGATGCTGCAAGTTAGGAGATGTAGCGAGTTTGGAGATCAAGGCCTAAAAAGATATTTTCTAACATATTGAAAAAGAATGTGACTTAAGATATAATAGCTCTCTTTCTCACTCTGCATGGGTGTGCGTATATATTTGTGTGTGTATGTATGTGAATAAACAATACAGTGGTGCCTGGGGTTACAAACTTAATTCATTCCAGAGGTCCGTTCTTAACCTGAAACTTTTCTTAACTTGAGACACCACTTTAGCTAATGGGGCCTCCCACTGCGGCACGATTTCTGTTCTCATCCTGAAGCAAAGTTCTTAACCCGAGGTACTATTTCTGGGTTAGCAGCATCTGTAACCTGAAGCGTCTGTAACCTGAAGCATCTGTAACCCAAGGTACCACTGCGTCCTGCCATGCCCATCAATCTTGAAAATGTCTATCAATCTTGAAAAGCTTGAAAGACGCACAAATGTGGGATACTGTCACCTCTCTTGAATGTGTGATGTACACAATACATGGGAGTAGTGCTTCATCTGATATACCTCAAGTGGAGGACTGACTGATTAGTTGAAGCTTTGGCACTGATGGAAGCTATAGCTGTTTTCATAACTTGGGCTGTGAATCTTTGGATGCAGGGCTGGGAAACGTTCACATCTCCTCCTTCCCACCACGTGGATAAGGATGTGGTTGGAAACTGTACCGCTGGAGTCATCTTCATGGCCAGGCTGCCAATACCTTGGCAGCACCATCAAAGCAGGTGCACAGGCATCCAATAGAAAGAATGTAAAGCTCTCTGTTGCCCAGGAGTAAGAGAAACAGAGAAGCCTGCAAGATGCAGGCAGGGAAGAAGGTGTGGAGAAAAGAAAGTCCTTTCTTAGACTGGGTGATGGGACTGAGTGGCGGACAGTTTGGTCACTGCCTTCTAAGACTTCATGTCATTCATGTCAATCTCAGTAGCCCTCTTCAGTACAGTGCAGTGTGTGTGTGTGTGTGTGTGTGTGTGTGTGTGTGCGCACACACACACACACACACATACCATAATTATTTGGGGATAGTAAACCACAGAGCCTAGGACTTGCTGATCAGAAGGTCAGCGGTTCGAATCCCCGCGACGGGGTGAGCTCCCATTGTTCGGTCCCAGCTCCTGCCAACCTAGCAGTTCAAAAGCACACCAGTACAAGTAGATAAATAGGTACTGCTCCAGTGGGAAGGTAAATGGCCTTTCCGCCATTCTGGTTTCACCAGAAGTGGCTTAGTCATGCTGGCCACATGACCCAGAAGCTGTCTGTGGACAAACACTGACTCCCTTGACCTGTAGAGCGAGATGAGAGCCGCAACCCCAGAGTCGTTCGCGACTGGACCTAACGGTTAGGGGTACCTTTACCTTTTAAATAACTTGCAGAGCCTACACAAATAGAGAAGGCTCCCTGCATCATATTTTCAGCCTTCAACTTGTGGAGATGAGGGCATGTGGTGGGGCTGGGGCAATGGATTCATTCTCAAGACTCTGCCTCATACCACAGCATGTGGGTTTATGTGCACATTAAGCTGTACACCCAAATAAATCAGAGGTCCAGCTCCAATGGATGTGATTCCATTGCTTTCTCCGCATTCAGTCAACATGTGGAAGGAAAGCGTGAACAGGGCTAGAGTGGCCTTCCTCACACTTCTGGATTCCCAGGACAACAGGCGTTTGGAGCAGCTTCTCGTTTTCTGGATGATGTGTTGGACCAGGATGGTTTCCCCCTTGCCATGATGTCTTGGAAGGAAGAGGCTATGACCTCTCAGTGGCCCTTGATCCTCTGGCAGGTGGCAGGAGTTGGAGTGCCCTTCTTCTTGCTTCTCCAGTTCCCAGGGCAAACTATGTGTTAAAGTCTATCATTTGTTATTCATTCATAATTGGGAACTAGTCTATCATTTGTTATTCATTCATAATTGGGAACTAACACATGGAAGTAGCTAAGCTACCTTTGCAATACTTTTATGGCCTGAAGATTCCTGTGGCTTTGAGAAGCATTTCTGCCATATTAACAAGAACTTGTTATTCCTTAACGAGGCAATCCAAGATAAGCTTCTAAATAAGCGAAATACTTATTTGTGTGGAGAATAGCCATTTTAATTAGATATTTCTAGAGACAGAGGAATAATGTCCATTGTATCAGGTCACCTTTAATCACATTCAGGAAGAGGTGTTCGTAAAGCTTGAGGCAACCCAAGCAGGGCAATGTGTATATTAATGTTCTGCTTCTACATGCCAATTTCTTAACTCCTGCAGCTGTTCCAGAAAAGCACTGTCCCTTTTGGCCCTTTTGGCCTCATTCTTGTGCCCCATCTATTTAATGACCCTTCTCATTCGTCTCTATCCCTTCTGTTGGTCACAACAGGGTTTTGGGGGGTGAGGGTGGGGAATCCACCCAGTGAGAGAACCTGTTGATTTGAAGGGAACGCAGTGGATGTAGCCTACCTTCATTTCAGCAAGGCATTTGACAAGGTGCCTCATGATATTCTTGTAAAGAAGCTGGTAAAATGCGGTCTTGACTATGCTACCACTCAGTGGATTTGTAACTGGCTGACTGACCAAACCCAAAGGGTGCTCATCAATGGTTCCTCTTCATCCTGGAGAAGAGTGACTAGTGGGTTCTGTCTTGGGCCCGGTCTTATTCAACATCTTTATCAACGACTTGGATGAAGGACTCAAGGGCATCCTGATCAAATTTGCAGATGACACTAAACTGGGAGGGGTGGCTAACACCCCAGAGGACAGGATCACACTTCAAAATGACCTTGACAGATTAGAGAACTGGGCCAAAACAAACAAGATGAATTTTAACAGGGGGAAATGTAAAGTATTGCACTTGGGCAAAAAAAAAGAGAGAGGCACAAATACAAGATGGGTGACACCTGGCTTGAGAGCAGTACATGTGAAAAGGATCTAGGAGTCTTGGTTGACCACAAACTTGACATGAGCCAACAGTGTGACGCGGCAGCTAAAAAAGCCAATGCAATTCTGGGCTGCATCAATAGGAGTATAGCATCTAGATCAAGGGAAGTAATAGTGCCACTGTATTCTGCTCTGGTAAGACCTCACTTGGAGTACTGTGTCCAGTTCTGGGCACCACAGTTCAAGAAGGACACTGACAAACTGGAACGTGTCCAGAGGAGGGCAACCAAAATGGTCAAAGGCCTGGAAACGATGTCTTATGAGGAACGGCTAAGGGACCTGGGCATGTTTAGCCTGGAGAAGAGGAGGTTAAGGGGTGATATGATAACCATGTTCAAATATATAAAAGGATGTCACATAGAGGAGGGAGAAAGGTTGTTTTCTGCTGCTCCAGAGAAGCGGACACAGAGCAATGGATCCAAACTACAAGAAAGAAGATTCCACCTAAACATTAGGAAGAACTTCCTGACAGTAAGAGCTGTTCGACAGTGGAATTTGCTGCCAAGGAGTGTGATTGAGTCTCCTTCTTTGGAGGTCTTTAAGCAGAGGCTTGACAACCATATGTCAGGAGTGCTCTGATGGTGTTTCCTGCTTGGCAGGGGGTTGGACTTGATGGCCCTTGTGGTCTCTTCCAACTCTATGATTCTATGATTTCAAGGGAAACCAAAGGTTCCTCAAACCTGAGGAACTCCTCTTAACATTTAGCCACCAGTCTAGCTTTAGGTTGATGTACTGTCTTTCACCTTTCTTTTATTTGTGTGTATCAAAGAAGGATATCAGGATCTTTTGATTCTGATAAACAAAGAACATTTCTATGTTGCATCTGAACTGTGGTTTTAATGCTAGTGACTGAGAACACACCAGGATTGTGCTGTGGTTTCAGTGATAGGGAGCTATAGTTTGTTTAAACATGGGTTTACTTCCTGTGGACAAAAACAAAGAGGTAGCAACAGGAGGGAGAAGTATGCAAACCTAGTGCTCATGCAAGCACAGAGCAAGAAACCATGGTTTCCTGCTATGTCAGAACTAGGCCACCAACTAGGAGCCATTGATAGACTTCTACCTTCTCTTGCTGTTGTTCATCTGTGACTGGTTTTCAGAGGCATGGGTCCTTTGGTCTTGGAAGTGGTGTACAGGCATTATGACTTGCAGTAATTGATAGCCTTTTCCTCCACAAATAGCTCTCTTTTTAGAGCCATCTAAGCCAGAGGCCATCACCACATCTTGTGGCAGTGAATTCTGTAATTCGCCTCAGGCGCTTCTCTTCTCACCTAAATTACTGGTACCTGAAGTTCTTTGTAAGGATTTCTGTCTAATATGCATGTGTTAGATTGAATGGATTTTCAGAGGAGGAGGAAATAGGTCTGTGCCCTTGTCAACCTGAGAAAAATAATTTAGTTTCTTCCAAGGTATCACCATTATAAGCAATATTGTGATTCTAAAACTTGTCCTTATTTTTTAAAATCATTTTTATACCACTCTTGATTTAAGAACAAACAAAACCAAGATGGTTTGCAGCACCATAGTATGGAACATGCTCCCTGCTGGCTTTTGTTTAAACAGGCACTCCCTTGAACTGAGCCTCCTGTTTTAATTGCTATGTTGTTTCAGCTGGATTGTTTTATTGCCTATTTTAATTAGGGGTGTTCATATTTTAATGTTTGCGTAACTGTTTTTTATACTTTGTTAACCATCTAGAAGCCTGTTTCGCAATAAGTGGAATGAATATATAACAACAACAATAAATATAAAAATCCAATAATTACAGTAAATACTGCAACAGCTGCAGTAGCTGGACAATTCTCAGTAGCTTATTATTGAAGGCCTAGTTGAATAAATGCATTTTTAGGAGGTGCCAGAAACTCAGCAGAGTTAGCACCTGCCTTATTTCAAGGCGGAGATGATTCCACAAGCCAGCTGCCACAGCACAAAGCCCTGCCCCACAGATGGAAAGTCAAATGGACTCCTGCAGGCTGTGACACAGCCAGGAGGGCCCAGTATACCTGAAGGAGCATTTCCACCCCCATCGTTCTGCCCAGACACTGAGGTCCAGTGCTGAGGGCCTTCTGGCGGTTCCCTCGCTGCGAGAAGCAAAGTTACAGGGAACCAGGCAGAGGGCCTTCTCGGTAATGGTGCCTGCCCTGTGGAACACCCTCCCATCAGATGTCAAAGAAATAAACAACTATCTGACGTTTAGAAGACATCTGAAGGCAGCCCTGTTTAGGGAAGTTTAAAATTATTGATGTTTTAATGTACTTTTAATTTTTTGCTGGAAGCCACCCAGAGTGGCTGGGGAAACCTAGCCAGATGGGTGGGGTAAAAATATGTTGTTGTTGTTGTTGTTGTTGTTGTTGTTGTTGTTGTTGTTATCCTGAGGTCTCACAAATCAGGCAGGTGTGTATGGGAACAGGGGCTCCTTAAAGTAACCAGGTTGCAAATTGTTTTAGGACTTATCAGTGACAGAACCTTAAACCTGGTCGAGTAGCAAGTTGGCAGCTAGTGCTGTTCTTTGAATGTCACCTGTTCACAATGCTGCTCCAGTTAACAGTTAAACTGCTGGGTTTACCTCAGGCTGCAGCTTCCAGATCAACCTTAATTTATACCAGCCATTCTAGAAGGGTGGTTTATAAACTATAGGTGAAGTTAAATTTCTCACACACCCCTCCCAAAAATATGCTCCTCAAAAATTTGTAGAATTTTTGCTTTTCATTTAACATTGCGATGGTATTGAGCTTTTTACAGCAATTGATGGCTAACAATTTATGAAGTTTTGATCCATGCCAGATCAAAGGAATTCAAGACGTGCATGTCTGAAGCTCTTTGTTTTGAGGATAACATTTCACATTTCTGGTTTGAATTCAAATTCCCAAGGCAAAGTGAAATTTCACATCAACATTTTATGTGATGCAGTTGGGTGAATTTACTTGGATTACTTGTGCATTTGTCTCTGGTTAGAACTGATTAGTTTTTCAGGAGGGTTCTGCCTCCATGGTCGGAAGCCAGCGAGGAGGCTAGGGGAAAATTAGCTGTGGGGTCTCAGAGCGGGTAATCTTCATAAAAAGGGGAGGGGGAGGGAAGGAAGAGGAATAAAAGATCAGGCTGAGTTCAAATTAAAGGCCAGGCGGAATAGCTCTGTCTTACGGGCCCGACGGAAGGAAGTTAAATCCTGCAGGGCCCTGGTCTCATGGGACAGAGCATTCCACCAGGTTGGAGCCATCACTGAGAAGGCCCTGGCCCTGGTGGAGGATAGTCTGACTTCCTTAGGGCCTGGGACCTCTAAACTATGGTTATTCATGGACCTTAAGGTCCTCTGAGGGGCATACCAGGAGAGGCAGTCCCGTAAATGTTTGTGGAGTTATACTGCGGAATACTGTTTGCCTGTGGCAAACTGTATCCCTTACCCCTTAAAAATATTGCTTTTCAAAATCTCTCTCTTTACACATGCAGAAGAGAGCCCTAGGTAGGTTGGTTACATGGAAAGGAAGCCTTTCAGCTGCTCTGCGCTTTGCTCCAGAAGTGGCTAAGCTGTGGCCTGTCAAATTGTTGTTGGACCACTGCCCCCATTGGCTGGCCAGCTTGCCCCATGGTCCTTGGACTACAGCTCCCATCATCTGGAAGGTGGTGGACTTTCCTTCACTGGAAGTTTTTTAACAGAGGTTGGATGGTCATCTGTTAGAGATTCTTTAACTGTCCTTCCTGCATTGCAGGGGGCTGGACTAGATAACCCTTGAGGTCCCTTCCCGCTCTACAATTCTATGATTCTGTCCCGGACCACTGGTCATGCAGAGCACAGGTTAACAACGCCTGCTTTTAACCCCAAAGAGGAACAGCTGGTTGTGACCTTTGGATGCCAGTGTGGTGTAGTGGTTAAGAGCGGTAGTCTTGTAATCTGGGGAACCGGGTTCGAGTCTCCGCTCCTCCACATGCAGCTGCTGGGTGACCTTGGGCCAGTCACACTTCTCTGAAGTCTCTCAGCCCCACTCACCTCACAGAGTGTTTGTTGTGGGGGAGGAAGGGAAAGGAGATTGTGAGCTGCTTTGAGACTCCTGAAGAGGAGTGAAAGGCGGGATATCAAATCCAAACTCTTCTTCTTCTTGATGTCATCGGATCAGGTCCTTGTCCAGGAGCAAATACAGGAACCCTGTAACTTTGGCCAGTTTTAAAATTAAACTTCAGAGCCATATAACATTACAACACAGGATTCTAATATAAGCCTGTGAGAAACTGTGGGCTGCTTTTATGATTCTTGCAGCATTATCTGTCTCTGATGATGATTTTATGTAGCTCTTGATTCATGGCTGCAGAATGGGATCCAGTGGAATGTAAAATGCCAGTTATGTTTTGAAAGCCGTAATTCAAGAGCGGCAATAAAGGAGAAAGGTTCGTTTCCTCTCCGCTTGCATCTTCACACATGGGCCTGCATGAAAAGGAATATATAAGCATTCAGTCTTCGAATAGCCATGCAAGCAAGGTGGCAATATTAAACCTTTGAAAGTATTCTTTCAGATTTCTTTTTTTAAAAAAAGTTTTTGGGCTGTTTAGACTTTATGGGTCATTATTTTATGGTAAACAAGTGGATTTTTAAACTTGGAACAGTTGGGATATTGTTCTCATCCGTTTCGTCTGAACAAGCCCAAGACAATTGTGAAAAGCGATGTAAGGCCTGCTATAAAAATGAGCAAAACTCTGAAAGTAATTAAACAGCATTTTCAAGGCCGAAGGGCTTTCTGGAGGATTAATGACTAGCTGAGAAGCACTTGATAGCCTCCACCCAGGACATTAAGCCAGCCTGATTGCTTGAAACATCTTCCGGCAGTCCAGTCATCTTAGATTTTAATGCATGCCTCTCATATTAAAATGTCATTTCTTGTTTCCAGACAAAGTAGATTGCTCTCGACGAAGCCACCTCTGCCGCCTTTGCAGTTCTATAAAATGCATTTGCAGATTATCACATCGTTCTTGATGAACGAGGAGGGAGAGAGAGCAGTTGCTCATGTTGTTCCTCTTGAGAAATCAAGAATAACTATGGGCTCCCTTGCGCTGATCTTTGCTACCATTCATCTTGATTTGGTGCGACTTTAGCCCACATTTTTTTTGCCCGCAGTGTCTGCACAAGAAGCACATCTCGGAGGTGGCGTGTTCCATTACGAATTCCATTATGAATTCAATTATTCTCGAAAGAATCCCATTTTGAGAAGAGATCAAATCAAACTTCTAGTGTTACAAAGTATGCACTGAATTATCTTTTTAATTAATACTGGGACTTCTGTGGCTCAGTCATGTCCTTGTGCCCTCCCTCAAAAGCATTTGTCAACTCCCCTTATACAAAAGGCAATGCATGTACTCAGATGAGCCAATGTTCCACTGGTTTGTTTATAGATAATACTCAATTCATCTCTTGATCCTTCTGTCCCAGGACTTTTTAAATGGATGATTTGCAGGGTTAAATAGCAGAGTGGCCCTTTAATGCACCATCATCATCATCATCATCATCATCATCAATAAATAAATTTATAGACTGATTTATGGCATAAAGCTGTAGGAAGAGATTTACAGGGTGAAAATAGAATAAAACACAGAAACACAAACTCTAAGAACAATAAAGTCTATGCAACAAATTATAACCCAATAAAGCCATCCATACAAATATTTCATCAAATATAAAATTGATCTTCCATAAATGACTGGGTTATACCTTACAGAAAGCCTTCCTAAACAAAAATGTCTTTAGTGGGCACCTAAACACCACCATGCTAGGTGCCTGTCTAATTTAGGCTGGTAGCAGATTCCAAAGAGCTGGAACTGAGATACTGATTGAAAGCCCAGTTTTTAACACAAGCAACATTCACCTCAAGGGCAATGTCCCATATCATGGGCAAGGCAGTCTCCTAGATACTGTACCTGATTCCAAATTTATGGCTTTAAATGGGCTCAAGAGTAGAGCTGAGTGGAATGAACTGAGAGGCAGTGGGGACAAAATGAAGGGGATTTAATAATGGATGTATGGCTCAGGATAGAAAGAAACGGGATCATAAAGTGGCTAGGACTCCTTTCTCAGGTGAATACAAAAAGATTTCAGATGAAGTTCTACTGTGGTGGTGGAGGAGAGAACTAGAAGCAAGTGAACCATTTTATCCAGAACTTCCATTGGCAAAATGGAAGTGAGGGTGGATGAGGGCTTTCATGCTTCTCCACCTGTTTTGCAGGTTAAAAAATAATCAGGGAAAATCTCTGTCCAGTTTGGGGACATGTGTGGCTGATCTAAACCATTCCTTCTGATCCAAACCATTTCCTGGTCTTTCCCTGGTATACCCCTGAACCACCCTGATGCCCCCCATTTCCTTGATTCCTACCAAGATCAGAGCTTGGGCATTTGCCAAGACAAGGCAAGTGAGGTCTCTGAGGCAACAGAAGAGACGTACCAGACATTTCATCTCCCTTTCCGGTGGTGGAACTCACTCCCTGATGTTGTAAAGAGAGATCCAATATATTTTTGGGTTCAGGACATCCAGAAGCCCTAGTTTTGCAGCATAAATTTGGTTTGTGCTTCTAAAGGAAAGAGATTTGGTGGCCTTAGAGAGAGGTATGTGAACAAATTGGTTATGGTCACTTAGGGGGTAGAGGATACAAACCATAGAGGTTTCAGCTTATATGATTGCCTTCTGGAATGCTGTATCCATCCCAGAGCTTTAGGGATAGGGGCAAGTATAAAACCAAACTAAACACATTAACAGATTCAGAATCATAAGAAATGCATAAGGGCTTAATGGTGAAACTACGTACCAAAGAGCCCTGCACCCTTCATACCTGATCTTTTAGAGTAAATATTAGGACCAAAGAGATTAGTAAAAACACCTAAAAAATACCTGCTTAAAAAGCAGAGATATCACCTTGCCAACAAAGGTCCATATAGTTAAAGCTATGGTTTCCCCAGTAGTGATGTATGGAAGTGAGAGCTGGACCATGAACTGCAAGAAGATCAAATCTATCCATTCTTAAGGAAATCAGCCCTGAGTGCTCACTGGAAGGACAGATCGTGAAGCTGAGACTCCAATACTTTGGCCACCTCATGAGAAGAGAAGACTCCCTGGAAAAGACTCTGATGTTGGGAAAGATTGAGGGCACAAGGAGAAGGGGACGACAGAGGACGAGATGGTTGGACAGTGTTCACGAAGCTACGAACATGAGTTTGACCAAACTGTGGGAGGCAGTGGAAGACAGGAGTGCTTGGCGTGCTCTGGTCCATGGGGTCACGAAGAGTCAGACACAACTAAACAAATCATGACACTTAACTCTATTCAGAATTGCATTGTTACCTGTATACAGTAATGTCCAAGATGAATCAAACTGAACCCTTAAAATAAGGGCATTGGAACCTTGAAATAAGATCACAAAACATTGTAGGAATGGATGTCACATGTACAGGACATATTTTGGAACTGGGCCAGCTCCCGGCACCCTGACAAAAGAGATACCTACTTGTGTATTAAGTTCTAGCTGACCTAAGCTGGCAGAGATGTCCTTAGTTTTATTTTTCATTTCTTATGGGTCACTTCCCACCCAATTTCTATTTGTATACAACAAGTCTACACTTTGCCGGCTTGGAGCACCCACTACTGTCAAAGCCGCTTTGATTAATCGACCACTCCAATCCAGTGCTGTGCTCCTTTTCTTGGTGAAGCTTTTGGCTCGTATCTGATCTAAGGTCACCCACGCTACTTATTTTCAGGGGACTTTAATCTCCATACAGATGTGGCCTCTGACACCCACCAAAGAATTTAGTGTGCTGTACAGTCTGCTCCTGTGTTGTCAGCATTTTCCTTTGCTAGTACACATGAAAGGTCATGGTTTTGATTTAGTTAACTTCTTGGGTCTCTCATTACCAGAACTTGAGGTCGCACACCTTGATTTCAAATACACTTCTAGTTTATTGCACCCTTATGATTCCACACCGATAAATTGCTTGTAAGACGCAGGTGGTTTCCTCAGCTTGTCACTTTTCAGCATGAAGGGTAGCAAAGTGGATGGGTATTTGTTTTCCACCTATAATACAAGCACATGGTAAATATAAATAAAATCTCCACACCTTTGTCATGCTAGGAACCTTGTCCCTGTCAAACTGTTCTTTTGTCTTTAAACTCCTTCTTGATATTCTTCCACAAAGATTCTGGACTTCACAGACTCTCCCAGTTCACTAAGTCCTGTTTTCAGCTTACTGGAATGCAGTACAGTGGTACCTCGGGTTAAGTACTTAATTTGTTCTAGAGGTCTGTTCTTACCCTGAAACTATTCTTAACCTGAAGCACCACTTTAGCTAATGGGGCCTCCTGCTGCCACCGCGCCGCCGCTGCACGATTTCTGTTCTCATCCTGAAGCAAAGTTCTTAACCTGAAGCACTATTTCTGGGTTAGCAGCATCTGTAACCTGAAGCGTATGTAACCTGAAGCGTATGTAACCCGAGGTACCACTGTAGTACTGGCACTATAAACTTTTTGAGTTCCACTGTGCCATTTAAGAGGTTAATCAAGAACACACTGTCTTCCACCCAATTTTAAGGACTTTATTCTTCAACATGCGAATTTATAGCAAGCGCCTTCCACTTTCTATCCTTCCCTGATATCTCACGGAATTCACTCTCTATGATCTTCTCCATTCCTACTTCTCAGCTCCACTGGCTTGCCGAGTTGTGGCACACTGATTACAAGATGCTTTGAGGCTATTCATGAGCTGGTCTCTCCTGCAGTAAAGCTGTGCCATTCAAAGAAAGAGCTGGAAGCTTTTGTTGCTTGGGAAACGATTGGGTGTCAAATGGGCGGGAGAGGAAACCCACCAGCTTTCTTTTCTGTTCATTCTTTTTGAAACGCTCTGCCTTGGAGCACTTGACTGCAGGCTGCAAAACAGGTAGCCGACATTGGCAGCTAGCCTGTTTGCTGAACGGATGGCTTTTGGCATTCAAAGGTTGTAAGCAGTTACTCCAGATCCAGAACAGGGCCTTTTTGAAATCTGAACATGGGTGAGACAAAGGCATGAAGAGCGATTGTGCTGACTCTGGGCTTGCTCACTACAACCAAGTATCAAAGATTGAACATGAAAAAATCATCCAACCAGGGGAGACTGCAAATTATGACAGCTTGATAGCCACGCGCTAGCTTTTACTAGCCCGCCATGACAATGAGTGACTCTAGAGCTCCCAGCTGAGCAGTGCTCATTTCACCTCCTCATTAATAACCTTTGTAAAACCTTTCTGTTTAGCAGGGCTTTTGGAATACAAATGGTTTTAAGATCCTCCATTGATTTGTGTTTTAACTTGCTTTACTGAACAGTTTTTTTTTTTATCCCTGGACAATGTCTACTTGTTCGAATGGCTGCCTTCCCCCTTTTCGTATTCCTTATAGTAAGTTTGTTGTTGTTTCCTTGAGTTTTTAAAGGAGAGATAGAAATGTTTTAACTAAATGAAAAGAGAGCCAGAAATGAAACATTTCCCCATGGGGAATTACTCTATCCCTTTAACCATTTTGCTTGCCTTTTCCTGCACCATTCCCAGCTCAAAAATATTCTTTTTGAGATGAAGCAAGCAGAACTGTTTGCAGTGTTCAAAGTGTAATTAAACCATGGATTTGTGTAGAGGCATTACAATAGCACCAGTTTTATTCTTCCCCCCTTTCCTAATGACTCCTGGCATGGGGTTTGCCTTTTCTGCATCTGCCACAGGCCGAATCAACATTGTTGTCAAGCTGTCCTCCACAGCTCCACACACTGGATTATGTTTCCATTGAGTTATCCGTTACTACCCCAAGATTTTGGTCTATCGTCACCAGTTCAGAGCCTGCTAGTATGTAGCTAAAGTTGGGTTTGTTTCTTTGTGGTCCCTACTTTACTCTTACTAACACTGAACCATATTTCCCTTTGGATTGACCATTTCCCCAGTTTGGAGAGATCCTTTTGGAGTGTTTTGAACTCCTTTTTGTTTTTAATGCCCTGAATAATTTGGTAGCATCAAACTTAGCCATCTCACTGTTCACCTCTGAATCTAGGTTATTCCTGAGCAAGTTGAAAAGCACCAGTCCCCACAACTTAGCACACCTCCACTGTGACAACTGTATTCCTACCCTCTGCTCCTTGTTCTTTAACCATTGATAAAGTTGAGCTGCCTTTAATAAGTGAGTTTGTCAAAAAGCCTTTTGAAAGCTGGAGGATATAATGTCTGCTAGATCATCTGTATCCACATGCTTGTCAACACTCTCAATGAACTCTGAGAAGTTAGTGAAATGGGACAGAGCTTTGCAGAAGCCATGTTGATTCTTCTCCAGCAAAACTTCTTAGCTCAAGTGATCTGGCTGTGTCTTTACTGAAAATGGAAAAAAAGGTATTTGACAGGGTTTGTGTTGAGTTGGCATGGACGGGCACCTCCTGACAAGCCCAGGGTCTTAGATGGGCCCATCGCCATGCCTACCACCCCCACAATGCCCAGCACTGCTGCTACCTGCAACACCAATACATATCGCCACTGTCAATCATTCACCTCCATCATTCCTACAGGGCTTGGGCTTCATCTGCACTATACAGTGGTACCTCGGATTACAGACACTTCAGGTTACAGACACTTCAGGTTACAGACTCTGCTAACCCAGAAATAGTACCACAGGTTAAGAACTTTGCTTCAAGATGAGAACAGAAATCGCAGCAGCGGGAGGCCCCATTAGCTAAAGTGGTACCTCAGGTTAAGAACAGGTTCAGATTAAGAACGGGCCACCAGAACGAATTAAGTTCTTAACCCAAGGTACCACTGTACATGTAGAGTCGTATCATCCCATTTTAAACAGTCCTGGCTTCTCCCAAAGTACCCTGGGAACTGTTCAGGGTGCTACGAGTTGTTAGCTGACTTCTGTTCCTCCCCACAGAGCTATAATCCCCAGAGTTCTTTGGGAAGAGGGATTGACTGCTGAACCACTTTGAGAATGGCTGTTCTGTGATGGGAATTGGGGGGGTCTCCTACCAACTCTCAGCAGGCTTATCAAACTAAATCTCCCAGGATTCTCTGAGGGACACCACGGCCACTTAAGTGGTATGATACTGCTCTAAGTGTATAGTGCAGATATTACTCAGATTGGTAGACTGGGATGAATTTCTCCAGCCTTTTCCTCACATGTTTCCTTGTACTCTTGTCAATTGAATGCCCTGATAGGACACACCACATGCCATACCGCATATAAGACCCAGCCAATGACATCTTGTTTCCTCCCTTTTGGCACATCTGCAGTTCTCCATTTGTTAGTTTCTCCAGCCGGCTCTCTCCCCCTCCCCACATTACTCTCTGCAGACAGTTGTTTTGAAGTGCCTCTGACTTATGTGAGACCGCAGCTGTCATCTTCCAGCATTCAGCTCTGTGGTGAAGCACAATGCTCCCATTGCTGTAATTTATCTGCACTTTAGCTTTCAATGTGAGTTGTTTCAATTTCATACAATACCTGCCGTAAATTTACCCGGTGCTCAGTGATCATAGTATATATCTGTGTTGATACCAAAATGCATGTGTAGGTATGGTTGGTGCTGGCAGGAGGTGGGGGAGAGCTATTGTCCAAGCGGTGAATCAGTTGAATGGCACATATCTCATAGCCAGGCTTAAGCTTTTCAGTGACCTCTGCAAGCAAACCAAGAACAATGGCTTTACTCAAATTTTGCTTTCAAGGCCTTTCTGAGAGGAGAATAGGAGCAATCAAGAGAATATTTGATTCCACTGGAGAAAAAATAAAAATAAATGATGGTTCAACCAAACTTATCAATGAGCTCCCCAGTCTCTGAGCAGTGAGAGATCCTGAGGATTACAGGATCCAGGATCCAGTTCCCTCGGAATGAAGATCATGGGTATCTTTAGGAAATATGGGGTTTATGGGGTGTTAAGGTAGTACCTCTGGCGGGAGACACACCATGCTCCTTCTGGGGTAGTTTGTCCACCTTTGGTCCCCACCCTACACTCTGCTCTCACCTGTGGCTCCCTAGAAGCTGCCAGCATACTACAGCGAACAAACCCCAGGAAACTGCTTTAACTGGCAGGCTAAATCAGGTGAGGGTAGCCAATGGGTCTCAAACCCTTGGTGATTTAGGGACTTCCCCTGCATACAAAGACAGTCTCTGGCAGACTGAGCAGATGAGACCAATAGTAGGTTCAATGGTCAAGAAGGCAGTTTCTGCACATGTTGTAGAGGGAGGTGAGGGGCAGATGGGGCTTGTCAACCTGGGAGGGTAGCCCATCTAGGAGAAGGAAGACTTTGATCCTAAACCTCTGCCGTCTTGTGGGATATCTTCAGGAGAAGAAAGGGCTAAGGAGTTGGCTCCTTCAAGCAACTCCTGCAGCCAAGCTGGTGCCAAACGTATTGCTCTGCTTTCCTTAGGACTACATCAGTAAGGCTGAGATTGTCTTGTTGACTGTGCAGCCCAGGACCTCCACACACACTGCCCAGGATTGTGTACCGGAGAGGTTACTTTGGTGCTGCTAACACACCAGTTTGACTTCAACTCCAGAGGTACATTCCATTGTCTCTTGAGACAGATGGATGCCAACAACACTATAGCACCTGAGCATAATGCGAACGGCATTAACAACCCCCATAGATCTTGCTTTCCCTTCAGGTATCCATGAGAGCTCCCAATTCAAGTGCAGAGCAAACACATCTCTCTCTGCACCTTCAGCCTGCTTTAAGGACCACATCTAGCAGCAACGCTGGCTATTTATTGTTTTTCTAGAATCTCACAGCCTCCAGCCAAGTGAGGGCAGTGGGGGGTAGTGCCTCCCATCTTTCCTGGAGAGCACCAGAAGTACAGTTCATTCTTTGATATGCTGATGAGCACTTAACTGGCCAGCCAAGCCATTACCTGGAGAAAGGAACTGGTTTGACAAGCTTCTCCTTTTACACTCTACCCTCAGATACAGGATCACAAGGTCTGGATCCAGGATTTCATCCAGACTGACACCCCCACCCCGTATCATATCACAAGCACACTAAGACCCAGTTCGTATGTCTGATGCTGCACTGTTTTTAATATTCAGTTGGAAGCCGCCCAGAGTGGCTGGGGAAACCCAGCCAGATGGGCGGGGTATAAATAATAAATTTATTATTATTATTATTATTATTATTATTATTATTATTATTATTATTATATTAGAAGCTGTGGTTCATATGAGAAGTACAATACAATTTTAGAGAAGTCAGTGAAAGAAGATATACAGCCCAGTTTGTTCAAGTTGCCACGGTGGTGCCATGCAAGTTCCTGCCTTCTTAGCAAGCAGGCCACTATCATAGCATCACGACAAGCACAAATATAGATGTATGGATAATTTCTAACAATGAAATCAGTTCCACTTAAATAGGATCTTCCAAAACTGATACATGATACTGTGTAAGATCTTCTAATCTAGGAAGCACTAATGTTTCATTGTAATTATATTTTCATACCCTTTTTGAGTATCCGGAGGCCCTCATGGATTATGAGGGTCATTAGGACCAGAGGCTCTCAATGTTTCTTTCTTTTTTTAAGTACAGGCATCCCCCCACTTATGTGAGGCTCACGTCTCAGGCCCCCGTGTGCATAAGCGGAATTGTGTAAAGCCTCTAAATACCTATTTTTCTCTGCTCTCCAGCTGTCTCTCCAGTCCAGACCAAAATATATAGAATTTAAGGTCTGGAGATTGCTGGAGGCAGTGCAGGAAAGCAGCTGCTCCTACATTGACTCACATGTCAGCAGTTTAGCAGGGAGGCTGAGTAGCCCAAACAAACCCCACTGCGCCTCTGGTCTCCTTGGGGCTTCCTCTACCCTCAGTGACGTCCTCTTGAGGCTCAGGGGAGAGTCTCCACATGAGCCATGAGGACTTTCCAGCTCTCTCCCACCACTTCCTGGCTTGATTCTGTTTATTCCGCACCCCCAGCACCGCATATATGTGGTCACGTGCGAGTAGAATGTGTGTAAATGGGGTGGTGGTGGTGGCAAATATTGTTATGTGTTCCTCACTTTCCTCATTGGTGGCATCCCAGGGGCACTCTAATAAGTTTAGTTTCCTTTGGAGTGCTGCAAACTTCATTGGGTTGTAGCAACCTTTAAAGCCCTATACGGCCTAGGACCCTCGTACCTACGGGACCGCCTCTCCTGGTATGCCCCACAGAGAAACTTACGGTCTTCAAATAAAAACATCTTGAAGGTCCCAGGCCACAGAGAAGTTAGGCTGGCCTCAACTAGAGCCAGGGCTTTTTCGGCTGTGGCTCCGATCTGGTGGAACGCTCTGTCACTAGAGACTAGGGCCCTGCGGGACTTGACATCTTTCCGCAGGGCCTGCAAGACAGAGCTGTTCCACCAGGCCTTTGGCCAGGGCACAGCCTGACTCCCTCCCTCAGCAATCTTTGTGGAGCTCTGGCACAATGGTTGCCAGTGGCTTGATTTGAATCAATTTTATAATGAATGATTTTAGAGTGTTGTTTGTGCTGTACTTTTGTACTATTTTATTGTTGTTAGCCGCCCTGAGCCCGGCTTCGGCTGGGGAGGGCGGGATATAAATAAAATTTATTATTATTATTATTATTATTATTATTATTATTATTATTATTATTATTATTATTTATTAAAGGTAAAGGGACTCCTGACAGTTAAGTCCAGTTGCGAACGACTCTGGGGTTGTGGCGCTCATCTCACTTACAGGCCGAGAGAGCCGGTGTTTGTCCGCAGGCAGTTTTTCCGGGTCATGTGGCCAGCATGACTAAGCCACTTCTGGCAAAACCAGAGCAGCGCATGGAAACACCGTTTACCTTCCCGCTGGAGCAGTACCTATTTATCTACTTGCACTTTTTGGCATGCTTTTGAACTGCTAAGTTGGCAGGAGCTGGGACCGAGCAATGGGAGCTCACCCTGTTGCGGGGATTCGAACCCCTGACCCTTTGATCGGCAAGCCCAAGGCTCAGTGGTTTAGACCACAGCGCCACCTACTTAATATAAACAGATCTTTGTCTACTGGAAGCAGGCGGAATCCTAAAAGCAGGCAGCAACCTTGAAGGTGCTGCAGCTAAAGCCAGCTCACTGCTCTAAAACTCCCAGTCTCTGATTCTCTCTTTGAAGCCGACATGCAACCTCCTTCAGACTTTCTCTGCCCCATTGACTAAACTGGAGGGTTCCACTTTTCCAAACTCTGATGCCACTTCCGCATCAATCCCCCTTTCCCACCAATTGGAATGTTTTGCCAAAATAGAGGACAAAGGTTTTCATAAAATTTGTATATGCTTGTATATGTCTTGATTAAAATTTCAAAGCAATTACTGTAATTTAAATAGAAACACATTACATCACTCCATACTGGGGAAGAATGTGTGCATACTGTGTTCCCGTTACGTCCGCCTTGGTCAGTCCTTCAAATAAAGAACTCCTTCAAACAGAGGATTGTCCTGCAAGGTAGAAGTCCCTAACTGGGAATTACAGCCTAAAAACTTGAAAGAAGAACTCTCACTTCTCAGGAATCAAGGAAACATCTCCTTCCATTAGCTCCTATTGAGGAAACATCAGCCAGTCATCCTTGACTATGAGAAAGCCATCTGCCTAACAGAATAGTCTCCAGTCTCCATAACAACATCCATTCTTGATAGTCATGTTGTTGTTGTTGTTTGCACAATTTTAATCTTCCGTTTATTAACGCTTGAAAGTGTTCGCTGGAAGATTTTAGGGATTGATCTTTCGGAACAGAGAAGGATGCAGCCGTGATCTCTTCTTATTCATTTCTCAACTTACAGTGGCTCCGTTTCCCAATGGAGCCCTTTTATTGCTATTACTTAGGTATCAGGCACTTCCATGAAAACACACAGCCTGCCAATAAACATAATACAGTGGCTGTGAGAGACACTTTTATGCTGTGATCAACGTTTTCCCAACTTCCTGTAAAATGCATTATGCATCTCGCAGCTGTAGCATATTTTGTTTAAAAGTACAGTGGGGGCAGGGGAGGGTGGAATAAAATCTTACATTTTTTAAAAATACATTATTCAGCGTGAAAACGGAAGACTACATTTCCCCTTGCGTAGCTTTCAGCCCACCAACCTTGGTCTGCATGCCAGTTAACAGATCACACCTTATTACAGATATGGAAGTTATAGAGGCAGAGGATCCCAGTGGCTTGGCATTGGATCTCTGTTTAAATCCCAGAATGGCACGACCCTGCATTATTTTGGGCAAGTTGTTTCCCTCCCCTGCCATACAATTAATATTAGTGTTATAGCATGCACTAATAAGATAAGATAAGATGTTATATATTGTGGGGGGAATTCCCCCCTAAAAATTAATAATTAATAAATGATAGGAGTTTGATGCAATGACGAACCTAGACAGCATGTTAAAAAGCAGAGGCATCACCTTGCTGACAAAGGTCCGTTTAGTTAAAGCTATGGTTTTCCCAGTAGTGATGTATGGAAGTGAGAGCTGGACCATAAAGAAGGCTGATTGCCAAAGAATTGATGATTTTGAATTATGGTGCTGGAGGAGACACTTGAGAGTCCCATGGACTGCAAGAAGATCAAACCTCGCCATTCTTAAGGAAATCAGCCTTGAGTGCTCACTGGAAGGACAGATCCTGAAGCTGAGGCTCCAGTACTTTGGCCACCTCATGAGAAGAGAAGACTCCCTGGAAAAGACCCTGATGCTGAGAAAGATGGCGGGCACAAGGAGAAGGGGACAACAGAGGACGAGATGGTTGGATAGTGTTCTTGAAGCTACCAGCATGAGTTTGACCAAACAGCGGGAGGCAGTGGAAGACAGGAGTGCCTGGCATGCTCTGGTCCATGGGGTCACAAAGAGTCAGACACGACTAAACAACTAAACAACAGCAACAACAACAACAACAGGTGTTTGATTATTTGGGACGTGAAGAGAGAAATACCAACGGCAGAGGAGTTCCTGAGCTAGCTTATGCAAAAACAACCTGGCCAAGTTAGAGCCATTAAGAAACAACACAGGCCACTGAGAGCCATTGGCAATACATTGGGCTCATGTTTTCTAGTCACAGGACAAGCAGAAATGTAGATAAGCCCAGTGCATGTACATTCCACTACTCTGGATTCCTATACATGCCTATGTAGAAGTAAGTTCCATTGATTTCATTGAAGCTTGTTCCCAGGTAAGTCTGGGCAGGCTTTCAGGCTTTCAGTGCTTATTACGCACTCCTATGAATGGATATTCAGAAATAAGTACTTTGGAGTTCACTTTCAGCTGAGTGGGTATAGGGATGCAGCCTTAAGTACTTAGCTCTCATTACGGTTTCCTTTGGCGAGCAGACAGTTAGGGGGCCTTGACATTTTGTTCTGTGTAATGAAAGGCAAGAATAAAAACCCAACAAAGGACATTGCCACAGTTATCCAGCGGTGCACTTACCCGAACAACTCCAGGATGCTAGCAAGCCTAACTAGTAACACATTTGGAAGGAGGCTACAGTAATGGAGAACTTCCTTGCACATAAGATAGGAAGTGCTTCTATTTGACGCCCCCGCAACAAAACAAAAGCAAGCAATGCTTTTGGCTTAACCTAGCCAGACATCAGTTTAATATGATGTTTTATAATACATTCCTACCACTGAACTCAGTGGGACTTACTTCTGAGGAGATGTATGGCTGTTCAATGCTGTGAGGTTAGGAACAGGGGTTGTGCCATGGATTCCAATCACATTGCTCCTATGAATGGTTTTGTTGGTTGTCAAAAAGAGATCTGAGAGTGTCAGCGTGGGCGTGGCTGTGATAAGATTGCCTAGAATTTGTCACTAAACTGATTTTTGGGGGTGGGGGGTGGGGGAGTTTTTTCGCCTACTCTGTGCCTACTCCAACAGAGATCCAGAGAGTCCCAAATGTTGGATGGCTTCCTTTGGAAGTGAAAAACGAAGTTGTTTACCAACACCTTTCCCTCCCATTCTTGCTGTTCTGATTTTGACTATGTATTCCCACCCCACCCCAGTTTGGTTTAAATAACTGGATTTTGTTGATTATGGTGGGTTAAATCCAACAGTCACTGCATGAGCAGAATGATGTCTGCCCATGCTGTGACATTTTCCCCTTCCTTGCATTCCCCCTAACTCCCAAAATCTTCTCCGGAGGGTTGAGGGAAGCTGCAGAGCAGATAGGATGGGCAGGGAGGAAGTTGAATGAGCTGAAGTTGTTCTGTGACTTCACGGGACCCCACTCAGTGTGTTGCACTGCATTTTCTATGTAAACTGCTTTGATAATTGGTTGCAGAGGTGAAAAGCAGCGTATAACTTCTCCAAATAAATAAGCAAATGGTGCCTTTGGTAACCAACCGCAGCTGGCTCAGCAGAACGTCCCTTTGTCGCCAACAGGCCACCACCAAGTTAAGCAAGGGACCTGCGAAGTGGTGGCAGTGCATCGGTGCTGCAACAAGAACAGGATTGAAGAGCGGTCGCAGACGGTCAAGTGCTCCTGCTTCCCAGGTCAGGTGGCTGGCACAACAAGAGCGCAGCCCTCCTGCGTCGAAGGTAAGCAGTTTCAGCCCCATTTGTCACACTGGCTTAGAAACACCCCCCCCCCCAAATCTCCTTGATGGTTTTGATTTCCTGCTGTCTGGGAAAATAATAATAATCCTCCCCTTTGTTAAATTTGGACACATTTCTCTTTGTTAATGATAATGAGTATGTGCCTGAATCATGGTGCAATTAATCTCCTTAATTTATGTACTCGCCCGTTTGGTGCCAGGAAGATTCCTTGGTCGGTTTTATTCCGTTTCTTGTAGTTTTGAACTGAAGATTGTAAAGCAGATCTGGAACCAAGGGAATTCAGTTCTCGCTTTGTTGTTCTACCAGGGAGAGGCAGGTGATCCTCATGACACAGGTTTTCTTTGTGCCAAGCAAGGGCAGATCAACCCAAAGGTTAACTAGCCTCAACCAAAATCAGATCAGGGCTATATTTCAATTATCAGTGAGCTGTGCTGTGTGGTGAGTGGGCCTATCCTTGCCCTTATGCTGGAATTTTCCTGAACACATTTTCCCTTGCCACTAATAATAATAAATACTTGCGCTTTTTGGAATATGAGAAACAGAACTCTCAAGCTATAAATAGTATTCCATTTTGGGTGCATTAGTAGACCTGCTTTGAAGAAGGGTTAATTCACTCTGTGAATTTGTAAATTCTCAGCCATGCTCCAGGGCCACATTCACACCATACTTTTAAAGGGCTGTAATGCGACTTTAAAAGGTCACGACTCTCCCTCCAAAGAATCCTGGGAACTGTAGGTTTTTTAAGGGTCTGAGAATTGTTAGGAGACCCCTATTCTTTCCCAGAACTACAATTCCCAGAGAGGTTTAACTGTCAATCCCTCATCACAGGGAGCTCTGGGAACTGTGCCTCTGTGAATTGCCCCTCTCAGTCCAGGACCTTGTTCCCTTAGAACTAATTTATGCCGTCATGCTACATGCGGAACTGGCATTTCTGTCTCAGCACAGCTACATGAGGAAATGTGGCACTGGCAGAGATGGTGGGACCCCAAAATTTGCTCCTTGTAGGCTCCCAGGGCACATTTCATTAAATCTCAAAGCCATGTGCGAAGCTTTTAAAAACACACACAAACGAACAGATGTTATGATGAACATATAAATAAACAACAGCAGCAATTGTGACAAGAATGAGAGAACGAAAGCCTCTGAAAAGATCAGATACCTAAAGGCAAATGAGGAAAAAAGACACCATTTTGCTTGCGTGGGTACAGATGTCATTATTGCTAATAACGGAATATATGCAAGCCTTGTTATAATTGCTGGTAATCATCACAGTAGTGCTTGAGCAGGTAAACATCCTGATATCATAACTATTATTAGAATTGCTGCACCGGTTTTATCCCTGGCCCCTTTGATGAAAACATGAAGGTGTTCGCTTCCTTGGGTTAAATGCATGTTTATGGCTGAAATTTAGCTTGCTGAAAAGATTCAGGAAATTGCTCAATATTTCACTTTTCCTTCCCGTTCCCTCCAGCAACTACACAGTAGCATATTTCCCTTTTTACGGGGTAGCTTTATGTTAAGAAATGGCACCTATAAGTCTTAATTAGGGTTTCTGTCAGCCCCAGTGGAAGGAATCTTAAGATGTAAAATGTGATGAGATTTACATTTAAGGAAAGGAGTGCAATGTTTTAATAGCTTGCCGCTAATTAATATTGACATAGAAATCATATTTGTTAATCCACATGGAAGAGACTTATCTTCAGTTTTCATCGCTTTCCACACAAAACCATGACCTTTAAAAGTGAAATAACAAAGAGCCCCGGGTTTTTCCTAACTTCCCCTGACGTTTCAATTCTGTGAATTAACCCATAAATAAATGGAAACTCGAAACAAACACCCCACACCCCAAACACTGTAATAGCACCATCACCACCACCAATTTGTACATACATAAAATCCACGTATGAATTGTATTACTGCACAGATTAATTCAGAAGAGAAACCAAATGTGCCTTGAAGCCAATATAGATGAGCAGATGCCTCACTGCACTAAATAAGTGGGGAAAGATTATTGGCAAATGGATTTTGAGGGAGGGAGATAAATTTGCAAGCACTGGGGCCCAGGAGAAGCCAGCAGGACAAGACCACAGGGAAGGAGCAGGTGAAAGGAGATGGGGCAGAGGGATGAAACGTCAGCTAGAATGGCTTAGCTTGAGCAGAGTCATAGAATCATAGAATTGTAGAGTTGGAAGGGACTCTGAGGATGATCTAATCCATGGGTAGGCAAACTAAGGCCCGAGGGCCGGATCCCGCCCAATTGCCTTCTAAATCCGGCCCGAATCAACGTGTTTTTACATGAGTAGAATGTGTCCTTTTATTTAAAATGCATCTCTGGGTTATTTGTGGGGCATAGGAATTCATTCACCCCCCCCAATATAGCCCAGTCCCCCACAAGGTCTGAGGAACAGTGGACCGGCCCCCTGCTGAAAAAGTTTGCTAACCCCTGATCTAATCCAACCACCTGCAATGCAGGAACATGCAGCTGCCTCATACGGGGATCAAACCTGCAACCCTGGTGTTATCAGCACCACGCTCTAACCAACTGAGCTATCCAGTCCCCTCTACTTCCAAGAGTACGCCTTTTCCTCTCTACCTTGGCCCTCAACAGCTAAGGCATTTTCGTTGAACACAGCCAGTTTTCTTCATTGAATTTATGCTGCTCTGTTCCATTTCAGAACTGTTTTACATCATTTAAAACTGGGCTAATTTTCTATCTGTTTAATAGTTGTATATTCTATATGTTGTAACTTACCCTGGGACCTCACAGTGAGGGACAGGTAAATAAATAGTAAAGGAGAAGGGGTGATTTGTGCCTTATGCCTGCTGGATCAAACGAAAGGCCCAGCTAATCCATCATTCTGTTCTCCCAGCAGCCAACCAGGCAGGTCATGGGCACAGTAGCCCTCTCCTTCTCTTGCTCCTCAGCATCTGGTACTGGAGATAATATAGACATCACACCAAATCTAGCTTTTGTTAAGGAAAAATTCCGGGGTGAGAGACTACTCAACAGCCCAGCTCATCGGGGTGCAAGTCCCCCGCGGGTCCATGTGGTCAGTAAAAGAAGGAAGCTCCAGCCAAGTAATTAGGAGCAAAACAGTGGTCAGTAGACCATGATCTTTATTGTTGCGCAACAGGTCCCCACAGGAGTAAGAACCCCAAGCATGGGGTGACACCCTCTTTTAAAACTTCCCTCTTTCCCACAGAATACACTTTGAGCAGCTAAGTTTGTTATTGGTATGAGCTTTCATGTGCATGCACACTTCTTCAGATACATCAGAAGTGTTCATGCACACGGAAGCTCATACCAATAACAAACTTAATTGGTCTCTAAGGTGCTACTAGAAGGAATTTTTTTATTTTGTTTCGACTACCGCAGACCAACACGGCTACCAAACTGTAACTAGAACTTTGAGCAGCATAATTGATACATCATCACTACATCACTAGCATGTCACAATGGTATACAATGGTTACACAAGTTCAACATTAGGTCACTTTATCAGACACCTTTCCCAACACCTCTTAAGTACCCATCACCAAAAGAACAATAAAACTCTTTACATATCCTTGCCCTCAGGACTTGTCTGAAGATGGGCTTTCGGAACATCTGACTTGCTAAACTGCCCCTGCAGATGTCTACTGTTGCCCCCTTGGTCACTCCCTGGGTGGGTTGCAGTGCATGTGCTCTCACGCTTGGGGAATTATGGCGGGATGCTCTGTTCCTGCTTCCTACGTGACTTCCTGAACACTTTTAATCAGTCCAAATTGGTAGCCATCACACCACCTTGCAGTAGTCAGTTCCATATTTTCAACTATGTGATACATGAATAAGTACTTCCTCTTGCCTGCCCTGTATGTTCTTTGGAAAGCTGTTTGTCCCAGCCTTTTGCAATAAATCCCCAGCTGTGTTTGGGGCGTGTCTTTTTGTCTCCTTGGAGGTTGTGCTAGTTGGATATAATTGCACAATAGATGGGCTTCTTGAAGGGGAGGGACAGGGAAAAGGTTGACTGTGTAAGAGGAAGTCTTATATTTATCTGATGATCTAACACAGCTGATTTAAACCTCTTGTGGGGAAACCCCTGTAGCCATGAGAACAGAGGTAAAATTATAGAGTTATTAGGGGGCAGCTGGAGAGCTTCTGCATCTGATAGACCCACCTGAGTCCTCTACCATGTACTCCCATGTGACCTCACTGTATTATGTTGTGCTATCCAGTGCCATAGGCTTCTCCAGCCTTTTGCTAATGATCATAGCTGTCAATGTTTCCCTTTATTAAAGGAAAATTCCCTTATTCCGAATAGGATTCCTCACAAGAAAAGGGAAAAGTTGACAGCTATGCTAATGATTCTGCTACAATATGGAATATGGTGATGTCGCAGTGCATAAGGCTGGATACCAATACATGGTGAAGACCTTCTTTAACATGTCCACTGTTCACCATGGCATCAAACCATGGCGTCTCTAAGCACTGTGGATGTGGCTGTATCCAATGTGGTATGGTGCTACCTTGGCAGTCTAGATCTCCTCCCTGCACCTACAAACATTTTTATGAGTATGCTACTCAGGAGTTGGGTGGGAGAAATGTTTTTCATGAGCTGCCCAAGCATTTGCTATTTAAAGACTTTCTTCAGATATTTACATATTCTCTATGCCACATAGCCTCTTCTTTTATTTAGAGATTAGATTTGCCTTGATGCTTACATTTTTCATACCATATTATGTGTGCATGCAACTCAGATTTAATTACTCAATATACATTATATATATGTGTGTGTGTGCACGCACGCTGAATGCTAGGCAATGCCTGCACATTTTATTCTATGTTCCCTGCAACACTAAAGCAGGACTTTATGGTGGACAGTAAATAGATATTTATTAAAATATGCATCAGCGTAGGAAAGGTAGAGCTCTTGGCTTTTGTGACGATATCCTAATTGCAGGGGTAAACTGGACATTACATCTATTTTGTCAAAACAAATCCTTGCTGAAACAGTTTGGTGCCTGTACTTTAGATTTTAATAAGGAAAGCATTATGGATGCAAGAACCAGAGGTATAAAAGCAGACACCCCTGTATTTCCCCCTGTAGTGTGATGGCTTAGCATGCTTTATTTATACTGTAAGCACTGAGGTAATTTATTCAGGTACTTTAGGGCAGAAACCCATGCATGTCCATTTACAGTTTGCAATTTTTTTTATTTTTTTGTGATCTAACCCAACCCTGTGGAGGCCTCCATGCTGCAGAAGCCTGAAGGAGGTTTTTAATTAAGCTTGTCTCCGCCTGGCCCCACTTGTGTAACTAATTATTTTCAGTATCATGAAAGACTTTCATTATTCATTTCCCTTTCAAAGAGCTTATCCCACCCCCGATTTGCACTGTGTGACTTGAACCTCTTTTGTAAATGATTTTTTTTTAAAGAAAAACATAGCTGTTTGGCTTCTTTGGAATGATTCCATTCTACTCTCTCTCTCTATCAATAAATGTAGGCTATAGTCATGCTTTTTCATATATGGTAGTGGAAATACCTGGAATGCCCCCAATATGCAGCGTTCTCAGGCTTTGGATGGAGAAGTCATCTTAGAAACTATGATAGCTGGTTGTAATGGGTGTTCCAAAGCCACTGAGGTTACCTGGGCTTCTAGCGACATGGCTCTAGAACAGCGGTTCTCAACCTGTGGGTCCCTAGATGTTGTTGGACTACAACTCCCATCATCCCTGATGGGATGGGATGATGGGAGTTGTAGTCCAACAACATCTGGGGACCCACAGGTTGAGATCCACTTCTCTAGAAGCACACCTGAGTGATACACCTGGTCCTTCAGAGAGAGTCCAACACTATCCAGGGCAGATGAACAATGCAATTCATAGACCTGGGAACCAACCATCCATAGGGTCTCTGACTTGTCAGGTTTCACCCTGATCTAACCCATAGCTACAGTTAAAAAGGTAAAGGACCCCTGACAGTTAAGTCCAGTCGCGAATGACTCTGGGGTTGCGACGCTCATCTTGCTTTACTGGCCGAGGGAGCCGGCGTTTGTTCGCAGACAGTTTTTATGGGTCATGTGGCCAGCATGACTAAGCCGCTTCTGGTGAAACAAGAGCGGCGTATGGAAATGCCGTTTATCTCCCCCCCGGAGTGGTACCTATTCATCTACTTGCATTTTGATGTGCTTTTGAACTGCTAGGCACTAGTTTATGATATGCATGTGTCTCCTGATTCAGATGTTACAGATAAATAGAACTGGGTGTCATCAGGATCCTGGTGAAACTATGCTCCTAATCTCCTAATGACTGCCTTTGCGGGCTTTGTAAGGACATTAACTAGCATTGGGGACAAAAATCATGCCCTGTGGCAGGGGCGGTCTTTGGTCATCTTTTGTAGTATGCCATCCTGTGCAAGGCCAAAATTTGGCATCACCAAATGGATTTTCTCAATTATGGATCTTCTCAACTTTGCGCCCACTCGACTCAGAGCCCTGTGCAGCGGAACTGCCTGCACTGCTCTAAATCCAGCACCCTGCCAGGGTTCAGAGGCACAAGCACCCAATACTCATATAAATAAGAGTGAGCACCTTAAAAAAAGTGTCCCCAACTTGCAGAGATGGACCAGGAAGGTCTTGTGGTTAAACATCTCCATCGTTGTTGAGAGATCAAGGGCAGTGAGCAGTATCACACTCGTCCTGTTCCTCTCCCTTCCCCAAACTGAGCCTGAATCCACATCGAAATGAAGTTTCATCTGAAGGTGTCTATGGCTGAACTACCTGCAGTGTCAGGGAACTGCTATTGGAGCCAAGAGGAGAGGTAAGGCTCCCCAATGATGCCGGAGAGGGAACTAGCAAGGAGAGAGGGAGAGCTTCTGCTGGGGGAGGAAATCAAGGTGACAACAGGAAGAAAGGGGAGGCTGAGAGCACTTCGGAGGGAAGGCTCCGAGACTCTTCCAGTGAGATCAGCGGAGAGAGCACAGGACCTCCGCTTGGCATGCCTACGCTGCGCAGAAAGCTTCCGCGCAGAGAAGCTAGGAGGAGACTGGGAGTCAAGGAATTTCTATGTTGGAAAAAGTTCAGGAAACGCCCACTGACGGATTCTGCCAGTCACTGAGACAGTCGAGTTTTAAGGGCTGTCAAGCCAGGGAAAGGTTTAGCCATACAACCAGCGTGGAGCTGTTTGTGGCTTACGCACAAGCAACCCCAACTCCCATTACATGCAGGATTGGCAAGGGTTCAAAATCCAGTTTGTAAGCTCTCAAGGAATTCATGTATTCAAACAGGCCATAAATGCCTAAGCTGGACAAACTTTGGTTACAACCAAAGAGATTTGCACTGTTTTGATTTAAATAGGATAGGAAACTTTGTTTTAGTAGATTGTCAGGCACTAATAGCACTCACCAGGAACAAACACAAACAGTAATTAAAATTTGAAATCCATCCTGCCCAAAGCCTTGCGTGCCGTAAATAAGTGAAACGCCAGCCTTATCCATCGAGTCTTTCCTTAAGAACTATCTCATTTGTGAAATGGGTCTAATACTAGTCATCATGTTGCAAGGCTTAATTGATGTTGGTACAGCACTTTGCCATTCCCCAGTTCAGCTACGAAATGTAGATAGTGATGGAAGTAAAAGCAGCTCATTAAAAGAAAAAGGATAGCAAGGAACAAAGAGAACAGATGAAAAATTGGGGGTAGTTTGAAACTGCTGGCAGGCCCTATTGATCTGCTTCTCGGAAGGAATTCTTCACCCCCCTCTAAAGATGTTGGGGTCTATGGCATCTCTTTCCCATTACAGGTCTCAGTCTACTCTCTGGCCACGCTCTCCTATGGATTGAAAACAGGCCAGAATCTTGCAAGCTACAAAATATGGGAAAGAAGGGCAGGCGAAAGCATTGTCTGAGCAGTGGGACAGGACACGCCACTGTCTCCAAGCTCCTTATAGGTGGACCTACCCCTTTCTGCTTCCTAGGGGCTCCTTGAGTCTCCAGAAATGGGCCTGACTCATGCTTCTCCTCCCCACCGGCTGACCCACAGATGTATCGATCTGCTGAGCTCTGGAAGCAGCGTTGCAAATGAAAAGGGAGAATAAAACATTTAACAGAAAGGGAAGGGATCGCAGCAGCTTTTAACTGCCTTTGCGCTGCAGTTGCAGGAGTCCAACAGAGCCACACACTATTGTGTTTCATTAAAGGTCAACCTCTTCTGTGTTACTTAAACAAGCGGCAAACACTTGACTTTAAAGCGATCATCAAGGGATTTGGCTTTATTCCCCCCCCCCTTCTCTTTTGTGGGAATAAACACTCTCGGGTTAGTACCTGGAACTTGGCTGGCAGCCGCTAGAAGAAGATAAAGCATTAATAAGCCTTGTGTAACTGCCTTCTCCCAGTGTGTAAAATGTGGCTGTGAGTAAATCTTCCCAAGCCGAAGTATTCCGTCTGCCAAAGGACTTTGAAGGGTGGTACACTCTGCACTAACAATAGTTGCTTTTAAAGAAAACTTCTGTTGCATCTAGGGAACTAGAGAAACCCAGAGGATTTAATCCCAGTATACTGGTAAATCTTCGCCTTCAAGATGTAGTCTTTTGTCAAAACGAAAGCAGCCTTCTGATATCTTCATTCCTTAGAAAACCGTAATTAGGAGAGCTTCTCTGAACACTGCTAGCCAGACAAGAGTAGTTCTAAACCCCACCGGGATTCCCTGACAAAAAAAAGTGACAACCGATGTTATCCTTAATGTGTTTCTAGCTGTGAAAGAAAACACACACACAATTTAGCCTGCAGTCCTATAGCTGGGAATATGCTATGCTGATCTCAAGAGGACTTACTTCTTTTTAATTTTTTTATTTATTGATTGATACACAAAAAGGAAAACACGAATACAAAATTACACACAAGAATAACAATAAACACAAAATTTTCTTAACAAACAATAAAACATAAATTGGTCTTAGCACGATAGACCCGACCTCCCGTCTATTCCTTATTTCAATTTTATATTACTTATTGCCAATATGCACTTTCATCATAATTTAACTTTTTCTTAATATATATCTTAACTCTCATGTCTAACTTTCAACTATTACTGAAATTCCTCAGATGCTGTGAGGGCGATTTGGCTGCAACATCTCTCACTCCATTGATCACCAGGGTTTATTCAGCCGATCTGGCTGGCTAGGCAGTTGTCCCCTTCCTCACGGCTCCATGTGCATCCCTCCCGAAGCCGTACGCTCGGTGGAAGAGGACGACCACCCTAGAGAGAAGGGGTGTACCGTTCTTCGGTCAAGGGTGTACAATAGCTGCGCTCCCCTGCTAGAACCTCCAAACAGGACTTACTTCTGAGTAGGCATTGTTTAGGACTGCACTGCTAAACCGGTAGCTCTTTGCGTAAGCCATGGTACCTAGATGAGAGAACCTACTCCTGGAAAATTTGATGTTTGTGACATCTGGCAGGATCAGCAAAGAAGTCATTCAAGAAAAATTGTTTATTTATTGTTTATTTAAAATAGAGTATGTTCCAGATTTAGATTCCCTGTTTTGAAGCAAGCCCTAACAAAGGAGCTTGTGATAACTTAACAGACACAAATATCATTCAAAATGATCGCAACATTTAAACAGTTTCATAAAGGCAACCTAAGCATAAAGCTACAAAAACTAAGTAGCAGCCAACTAAGGAACTGAAATAAATATTTGCTGGTAGCATTATATTATGATCTGGTAGATTGTATGCATATTTTATTAAATGAAACTTCAGGTAACAAAATTACAATACATAATGATAGACTCCCATCCAAAGACACGCCTGTTACCCACATTGAAAATGCATAGCAGAAATGAAATAATTGAATCAGTATCAAAAGCTACTGAATTTACCACTGCCCACCTGCTGTTACATAATTTATAGGGGGGCACCCTGTGAGATAATAGTTTGTTTTGTCC
The DNA here is from genome assembly GCF_964234715.1 of Podarcis melisellensis. Taxonomy (NCBI): domain Eukaryota; kingdom Metazoa; phylum Chordata; class Lepidosauria; order Squamata; family Lacertidae; genus Podarcis; species Podarcis melisellensis. The sequence continues at coordinate 96,115,274 of NC_138529.1, forward strand.
TTTACATGTAAGAATTGTGGTTTGGTATGCTACTGTAGAGTAAAGAATCTATGTATGTCTACCCAGAAATAAGTCCCACTAAACTCAGTGGGACGGACTTCCAGGTCAGTGGATTTTGGATTGTCACCTTAATCAGCTATACACAGTAAAATCATGTTAGATAACAGAATTAACATTTATTTCCATATTTTAGCTTGAAATTCAATTTAAATTTGTAAAGTAATTTCATATGAATTGATGAATTGCACCCACTGAATCAAATCTAATAAGGGATGTATAAATACGCTTTATGGGGTCTCCCTGCACAGGAAAAAAAATATGAAAATACTAATGATCACATTATGAAAATGAAAGAGAAGACTGATGAAGGGCAACTGTCTTTGCCAGCAATCGTGTACAGAGGCTGCTTGAATCTCATTGAAGTTAAATGGATTTCGGCTGAAGCTCAACACAAGGAAACATACTTGAGTAAAAGTGCACAGGATTGCACTCTTAAGCAGCCTAATATTATGCAGGAAGGCATCATGAGCATACAACAGCATTACTTAAAAGAAAGAGACATATCTTACTAAAATCTCTGTTCAGAATATTTTATTACCGTATTTTTCGCCCTATAGGACACACTTTTCCCCCTCCAAAAATGAAGGGGAAATGTGTGTGCGTCCTATGGGGTGAATGCAGGCTTTCGCTGAAGCCTGGAGAGCGAGAGGGGTTGGTGCGCACCCACCCCTCTCGCTCTCCAGGCTTCAGGAAGCTATCTGCAAGCCTTGGGAGCCCGCGGGAGTTCCCGCCGGGCTCCCCTAGGCTTGCGGACAGCAGGCTGCATCCCAAAACCCGGGGCGCGCAGCTGAGCGCGCCCCGGGCTTCGGGCTTCGCGCAGCTCTCCGCAAGCCGTGGGAGCCCTCCCATGACTTGCGGAGAGCTGTCTGCATCCCGAAGCCTGGGGCACGCTGAGCTCAGTGCGCCCCAGACTTTGGGCAGAGACTTCCCGCCGGGCTCCCTAGGCTTGCGGATAGAAGCCTGTTCTGGGGGCTGGGGTCGGGGGAAGCTCGGGCTTCCCCTGCCCCAGCCCCGTGCCTGGGGGGGGGGAATAAATTGTTTTTCTTTATTTCCCCCTCCAAAAAACTAGGTGCGCCCTATGGGCCGGTGCGCCCTATGGGGCGAAAAATACGGTACTTACTTATTTTGTTCTTTGTAAACTGAATAAAATGTCCAGTGGCCAACAATGGTTCTCATAATAGCTTAGAAATAAAATTAGAGATGTGCTACCATATGAGCAGAAGAATCTCCATTGCCAGTCCAGCTGGGTTAGTGCTCCCTGGCTGGTCGATGGATGCACTGAAACAGCTGCAGCACACCAAAACAAGGAATTTCAGACTGGTTTTGGTGGCAACAAATACACCTCCCCACCACCACCACCTGCAGAGGAAAAGAAATGGAAAGGCCTACACACTTTGTCTTGCCATGTCTTATGTTTCTGGCAGACAAAATAAACCAACAATGGTGTGCAGTAACAGCAGAAACATTAGTCTAGTGCAGGGGTCAGCAACCTTTTTCCACCGTCCCTCAGACCTTGTGGGGAGCCAGACTATACTTTGAAGGGGGAAAATGAACAAATTCCTATGCCCCACAGATAACCCAGAGATGCATTTTAAATAAAAGGACATATTCTACTCAAGTAAAAACACGCTGATTCCTGGACTGTCCGCGGGCCAGATTGAGAAGGCGATTGGGCTGCATCCAGCCCCCAGGCCTTAGGTTGCCTACCCCTGGTCTAGTGGTTCTGGCAATGGAGATAGCCCTCAGGCACCACCATGCAGACCCAGGGATTGGGGAACCTGTGGCTCCTCAGATGTTGCTAAACTGCATCTCCCATCATCCCTGAACATTTGCCACATTGGCGAGGGATGATGGGAGTTGAAATCCAGCCACACCTGGAGGGCCACAGATTCTCACTCCCCAACGCAAGAATGTGATTGGCTGCACAGCACCAGTGCCACAATCGCAAGGTGATACTTAATTGGCTGAGACAACAGTAGAAGGGGTTCAGACTACCCCTCCCACACACATTAAAATAATGTGCGAGAAGGTCATGGCGCCACATGGGCTAGCCTTCTGCCATTGTTACTGCCACGTTCCCTGCTCATGAACCCACCAGTCACACATTTGACAAGCACGAGAAGCAATGTACATGAAGAGATCTCCTCTGCATAAGGAGGGATCCTGATTAGCCCATTCCGATGAGACTCATTGCTAAGAAAGTAAAACCAGGTGCTGAATTTGGGGTTTTACAAGGTGTGGCAGAGCTGGCATGGTCCTTGGGTTCAGCTGACTCTGTGCTCAGTCAGGTGGTAGAACTAGGATTGCTGCCTGTTATCATTATTATTAATTTCATTTATATAAAACAGCTACATATATAAAAACAGTTAAAGCAATATATGCAATTTTAGTGACCTACAAAAAGTATTCATTTCCAACATTTTTAATACAATGTTAAAACCTTTTAACACCCCCAAAATAGTTGCACCTGTTAAGTCAAGGATTCACATTTCCTGTGGTTTGGGGTAAGATTTGTATTTTACATTACCTGCAGGTATGACTCCTATTTTCAGAAAAGCCTTTTACTCCTATTTACAAAAGCAATTGATAGTCTGACCTTCAACTGCTTTGTTGGTAAAGGTCCATATATTTCTAGCTTGTTACACCAGGCTTTTGCTTTGAAAACCATTCTTCTGCTTCTGGGTTTTCAGTCCTGGCAAGTATGTTTATGTTGACTTTAGCAAGACTTGCTTCTGAGTAAACATGAAACTATTTTTGGAGGAGTGATCCTAGAATGACTTTTGCGCGAGGTCTATATACTCAGCTTGAATTAAACATGATGATTGCATTCAGATACCATGTTCTCAGTCTGCCCAGTTACTGTATGCTGTCAACCTTAGTGGATCAGCAACAGCTTGAAGTATCTCTCCTGCCCCTGCCTTCTCCCCTTGATATAATCCTTTCTAGTTTCATCAAACCACAGTTTCCCATGAGAATTGAACTTACTCTGTTGGCTTTGCATTTGCTTATAAATCAACGTGATGGCACTTGCTCCATTTTGCTCTTTGACAAGCTATTTTCTTTTTGTCTTCCAGCTGCCATTGTCATCCAGAAGTGGTGGTGTCATATGAACCCTTGCCTGGATGGAGAAGACTGTAAAGTGCTTCCAGATTACTCAGGTTGGTCATGCAGCAGTGGAAACAAAGTCAAAACTACCAAGGCAAGTTCATGTATCCTTTTCATTCCCTATCAGTGAATACTAGGTCATTCGGTAACATGGGTAGATCTTACCAGTACAATGCCCCAACAATGCCCCCGGCCAAGGGGAGCAATCTGCTTTTCCCTATAGGAGTGAATGGCTTCAAGTACAGGAGCACACTCAGGGACATCTTCCTGCTGAGAATGAAGTTTGGGTTTCCAGTGATGAGCCATCAATATGCTTGAAATACTCTCCTTGCCGCATCTGCTGTAGACAAACCTCTCGTGCCTAATGCGAACTTCTCTGCATAGTATTCTAAATACAATGCAGTCAAACGTAGCATTCTATGCATATTAAAGTTATATCTTTAACAGTGTGGTCATCTTTTGGGTTCTGTTTTAGAGTCATGCTAGAGTAGCCTTCATCAACCTGCTGTTGTTAGCAGAGGCACTTGAATAATGCAGATGGGAGTCAAGAGAGAAAAATAAACATTTACTGAACAAAACGGAATATATCTGCTGAGCAGAAAAGAAAAAAAAACAACAACAGAGGGGTTTTACTTTTCTGACAGGGCTTGTTGAGAGCAGGATTCAATTCAACTAAACTTCCCCAAGAAAACTCCCTCAAAGCTAGGCAGCCTATCAGAGTATATTCTACCTCACCAAAGAAGACGAAGAGAGTTTGGATTTGATATCCCGCTTTATCACCACCCTAAGGAGTCTCAAAGCGGCTAACAATCTTCTTTCCTTTCCTCCCCCACAACAAACACTCTGTGAGGTGAGTGGGGCTGAGAGACTTCAAAGAAGTGTGACCAGCCCAAGGTCAAAGAAGTGTGACCAGCCCAAGGTCACCCAGCAGCTGCATGTGGAGGATCATGGAAGTGAACCCAGTTCACCAGATTACGAGTCCACTGCTCTTAACCACTACACCACACTAGCTCTCACCAAAGACCATGCCACTTTCTCTAGTTGCATTGCAACACCTTAAATTAACAGAATTAACCCTTAAACCACACACTGAATGATCTCTGCTGTTTCACTTCCAGCACATTGCACCCTCTAGCTGTTTTACACATACAAAAGCCCTGGGAACAACTAACACAGCACAAATGATGATAGAAGCTACAGGAGCACAGAAGCAGCTGTATTCATGAGAAACATCCAGCAGTGCTCCTGGTCACAGATAGAAAGGAATAAGGAAGGAACAAGTGACCAGAAACAACTGGAAGTCTATGTAGAGCCATTCTAGGGCAGTTGGGGGTATAGGACTCAGCAGAGCTTAGGTTGACAATGAGCAGAAACTGTTCTTCTTCACATGTGTGGAGTATGGAACACAGACATGGCATAGGGAACTTTCCAGTTCAGATTTAGGCCTCTGAACACATTTGAGATCAACTACTGTGCTGAATTAGCACCCAGGAGTGCCCTAAACTGGCTTTGCCTCATTAAAGTAACAAGCTATTAACTCCCCTCTTCAAAGAAGAGATTCCCCAAGAGTGCAATCCACATCCCATCGAAGTCAGTGGCAACGCTTACTTTGATCTTAATGGGTTAGCATTGCACCCAAAGGTGCTGCAAGCATCTTTAATTTGATAAGAGGCCTTTTCCATTTTCTTGTTATCTTGTGGAGTATACTTTTGTGGAGTGAAAAAGCAAGGGCAAGGGATAAGGCTCAAAAGCCACCTTTCATAGTGTGAACTCATGCATCTAGGGTATAGAGGCTCCAGCTTGGGGGAGGAGGGAGGAGGGGAAGAGAAAAATAAAATTTTGATTTTACTTTTGACCCCCCAAAGTGCAGCCACTGTATATGGCACTTCTGTAAGTTAAAGAAGGAAACAATTCCCCAAGTCACCATGAAGCAATATAAGGTCTTTATTATCATCATCATTCTCGATTCATTAAAATGTTGCTGTCAATCCAAGCAAAAATGCCCAGCACTGTATACCATGTTTTAGTTCTGTATAGGAATAAGATTTCCATAACAGTAAATTCATTTGGGTTATGGGCAGTCATAAATAGTTTCTCTCTCTCTCTAAAAATGATAAAGGACGGTACTGCAGACGCTGAATACTGGTGTCTAGTACATAGCTTAAATATATAATGGTATAAAGTTAGCCAGTTTATTGATACATTTATTACTTCACTAGGCCAGCTGCTGGTTCTAAATGAGCTGTCTGGTTGATCTCAGCCAGAACTTGTCAAAACTGCACTTCTAAAACAAGGTTGCAGCATTGGCAGTAGAGAGACAGCGACCTTCTCCAGGTGTTTCCTAAATGGGTTGAATAAGTATGCAAGGGGGAGGCAGCAGGGATGAGTGCTCCCACACAAAGGAGGGTGACTGTCTGAAGTGGAGAGCTGGCCTGTGATTGTGGAGGCTCCCCATGTTGAACAAAGTCTCAGGAAACTGACCTGGGGTACAGAACAACCAATGGCAGGTTGTAGACAGTGGATAACAGGTAGTAGATGAAGACCTGCATGGTGTTTCATATCCCCAAGGAGGACCTTGAGGAGTGTCTGAGGGATCTAGAACTGCAACGGAATGAATGAGGCAATGCGCTAGCTAGGACTCAGCAGAAGGTGGAGTTTGAGATGGAGGTCATTCATTGGTGCCTGGGTACAGATCCAACAGTACCAACAGGATAGTGAATGGTCTTGGGTCACCAGTGGGTTGTTGGGCTTCTCCTCCAAAATGTCTTTCCCACCCTTCCTGGGGTTGGAGCCTGGACGTTCTTTCTGTTCCTCCAGAGAAACGTTTATGATTAATTCCATTTTAAGATTCTTATGTCCAGTGAAGTGCGTGATGGCTCTGGTTGGTTTGTGGCACCTGACTGCAAATCACCACAAATTTTGTGATAATGATTTCAGGACGTTTGAAGATTCGTTAATAAACTGTGTTCACGGATGTGAAATGCAAAAATGGGGTCAGAATTGTTTTATTGGAACTAGCAAGGGGACATGCTATGGAGGAAGCCCTGAACTCAGTGTGGTTCCGCTTTAATACATTCACACAGCACAACAGGGCAATGGCCTATCCCCTCCAACAGCATACGAATCAATATGGCTAACCTGACCCAACAACCTAGCCTGCCTTCCTCACAGAAATAAGTCGCGTCACAATCAACTAAGCACAACCAACCAAGCTTGGGAATCCCTAACCTCGCAATATCGATAAAAATAAATAAATACACAAACATGCTGACCCAACACTCTGACGCTAAGACTAGGCAATAGAACGAAAGAACAATATCCCCATCTCTCTCCCCCCTCACCTTTCCCCCAACTGCAAGATGTCTATGACAAAAACGACTCTCACCAAACATAAACGAACTGTGAAAAAGACTATGAACTGAAAGTGGAGGCGATAGGTATTAGAATTCCTGCTCCATGATTGCAGTCATGGGATTTTTGTCGATCACATGACGGTGTATGTTTTGACTCCACAGAGTGGGAAGTGACGGAGACAGGATGTTTGGGTTACTGTGTTCCGTGAAGTGGAACTATTGTCCTTTGTTTTTTTCCTCTTTGCTGTCTGATGCTAGAGAGAGAGGGAGCCATGTTGCAGTGCTCTGTGTGTGTTTATATGTAAATAAAGTAGATTAGCCAAAATGCTGAGTTGCTGAGGTCTGTCACCCAAGGTACGCAAACTCTGCAGTTCTCTAAGTGTGCCGGTGTCGGTTGGCATCGGTCGCTGTGATGTTTGGGCTGAAGAAAGCTTTTGAAGCTCCCGAACGATCGACCAAGAGGGAGGGAACATGCCAGTCGGGCATGTGTCTCTGCCAGAGTCCTACTCGAGTGTAGGCTGAACTCCTGACAATAGGTGTGCCTTTCCCTGTTTATCTGTTTGCTTTGTTACACACACACACACAAAACCCCCTAATAAAAACCAATAAAAAAGAATTGTTTTATTGGAACAAATATCAGTGCAATCCGTGCAATTGCTGCAATGCATAGAAAAAACAACTTGTTGGCATCCATCTCTCCTGGGAGACAATTGAAGAGTGTGCCTCTGGGGATGAAGCCAAATCATTGGAGAGTTACAGTGCCTGCTGTGGCTGTAGAGAGACATGTTTTGTTGCAGCTGGGGCAGATGAAGGCATCCAGTTGTGCTGATGTGGGTGTACCATGGTGCTGCTTCTTTCTGTGCGCCTCCCAGCACTCATTTCTCCTGCGGTCACTGCTGTGCATATATGACCTTACTGATTGTCTCCAGGTGCTGTGGTCCTCTGTGGTCATACATAGAAAAAACTGTCACCAATTGGCTGTTAATAGTGACTTGCTTCCCCAAAGCAGCTCCCTCTCTCTTTTCCTGTTTCTGTATGCATGTAGAATGCTTACTGTGCTCAGAAATGTGCATAATCTAGCAAGTACAGGTCAGCAGTTGAAACCCTGAACGTGTAGGAATTTATGAAATCTCTGGAGAATCCATCTCCTCCTGCCAGTATTTGCCACTATCAAACTATTTATACACAATTGTCACTTTCCTCTTTTTCTTTGTTTGCAGGTAACACGGTAGCAAAATGTAAACATGTGCCAAAGTTGGACCGATGGGATTTACAGCTGCATTGCCCAGAGACGTTCATTTTGTGAAAAAAAGTATCAAGTCTGGACTGCCAACTTTTCAAAACAGCTGGCACAAACTTGAGCAGTGCTCCTTTTTAACAAGGAGACCACACTTCTCAGTCTATGACTTTCTTACAAAGAATGGAATACATTTTAAAGACAGAAGCTCCAAGTCTAACCCTTTCATGCTCAAGATGAACATCTGTAACCAGAACTCCTTCCAAAGTGCAACAGAGATCTCCAGGACTTTTATTCATGACTTTGTAAATCCTGAAACCTTGATTCAAATTACTTGGCAGGAATGGTGAGGTTAAAAACCAAGGGTAATTCGGATGAAGGAGCCTCGCCATGAAAATGATAGGGAAGACAATTGAATTGCTCTTAGAACAGCCGCTTCAATATATTTTTACCTGCGATTTACTAAGTATCGAACAAAGTAGGGAAGTCAGTCATGATGTTTAATAAATAAGCACCCCTTGCCAATCTTCATATTCTGTTATAGTGTGTGCAATTATGTTTTCCCTCCATTTGTTCAGTGTTAAGGACAGTAATGAAAACACTCATTCGAAAAGTAGATAGATTTTAGCACGCCAGAGAATTCTGTCCAGCAGAATAGAAACCGTTGCTGCTTTGCTGCCAGAAATTGAAAGAAAATGGAGCCATTAAATTGGTACTTTCACCCAAGTCAATGAACATTTGGGTCACGGCTTCACATTCTCCTACGTACAAATGTGAGGTGTGTCTTAAGCAAGTCTGGTACCATTTTGCTCTAAGACAGCTCCACCAATGGATGGTAGGGCTAGCTAGCTTGCTAGGTCATCTCTGCAGTGAACCTTGTTGGCATTGTGCAATGGCGCAGGACTGAGGGATGGAGCCCTCTGCCTGCCTGGAGTACAAAGGCCAAAGACACTGGAGCTGCACATCCCACAGGCACAACTAGATTCTTTCCCGCAGCAAAATGTATAGGGCAAGGGAGAAGATGGAGCGCGCTATACTACTGCTGTGTGAGTTTCCTTCTAATCTCTTAACTGTCAATTGTCATGTACTTGTATAGATGGCTCTGGAGCATCAAGAAAGTCTTTAGGGTGAGGCCTTAGCATCTTAAGTTCTGTGCTGCGCTAGAATACTTGTGCATTGGTGCTTTGCTGCATCTGGGTAGGATGGCTTTTCCTAGTGGCTTTTACCTGGCTGCTACGACACTGCAGTATCTCTGTGCTGGTCCCGAGGGCTAACCGTGTGGCGAGGTCTGAGTCCAGTCCAAGGTCGAGGGTGCAGTATAGAGGCTGTTCATCAAAGCTGAAGCAGGGTCCAAGGCAGGGAGTCAGGTGAGGTCAGGAACTCTGGCAGAAGAGCAGGACAGGGTGCAGGCAGGAACAGGCTACCAACAATGTTGCACCCGCAACCTGGGACTGGGACTGGCTGGCTTTTATCTGCCCCGAGGCATAGGGTGACCCTGGTCCACAGGTGACTCGCCTCTCCTGGTCTGGAGGCGAGCACTCCTCCTGCAGGAACTTAGTTCCCTCCGCCTCTCTGCCCTGAGCCTCTGCAGCTCAGGAGAGGCTGGAGGGTTACCGGACCCAGAGGCAACCTCCTCTTCCCCTGACGGGGCTGAGCGTGGAGCACCTGCAGGCAATGGGTCCTCCATCACCTCAGGGGCCAGAGCAGACTCAGCTGGTGCCTGCACCTGAGGTTCCAGCACAGGTGAGGACCCTTCAGGTTCAAGCCCCAGCCCTGGCTCAGCTGGTTCTGGAGGCGGGATTCTTGTGCAGGCTGGGATTCCTCAGCTTCAGCCTCCAAGTCTGAATCCCAGGCCATCACACCCTCACATCCGCTCATGGCACAAGTTCAGTAAAATGGAGAATGCAGGACCAATTGCATAGCACACTAGACTTGGGATCGAATTGTCAAGACTGTACCAAGGAAGATTAGTGGAAGACATCTGGATTTTGGTTGCTCTGACTGCATCCTAATAGGGAGCGTATTAAACGCTCATGAGCAAAGTTCTAGATAGAAAGGGGATCTTCACTTTCGGTTAGCTGCTATTTATAATGATTATAATAATTAAACGTCCAGTTCCTTGACAGACCACATTTTCTAGCTCATACAATTTATGACATGTAATTGTTTCCTATTATTTTAGTTGTATCTCATTCTGGTTTCCATCTCTCTCCTCCCCGCTGCCCCCGCTAAGTGCTACACATTTTTGTTTTGTCATCAGCCTGCATAAGTGGGAATGTAAAAGGAGGTGAATTTATAGCCCGTCTGTTCCTGGTTACATCATTTGACTTTAAGATACGTTGGAATGTACTCAGATGCAGCGATGCACACATATCCCTCTGCAGATGAACTGTCACTGACCCAGCCATTGCTATGCTTTATGTAAATTCCACTGTGTTAACATAAGGCCGATTTTTAGAGATCCAGAAATGCCAAAAAAATGGAGATGGTGTTGCACTAATTTATTTAATTGTGCACAGGATGTCTTCGCTACAATGTGAAGTTGTCTAGAATAATAGTCATTGTTGACTCTTATTCCGTAAGGAACATCTTGAAATATTCATACAATGTTCATTCGGTCAAAGATAGTCGTAGAACTTTTCTCTCTCTCTCCTTTAAAACCAGAATAAAGTCCTGCTTTTTTTTTGTTTCACATCCTTAGTTGGTGATTATTACATTTGTTTATTAAATATTTTCTCTCCACCACCACCCTCCCCGTGTCAAATGCCTTGGAAGATCATTCCAACCTGGAGCCAAAGTTTTCTGGAGACAAAGATGGCCTTTGGGGTATGGCTATAGCTCAGTGCTGTTGCCCAGGCATCAGCAAGGTCCCAGTCCAATCCTCATATTCTGGAAGAGAACTCTGCTTGAAACCCTGCTGCCTGCCAGTGTAGGCAATACTGAACTCGATGGTCCAATAGTCTGACTCACATATATATAAGGCAGCATCTTGTGTTCCTCTGCTTCTCAGCCTGCATCATCTTTTTAGACTGGTTGAAACTTTTACTTTCAACCTGCTCTAATTGTCAAAGCAAATGACCACTGATAAATCTATATATAAAAAACTATGCTAAAAGATTTGTGTATACCATTGTGCACCACACGTGACCCCCTGAAATATACTCGGAGTCGAGAGTGGATTTCATTCTCTTTATTCAGCTCATAGTAGTGAGGAAAGGATGTTTCCCCAAAATATCTGCTTTATGTACATTATTTACACAATGGGCCACACGTGATTGGCTAATTCCGGGATTCTCCCATGGGCCAATCAGGTTGCGGATTCACTTCCACCTGGAGCTGGATTAGGTGGCTCCTGCGGAGCAATCATACTGCTGCATTGTTCTAGGACCAATCAGACTGCTGCATTCTGAATCCTATTGTTTTAGCACCAGTCAGACTGCTGCCTTTTGGATCCTATTCAACTCAGTACATAACACCCCCCAGAAAAGTTTCCATGCAACAAGCAAATCAATAATAATAATAATAAACACTTTATAAGTTAAGAGCATAAAAAGAGTGTGCTGGATCAGGCCAATGGCCCATCTAGTTCAGCATCCTGTTCTCACAGTGGCCAACCAGATGCCTATGGGAAACCAGCAAGCAGGATTCAGGCGCAAGAGTACGTTTTGCTTCTGTGGTTTCTAGCATCTGGCATTCAGGAGCTTTTCTGCCTCTAACAGGAGGCAGAGCATAGCCATCATGGCTAGTAGCCATTGCTAGCCCTCTGTTCCTTGAATGTGTCTAATGGGTTGCCATACGTCTGGATTTCCCAAGACATATGTGGAATACTGAAGTTGGCAGCAGTGTCCAGGCAGAAATCAGGAAAATGGAAAAAGTACAGATGTATGGCAGCCCATGTCGGCAATGCCGTTTTTGCTGTTTTCCCATAAAAAAGCATTTTTTGTGATTTTCCCCAAGAAGCTCAACAACTTTGGGCTAGGCAAAACTACAAAAACTTCGGCTAAAAAAAGCTCAACAACTTCTCTGTCCAGATTTTCACTGTTTGAAATATGGCAACCCTAGTAACCCTCATTTAAAGCTATCCAAGTTACAATTAAAATGTTAGTATCAACAATGAAAGCAAACAATGGAAATATAGACTAGTGGCTAACTGAACTGAACTTCCAAAAGCACGAGAAAACAAAAATGTAGTCACCATATGAAATATTGTCACCATCTTAGAAGGCGGAGCTCCAAAGCTAAAGAGAAGGCCCTTTTCCACGTCCTCATAAGATGAGCTACACTCATTGATGGGACTCCAAGCAGCCCCCTGCCAACTGGTATAAGTGGAATGGCTTTTTCAAGTATCAAAGTTCCAAGTCATCCAGGGTTTGGGAATAAGTCCCACTGAAACAGTGGGATTTACTTCCGAGTAGACATGTATAGGTTTTCACTATACAAAGCATATCTCTCATGCTGAATTCCATAGAGGTTTTATTCTCTTGGATCACAGAGGATAGGATTTAAATGTGTGTGCAATTAAATATTTCGGCTTCTATCCAGTGTAACATTTGCACAGAGTAAACCCACTGAATGTCATGGACTTGAATTAGTAGCGGTTCATTCATTTCAATGGGTAGAACTGATATTGGCTCGAACCCCTCATCCCATAATATTCTGTTTGAAGAAACACAATAAGCCTAAGAGGTTCTGCAAAGTAGCTACAATTGGCTGTGTCATTTCAGTTGGTTCTCAAAGAAAGAACATCGTGTCCCACAAGACTGGTAAGTTTCCACATAAGGAACGGCTCTGTTAATGTTCTTTAAATGGCTGACTTCTGCTAAGTCATATGATCCCGCTAAACTTTGGACAGAATTTCACATTAGATAATAGTTTAAAATAACAGCCTGAACCAACCTTCAGAGACCTTTCTGTTTTATGCACCATTATATAGTTTTATTATAGGCATGAGGGAAAACCTTCCCAACAGAAAGAATTAATATTACAGTTCAAACACTTAAGGGGCTAATCTAGCCTTGATATGTGCACTTTTAACTCTCCATAATACTAACAGCAATTACGTGCTGGTTTTACAAAAGGAAGGAAAGGAAAAAGCTGTCGGATAAAACAGTGTTTGTGTCAGGAAGCTATACCCGAATAATATGAAATTGAATCTAGCAGATAAAACTGCCAGATTCTAGATGGACCTGGAGATTTCTAGTGCTTGGATATGGCGGTATATTTTCCACAAGGAAGGCAGATTAATGCAATTAATTCTTCTTTATACTCCTGGGTAGGTTAGCAGAGCCACGAAAAGTGCAATCCCATGAACTATGCTCCACGCCATGTAACCTCATATGGATCAATAACTGGTTATTAAAACAGAGAGCAGAGTGTAGGAATAAATGGATAGATTTCACACTGGATGGAAGTAAGCAGGAATCCTGCTCAAGGATTTGAACTGGTGCTAGGTTTTTCAAAAATGGCATGGAGTTAGCCAGGGTTGTGGCGAGCACCAAATTATTCATAACGTCTGGAATGACATCTCCAAACTAGGTGGAAAGGAAAGAAAACGGGAAATGAAATTCTATATAATTGCTGTATAATAATAATAATAAAAATATTGTTAGGTGTGAACTGGCAAGGATTGTCCAGGGAAAGGATCCTGGGCTCATGGCGAGAAGGTCATTGAAAATTCACTGCGTCGTTCTATAAATGTCTAATTAGCAACATGAATGGTATGGAGATAAGTAGATCTCATAATACTCAAACGACAGGCTTCCAGTTAAATAGGTTTTCAGGAGTTTCCAAAAGGACAAAAGGAAAGAGTATTTCACAAAACACACCGTTAACTCTCATAACTGTCATCCTGTGTCGGTAATTCACCATCCAAGGATGTGAAAATGACCACTGACTTAGATTGCTTTTAAGAAGAGGTTAGACAAATTCATAGAGGGCAGACCTGTCAACAGCTAATGGCCATGATATCAAAGTGGAACTTGGGGGGTGGAAAGTAGGTTTTCTTTATAGCTTACCGGAGATCTCTGACCTGTCGTGGTGAAAACTTGATGCTGGATTAGATGGGCTGATAGAACAGGGTTCTTTTTATGCTCTTGCAGGGACTGCTGCTGCAAGCAACTTCTCAGTCTAGAACTGTCCAGTCCCGTGAGTGCTGAAGATTCAAGGTGGAAGCAGACAGTGACAAGTCAGGTCTAAGCAGAAGGCAAATAAAAACAAGACCTTGGACAGCTCCAAAGCGGCCTTACTGGCAGACTGGAACCTTATGCAGCTGATAAGACCTGGAGTATGCTAAACCCTGGGATGCGGGTGGCGCTGTGAGTTAAACCACAGAGCCTAGGACTTGCCGATCAGAAGGTTGACGGTTCGAATCCCCGTGACGGGGTGAGCTCCCGTTGCTCGGTCCCTGCTCCTGCCAACCTAGCAGTTCAAAAGTACCTCAAAGTGCAAGTAGATAAATAGGGAAGGTAAACGGCATTTCCATGCGCTGCTCTGGTTCGCCAGAAGCGGCTTAGTCATGCTGGCCACATGACCCGGAAGCTGTACGCCAGCTCCCTCGGCCAATAAAGCGAGATGAGCACCACAACTCTAGAGTCGGTCACGACTGGACCTAATGGTCAGGGATCCCTTTACCTTTACCTTTATGCTAAACCCTGCTTCCCTTGAATGGATCGTTAAGGGCCACAATTTCAGTCTGCAAAGCTGGAGAGATAGAGGACGAGTCCTCTGCAGTATTTTTTTACCCTGGGATGGTAGCAGGGCTGTTGTCCCTGGCCGGGAGGGCCCTGAATTAAGTACCAATGGCTCCCCACCACAAGAAGCAGCCTAAACACCATCCGAGTCCCCTGCTGTACACTGCCTGGTACAAAAAAAATTCCTTCCAGCAGCACCTTAAAGACCAACTAAGTTAGTTCTTGGTATGAGCTTTCGTGTGCATGCACACTACACGAAAGCTCATACCAAGAACTAACTTAGTTGGTCTTTAAGGTGCTACTGGAAGGAATTTTTTTTGTTTTGACTATGGCAGACCAACACGGCTACCTATCTGTAACTGCCTGGTACTTGAGTCATAGGTTATGGGTCGTCTGTTGTGCTGGTGCATTGGCACAAATCCTTTGTTTGGCACAGTCATAAGCAGAGTGAAGGTTTAGGAATCAAGGGCTAAGAGGAATGCTTAAAATGACAGCAAGGCTGAGTTCCTCAGGAGGAGAAGAGGACAAACTATGAGAGATGAGAGGGATTCAAGGGAGGCTGAAGAAGGAAGGCATGCCAGGAAGTTATCTCAAGTCTGAAAGGGGGACTGTTCCCTTAGGAGTTGTGTATCACAGAGTGGCAAATCAAACAGCTTGCAACCACATCACTGTGGATGAAAGTGGCTGGTTCTGTCAGGAATTACCGGTAGCAATCACAACACCGTGGGGTGAAGGTGCTTTTTCTAGCTAGGCACAAAGCAGCCACCTCACAGGTCTGAACTGCTGCGAAACTAAGCAAAGTGCCATACAGAACGATGGCACTATAAAATAAGCAGATATATAACCATCAAACCACCTATCTGCACACAGAGGAACCTGTTTTTGCCAGGTTAGAAAAGTATTCCTCTTGCTTTTATTTAGTGAGTTTTAACACCAGATTTTTATTCTTATTTTTTTTACTCCTCACTCCGGTACGCGCCGGGAAAACAGCCGATTTATAAGCAAACACGCCTGTTGTTTGCTTACCCTTTAAATTAAGCAACCCTCAAAGTAATCTACTGTAGTGGCAAAATCAATGTAAAATACATTAATCTAAGTCCCAGTGTAGTAAAAGTAGAGCTCTTTGAAACAACACTTGCATTCCAGATGACGACGTTCTGCTTCCAGACCTCTGCAAGGCACTGAGTTGACTAGGATTTACTCCCAGGTAAGTGTGTGTGGGACGCAGGTGGCGCTGTGGGTTAAAGCCTCAGCGCCTAGGACTTGCCGATCGAAAGGTCGGCGGTTCGAATCCCTGTGGCGGGGTGCGCTCCCGCTGCTCGGTCCCAGCGCCTGCCAACCTAGCAGTTCGAAAGCACCTCCGGGTGCAAGTAGATAAATAGGGACCGCTTACCAGCGGGAAGGTAAACGGCGTTTCCGTGTGCAGCTCTGGCTCGCCAGAGCAGCGATGTCATGCTGGCCACGTGACCCGGAAGTGTCTTCGGACAGCGCTGGCCCCTGGCCTCTTAAGTGAGATGGGCGCACAACCCCAGAGTCTGTCAAGACTGGCCCGTACGGGCAGGGGTACCTTTACCTTTACCTTTTTTAAGTGTGCCTAGGGTTATTAGGGAAAAGGCTGGGAATTTATACTGTCAGTATCATAATGCAAGTTACAGGTACATAGCCGTGTTGGTCTGCCGTAGCCAAAACAAAAGAAAAAAGTTCCTTACAGTAGCACCTTAGAGACCAACTAAGTTTGTTATTGGTACGAGCTTTCGTGTGCATGCACACTTCTTCAGATACCTTAAGATATCATAATGCAGTTGTAGAAAAGGATGGTTCAGCAGCATTTGAAATAGCACGTAGTTTTGGCCACTCCATCTGCCAGAAAAGGATATCATACAAGGAGAAAAGGCAGAGTGGAGAGAGCTGTAGCTAATGCTGTGCAAACGGAGTACTGGTAACACAATTGGGAATTCTCCTTCCACTCCCAAAAGCTGCTCCAGAGGGTCCCCCAGCCCTATGGAACAGATTTTAGGGATGCACGGGAGGAAGGAGAAGACCTATTGCACAAACTGTTGTGTGAGTGGATAAAACCCACATTAACTAAGTTTACCAGGATGTTTGAGCACCTTCCATGTTGAAAGGCTGGAGGATAGTTCTCATTCTTTGAAAACAGTCCCTCGATCAGTGCTTTTTTTCTAGAAAAAAGGTGCTAGTGCTCACCATGATCCTTTCCCCTCCGTTTTCTCTCTCTCTCACACACTCTCGCCCGTCTCCTTTCAATTAATTTTTTTTAAAAAATCTCTTTTATTTGATTTTACAGATCTAAATTTATAACAAAACCAAATACATATCCATAGAGAGAGGTTTATCTGAATCTCGAGACTTCCTCCCCTCACCCCCTCCATGGGTTCTTTTGTCAACGTTTTCAACTGCATATGATTTCATAATCTATCCATATTGTCCATAGTATTTGTTAAATCAAATCCTGCTAATTAAAATGGTTTCATCTACAGTGGTACCTCGGGTTACAGACGCTTCAGGTTACAGACACTTCAGGTTACAGACTCTGTTAACCCAGAAATAGTACCTCAGGTTAAGAACTTTGCTTCAGGATGCGAACAGAAATCACACAGCAGTGGCGCAGCGGGAGGCGCCATTAGCTAAAGTGGTGCTTCAGGTTAAGAACAGTTTCAGGTTAAGAACGGATCTCCAGAACGAATTAAGTTCTTAACCCGAGGTACCACTGTACTTACAGTGGTCTCCATTCTTTCTTGAAGTTATTGTCTTCTTGGTCCCTGAGCTTTCCGGTAAGTTATGCCATTTCAGCATAGTCTAACACAGGCTTCCTCAACCTCAGCCCTCCAGATGTTTTTGGCCTACAACTCCCATGATCCCTAGCTAGCAGGACCAGTGGTCAGCGATGATGGGAATTATAGTCCCAAAACATCTGGAAGACCGAGTTTGCCTATGCCTGATGTAGACAATATCGAGCTAGATGGACCAATGATCTGATTTAGTCTAATGCAGATTTTCAATTAATTAAAGTCCCACTATGTGTGCCCCCCTTCTTCAACCTCCTCCCCCCACCTTGCCCTGTCTGTTCTTCGCGACCAGCCAGCATCCTGCCAAATCCCTTCTCCTTCTCCTCCCTTCTCCCAGCCCCCAGCTGCACCATCCATGATGGCCTCTACTGCTTGCCCCACAGAATGGAGGGCTGCAGTGCTAGCAGCAGAGGCACTTGTCTCTTCCCCCTCCACTGCCCCACAGACAAGGAAAAGGTGACCAGAGTTAAAAGGGAAGCAGCCTTCACGTTTGCCAGCTGCTCATGGTGCAGTGAGTCAGTGGCATAGCAGCACGTCCGGGGGGAGAGCCATGCACTGAGGGGCAGCCGAGGGGGGAAGGGTGCAACCTGAGAGTGGCAGCTACAGCCTCTAATTTTCCTCGCCGCCAATGCCTCAGTCTCCTGCCTTTTGCAGCTCCCCTTTTAGCCAAGGTTGCTTGCTTGCCCACTCTCCATTTCCCATATCACAAGATTTGAGGGAGGGGGAGAAGGTGCCAGTATGGTGTACCATTGGTTTTGACTGGACTTAACCATCCAGGGGTCCTTACCATTGAGTAGCACCAGGAAAAAAGCACTGCCCCTGGAGATCAAAAAGCATTAGCAAACCCATTTAGAACATTTGCACCAACTTAAGGGTTTCAAAGGTGTTTCAAAGGGGTGGCACTGTGGGTTAAACCACAGAGCCTGGGACTTGCCGATCAGAAGGTCGGCAGTTCGAATCCCCGTGATGGGGTGAGCTCCCGTTGCTTGGTCCCTGCTCTTGCCAACCTAGCAGTTAGAAAGCACATCAAAGTGCAAGTAGATAAATAGGTACCACTCTGGCGGGGAGGTAAACGGCGTTTCCGTGCGCTGCTCTGGTTCGCCAGAAGCAGCTTAGTCATGCTGGCCACATGACCCAGAAGCTGTACGCCGGCTCCCTTGGCCAATAAAGCGAGATGAGCGCCACAACCCCAGAGTCGGTCACGACAGGACCTAATGGTCAGGGGTCCTTTTACCCTTTACCTTTACAGGTTTCAAAAGGATATTTTAAATGGATCACTTGTTCCCATAAGCACTTTTTGATTCCTTAAAGCCTCTAGGTTGTAATAATCCTCTAGGTTTTTTAAATAAAAAAAAATAGATCTTATATTTTTGAGGAGTGATTAAGGTGAACCGTGTCCTGCTAAAACTGACAGGTCTGTGCAAACAACTGCTGTTGGATGAGCTGCTAATCCTGCTCTCTGTGTTTAAAAGGCTGCTTTTAAAAAATCTGATCATTCAGATATAAAATAGTCCCCTCCCCACCTCTGGACTGCAGCTCTTCTATGTCCCATTCCTAGACATCATGTTTGCCTTAATTCTGTATCCTCTGGTTCCTAGCTTTGTAGCTGGTTATTTCCATTGCGTCTTTACGAGTCAACAAAGGAAGGGTTGGGTTTATTATTGACAGACTCTCCAGTAAGGAATGAGCTGGTGTTTTTTAAGCTCTCTAGAAAGCCTCGCCCAGCAGGCAGTTGTCAGCACAACTGTTTGCTTCAAAGCAATGCTGCTGCTGCTGCTAAACACTCTTTGACTTTTTTTGTAGCACACCAGGCATGCCAAAACTCCTCCAAAGCCATTATCCAGCTTCAAATCAGAAACCAAAACAGCGGGAGACAATAGCACAGGGCAGGTTTCCTTTTAGCGATGTTATGGCAAGGCAAGTGCTTTTTGTGATTCTGTTGATCAAATTTTTATTTTGCAAAGCAATTCATGTCTATAATATTCAAGACTTACTTTACAGTTATATTGAGACATAGATCAAGGCTATGTCATTATCTAGCATTAAAATGCAACAAACCGAAATTCAGAGGAGGAGAAAATTATCAGGCACCCAGAATTTTTTTAAAAACGGCAGTCAACTAAAGAATTATGGTAAGCTGAAAGCTACAATTTTTACAAAGGCATATTTTGCTTCTTTTAGCTGATCCCGTTCCTACAGCAGATACAGAACCAGCAGCTGAGGAGAAAACAGCTGTATTATAAGAAGAAAATTCAGCTGCAAAGTGAACTGGGCTTTCCCCAATCTTAACAATTTGAATGATGGACATACATATCAATGACTCTAACTGGTTTGACTTTTGGTTTTTCCCCTCCTTCAAGTTTCAGAAGGCTAATCACTGTAGAATTTGTTAAAATGTGTCACATTATGCTCTCCCCATTATTTGCCTCAATAGTTTTCTTTAGAGACCTTCTTGGTGGCATCATTCATACCAGCCAATCTGCCCAGAACTGGTTTCTATGGCAAATTTACAGAACTGGATTTCCCAGTGCTTGGCTAATGCAGAGTAAAGGTGTTGCGTGGTGAGTTCCCGCCTCCTCCCAGTGGAAATAACGACACATGACACAATTATTTAGGTTAATGGGTTAAAATGGCCAGAACTTTATTGGTTACAGGAAATGAGCGGTATTGGCTTAGGCATTGGTCCTAACCGACTATCCGGCTTCAGCCTGTCCACTTGAAGGCCGGGAAGGGTTAACCACCAGTAGGGGGAGTCCTGCTGATGCACATCAAATAGGAACTCCCCCGGGGTCACCACTCGAGGGTGTGCCTTAGGCCCTCACCTCCATAGGCTTCGGACAGGGCCACGCCCCCCGGAATCCTTAATCGGACTATCCTTCAATATGTGGGGGAGGTGATGGCGCTTCCTCCCCCCTTCCATCTACATAACAATACCCATAGCAATGCCTAACCGCCAATGCCGAGGAAGTTGTGATGATTTGCTATGAGGTAGGCAAAAAACCAAGTGGCTGGTGCCAATTTGCCAAGTGGAAAAAATTCCTACCTGGCCCCTTAACGGCAACCAACTGAGGTCCATAGCAAGGTCGAAAGGAAATCCTTAAAAGGCAGGAGGGTGGGAAACTGGAGCAGCTGTGGCAGCCAAAAGAGGGAGATCCCCGGCCACACCAGCACTAAATAGCACAGGCCACACCCCCTAGGCCAGCCAATTGGCTGGCCAGTGGATGACGTGGCCAGGAATTCCCTCAATCATGCGGAGGCTGAGAGCCAGCCCCCACGCACGTGGAGGGGGCATGAAGCCCACAACCCCACCTCCTCTTGAGCTTGGAAGTGGCTTATTCGGACTGAGCTCGCTGAACTTTCAAATTTGCTCCCATACTCTACAATGTTGATCTTCACCCTGAATTCAGCTGGCACCTGGGGCAGGGGAAATTGATGGAGACACAAAAGGGGCAAATTGCATGCCTAGAGGGAGGTGAACTTCATCCCATATTTTAGATTTATGAAAGAAAAATGGCAGTGTATTTCACAATAATACTCCATCCTAAAAAAATAATAAATTTTTTTCTGAAGTCTTAGTCATTTTGGTGTGTTCTCATTAAGAAGCAACATTCTGAGAAAATATAGTTCCCCAGTAACGTTACTAAGTTCATTTTACAGAATGCATGTCATGTATGTTGTTGAATGCCACGTATTTGCCTCGAGAGGAGAGAATCCGCTAGAAAGGCAGTATTTTATTTTTTAACAAACCCTGACTTTTCAGAAGCAGGAAAAGTTAGGTCTGGCTACACAAGTTTGCAAGTAAATAATGGTCTTCTAATGAGCTAACTTATTACTTTCATCCACAGTTAAGATGGAGTACTTAGATTATAGCCAGTTATAGTACAATTGAATTTTGTACAACTAAAGGTCATGTTTTTGAACAGCAGGTCTACAGATCAGCCTGACTGTCAATATTTCATTATAATTAGATTTTTAAAAAGCATAGCATACGGTCCAACATTTGACGGAGGAAAACAAGTGCCCTTGCTGGATTTTTGTGCTTTTTTTTTTAAGAGTTAACACGGAATTATTTTTATTACACCAAGCAAGCCGGAAAATGGATTAATTCATAAATGGTAATCTCCAAGAACGTGCTGGGCTGATGGACCCTTATTGAAATTGTATGTTGGTGCCATTTATATGGAATTGTACATTGGTGCTATTATATGAACCTGGAGTGTAGCAGCTATGAAAAAAGGGGGTAGGGAATTCATGTAAGGGATCATTACGAATGGGATTGAACGTTAAATTGCCAGTGTCAGGATGCTGTTACACAAATCTATGGTGCAACTACACTTGGCATCTACAAAAGGCAGCACCCCCTGTATGCTAGGACTAACCCTGCCCACTTCTGATATGGTGGTGGAAGAAACAAAAACTATTGCCATTGGGGTAGTGACATTTCAAAGATTTCTTGGTAGGAAATGCTAACTTCAAAATCCTTCTAACCCAGGGATGAAAGCCCAAAGCCCTCTAGGTCAGGCATCCCCAACCTGCGGCCCTCCAGATGTTTTGGCCTACAACTCCCATGATCCCTAGCTAATAGGACCAGTGGTCAGGGATGATGGGAATCGTGGTCCAAAACATCTAGAGGGCCGAAGAAGAAGTGTTTTGATTTGATATCCCGCTTTATCATTACCCTGAGGAGTCTCAAAGTGGCTGACATTCTCCTTTCCCTTCCTCCCCCACAACAAACACTCTGTGAGGTGAGGGAGGCTGAGAGACTTCAAAGAAGTATGACTAGCCCAAGGTCACCCAGCAGCTGCATGTGGAGGAGCGGGGACACGAACCCGGTTCACCAGATTACAAGTCTACCACTCTTAACCACCTGCTCTAGGTGTTGCTGAGCCAAAGTTCCCATCAGCCTTTGCTCTTGGGAGTTTATAGGGCTTTGGGAGATTAGGAGAGGAATGTGACAAGACCCTCCCTATGTACAGTGAGGGAAGTGTAGATTGACGAAGAGATTCTAATATGTGCATATTCTAGTGTGTGAAGGTATTCAACAAATCATGATGTTGATAATGATTCTCAACAAAAGTCTGTTTCCTGTATGCATATGCATGTGTATGTGTGTGTGTGCGTGTCTGTAAAAAAATTGTGTGCAACAGGATATTTCAGCTCTGTAAGCTCTAATGGTTCAAGTGACCAACAGCAAAGGCTAATCTGATCCCTTGACACGGAATGCAAAGATGACAGATGTGCTGTCAAAATGCAACACTGTCAACTTCATCATACAAAGCTATCTAGTGATGCTTTCCAGGAGATTAGAGGGGAAACAAGCATATTAACTCACAGAGTAACCTTGTAAACAGGAACTTTTAACAAGAGGCTAAGGTTAATAATTTATAATTTGCAAGAGCACCGCACAAGCAGACTATTGTCTGGAGATTTCCCCTCCCTCCATATTACAGTTAAACAGTTTCCAACTCCCGACACATTAAAAACAGCTTCTGACATTAACAAACCAAAAAATATTAAAATCATTCAGGTGTGCAACAAAACACCTGAAAATCACAACAGCAGCAGACAGCAATGATGTCATGTGACTAAAATAGCAGATGGTAGAAATATCATATTAACGGTGCTATCCTATGCATGACTACTCAGAAGTAGGAATGTATAGGATTGCAGTCAAAAAGGCCAACGACAGAAAAATACCAACAGAAATATCAATACTAAGTGGTTGGGGGGTTGGTGGGGTGGGAAAGAAGTCTTCAAGAGCCATTTAAAGGTCATCAATGTAAAGAAAAAAGGAGCGTAAGACCATTAAACGTGGAGTCTAAAATTACCTAGCAGAGCAATTCTAATTACATGAAGCTGGCATGACTTATCCTTATTCCAAAATATCTTCAGGAGCCTCTGGGAGGGGCTACTGTCAGCTGAGCTGGGCCTGAGTTTTGAGGATTGGGCCCTAGGTCACATGGCCAACCTGAACAGGTTTTGGAATAGGTCTAAATCTCTTCTTCTCCCATTCCATGCCACCCTGCCCTGTCACACACCCTTTGCTTTCCTTACACTGGCTTATGTTATGCCAGCAGACCTGGGCTCAGCTGTGGTGAGTGATTTAGGCCAGCATGGCCCTAGAATGTCTAAGATCTGTCAAATCCAAACTCTCGCATCCCAGCAGATCTTAGGTTTGTTTTGCAATGCAACTGGCAACTTGACCAAGTGTTGCCCCATGCACCCAAATTAACAGGGAAGCCTTTTTCTATTGTGTTCTTTATACCAGTGTTTCCCAACCTTTTTTGGGCAAAGGCACACTTGTTTGATGAAAAAAATCTCGAGGCACACCACCATTACAGCCCCGTGACGTCAGCACGCAGCGTCACTTTCAATTTTTTTCCCTCCCCCTTGCCGGGGAACCTCCAAGCTTTAGGGGGGGGGGGAGGAGGAAGCAAAGCGAGGGACTGAGGGACTCCTCCAACGACAAGGGTTGGGGAAGAAGAGAAAGTTATAGTTGTTTTTTAAAAAGTGATAATTTCATTGTTCTGTTTTTTTGTAAACCGCTTTGAAGGGTTCCTTCTCGGCACGCCCCCCCCCACCCGACAATCAAGCAGCGTATCAATTCCATGAAGCACCAAATGCAGGTGCGTCTCAACTCACGTCTCGGAAGTGGGCGAGGCCGCGCTCGCCCAGGGCGCTGAGACACTCGTAGGCCGAGCCCGCCTGGAGGAAGAGCTGCGCCAGGCACATCACCTCGCTGCGGAAGAGGGAGCCCATGGCGGAGGGCGCCCAGGCCGGGCCTGAGGAGGCGCAGCGGCGGGAGCGGCAGAGGCGGCGTCACCGCTCTCCTCGGCGCCGCCTCCACTCCGCCGTCGCCGCTGCTGCCATCCCGCTGCGGAGGCGGCTCCGGGGACTGGCGGGTCCCCCGCTGCCCGGTGCCATGGAGAGGAGGCAGGCGAGGGAGACGGAGACCCGAGTGGCCCCAAGTCCCGCGGCTTCCGGCTTCTCCCCGCAAGTCCAGGCGCCGCCGAGAGAGAAGGGGCGGGGAAAGCCTAGAGCGGCCAACCGCACGCTCACCTCGGAAGTTCTGGTCAATAAGACAGCGCCATTGGCCCGAGCGCTCTGCCCCTCGGCACCTCTATGGCTGGCCCGAATACCGAGCGAGAAGCGGTTTCGTCTCTGTGGTAGGGAGGAGCAAAGAAGGGCCCAGCCAGGCGGGCCGAACGAAAGCGAGCCCAGAGTTCCTGTGCTTCCCTGGTGGGGCCGGCCATTGCCTTTCCCTTGGGCAGGGCGAGGGAATTCCCAGGCTGCAGCCTCTCGCGCTGGTGCCTCAAAGGCCTTTGCCTTTCCCATGTCACATGTGGAAAAGGGGGCTGGATCCAGTGACGCAACTCAGAAAACTGTTAGGGAAGCCAGAGCAGGAAAGTGAGTGGGAGGCGGCGTCGCCGCTTTAACCCACGTTTCCTTTTTGAAAGAGAAACCAGTGTTTCCCAACCTTTTTTGGACTCGCTCGCGGCACACCAGGCAACAGCTCGCGGCACATTAGTGTGCCGCGGAACACCGGTTGGGAAACACTGCTTTATACCAGCCTAAGACTCCAGATTAGAGCTACTGGGCTGGGGTAGCTGACTTTGTTTAAAAAGAACAATACAAAAGTGAATAGAAGACTTGCTGTTGCTTTAAAGCTGCAATTACAGCAAAGAGGCTCAGACTATCTTATAAATGGTTGTTGTTATGCATTTGTAACCCGTTCTTTATTGAGTATTTCAATCCCGGAATGAGGAATAAAGCAGCACTAAAAAGATACAGAAAAAGGATAAAAAAAATAATTGCAGGAATTACAGAATCCATAAAAACCAAGTTAAACAAAACTAAACAGCAGTGAGGACAAAAGTTGGCATTTCCAATTTAAATTAAATACTATCCAACTGGATAGAACAAGCAAATGGTCTTATCCCCTGGGGCAGCCCAATTCCTTCCTCCAAGTATCTCACCTGAGGGCCACACTCTCACCTCCATGGAGATATTGCATGTTCTTTCCTCATGTGGAGACTCTAAAGCAGCCAAGGGTCAGCAGAACATCACCATTAAAATTTGAGAAGCATTGGATCCCTCACAACTTTCAATGGTGGTATAAGAACTGATGAAGAATTTCCAGGAAATACGCTGTGTCCCATAATTTCCCATTGCAGAAATAGACTGCTTTGATCATTGTACCTTTATTAAGAGTTCAGATAAAAGCTCTGCTTTTTTTTTTTTAAAAAAAGCAAACCCCTAGATATCCAACTGGCTTGGTCCTGACTTCAAGTGCTTTGCTTTTATCATTCATTCCCCCCACTTCCCCTATACCTCTACAAACTCCTAAGCCGGGGCATGAATAGGCTCTCTGCTTTTCCCAATGACTGTCAAATGCGGCAGAATCCACTTAATTCAACTGATCAAGGAAGTGAAGATCTAGGGAACGAGAAGCCTTTGAACACAGCTCTGGAGTATTGCTGAGCAATTGTGAAAAATATGTTAGAATCTGCTTTTGCCAATCAATGTGGTTCATTAGCCGAATTTATGTGAAGAATGCACACAATAGACAGCCATTCATGACAGAGGCAGATGTTGAATAATGATGTTGCATAATAAATCAGCTACAGCTCAACAGTATTTCTGCATCTGGTTGCATTCCCAGCGCCAGTGCGGCCCGTTTATTCTAAACAACAGCAATAGAGGAAGCAATCCTATATCACACAAGAAGCTGATGCAAAGCATGCTGGTGTGAGACCGGTTTAAAGTTGCACCATTCAGCAGTGGGGCTGTTGCTCTGCCTAAGCCTTGCCAAGGGAATACAAGCCTTTAAAATCCAGTTCTCTGCTGGGTTGCCAGGTCACATGAATGAGATAAATGGGCTTAGGATCCAGCCTAAGTCCCCCCTCTCCAGACCCAACCCTCCTCACCCCTAGAACACCGCTTTGGGGGACTTTCAGCTGAGCAAGTGATGCTGGTGTATCTCCAGCTGAGGGATGGCGATGGCAATTTAACACTGGATGAGCCAGGAATCAGCTGGCTGAGCTGGAGATCCATTGCATCCTAAGCTGTTCATCCTAGCAGATCTCGGCATAGGATTGTCCTCAGAAGTATGCAAAATAATAATACAGTGGTTCCTCAGGTTGCAAACACCTCGGGTTACAAACACTTCAGGTTACGGACTCTGCTAACCCGGAAGTTGTCACGGCTAAAATGGCCGCTGTTTCTTTAATGCTTAAAAAGTTGGGTCAGCATGAGTCAGCGGCCTGCACCGGGTTGTATATATAGAGTGAGAAATGTTAGTTTGTTGTTGGTTGGATTGGTTGGTTAGTGAAAGCGGGTAGTGTTGATGTGTATAGTTGGTCAGTCGCTTTTGCACAAAGACTTTTAAGAATAAAAGCAGAAAGCACTCTGCAAGGATATTCTTGTGGACTCTTTTATGCTGACAAGGGTCTGAGGACAAGGCTGAGGAGACAAAGGGAGGCCGGAACCCTTTCCTTTCCTTTTTTTTTTTTTACAAACACTGACAGAAGTAGTACCTCAGGTTAAGAACTTTACCTCAGGATGAGAACAGAAATCGCATGGCGACAGCGGGAGGCCCTATTAGCTAAAGTGGTACCTCAGGTTAAGAACGATTTCAGGTTATGAACGGATCTCCGGAACGAATTAAGTTGTAACCAGAGGTACTGTAGCACCTCTGCTTGTGGTTAACGCTTAGCTGGAATGAAATATTCAACGCAGCAATAGAGAAATTAAAATATTAATTTATTTGTCAGACAAATAAATGAGAGGCACAGTGGTATATGGTTACCAAGCTCTGGCCTGCCCTCCTGCCATCCTGGCCAGCACTTATATTCCCTTAATCCAGCCCCCTTTGCTCCTCCTGTGGCTGCCTCTGTCCAATCAGCCTGGTTGGAATTCCTATTGGCTGTTTGGTAGAACCAATCACAAAAGATACACCCACAAAAGATACACCCATTTCCTTGCCCTTATAAGGGAGACAAAGAGCTATATATATGACATATAAGTAATAATATATCTTACATGGAATCTTAATTACCAGCTCACCTCTTGCCCTATTGCCTTCTAAAACAAATGTTTAATCTTACATTTTTATGTTCAACAGATGTCAAGGATCTTGAGTTCACATCAACATTGAAAGATTTCCTTCATTTAAGGTTTCTAAACAAATGCCTGACAACTATATATCAAGAGTGCTTGGATGGCGTCTTCTGTCTGGCAGGGGGGCTAGGCTGGTGGCTGACTTAATTTCAGGATAAATACAACTCTTACAACCATATGAAATAAGAATCTAGCATTCCTTAAATCCTTTGCATAATTACATTTAAGCCAATATATTTAAGCTAATATATTTCATACATTATCATAGGTAGCCTCTTAAAAGAATAAAGCTTCTCAAAGTAAAAAGGAAGGAACTCAGTAAAAAACAGCTTTTAAAAGAAGCCTCTTTAGTTTACACTCCTCCTTTCACCCCCCTTTCCAGCCTAAAAATAAAGTAGAAAGAAGCTTCTTCTCCAGCCAAGCCAGTTGCCTTTCCCCAACATTTTATTGCCCTTTTTAACTCTCTCAGTTTAAGAAAGAAACAGCTTTAGAAGATTTCCTAAAAATGTTCTCCTTTTTCTGTCAGCTAAATGTTTTTCCCATTTGCTTCTGGCCTTAGAGAATTCAGCTCAAGGTTTAACGTGAGGCCCATTGGTATCATTTTACTTATTTACCCATTCTTAATAGTGTTTTTTCAGCCTTGGGGCAGCATATGTAATTCTCCCTTTTTATGACTTTGAGAATTGTTTTTTCTACCATAAATCAATGGGGCCCTCTTGTCTTAGGAGAAAACCTCTTGCCAAGGTTTTTTCTGCCTGGCATGAAACATTTTGAAAATCTAAGCCCATTTAATTTAGGAACCTGATCAAGATATAAGCCAATATAAGTCTTGATTAAAAATGCAGTCTATATTCAGATGCCACATTCCCCCCTTTCAAGCTCAAGGACCTTCATCCCAAGTGTCCTTGATAGCTTGACCTTCATCATATTCCTGAGGTAAAGCTCTGTATAGGGCCATGATATGAGGTAGAGTTTCATTTGAAACCATCTTGCTAATTGTACTTCTAAAACATGAAATGATACATGGCATCATACATAAAACCATTACCACTACTGTCAAGAAAAACAAGCAAGACAATAGTATCCCTTTAAGTCCTGTGACATTAGGTAACCAATTGGTGAGCCATCCCATATCCCATCCTTCCCATGTTTGTACTGGGACATGTGCTATATTCTCCATCTTTGTAGCCAACACACGGATTGCCTCACCATTATCTGAAATGTTAAAGCAACAGGCATTCCCTGTCAAGTTCAAGACTCCACATAAGCCTCCCTGCCTGGCAAGTACATAATCCATTCCCATTTTCAGCTGCAAAATGGCGGCTCTACTTTCATCCAACTGTTGTGCAATAAGTCTCAAACTCTGGGCCGTTGCATTGGTTACAAGTTCCACTACTGCTTGCAATCGAATTATTCTATTTAGATTATAAATAGGATCCCGTGCCCCTTGTATGAGCTCACCAGGATTCCAGGAGGCAGGATCATAATAGGCTATAATGCGCTCTGGCGGCCAATCATCAGTACCGCTCCAACTTTGGGTACTTCCTCCTGCTATATGAGAAATATCAGCGTTTCTTCGTGTACGCTTGGCCGAACTAGTGGGCATAATCCACATTGGTGGTAATACCCAACCCAAGAAACAAGTCCCACTCCATTTGGAAGGGAGTTTCTTGTATGCCCATTCTCCACATATCCACCACAACCATCGGGTCTGAGGTTTTTGGTACGTGGAGTGCATAAGGCGAAATATCAAAAGGGGTAGAGAGTTCACAGTGCAGTATGTTAGATTGCCTTTTTCTGTCACAGTTATGTTCCACACCACTTTCCATGCATGAATAAAAGGAGGTGCACAGGGCAAGGTATTCCGAGTTCGATACGTAGTACCGTTTGCCCAGGTTTGACTATTCTTAATATAATCCCAAGTATAGTGACAATGAGAAGAGCCTATCATGGTAGGATCAGCTGCATCTGATGATTTATGCACACAGATTTCCCCTTGCACAGGTATAACTCGTATTGGTTTAGTTGAGTTCCATCCGGGGAAATTCTGTACTTCTGTTTGGTGTGGCATTTCGCTTACCATACCAATGGCACTTAATGGTATTGGTAATAAGGGCATACCTCCCTCTGAATCATCTGGCCCAAGAGAGCAAACAAGGCAATTAGTCCTATTTGCAACATTGGCTACCATCTCAGCTAAGCCTACCCACATATTGTGGTCATGGCGGAATCCATATTTAGCAAATTTGGTCAGATTCATGGACCCTTCCCCTTCCCAAGGGATCAGGATTAATAATGAAATCATGTTGATGTCTAGCATATGCATTCCTTCCACAAAAGATTACCTTATTGTGATAGCAAATAATTATTAGCCCCAATATAATTCCCCCAATGACAGAAATGGGGAACCACCAAGACCAAAACATATATCCCGAGGATCCCCAATGAGTAATATCACTTATAATTGTTCCACAAGGGGGCAGTCAATCGATTGTATAAGAGAATCTTCCCGTTCACAGTCGCTGGTTCAGACGCTCCTCAAGCTTCAGGCGTGCGCAGGTCAGCCAGCTTCCAGGTTGTGGCTGCAGCAGGCCGGTCGTCAAATGTTGCCCGTGACCTAGCCCGTTCCCGGTAGGGCTAGATACAGGGGTTTTTGGAGAGAGTTAGTTTTAAAGGATTAGAGGGGTCACCTTTGCATGTCCAACTGCCTTCGGACTTCTTCAAACGAGAGTGATGAATCCAGGGGGTCACCTCAGCTACCTTCACCGCTGTTGGAGTAGAGAGCAAGACGGTGTAAGGTCCACGCCATTTAGGTGCAAGTGGATCGCGTTTCCACTCTTTCACCCATACGCTATCGCCAGCCTGGAACTGATGAATCGGCTCAGCAATGCTGCACGGCGTGCGTTCGAGGGCCCACCTGTTAAGAGAAACAAAAACACGGGAGAGAGATTGCACTTGTCCCTGTGTCACATAGTCTCCTATTTGTTTAAGATCAGCTGGAATATCCTGAACAAAGGAGGGCGGTCTCCCATACAGGAGCTCAAAAGGTGACAACTTAAGTCTTTTTGTGGGTGCACACCGAACACGAAACAGTGTTATGGGTAACACATCTACCCATCCCAATCCCGTTTCCTGGGTTAATTTTGCCAATTGGGTTTTCAGAGTCCGATTCATTCTTTCAGTTTTCCCTGAACTCTGAGGCCTATATGCTGCATGCAGTCTCCATTTTACTTGTAGGACTCGACATACATCTTGTACTACTTGATCAATGAACGCTGGCCCATTATCACTTCCAATGCATCTAGGTAATCCAAACCTTGGGATCAATTCAGTGAGGAGTCTCTTAGTTACCTCTCGTGCTTTTTCAGTTCGGGTGGGAAAAGCTTCAACCCATCCGGTAAGAGTATCTACAAACACAAGGAGATACTTGAATCCCTTAGAAGGGACCAGCTCTGTGAAGTCCACAATTAGGCTTTCCATGGGGACGTATCCCACATGCTGAATTCCAGGAGGTTGTACCGGTCCCTGCCTGGGATTGTTTTTAGCACAAAGAACACATTTCTGTGAAATGCAAGTTGCTAATTGTGATAGGTTAATAATATACAACTTCCGACTGAGACTCTCTCTGGTTGCAGTACCGCCAAGGTGAGTAGATTCATGATAATTTCTTACAATTGTGCCTGCTAGATGATGAGGTACATAAATCCTATTGTCCGGCAGGATCATCCAACCGTCCTTCACAACCGCTCCTTCCTGTTCAGCCCACTTCCTCTCTTCTGGGGTATAGTGAGGTTTAACTTCTTCTGGAACTACCTCTGGTATGAGGGCTGCTATAAATCCTCCCACAGGCTTTTGGGCTGCCTCTCGGGCTGCTTTGTCAGCAGCATGATTTCCTCTGGTTATTGGATCCCTTCCTCGTCCATGACCTTTGCAGTGCATTACAGCAATCTGTTCTGGAGCCCATACTGCTTCTAACAGGATTTCTACTTCAGGTCCATATTTCAAGGCCTTCCCGTGGGCTCCGATTAGACCTCTTTCTTTCCATAGAGCTCCATGTGCATGCAGGGTTAAGAAGGCATATTTAGAATCAGTATAGATGTTTGCCTTACATCCAGCTGCCAACTGCAGAGCTCTAGTTAAGCCTATAAGTTCAGCTTTTTGTGCTGAGGTGCCAGCAGGCAAAGCTTCAGCTTCCACAACTTCCTCATTGGTGACCACAGCATATCCTGCTCGTCTGGCACCTTCATGCAGGTAACTGCTACCATCCGTATAATATACAACATCTGGATTTTTCAATGGCTCATCTTTCAGATCAGGTCTACTGGAATAAACTTCATCCATTATTTGGAGACAATCATGTGATTCTTCATCATCTACCTCTGGTAGGGGCAGCAAAGTCGCTGGATTGAGCATATTCACTACTCGTAGATGAATCCTGGGATTTTCACACAATAGGCCTTGGTATCTAGCCATCCTTGGGTTCGTTAGCCAATAACTACCCTTATATTCCATGAGTGTCAGAACAGCATGAGGTACATTCACATACATCGTCTGGCCAAAGGTAAATTTATCAGCTTCTTTGACAAGGCTTGCAGTGGCCGCTACTGCCCTTAGGCATGGAGGCCATCCTTTTGCTACTGAGTCCAATTGTTTAGACAAATAAGCTACTGGACGGTTCCAACTTCCTAGTCTCTGGGTCAGGACTGCCGCTGCAATCCCATTCTGTTCATGTACATACAGCTGAAAGGGTTTTTCCGAATTAGGCAATCCAAGGGCTGGTGCCTCCATAAGTCGTTGTTTGATAACTAAAAAGGCTTGTTTCTGCTCAGGTCCCCATACGAATGGGTCCTTTTCTGCACCTCGAGTGCTTTCATGTAAGGGCTTGGCCAGACTGCTGAAATCAGGTATCCATAGTCTACAAAACCCTGCTGTTCCCAGGAATCCTCTAAGTTGTTTTCTTGTGGTAGGTTCCTTGATAAGGCAAATAGCTTCTTTCCTCTCTGGTCTCAATGCTCGTTGTTGGTGTGAGATGTCAAAGCCCAAATATTTGACCTTTTCTAAACATAACTGTGCCTTTTTCTGGGAAACTCGGTAGCCAGCTTCCCAGAGCAAGTGGAGCAGTTCCTCTGTCCCTTCTTTACAGGTATCAAAATCTTTTGCCGCTAATATAAGGTCATCTACATATTGCAGAACTACCTTTTCTCCCGGTATTGAGGGGTAACTTGTTAGATCCCTCGCCAAGGCAGTGCCAAATAAAGTTGGGGAATTTTTGAATCCTTGGGGCAATCTTGTCCAGGTTAGCTGGCCTTTTGTTCCTGTTAAAGGGTCTTCCCACTGGAAGGCAAATATAGGTTGGCTCTGTGGTGCCAGCCGGCAACAGAAGAATGCATCTTTCAAGTCCAATACAGTAAAAAATGTTGCTTCTGGTGGGATCAAACTCAGCAAGGTATATGGGTTTGGTACATTTGGGTGCAAGGTCTCGATAGCCTGGTTTACGAGCCTCAAGTCCTGCACTGGCCTGTATTCATCTGTCCCAGGTTTTCGAACAGGCAAAAGGGGTGTGTTCCATTCTGATTGGCAAGGCTTAAGCAGACCATATTTTAATAGGCGGTCCAAATGTTTCTGGATGCCCTCTGCTGCTCGCCGGGGTAAGGGATATTGCTTTACAGATACAGGGGTAGCCATAGGTTTTAGGGTTACTACAATTGGAGCTATATTCTTAGCCATTCCTGGTGGGCTATTTTCGGCCCATACTCCTGGTGGCACCTGTAGAGTTCGGAGGAGCTTGTTTAATTCTGTATCCAATGTGGGTTGGACTTGCAAGGCTGACATTAGGCGCCATGATTGTTCCTTAGGTACTGAGAGGGTAATTATTCCTGCTGCTTTTGATGGCAGTTTCATTTCTGGACCTCGAGGAGTGAAGGTGATTTGGGCCTGCAATTTGGACAGCATATCTCTGCCTAAGAGAGGTATTGGACACTCAGGTATATACAAAAACTGATGGGTTAAACGATGTCCCCCAATCTGGCATTCCAAAGGTTGGAGGAAAGACCTCTTAGCTGACTGTCCAGTGGCACTTTTAATGACTACACTTTTGGATGCCTTTTTCTGCAATAGTTCTGGGAGTACTGAGTATTCAGCCCCAGTATCAATCATAAAGTCTATTAAATGGCTCCCTAATTGAATCGTGACCGTGGGCTCCTGGAAGCCTAACTTTATGGAGTCCGGTCGTTCCTAGTCTTGAGTAAAATCCTCTTCTGCCAGTCCAATAAAATTGTCTCTACTCCGTCCCTGTCCTGGTCTCTGATATCTTCCATCTCGGATCATTCCCCGTCCCCGTCCCTGGTTTCTTGGGCCGGAGCCTGGGCCTGGGCCTGGGCCTGGGCCTGGGCGTACTTCTTCCAACCTCAAGGGTTCGGGACACTCCCGCTTCCAGTGACCCTCCTTCTTGCAATTTGCACATTGATTCCTTCCCAATGGTGGATTCCTTCCTCGCCCTCTCCCTCCATTTAAGGGGCGGTGGTCTTGCTTCACTGCTGTGGCTAGCATCACCATCTTTTCCTTCTGCCACTTCTTCTTCTCTTGTTTCTCAGCCTCATCCCTATTCCGATAAACTCGGCGTGCAATGGCCATAATTTGGCTCATCAGCATCCCTTCCCATCCTTCTGATTTCTGAATTTTCTTACGAATGTCAGAAGCACACTGGGCCACAAATGTAGCAGTAATCATTCTGCTGTTTTCAGGGGCTTCAGGGTCAAAAGGTGTCCATATACGATAGGCTTCCTGCAGCCTCTCTAAAAAGTCTCCCGGACTCTCATTTGGTTTCTGTTCTACTTCTGAGACTTTAGACATATTAGTGGGCTTCTGGCATGCCCTGCGGATACCTTGCACAAGCGTCTGGCGGTAGGTGGTAAGTCTGGCCAGGTGAATTGCATTGTTTGGATCCCAATTAGGATCTTCCAAGGGAAAGTTGTCTTGGAGATGACGGTCAATATTAAAAATATTTCCCACTCTGGCCTGCTCACGCAAATATATCTGTGCCTTTTCAATTATGTCTCTCCTTTCCTCAGTGGTGAAAAGAGTATTTAGGAGCTGGCGACAATCTGTCCAAGTAGGGCTATGAGTATTTACTATTGAAGTCACCAAGTCCATCATAGCCTGAGGTTTTTCTGCAAAAGATGGGGTGTGTGTTTTCCAATTCATCAGATCCGTAGTTGTGAATGGAATGTACTGCAGGGTCGAAGTTCGAGGTGGCCGTGGTCCGGGTTGCCCGTTAACCAGCGCAGGCTCCTCAAGTGCATCAAATACTCTTCTAAGAGGGGCTACTACGTGACCTTTCTCTTCACTTTGCTCTAGGGGCCTCAAATCATAAGGGATGGTATCTGTTCCAAGGCGTTCTTTTAGCAGCTTTATACGCCTGGCTGTATTGCTTGCTGACCGATCAAGGTCTCCCTGTAACTTCTGTAATATTTCTCTAGGACTTGGATGTACAGGGGTTTGGGGTGGGCAATCAGTTGTTCCACTAAAGGAGACTTTAGATGGAGGTCTATTAGGAGTCACAGGTGGAATAACCACTTCTGCTTGGGCTTTATTATAGGACTCCAATGCCTCCTGAAGATATTTATCATAATCTATCAAGGAATCAAGCTCTGTGACTCCACCCCCATTATTCATTCCACTTTCTTGCCTCGGGGTTACAACTGGTGGAGTGTTTGGATTAGGCTCCCTTCGATGTGGAGCATAGGGGGGAGGTGGAAGCACCTCTTCCTCTGGTCCCTCAAAAATGGGTTTAAGTTTATTTGGCAAGATTCCTTTCCTAGCTTCAGCTTTTACAGCCAATAATTTGCATCGTTGGACTTTGCATTCCCTTATCCATGGAGGATTTTTATTTAATGTGCTCAGCCAGGAATCTATATATGGAAATTGTTCTGGGCACCCTCCAGTTTCTTTGGCGATATCAGACCAAAGTTTGCTTACTAAATTTATATCAAAGGTTCCCTGGGATGGCCATTCAGTATTTTGTTTTGGCCATTCTAGTTCACATAACGTTCTCAAGCGCTCTGGCGTCATTTTGACTCCATATGCCCCTGAGAAGGCTTTCTTAAAATTATTTAACATACACTCAAGAGGTGTATTTTCCCCCTTTGAACCCCCAACTCCCATTGTATGGCCCTGTGAAGTATCCACTCAGTCACTCACAGACACGCTTTGTGGGTTTCCTTGCCTAGTGAAGTCGCCTTACTAGGAACCGAAGTACTGCCCACTCCACACTCAGGTCAGCTACAGATTGCTCTGTACTTTCTCACACATACAATGCGCTGGATACTTCACCACACTCTACCTCCCAATTTTCCCTTTTCCTCCACCAGACCACCATCTGATGTACCCAACCACCTAGCGTACTCAGTTTCCCCTTACTGAGACGCAGAAGTTTGATCAAGACTTCTCTTCCTCCTAATTAATTGGAGGGCCAAAAATCCCTTTGTGCACTTACCCTTGGTTGATTCCCTGTTTCCCCCGGTTCCGTCGCCGCCAGTGAGCAGGGTATCAGACAGACGAGTCTTCTGCGTTCCCCCTGGAAAAATTTACCAGTGCGCGCTTTGGGTAAGCAGTTGTCCTCTCTCTTGTACCCTGCCCAGTAGGGCGAAGGGGCTGCGTTCCAGCAGACCACTTATCCGAGTCACAGGGCACCATAAAATGTAGCACCTCTGCTTGTGGTTAACGCTTAGCTGGAATGAAATATTCAACGCAGCAATAGAGAAATTAAAATATTAATTTATTTGTCAGACAAATAAATGAGAGGCACAGTGGTATATGGTTACCAAGCTCTGGCCTGCCCTCCTGCCATCCTGGCCAGCACTTATATTCCCTTAATCCAGCCCCCTTTGCTCCTCCTGTGGCTGCCTCTGTCCAATCAGCCTGGTTGGAATTCCTATTGGCTGTTTGGTAGAACCAATCACAAAAGATACACCCACAAAAGATACACCCATTTCCTTGCCCTTATAAGGGAGACAAAGAGCTATATATATGACATATAAGTAATAATATATCTTACATGGAATCTTAATTACCAGCTCACCTCTTGCCCTATTGCCTTCTAAAACAAATGTTTAATCTTACATTTTTATGTTCAACAGATGTCAAGGATCTTGAGTTCACATCAACATTGAAAGATTTCCTTCATTTAAGGTTTCTAAACAAATGCCTGACAACTATATATCAAGAGTGCTTGGATGGCGTCTTCTGTCTGGCAGGGGGGCTAGGCTGGTGGCTGACTTAATTTCAGGATAAATACAACTCTTACAACCATATGAAATAAGAATCTAGCATTCCTTAAATCCTTTGCATAATTACATTTAAGCCAATATATTTAAGCTAATATATTTCATACATTATCATAGGTAGCCTCTTAAAAGAATAAAGCTTCTCAAAGTAAAAAGGAAGGAACTCAGTAAAAAACAGCTTTTAAAAGAAGCCTCTTTAGTTTACACTCCTCCTTTCACCCCCCTTTCCAGCCTAAAAATAAAGTAGAAAGAAGCTTCTTCTCCAGCCAAGCCAGTTGCCTTTCCCCAACATTTTATTGCCCTTTTTAACTCTCTCAGTTTAAGAAAGAAACAGCTTTAGAAGATTTCCTAAAAATGTTCTCCTTTTTCTGTCAGCTAAATGTTTTTCCCATTTGCTTCTGGCCTTAGAGAATTCAGCTCAAGGTTTAACGTGAGGCCCATTGGTATCATTTTACTTATTTACCCATTCTTAATAGTGTTTTTTCAGCCTTGGGGCAGCATATGTAATTCTCCCTTTTTATGACTTTGAGAATTGTTTTTTCTACCATAAATCAATGGGGCCCTCTTGTCTTAGGAGAAAACCTCTTGCCAAGGTTTTTTCTGCCTGGCATGAAACATTTTGAAAATCTAAGCCCATTTAATTTAGGAACCTGATCAAGATATAAGCCAATATAAGTCTTGATTAAAAATGCAGTCTATATTCAGATGCCACAGTACCACTGCAATTCAAAAACCCCATCAACTCTACCACCACAAAGGTAAGTCATGTTCCGACTGCAAGTAAATGATGTCCCCATGCCTTCACTTTGGGTTGCAGTTCATTAGGGTTGCCATATGTCTGGGAATTCCCGAACATGTCCTCTTTTGGGGGTTGTACATGTCCATCTGGGGGGAATTCTACACTTTAAAGCAAATGCCCTGGATTTTGGTTGTTTTTTGCGTGGGCGGCTTGGGCTCGGCGATTGCCCTAAGTAAGCTCAACCACTTTTCGTGTCTGGATTTTTACCTCTTGAAATATGCCAGCCCCACAGTTCGTTGAAGGTTGAAGGCAGGACAATTGCTTCATACTGGATCAGGGCCAGGCCGTTCCTGGAATTATAAAAGCTATAGATATCACCAGGTGCTTTCCTTCCAATGTTTTCCCCTCCTTGGCAACCCAAGATCAAAATTCTAGTGGATGGCTCTGCAAATCTTAACTAGTTCTCAAGCATCAGTAAGTGTCTTTATGTCTATTACTGACATGAGGATTTAATCACTGATATGAGATCGTGTCACGGGGTCATGGTTGCAGGGGCCATTTCTGTTGGAAATAATTACCCTGAGCTGCAATATATTGTGTTAATAAAATTGCTTTAACCAGGCAAGCCACCCTATTAACATTTGCCACTGCTCTACATATATCTAGCTGTTTCATTACCAACTTAGTTATCATTGTTCTGAGGCAGCTCAGAGCTACAGGCAGACTTGGCACATGCCATTTGGCTCCAACCCGGACACTGATCTCCAGCCTTTAGATTTACCCAATGGAAAAGACGAGAGATGCAAAGCATTGCCTGATTCAGAGATAATGCTCTATAACCAGTTTAGCTGCAGCCTAAGCATATGGTCATTTAGACCCCCTTTCAGTTTTGGGAAATACTTACAAATGAGAGTGAGCACACAGGTTGCAGTTACCACTCCAGCGACTAGAAGGTATGTTACGGCTATGTGCAATCACATGCCCTGCAAGTGTCGTGGAAAAACTGGGACATCCTGTTTCTTCTTGTGAGAGAAAGGTGGCCATTTTGGATGCCACAATATTTTGCACCAAAATTTCCCTTGAAATCTTTTTTCAGAGCCACAATCTCGTTTTTTGTGTGAATTTGTCAGCAAATTTCTAAAATGAAAACTTTGGGCTCTACATCTGTCTGAATATCACACTGACTGACTCCACATCCTTCCCCA
Source organism: Podarcis melisellensis (assembly GCF_964234715.1). Taxonomy (NCBI): domain Eukaryota; kingdom Metazoa; phylum Chordata; class Lepidosauria; order Squamata; family Lacertidae; genus Podarcis; species Podarcis melisellensis. Next base: position 96,153,872 of record NC_138529.1, read on the forward strand.
AATCTGGAAGATAGTCACCATAATCTCAGACATGAGAAGATTATGATTACTCCTTGGTGTGATGCACACTGCACATGAGCAGAGATTATTACAGTTGTATCTTGGTTCTCAAACGCCTTGGTACTCAAATGTTTTGGCTCCTGAAGGCTGCAAACTCAGAAGTGAGTGTTCTGGTTTGCAAATGTTTTTTTGGAAGCTGAATGTCCGACGTGGCTTCCGATTGAGTGCAGGAAGCTCCTGCAGCCAACTGGAAGCTGCACCTTGGTTTTCAAACAGTTTCGGGAGTCAAACGGATTCCCAGAATGGATTAAGTTCGACAACCGAGGTGTGACTGTGCTTCATAATTTCAGGACAGAGCCATGCATTGCAAATTTGTTTTGCTGTGCTCTGCTGTGCCATGGTTCAAACGAAAGAAGCATTCTTGTTGATTAGAATACTTTGTTCTTTTAATTTAGAGAAAGAAGTGTTTTAGATCATGAGTTACAGTGACTTTCAACATGAAACCACCTGTTCCTCATACTCTGTGAGTTTGGTTTTCTGAGAATGGATGCGTTGGTGTAAACAATATATGAATTCTAAAACTTAAGTCATGTGGAATGGCTTAATTTCTAAATAAGAGGTGCAGAGTTTATCTGAGGCGTGCATAAAAATGCATTGCATCAATGAAAACAACTTATGAAGATACATTATATTGAGGAAATTTCCTCGCAAAAGTGTATATAATAGTTAAATTGCAGATGAGGAAGTATCTATTGTAAGAGATTCCCACTCAAATGCTGATGGATGTTCATGAGGACTTTAAGAAAGAAAAGAATTTGCAAACAGATGTGGAAATGAGGAGAACTGAACTTAGAAGTGGGAAACTTGAAGCTGTGAAAAATGGAAATTGACAGCTTTGCGCATCTCTACATGAGAGTAGTACATATATTATGGAAGCAACACTGAGCAGAAACCACTGTGGGTGGCAGCCGTACAGTCTGCTGAGCCACGAAGTGGGCCTGCATGAAGCACTTGTAGCTGAGTTGTTATTTTCTCCACCAGCCGCTCAGAAGCCTATTCTGCAATGAGAGCTATCACCCCCCTTGAAAAGCATGAATCTCATTTAATTAAATATGAAGCAATTATACAAAGCATTATAGCTATAATTTGATATTCCCGCAGTACTTTGGTTTTATAATTAGCTTGTTGGCATGAAAATCATTAGCTGATAACATCGAGGAATATTGAGAATTTTTTTTTTTGTCAACGCTGACTACCCAGAGCCATGGCCGCTGTGGTTTTCCATTACCGCAAACAGCTTACTTAGTCCTATCAACAGTGCAAATTAGAGTAAACTTCACAGGCAATTGAGATCGGCTCCTTTCATTGTTCCACATTTAATTCCAGAGGTTTTTATTTATACAGTCATAAATGCCAGAGCCGGGTCTGGCGCAATGTGGGCCTCTGACTGCAAAAAGAGCCGCAATGATAGTGCACTGGCCTTAGCAGGTGCACCTCATAAGCTTTTACGGAAACATTCTGCGCACCTGTGTGATAGGTGATGGATTGTGCCCGAATTAAAAACAACACGCTCTGAAGGTTGCCACTGCGTTTTCTTTGCCCCCAACATTAGGGCAACAGGAACAGCAAATATCTGAGCTGAAACGACGACGATTGCTGCTGAGTGGCAATGATTACGTTTCGTCTGAGATCGCCAGTCCCGAGGTTTACGAGATTATAGGGAAGAGGCCTGACCCTGGTGCTCTTGCCGTGAGAATGTTTAAATTAAAATTGCCGGCTCTCTGAGAAAGGGAGCTGTCACGGCTTAATTAAAAGCCCCTTTCCTCTCTCCTCTGTCTTGACTTCTAATTCCAACGTGATGTGGGGGATGCAGCGCTTTGTCTTCCCAGCTTGTAATTAGACTTGGTAATGTGGCCGTCCTGTTTACAGTGCAAATCCCACTAATGATGAATGGAGTAGGCTTATGAAGCGTCCCCGACAGCACTTCAGGCGAGCCAAGTGGATGGGCTTCACAAACATAGCTGCGGTGCGGCAGGTAAATCATTACCTATTAATGACTCCATGGCAGCCGGGGAAGGTCATAGCCTGGACTCCCAACAGGAAGCGGGAACAACGCTACATCAGGATTTCAGGATACCGCTTTTAAATACATGTCATCTGCTTCTGCTGCTTTTAAATGGCTGTCTGCTGCTGGTTTTGATTTCTCTTCATTATTGTTGTTTTACAGTGCAGAAGCTGCCGCGGCAACGTGTTTGGAAAGGCAGGGGTAGAAACGCTGGGAATAAACAAATAAAAATGGCAGGCAGGCAGGTCTAAAATGTCATGTTGAATATCTTAAAGAGATGGTCAGCAACAGGGCAGCAAAGTCGAGAGGCACAAAGGCAAGGAATCAAATGGAGCTGAAAGCAAAACATCAAAAGGAAGATGGGGGGAGAGATAGCTTTGGTGAGCTGTGCCATGAATGTTTTCCCAAGCCTCTCCTCCTTGACCCAGTTGCCCCACTTTCTTTGAGGAAGGAGGGAGGGCGATGGACAAAGCCTGCCAGCCCCATTTTTGTTGTCTACTAAAGTAGACTGCAAGCAGTTCTCACCAGTTCTTTCCACATCTGTCAATTGATGTGGCACTGGCCACTCAGAAGCCTCATAGGGTGTTAGTAGGGTCTGCAGTTGCTGAATCTTAACTTAAGTACAGTGGTACCTCAGGTTACAGATGCTTCAGGTTACAGACACTTCAGGTTACAGACTCCGCTAACCCAGAAATAGTACCTCGGGTTAAGAACTTTGCTTCAGGATGAGAACAGAAATTGCACAGTGGCAGCGAGAGGCCCCATTAGCTAAAGTGGTACCTCAGGTTAAGAACAGTTTCAGGTTAAGAATGGACCTCCAGAACGAATTAAGTTCTTAACCCAAGGTACCACTGTATAGAATTATCAAGCATTCAGAAGAACCAGCATTGCTGAAGCAGAACCAGCCTTGCTCCTGAAAGGCCTGTCTCCATAACCTTTAGGAGTACTTTGGAAGTGTCAAAAAGCACACACATAGATAGAGGGGGATGCAGTTGACAGAGGATGTAAGAGGAAGAAAGAAAGCCTTTCAAGAAAATCCCTCACCCAAGACTCCTGAGTATGTTTATCATGGGATATGTTTATCATGGGATATCCTATGATCCTCTTCTGGATCAGTAACTGGCTAAGGAACAGGGGGAAGAACAAGATGGCTCTCTTAATGAAGGGATGCAGAAAGTGTCTACCCTCAGTGTCAGAGACAGTATGCCTCTGTAAACCAGCTGCAGCAAATCACAAATGGGGAGAGTTCTGTCGTGGTGTAGTGGTTAAGAGCAGTGGACTCGTAATCTGGTGAACCAGGTTCACTTCCCCGCTCCTCCACATGCAGCTGCTGGGTGACCTTGGGCCAGTCACACTTCTCTGAAGTCTCTCAGCTCCACTCACCTCACAGAGTGTTTGTTGTGGGGGAGGAAGGGAAAGGAGATTGTTGGCCGCTTTGAGACTCCTTCGGGTAGTGATAAAGCAGGATATCAAATCCAAACTACTCCTCCTCTTCTTGTACTTGGCTTCTTTTCTTAGGCATATGATTGGCAAATGCGATAACTGGCTGCTGCAGTAAATGGGCCATTGGTCCCATAGCAGCAGGGCTCCTATGTTCTTATGTGATAAGAGCCACAACACATTGTTGTGTGCTTATTTTTGGATGCAGTTTGGGAAACATCCTTCACAACATAGGCCCCTATCCAATGCTACAGCTCCACTGGCAAAACAGACTTCTGCGTGCACAAGAAATCTTCATCTTCTTCTCCTGTCCCCTCCAGCCAGGCAGCTCTGGACTGTTGGGGGAACCCCCAGAGCAGATCATGGGGGGGGGCATGCAGGGGAAGGAGAGGAAATAGAAGTCCTGTTCTGGAACCCCATTGGTGCAGCACTGGATACACAGTTTCCTATTAATTGGCTTATCATTAACAGAATAAGAACATTTAAAACGAATATATAAAACAGCAACTTCTTCCCAAAACAGCAACATGCGATACAATTGTTTTTCGTTGTTGTTAGTGGCAAATGTTGGAGGGCAAAGTAGAGACTGTGACTGTGTAAAGATCTATCAAGACCTGGTTGATAATCCCACTTCAACCATGTTACCTGCCCAGTTCTCACCGCCCTGGTAAACAAGGATCTGAAAGGTACCAGTTTCAGGCTGCACATCATCCCAAAATTCCCTCCAGGTAGAAACCCAAAGGAGTCTAGCCTAGCCTTCTTCGGCTCAAGCTATTTTTCTAAGTCCAGAGATTTGTTGATTATTTGTATAGGAGTATCCCATCAAGCGACCTCCAGTCTAAAGCAGTGTTGCCCAGACACACACATGCATCATTTCAGAGGGCCCATCCACAATTCTGTTTGCCCCACCACTTCTGCCCAGGAAAAACTGTGGTAGGGAAAGATCTGCCAAAAAAGCTGAAAAACATCTTCATGTATGCGACAATGGCAGCGAGAGTTTTAATAGCACAAGGATGGAAGACTGAAGAAACCCCAACTAAAGGATCATGGCAAGGAAAATTCATGGACTATGCAGAACTGGCAAAACTGACATACTGTACAGTACAAGCTACGGGACAATAATAACTGTGACTTTAAAGATGAATGGGAACCCTTTACAAAGTATTTGAAGAAGCAACAAAGTGAACTGGACTCCTTGGCTGGTTTTGAATAAACATTCACAAACTTTTTATTGATAATAATCAGCTAAATAGTTTGAGGATCTATATAATTGTGTAACATGCAGAAAACAGCATTTTTAGAGAAATCAAAGACTGGAACTGAGGGAAGTTGGGGGGTGGGGGTGGGTGGGTTCTGTGGGGGAAGGGAGGGGGAGGGAGGAAAAATGGGGGGGGGAATAAGGATGATATGTTTCTGGATAATATGTTTTGTTTTAATTTTGAATAAAAAGTTATTTTTTAAAAAAGGAAAAACTGTGGTGTACCACTGAATCCCAAAGAGCAAGCGAGTTTTCTACAGATGGCCATTTGTTCTGATCCAGCTGTAAATAGTGTGTTTTCCTGGGGAAAGCTGTGGGGCAAACACAAAACTGCTCAGACCCATGTCTAGAAAGCTTGGGACAAGCAGAAAACCTTTTGGACCTATGCATTCTAGGCATGGCACAAACATGTGTGGATGAGCCCAGAGACAGAACAGACTCTGTTGCGAAAGACATTATCTGACAGTGAATAACTCATGAGAACTTCAGTTACAGGGTGGTTGAAAAAACACTGTTTGAGCTGGGATGAGGCGATAGGAAGGCTCTGCTTGCGGCGTTTGATCTGTGATGTATGTATGAGTCATTGCATATCAAGGGGATGGAACAACTCCCCTATGAGGAGAGGTTATAATATTTGGGGATTTTCAGTTCAGAGAAAAGGCGAGTGAGAGGAGAGACATGATAGAAGTGGATGAGAAAGTGGAAAGTTTTTCTCCCTCTCTCAGAACACCAGAAACGCAGGGCCGTCGAAGGAAGCTGAATGTTGGAAGATTCAGGGCAGGCAAAGAAATTATTCACACAGCACATAAACCATGGAATTTGCTCCCGCCGGATGAAGTGATGATCACCAGCTCGGGTGGCTTTTAAAAAGGATTTGACAAATGCACGGAGGAGATGGCTATTAGTGGCTGCTAATCTTGATGCTTATGTTCTACCTCCACTGTTCGAGGCAGCATTGGAAGCTGCAAGCAGGGAGACGGCTTGTGCCCAGGTCCTGTCTGTGGGCTTCCCATAGGCTATTTGGCCACTGTGAGGATGGTGGCCTAGGTGGCCTACTGGCCTGATCCAGCAAGCTCTTCTTATGCTCTTACAATATATCATGATGGACACCGATACGTCAATTAATCCTTCATTAAATCAATATTAAGCGCCTCGTGAAATATTCTTGTACTTTACTAATGGGGCTCATTCTTTTAGAGAGCTAAAAGGATGCATGATTCTTACAACCTTTCCACATATATAGACAATGATTTATCATAGTGTTTTAAGCAAAGGGATTGGTTGTAGCGATGGGTAAAGAGTCCCTCTGAAGGAGGCTTTTTGACCTGGTTGCTTGAACGGTATGCAGCGTAAGACAGATTAACCGTGTCAAGGTGTCCTAACACAAAACAGATTTATGATCTCATTCACTTAACTCCTGATCTCATCATTATTCTCGATTTACCAACATTAGCCTTTGGATCAGCTGCAGGTCAAATGACCAAAGAATCGCAATGCTTGGATAACTCAACAGCACCTCTGCACAAGACTTGGTACCTTCTATCTTACAGGTGGAAGCTGTTTCACAATGTGTTTATATGAGAATCGGTTTCCTGACTGCAATTTTACACATTGAAATGCTGCCCGTGAAAATAAACCTCCTTGCACACCGAAAATTATTATTTCCGGAGAATGGCTCCTGCCGTTGATGGAACACATTACTTTTCTATGTGAAGGGTGATTTTGGGCAAGGGGAAATTAATTTTTTCCAAACACAAGTGGGGTCTGCAACTGTTGCAGCAGAGAGTGTTCCTGTTAAGTTTCTTCTATTTCCTTTCCTCCAGGTTGTCTGTTTTCTGTCCTCCAGCATTTCATGGCCACTAAGCATGCTTAGCTTGCATTGGACATTTTTGGTGTCTTTGGTCTGGAGAGCTAGCACAGCTATGCAAAGCCAAACTTTAACAACAAATATCTAACATATAAAAATAATTATCAACCAATATTCAGGCCTGGTAGCACATCTGTGGAAGAGGCTGGATAACTGAACTTTTGTTCATTTGGCTCATTGCAGGGGCACAAAACAAAGGGAACTGGAGAAATAAAGTGGTACATGTGGATTTATGGAGTTGGTTACATGACAATGGGTTTTCCCCTCAAGGTCACCCTGCATAAAATGTATGCTTACAGTGACTCTATAGACGAGTATGCTATAAAAACAATAAAATGTGCAGCAGACAGAGGAGATGTCAGGTGGATTATTACTTTGACACTCTCCTGAGACTCCCAGTACAGGTGCAGCCTAACAGCAACAGATAAAATAAATGCTGACAGCCAGCCAATGCTCCCCAAGAGTAAGAATGGTAATACTCTGAGGAGACCACTCCTTGAGCACACACCATCGGTGCACGCGTGGAAATTGCCAATGGCAACTTGGCTGTAGGAAAAGGTTTATAAGGTTGCAGGTGTAATAAAACAGAATACTGTTTAGAAACAGTTTTAATGGCCTCTTGCTCTCGCTCTCTCCCACCTTTTGTCAAACCTCTTCTCAGAACCCATTCGCACTATACATTTAAAGCAGTATAATATCAGTTTAAACAGTCACAGCTCCCCCAACAAATCTTGGGGAAAGTTTTTTTGTTTGGGGTGCCTAGAGTTGTTAGGGGGACCCCTTTTCCCCTCACAGAGCTACAATTTGCAGAGTGGTTTAACAACCAACCCATCTTCCCAGAATTCTCTGCTGGAATTGTAGCTCTGTGAGGGAAATAGGGGGTGGTCAGTGCCTTTCACAAACTACAGTTCCTATGATTCTTTGGTGGAACCCATGACTGTCTAAAGTGGTACCGTACTGCTTTAAATGTACAAAACCTATTTCTTTAACCAGGCCTACTTTACCAACATTCCCTGGCTCTTTCACTGCCATTTGGCTTAGAAAAACAGGAAGCTCATAGTGAGTTAGGCCATGGATTCCTCTCGTTCCTTACTGTCTGTGCTGACTAAAAGTGCCTCTCCAGGTTTTTGTACAGGAGTCTTTCCAATGCCTACACTGAGATGCCAGGAATTGGGGTTTTTCTTTCTCTCTCTCAAACATATTTATACTGATTTTAGATGTACAAAAAACCCATGCAAAGTAACATTAATTAACAAACAAAAGTCAGGTCCCCAATGTTCACATTTGGCAGTAGCATCAGTGGGGAGGGGGACTAGGCTGACCCAACTGCTGATGTCTAACACAGGCCTCCCCAGAAGCTGGCAGGAAACACATTGGAAAAAGAACTGTATCTCTGTTCTTAATGTGGAACGGTTTGTTAGCGAGTATGCCAGAGCCGGCTCTACAAAAGGCAAGAAGGGAGCCATTCTTCTTTCCAGAGATGTTCCTTGCAGAATTATGGCTACTGAAATACATCCTAAGTGCAGATTTATTTTTATTAAAGCCTCCTTCAGCCGCTCTGTTAACTATTTACTCATTATATACCCTAGATTCTAATCAATGTACATTCATTCAGGCTACTTTGCAAAAAAAAAACCCCACACAACAACACACACTGAAACCTCTAGTGAAGACACTTTGCTAATTGGTGGAGATTTTAATTCTGTTATAAATCAGCCCACTGACTGATTTATAACGGAGCTAAAGTCTAAGATACCAGAGACTTGGGGGGAGGGGCGCCATGAGGTGTCTCTCTTTAGCAAGCTGTTAAAGAGCTACAACTTGGTGGATGTATTTTTCTCTATCCAATGTAGGAAAAAGATTGCACTTTCCTTCTTGATGTTCAGCATCCTCGTTTCCATATTGATCATCTTGTTGCTTCCTCTCTTCCCTCTGGCAAGAGCCAGATTTATAATGGTGCAATTGTGACAGAGCTCATGCCTGAAACAGGGTCCAGACTCTGAGGTCTTGAGTTTTTTATTTCTGGCCAATATGGAAAGCTGTCTGTGGACAAACGCTGGCTCCCTCGGCCTGAAAGTGAGATGAGAGCCGCAATCCCATAGTCGCCTTTGACTGGACTTAACCGTCCAGGGGTCCTTTACCTTTTTTTACCTTTTACATGCTACTCGTTTTGCAGTTATAAGAAATTGATCTTTCGTTGTTGCAGAGTCTACATTTTGGAACTCCCTGCCTATGGACATTGCTGAACTCTTTCTGCCACCTTTTTAAGGATGCCTATCCAGACTTTGGGATGCGGGTGGTGCTGTGGGTTAAACCACAGAGCCTAGGACTTGCTGATCAGAAGGTTGGCGGTGCGAATCCCCACGACAGGGTGAGCTCCTGTAGCTCAGTCCCTTCTCCTGCCAACCTAGCAGTTCAAAAGCACGTGAAAGTGCAAGTAGATAAATAGGTACTGCTCCAGTGGGAAGGTAAACGGTGTTTCCGTGCGCTGCTCTGGTTTGCCAGAAGTAGCTTAGTCATGCTGGCCACATGACCCAGAAGCTGTACGGCAGCTCCCTCAGCCAATAAAGCGAGAGGAGCGCTGCAACCCCAGAGTCAGTCACAACTGGACTTAATGGTCAGGGGTCCCTTTATCCTTACCTTTATCCAGACATCTACATCTACACGTTAAGGAAGCCTATCCAGACATGTAGATGTTGATAGGCTTGCTTAAAAAAATGTTTTAAGCATGGACTGTGGAGTAAGGTTAGAGGAAGACATAGCACCTGACAGATTGATATCTGTTCACAGGGCAAATGAATTAGTGTACAGGCAACTCTGATTTGCGTGGGAGTCATTGTGGTCATTGTGGTCAATCCTGGGTCATTGTGCAGTTGGTGGTGCACACATAAGCAGCAACGGAGTAAGCCGATTGGGCACCTGGGGCAGCACATGTGCCCTGCTTCCAGGAGCGGGGCCAGCTGCCCACGGGGGTGGGGCCAGCTGTCGGAACCTGCGTTCGATCGAGCTACTAATTCTCCAGTTGAGTCCTTCCAAATCGCCTCCGACGATGATTAACGACCTGAGCCTTTGATAAGGCTCCAAGCATGTTCCCATTACACAGAATATCAAAGCAGCAGAAGTGATGAGATTTATGAGCTACATTGCAAGGTTTTATTTTCTAGCTACAAAGATAGAAAAGAAATACGTCCTCTCTCTGTGAAAGCAGAGAGCGACTGAAACAAAGGAACAGGAAACCAGTAAACATCACATCCATCTCCTGTCTTCCGTGAAACTTCCAACAGTCTGGAATCCCTGGAATGTAAACAGAGTCCTGTGACTCCAAGCAGCTGCACAGTGGCAACACACAGAAACCAACATCAGCTAGGGCAGGATGCTTCACAGGGCTTCCAAGGAGTCTGCCTGCTTCCTTCCACTCAGCCACCCTACAGCTGAGGGAGAGACAGCAGGTAGACCGTTTGGGGCAGCGTGGAGCCTGCGGGTGCCCAAGCCACCATGTCACTCCCAGGAGAGACGCTTGGCTCGGGCACACTGCAGACCCCATGGTGAATGCTGCCTGGCATTTTGCCACCCCCAGTGGTGACACCCAGGGCCGACTGCCCCCACCGCACGGCCCCTGTGCATAAGCTCACTCCATTCTATTACACCTCCTCTCCATCCCACCCTGCTCTGCCCCCTTTTCTGGCCACTTCCCTGTTACCGCAGTCACATGTCAATTAGACACTTGTAAATCAGTTGTCACCTGTAGTTTTGTAGAAAGCAAAAGAGGAGACTAGAGATAGTTGCTGAAATAGTCACCCTAGAAACTAGACATATGAAGTAATCATTTTTTTAAAAAAAATACACGTTACAGATTATTATTTTCCAAAGGTACAGTGGTGCCTCGCAAGACGAAAATAATCTGTTCCGCGAGTCTCTTCGTCTAGCGGTTTTTTCGTCTTGCGAAGCAACCCTATTAGCGGCTTAGCGGATTAGTGCTATTAGTGGCTTAGCGGCTATTAAAGGCTTAGCGGCTAAAGGGCTATTAGCGGCTTAGCGGCTTAGAAAAAGGGGGGGGGAGCGAAAAGAATCGCAAGACTCGCAAGACGTTTTCGTCTTGCAAAGCAAGCCCATAGGGAAATTCGTCTTGCGAAGCGCATCGAAAAACGGAAAACCCTTTCGTCTAGTGGGTTTTTCGTCTTGCGAGGCATTCGTCTTGCGGGGCACCACTGTAAATGGGTTTTGATTTAAAGTCTCAGTGCTATAACTCACCAGTTATTTTCCAGGCAGAAAAAAACAAATTTAAGTTACTGGAAATAAACAGAGAAGAGTCTGCTTCTTTTCTGAAATCAGAGAGATCATAAGAAAACAGGCAGCGGATAACCTCTCCTGGCTAAAAGCCTCTCTTGGAAAATCGATATGGGAATGATTCCCATAATTAAAAAGCTCAAAGGATACTTACCTGACCAAATCCTCAGAACTAGATGAAGCATCTGCTAATTAATATGCAACCTTGCCTACTTTCCAGAGGCCAACAACTGCTGACATTACAGAGTTTTTGCAAACTAATTTACCTAATACTATCACATCAGAGCAAACTGTTTTCCTTGAACTACAAGTTGCACCTAGAGAGGTCCAAGACATCAGGCTAAAAACACAATAAAATTCCTGGCAGGGATGGACTCCCTGCTGAGTTTAATTCTTCTTTTTTTCAAAAGTGTGATCTATTGGTTCAACCACTTCTTTTACTTTCTCTATTGAGCCATCAGGAATAATGCAGAGATCAAAGAGATTTGAAATGATAATGCACATCACAAGGCCAGGCTCTGCAAATACCCCAATTCTTCATTTATCTGAAACTTAAATTTCTCCTCCCCCTATGCACCAACTAGCTGAGCTGTACAAAAATCAATTACATGCCTGGAATCTTGTCATTTAACACCCCTACTCAAAAAGAAGGAACTGAATTCTATTTCATTCAAACAGGGTGACATCATCTTCACATATGATCTAATTCAAGTAACCAGGGCTGAATCCACAGCAGACATTTAAAGCACTGCAATACCACTGTGACAGTCATGGCTTTCCCCCCAAAATCCTGGGAAATGTTTGTTAAGGGTGCTGAGAGTTGTTAGGAGACTTCTATTCTTCTCACAGAACTACACTTCCTAGAGTTCCCTGGGAAGAAGGATTGATTGTTAAACCACTCTGAAGATTGTAGCTCTCTGAAGGGAATCTAACAATTTAACAAGCACCCTTAGCGAACTACAGGTCCCAAGAAGTTTAGGAAACAAGTGAAGAAATATCAACGAGAAACCTGATTTACATCAGTCTTTCTTCTTGTCAATTGAAATTGCTGGTTTAAATTGCTCGTTCAGTCGATCCTGGTAGAAAGTAGGCCTGCTATGGCAGTGGAAAGGACGACAAGTAGGGTTGCTAGCCCTCAAGAGGTGATCAGAAGTCTCCAGGTTTGCCTGCCCCTCTCCTGCTGGCTGGGGGAGGAATTGAATTTCCAGGTGGGCTAGAGTGCCTTATTTGTTTGTTTGTTTGAGTATGACTGCAACTTGCAAGCTTCAGCCCAGCAGAAACTGGCTGCAAATTGCTGCCTAGACTCTCTAGGGGGAGTGATTTGCTTTCCTGTCCTCTCCCATTAACCTCCATCTCCAGGGTTTAGTGGTGGAATGGAGTGTAGAGGAAGGATTGCCAGAACCTGCCTCCGTGACATCCCTAGGTGACATCTCCTAGGTCTCAGGTTTGGGCATGAAATCTCAAAGTCTGGGATGCTCCTGACCTGGCAACCCCCATGACAAGCAAAACCACTCATGGCTGTTGACATGCAAGCCCAACTTGGACGTCTCCTTCCATTGGCCCGTGCTCCAAAATAAAGCAGCGACCCAGACTTTAGAAGCCAGGGCACACAATTAGCAGAGTGTACTGTGCACACAGAAGTAGGCGTGAGGCATATGAAGTCATGCTACAGCTACAGGTTTATTAAACATAAAGAAACATGTCGTCTCTCTCTCATGTCGTCTCGGAGAGAACAGCAAAAGCTATACACAAATGGAAGTTCCCAGCATACTGTGTTGGAATGTAAACAGACATATGACATGCAACAATCTCATGCCTGTTCCTTAAGGTGGAATGGAAATGGCAACAATGGCAGCATGCAGCCTAATTGACACACTTGGTATCTGTGGTTCTTTCCACTCCTCATTTGGGCTGTATGAAGGATGGATAATGCTGATAATCCATAATCTACCTGCTCCCTCTGCATCTATGGTAATATAGGAGTGTCACTGAAACCTCCTAATAGCAGTTATGAGCAAGCATACATTATATGTTCTAGGAAAATGCACACAGTTAACGTTTTCAAGGCCTGACAGCCATCTCTCCCCCCTTGCTGTTCCTTAACAACAAATGATGCTGCAGCAACTGGCTTTTTCTTCTCAGAAGAAAGATGCGAGGTGTCTGTGGCTGTAGGATCAGGGTGTTTTCCTTTTCTAGGTTAGAACAGGAACTTTCCCACCCACGTGTCCCATAAAAGTGAAATACAGGCGGCAAAGTTTTGTTTCCCACCTGAGTGTGATAAAACGGGAGCCGGGGAGCGTGTGGGGCTGCAAGCTGCTTCCCTCGCTAGTCATGACAAATAGAAGCCTCTGAGGAAACGCTGGGGTTTGTCAAAATGGAAAGGAAAGGAAAGGAAAACACCGCCCCGAGTCATTTTCCGTGCATGCGTAATTGCTAAGAGGCAGGGTTTGGAGACAGAGAGAATTAGGTTGCTTCCTAATTTGATGGCATGAACTTCAAAAAGCGAATCCCCTCCCCCCATCTCGAATCCTCCGAAAGAACTAATTAGCTAGAAATGTAGAAGCCAGGAATAAACCCTGGATAAAGCTGTTTCAAAAACATATCCTTTCAGAAGAGCCTGAGTCACACTCGCCTCCATTTGGCAAGCATTGGATAAAGAGGCTTTTCGCTCCAGTCTGGAGCTCCACATAGGCTGAAAGGTGGACGTGGAGCACCTAGGAGAGTGGGCTGGCCTGTTATGGAAAGAGACTTATCTCCATGTTGATTCCAAATGACATGCCCTGTGCTGGATAGTGTTTCCTCGACAATAAAATGATTATTTGCTAACATACCTTGCTTTTCCATCCTGGAGAAGCTACAGGCGACTACCGTGAAGCTATAAAACAACAAAAACAGTAATAACCTTCATTCCCTGAATAGCAAGACTAAATCCACACCAGGTAAATCTGCTTGCTATTTGCTGCTGGTTTAATTGCTCTTGCTCTGTTTAATTGCTTTGTGCTGATATTTTCTGTCATTGTACAAGCTTTTATTGAACCATGGGTGTTCCAAATTTATTTCATTTACTTGTTGAATGTATATACCACCTTTCCTCATAAGATCTCAGGGCAGTTGCTGGTTTATGTTACTGGCAAGTGCTCTGGAACGTCAATGTTTTAAATGGACACCGTAAGGCACACACAGAGGGAACAAAGGTGTTTCCGGATAACCTGCCTATTGAACATTTGTCCTGATTAGTTTGCAGGGAGATTAGACAACGTTGGCTACTTCATAGGCATTTGTTCCAGTTTGTTTGTGGGGAGGTTAGATGACGGAGTGACAAAGCAAGTCTTATTCCACTCATTCCACTGAATTCTCCCATCACTTTCCTCATTGCAAAACTTTGATCATTTCCCATTTTCCACTTCCACCCCCAATTTCTTATTCTCCCAAACAGCATTGGAATTCACATCAACATTTCTTCCCCTTTCCCCCATATCTTGACAATTACACCATAACATTCCACAGCAGTTTTTAATCTCTTCATTTGCATGCCCAAAATCTACACCACTTAACTAAGCAGTTCTGTACAGATCCACCCCCAATTTCCTGTATGTATTCTTTGCAGCAATTTACACTTGCAAATTCCCTTCCAGACCCCATGCTCAATGGGCACCAATTTTCTAACCTCTGCCTGCATGGGTCTTAAGGGATTTCAGTAGAATAAAACTGGCAATTTTTCTTAAATTGGATCCATCATAATTAAGGAATTGCCCACAGAGAGGTAAATGTGGAGGTAATGCATAGAAAATGCAGAAGTCCTTCTGAGTCAAAGAGAAAATTAGCCAATTCTTGCCAGAGAACCTCGGGGTCAGTAAGTCCAAATGTTCATCTATTCTGCCAATGTGTTGGGATATTTCTGAGATTCTTCTTTGCAAACAGTCCCAAAGCAACAGGACAAGTGCAGGAAATGGCAAACTTGTAATTTGCAGTTTGAAGGACAGAGCACTGCAATCACAATACAAATATAACAAATAATATCAGATACACAAGCTCTGATTCCCCACCCCCTGCTAATTAACCATGCATATGCACACTTCCAATTCACTTTTTCCAAGGTGATAAGAGTCCAGAAATATATAGCCCTCCAGCAGAGCAAGCCGACTCAGTGATTCCACTTCTAGGCTTCTGCATCCATGCTTCTGCATCAGGCATAGGTAGACGCAGTCCTCCAGATGTTTTGAGACTACAGTACCCACCATCCCTGACCACTGGTCCTGTTAGCTAGGGATGATGGGAGTTGTGGTCCCAAAACATCTAGAGGGCCGAGTATGCCTATGCCTGTTCTGCATCCTGCAGGATTGAACCATTTCGTTCATATGAGTTACACCTGCATAAGGCTTGAGGAGTCTCTGATCCTGGTGGGCTATGAATGGGATCCACGACTTTGAGAATATTCCATAGTTAAGATTCTGACCTTGAAATTCCTTGGCAACTGCTGGGCCAGTTTGCTTTCATGTCATAGATGCAGCTGTAGAAGTCAGGAGAATGAAACTGTCTCTCTTTTATCCATTGATACAGATGGCTAGAGTTTCGACCGCCATTTTGATGGGAGTGCATTCTGCATTTAATATAACACCTGCTTCACTGTTTCCACTTAGCGAGAGGTGTTTGCTGTTGAGATCTGGGGATCTTTGTATTTCATGTTTTGAAAAGACCATGTGTATAGAGAAGTCTCTCAAGGCAAAACCACAGCAGCCAAACTTTATGGATCTGATATGAAGGCACTGGAGAAATGGCTTCCTCTCAAATATTTGTACAGCATATATTAGAAAGGGAGGCGTAGACACACACACAGAGGGGCTTGGCTATCTCATTGTCTGCCCTTGAAACAATGTTAGATAGTTTGTGAATGATGAGGATGTTAGCTTAAATGTACTGTTTCAGGAAAGACTGTGCTTGAACAGGGCTAAAGGTAAAAGTAAAGGGACCCCTGACCATTAGGTCCAGTTGTGGCGGACTCTGGGGTTGTGGCGCTCATCTCACTTTATTGGCCGAGGGAGCTGGCGTACAGCTTCCGGGTCATGTGGCCAGCATGACTAAGCTGCTTCTGGTGAACCAGAGCAGCACATGGAAACGCCATTTACCTTCCCACCAGAGCGGTACCTATTTATCTACATGCACTTTGACGTGCTTTCGAACTGCTAGGTTGGCAGGAGCAGGAACCGAGCAACGGGAGCTCACCCCGTCGCGGGGATTCGAACCGCCGACCTTCTGATCGGCAAGTCCTAGGCTCTGTGGTTTAACCCACAGCACCACCCGCGTCCCCTGAACAGGGCTAGTTTATGTTAAATTATGCTAAATATTATATTATAGGAGCACAAGAGCACTTCTACAGTTAAGGTGTGTAGCACAAGCAAGGTTCCCTCCTTATAAGCCCCAATATTCTTATAGTTTATAAAGCTGACATCTGTTGGACTAAGAACTTGAAACTTGGCATACAAAATCTGATCTAATGGATCCAGCCAGCAGGCTCACTGCTGATATAGCTGATGAGGGCTATGAAAATGTGAAATTTTGAAATGATCCAATAAAAATTGCCACAGATATAGCAAGGTTAAAAAGTGCCAAAAACAAACACTTTGGCTGTGCACGAACCTTATATTTAAAGCACGTTACTTCCCCCAAAGGATCCTGGGAAGTGTCGTTTGTTGCAGCTGCTGGGAACTGTAGCTCTGGGAGGTGTAAAATACAGTTCCCAGGATTCTTTGCAGTAAGCCATATGCTGAAAATATATGGTGTTTACACGACTTTCGATAGCTTAATCGGTAGAGCACAAGACTCTGAATCTCAGGGTTGTGAATTTGAGCCCCTTGTTGGGCCAAAGGTTCCTGCCTCTTCAGGAAATTGGACCAGATAACCCTCATGGTCCCTTCCAGCTCTATGAATCTATGACTCATTTCTCCTGTTGTCCCACTGTTGGGACAGTTGCATACAGTCCAGGCATAGGCAAACTCGACCCTCCAGATGTTTCAGGACTACAACTCCCATCATCCCTCGCTAACAGGACCAGTGGTCAGGGATGATGGGAGTTGTAGTCCCAAAAACATCTGTGGGGCCGAGTTTGCCTATGCCTGATATAGTCCCTCATGGGAGCAGATGCTACCCTGTGGGTGTTCCTTTGCAGATGTCCATGCTCAACACGCAGATGTCAGAAGTCAGGAAATGCACCACTTCCCTATCCATGCCTCGGCACACGCGGCAATTACTGTGTGGCTGGATCTCATGAATCTTTGTGGTGGCATTTCAATTCAAAATCAATGCATCAGAGAAAAGGAACGACTGTGCATCGTTTCCCATTCCCTTTGCCTCTTTACGATGACAAAGACTGAATTTAAATTGAGTCTTTCCGAAACCTTGTGGATTTTAGCTAAGGTAGAAATTGGGCATCAATGGCTTTCCTTCCTTATACATGTGCCACACCCACCAGCATTAGTTTGCATTTCATTTTCGCTTTTCTGCGGCTTTGATATGACATGTGCAATTTATTTAAAGAGGGAAGGGGTTCTTCCCATCATTTTGCTCTTGATTGATGTGATTTTTCTTTAAGAACAACTTTATGGGGTAATTTGGCATACATGCACGGCAAACCTAAATGGAATGCTTATCAAAATAGCCGAGTTATCGCTTATCATGAGCAATAAATGCCTAAATCTTTCTTTAAGGTGAATTTAGCTTGGAGATAGATAATAATTCCCCACCTCTTGTGAGTCTGAAGGTGGTCTGCAAGTGGAATTAGGGTGAGTGATGAGTACAGTGGTACCTCGGGTTAAGAACTTAATTCGTTCTGGAGGTCCGTTCTTAACCTGAAACTGTTCTTAACCTGAAGCACCACTTTAGCTAATGGGGCCTCCTCCTGCTGCCACGCCTCCGGGGCACGATTTCTGCTCTCATCCTGAAGCAAAGTTCTTAACCCGAGGTACTATTTCTGGGTTAGCAGAGTCTGTAACCTGAAGCGTCTGTAACCTGAAGCGTCTGTAACCCAAGGTACCACTGTACTAGTACAGCTGCCATTTTAAAAGGAGGAGGGTTGGAATTTCCTCATGCTTCTTGCAGACATTGTTCCTTCGGGAGCCTACCCAGTACCTTTTTTGAAACTTGAAGATGCTTTTTCAGGCTACGATCCCAGACAATCAGTGAATATAATATCTTTACAAAACAACTCAGATTAAGCTACATGATGACACGGCAGAGGGCAGACAAAACCCTTGCGTTGCCCTCATTCTGAGTGCGTGCATGTCAGGACTTCAATCTAGCTTGAGGTTTGAGTAGCTGCTGCAAGATGTGAATGGGGATGCGCACTTGAGTGCATGACCCGTTGAAATAAACACACTGTCTCAGCATTGGTATTCAGATGCATGCTCCTATCTGCATGCTACCCCTGATCAATGATACTCAAACAAATACATTCTACTGGATCAACACACAAAAAAGGACAAGCCCACTTGCTCTGGCAATGGGGACACATTCTTTCCCCCTCAACACATGTCCCCTTTAAACCATTCTGCAGGCTTTATCAAATACTGGCAAAAATGGGGCGAGGCATATTCTGTGCAGGAAGAGAATGTTCAGGAAATCCACACATACACCCCCATTTCAACCTGTGCAAGCTCCAGGGGTGGGGGTGGGGCCTGTGGCTCTCCCGATTTGACTGAACTACAACTCCCATCATCACTGACCACTGATGTTGCTTGATGGGGGGCTGATGGGAGTTGGAGTCCCAGCAACGTCTGCAGAGCTGCGGGCTCCCCACACCTGGTGCATACTCACCCAGCTTTTGCCTCTGTGAAGCAGATTTTACAGGACGTTCTGAGTTTTCAACAACCTGTTTGAACCAGATGCAAGAGAAATACACATAGAGAGCTCAAGGAAGCCTTGGATCACCTTCTGTTTGCAACAATTTCCCTCCATTTGTATTTACTCTGAGAGCAAAATACAGTGGTACCTCGGATTACAGATGCTTCAGGTTACAGATGCTTCAGGTTACAGACTCCGCTAACCCAGAAATAGTACCTTGGGTGAAGAACCTTGCTTCAGGATGAGAACAGAAATCGCACAGCGGTGGCACGGCGGCAGCGGGGTGTGCCATTAGCTAAAGTGGTTAAGAACAGTTTCAGGTTAAGAACGGACCTCTGGAACGAATTAAGTTCTTAACCCGAGGTACCACTGTATTGGCAAAACTGGGCTCCTCTCTCACCTCTGCCTTTTTATAGCCTAATTGAAAGGCCAGTTCAGGTGTCACATCCACAAAATCTAGTGTGATATTCCCCCTGATCTGATCCTGCAACCCTTTTCTTGCAGAAGTAGCCCTTCCCCACAGCTGCATAGATTTTGCCTACCTGGGCAGCAGAAGTTGTGTGTGCCAAAAATTGAGGCTTAAGTCCCAATGTGGCAAAGAAATGGAGTGAAATTTGTCTCCCCCCTCTTTTTTATAGCGAAACCTCAAGGGGAGCGTATTTCATACAATTCTCCACCTCAGATTATTTACTGGGAGAGCCCAGGACTCATTCATCATTAGTGCAGAAAAACAAAAACTACCTGCTATTGATTTGTGTATTTCAGACATGCAGATGGGAAATAGCACGGAAGAGGCTTGCATTGTGCTGACAGCTCTTTTGGCACAAAATGTGCGCTGCTCGCCATCCATTAACAATCCCCAGGTGTCGTAGGGGGACATTTTTCTTCCTTTCCTGCCCACGTCGAGAAGCCCTGCTTTTTCTTTCTCTTTTACGGTTGGCAAAGAGAAGGTGTAATTCTCTTCGCAATGAGCCAGCACAACAACAGCCTTAAGCAAGAAGATTTCACAAAATAGGGCAGAACAAAATCGGTGGCTGTTTCCTCTGGGACGATGCAATCTCCTGCTCCTGGACTTTTTATTACTATTGTTGAGAAAGAAAAGAAAGCACCCTTATTATTAGAAAGACTGCAATAGCCCCATGTAGTTTGCAGTAAGCATTTGCAACCATGTTCCCAATCTTGGGTATGGGACAAAGCATGCATCACAGAAATATTGGTTATACTAGCCCTTATTCTAATGGTGACTTATTAAGACACACCATCATCATATGCTTTTGCTGTTTAGTCGTTTAGTCGTGTCTGACTCTTCGTGACCCCATGGACCAGAGCATGCCAGGCACTCCTGTCTTCCGCTGCCTTCCGCAGTTTGGTCAAACTCATTTTAGAAGCTTTGAGAACACTGTCCAACCATCTCATCCTCTGTCGTCCCCTTCTCCTTGTGCCCTCCATCTTTCCCAACATCAGGGTCTTTTCCAGGGAGTCTTCTCTTCTCATGAGGTGGCCAAAGTATTGGAGCCTCAGCTTCAGGATCTGTCATTCCAGTGAGCACTCAGGGCTGATTTCCTTAAGAATGGAGAGGTCTGATCTTCCTGCTGTCCATGGGACTCTCAAGTGTCTCCTCCAGCACCATAATTCGAAAGCATCAATCCTTCGGCGATCAGCCTTCTTTATGGTCCAGCTCTCACTTCCGTACATCACTACTGGGAAAACCATAGCTTTAACTATACGGACCTTTGTGGGCAAGGTGATGTCTCTGCTTTTTAAGATGCTGTCTAGGTTCGTCATTGCTATGTTCTACGAAATCCATCATGCTATAATTTCGGACTCCTAGGCCAAGACCTAGCAAAGTAGTACACATGTGCATGCTTTGTTTTCCCCTTCAAAAGGAAGAAGCAAGAACAGAAGGAACTGCCTTATGCTGAGAAAGACCATTGATCCATTACACTCTGTATTGCCTGCCCCAGGGATGGGGAACCTGTTGGGCTACCTTTCCCAGCATCTTCTGCAGATCATGGCCAATGGTCAGGCATGATAGAAGCAGTCCAGCAACATCTGGAAGGCCACAGGTTCCTTATCCATGGTCTACGCTAGGGTTTCCCAAACTTGGGTCTCCAGCTGTTTTTGGACTACAACTCTCTCTCTTTTTTTAAAAAAAAATATTTTTATTAAATTTTCCACTTTAACAATCCAATCAAATCACATTAAATATTCCAGATTATACATATACATATCAAATAATCCGAATATTCTGCCAAATTATAATTTTTTTAATAGGACTTTCCATGCTTCAAGTTTGGAGGGTTCTGATCATCTCATACTTCTACTGCTTTTCATAGTCACTTCTGATGGTTTCTCTGTTGTGAACCTTTCACAGTCTTTGAGTTGTTCCGACAAGTGAGTTAAAACAAGCAATGATGTGTTTGTGTGTGGATTTTATGTCTATGATTCCCCTCTATAAGTTCGCAGCATCTCCTCACACTCTGGTGTTTCTGCTGAATCAATCCAAAGGTCTTTGGACTACAACTCTCAGTATTCCTAGCTAGCAGGACCAGTGGCCAGGGATGATGGGAATTGAAGTCAAAAAACGGCTGGAGAACCAAGTTAGGGAAATATTGGTATATGCCAACTCTGCAGTTTCAGACAGGAGTCTTTTTGAGGCCTATCTGGAGATGTCAGGGATTGAACAAGAGGCTTTATGGACAAAAAACATGTGATGTACCATAGAGTTATGTTTCTTCCCTTAAAAGGAAGCACTGCTCACACTTCAGCAAAGTAACATTAGATAGTGCTACTTGCTGGAACACACAACACACACACACACACACCTGCTAGTTGTTCTGTGAACCTGAGACCTCCAGGTATAGGGCGGTACATAAATTCAAATAATAATAATAATAATAATAATAATAATAATAATAATAATAATAGTGTAGGAATTCCTAGTGATGAAGAGAGAAAAGGTCCAGCTCGCAAAGCAATTTCTCTCTTTGTCCATGCATTTTCCTGTAGTAAAAGCATTATCCCAAACTCTGCATGTCTCCTTGCTTCTTCACCTGTAAATGCAGATTGCTTCATTGGGTTCTGGCACTAATCTGTAAATTAATATGGCTTAGAACTGCCCGTTACTGATTAAGAAATGCATCTTCCTTGTAGTGGCTACACACAGGAGCTTATCAAATGCTTACTAGATCCCGCTGATTCATGTAGTATCTCACCATGCTTTTCCTTATTTTAATACCTCAGTGTTAGGAACACTGCTCTGGTGCCAAACATATTCTTTCTTGTTTTCGTTATATTAGACTAACTCATCCTTACAGCTCTGGAATCCATTCACAGGGGCCTTTTTAGATAATTACATTGTTGGGAGAGGGGGGAAGGTCCTTGTTGGATAAAGGTCCTCATTTCTCCAATTTAAAGCACAAGGTAATTCATTTTGTGTTTTGCAAATAAACAAGGTTCTGAAAAGGCCACATGGATTCTCCTTTGAATAATAAGACTGGGGAAACAAAAATAAGTCACTTAGCTTTTAAAGCTCTAGGGTCAGTCAAGTGATTCACTCCAAGGAGAAAGACATGCATTCCAATTGCCCGTCTGGGTTGTATAATAAATGCAAAGAAGAAGATTCTGGTTTTCTTGCTGCTGAACATTGTGTTACATACGTAACATGACATGTTAACACAGTTTATGACTCCTTAGATGAGGCTGGAAAGAAATCCTGATTCACCGCCATTAGCAAAAGTGCTCAGGCTCCTGGGAGTTCTTCTTGGAAGGCCTGCACATATTCTCCATCCGACCTAATTTAAACAATGTCATGAATTGGAATAGATTGCTATCAGCTCTGTCATGCTTGTCATAACGTGGCAGTTGAACAGAAGACTGCCCTTCCCGAGAGAAATCCCTGCTATGGAACTGTATTATTTAATGGAGTTTAAAGATTTTTCCCTTCAAAGTTTCAGTAGGCTGGCTAAGAACCCCCACTTCAGAAGAAAAAGTATGTTGGACTTTTTACATCGTCCAACATAGTTAAACTATGAAATTCATTGCCATAAGGCAGCTGGGAGAAACCTTTGGAATTCCAGAGGCTGCCGAACTACAATTCCCATCAGCCCCCACAAGCATAGCTGAGCTAATGGCCAAGGATGATGGGAGTTGTAGATCAGCAACAACTGAAGGGGCAAAGGTTCCCGTACCTGCCACAGCTGGATTGAAAGCACAGATCCAGCATTTGTTTGTGTTTAAAATGAGCTGTTTGCAGACAACATGTGCACCTTTTCACCAATGTAATGTCTCTGTAACATTGCAGAATGAGAGTTCTGTTTGAATGGGAAAGCCACATAATCGAAAGCAGTTTGGAAATATTTGATATCTTAATTGGCCCACCTGGTGGCGCTGTGGGTTAAACCACAGAGTCTAGGACTTGCTGATCAGAAGGTTGGCGGTTCGAATCCCCGTGACGGGGTGAGCTCCCATTGCTCGATCCCTGCTCCTGCCAACCTAGCAGTTCGAAAGCACCTCAAAGTGCAAGTAGATAAATAGGTATCGCTCCGGCGGGAAGGTAAACAGCGTTTCCATACGCTGCTCTGGTTCGCCAGAAGCGGCTTAGTCATGCTGGCCACATGACCCGGAAGCTGTACGTCAGCTCTCTTGGCCAATAAAGCGAGATGAGCGCCGCAACCCCAGAGTCGGTCACGACTGGACCTAATGGTCAGGGGTCCCTTTACCTTTACCTTAAGCCTACAGCAGGTGTCCAACATGGTGGCTTCTAGACATTGTTGGACTCCCATCAGCCCCAACCAGCACTGCCAATAGATGATGGAAGTGGTACTTCATAACATCTAGGTGGCATTGTGCTGGCTTACAGTCACCAATAAGATTTTTTTTTTTAAAAAAAAAGTTCAGTTCACGCAGTGAATGACCTCAGTAGGTAGATTTTGGAAGTGTCTCCAGCTTGTCATGAATTGAGATTTCAGTTTGCTAAATCATTTTACCAAAGTAAAATAAGAATGAGTTAGATGTTCTGGTCTTCTTATTTTTGGAATCTACATCTGTGTTTATGTCAAAGTCTACTTGGGGAGTTCTTCACACGAACCATACTTTTGTGTCGGAGGCAAATGTGGGCTGATTGCTAACCTACGGTTGTAATTGCTCCAGAAACACCTCACGGCGCATCAAGAGCTCTGCCTCTAGGAATAGAAGGCTGATGAATCATATGGCATTTATATGATAAACAGAAAATGAACATTACGTTTGTTGTGCTGAGCGATTTCCAAAATCTGTGAGGGAAACACTAGATTAATGTCTCTTCTGTCAACTTGGATATTAACAACCAATCTTTTACATGTATTTCATATTCTTCTACACTTTATCGTTTTGTTCCATGGAATGCTTTTAATTGCATGTCAAGGCATAAAGCTGCCTTCTACCCAATGGAAATGAATGTGCTTGCATCTAACTCATCACAAATATGGATGATGGATTCTTGACACCCCTGGAAGGTTATCCCAAATGTATAAAATTAACAGTGAGGATACCCAACTATCTCAGGAAGGAGCCCAGTTTGGGGGCAGGGGTGGGAGATCCTTATAACCTCCACATTCAGTGAAGGGGTAGAATTTGAGCAAACTCATAAACTCATGAATTCAGCAAGGGCTGGAAATAAGTCTGGCTAGCTTCGTCATGAGGCCAGGCTTGTAAGGGTGGGGAGGACTCTATGGAGGTAGAACACAGCCATTGTGTTTAGTAGCTAGTAAGCTAGTACTGATACTTAACCTCCATTAATTTGTTTAACACCCCTCCCTACCTGAAGACATCCATCTTGGTAGTCATGCAGAAAAAGTGCTTCTTTTTTGTCTGCTCCAAATCTTTCAACATCTGGCTTCACCGTACGACCCCAGTTTCTAGTATTATGCGATAAGGAAAAAACTTTTCCCCTATATCATACCCTCCAACATTTCTCCAATGAAAATAGGGAACTGCTATTTTTTTAATAATAATAATAATAATAATAATAATAATAATAATAATAATAATAATAATAATAATAATAATACCCTGCCCACCTGACTGGGTTGCCCACCTGACTCAGCCACTCTGGATGGCTTCCAACATATATAAAAACATACAGGGCTGCCTTCAGATGTCTTCTAAAGGTTGTATACTTACTTATCTCCTTGACTCGGGTCGCAGAACTCCATACCCTCCAACATTTCTCTGATGGAAATAGGGATGTCCTAAGGAAAAGCAGAATATTCTGGGATCAAATTAGAAACCGGGATGGCTTCTGTAAACCTGGGACTGTCCCTGGAAAACAGGGACACTTGGAGGATTTGTGGCTGGATCTACTAGACACATCAAAAAAGCGATTCAGTTAAACATGTTGGAAACTTCATAAAGGGAAATCCCGTTGCAAAAGATGAGACGCCACAGTGCCATCTGGTGTCACAGTGTTATAATGCATCTAAAGCGTTTTTCTTTACCAATGTAGCTGAATCCTGTTACCCATCTTCTCCATGCTGCACATAGTTTTGTACATCTCTAACATGTCTTCCTTTTACACGCCTCCCTTATACAGCCCATTCCCTTATTGTAACCCAACGAAGTCTTTGTAAGTAAAGACAACAACAAAGCTAGATACGGCAGTAGGGTAAGGGACAGAAAAGGGCAAGCAAAATGGATTTGGACTAATGCACAAAATGTAACCAAGATCTCTTGCAGGGCAGAGATTCATAGCCTGTGAGGCCATGTAGGCCAAAGAGGGTGACCACAGCATACAGCTGAGAAAGTATTATAACCTTGACATGGGCAAAGAGAGCAACTGAGATGAATGCTAATGCAAGCAGAGTCCGGATTTTGAAAGCCCTTTAGCTCAGGGGTGGCCAATGTGATACATTGCAGATGCTGTTTGACTCAAACTTCCATCAGCCCCAGCTGGCACGGCCAGCGGTTAGGGTCAATGGGACTGGCAGTTTAACAACCACAGAGAGGGCAACTCATTGGCTACCCCTTCTTTGGTTGATATCTGCTAAAATGCTTTCACAACTCTGAGCAGAAGCAGGGGGAGAGGCACAACTCACAGCTGGCAGAATATGACCAGAGATCACATTCTGTGAGCTCAAGGAAAAGTGAGATAGCTGACTTTGTTTTCTATGTTCTTAGAAACAATGTTTTTCAGGCGGACAGCTGTCCTTCTCTTCCTTAGATTTTGCTTTGTGAAGATCTCGCACACAAGTATTTGTACCTCCCAAGGAAGTTACTGGAAAGACTGCCTGGGGCACCAAGGGAGACATTAAACTTTAGGAAATAACCAGGTGAACAAGTGCCACGGGGAAATGTTATTTCTGGGCTATTTGTCAAGATATATGAAGCTTCGTTGGGAGGAGAAGTGCATTGGGAACAAATCGACCCAAGTTCTGGAAAAGTAGCCTCGTAAAAGCCAGTTCATACATGCAAATGTACCACCCAGAAATAGCCCCACCCCAGATTGTACTAGTTCAGACTGCATAGTGGGTGATTGTTAATAATTTCACTACGTAAATAACTTCCGGCTGCACAGAAAAGAAGACGAGCGTATAAAGGATAGGGATTCCAACCTAGGTTTCTCCCTGATTTCCTAGATTTTGTTTCTTTATTGCATTTTCAACCCAGCTTTTTCTTCAAGGAGTTCCTGTTCCTCAGTTAACCCCCCCCCCCACAACAACCCTGTGTTGTAGGCTAGGTTGAGAGGCAATGACTGGCCCAAGGTCACCCAGTATGCTTCAAGGCTGAGTGGGGCTTTGAGCCATGGTTGCCTAGGCCCCTCACACTCTAAACACTGCACAACACTGTTGTGGAGAAATTGTTTATATATATATATTTAAATTGTGATTCTTTCTTCTTCCCCGCTCCTCACATACTTCCTATTTGAAGCTTTACTGCCCCAGTTATATTTTGATTATTTCGAGTGATCTGTACTTTTGAATGGTTCCCTAGTTGATAGCAACATTCTAAGAGCAATATTGGTCTGCAGTTACTTTGGCACTCTAGAGATGTGCCCATTTACCTGTTTACTATACTTCTATGCCACCTACTACTAACCAAAGTTCCCTGGGCAGTTGACAACGTTGCAGGGCCTGTTTCATTATGGCCACGAACCACATGAACAAAATCCTGATTCATAAGATGCATGGAATAGGTTGACAAGTAGGATGGACACTTATGCATTGACACTAGTTTGCGTAAATTACATACCACTTGTATATGGCATTTGACACGCACAGAGGCAAGTGGAGAACTAACTGCTTCAATTTAAATAGAAACTACTTGCTGTAGTGGGGGAGACACCATGTAACACGTAACCCAAATAGCCGTTTCCTCCAATTCTGCTTTAAAGAACTTGTTTTTGCGGGGAAAGCTCCATAGCAAAAAACCAGGTGCTCTGACGTGGAGCTTTAAAGCATGGGCCTGTGCCTGGACAGAGTGAGACTACAGGCTTTTTTCTGGGGGTACGCAGGGGTATGCATATCCCTAAATGTTTTGTGAATCTTTGTACTTTTGTCCATTTACTGTATTTATTATTCCCTGATTTAAACTATAAAATGGTGGTTTTCTTGAGTCAAAATGAGAGTACCCCTAAACATTATTTAAAGGAAAAAGCACCAACTACAGGTAAGTGTGGAAAAGACCTCAGGCAGAGGCCACCTTCCAACAGAGAATGTCCCCTGACCAGAGGCGTAGCAAGGTCAGGTGGTACCCGGCGTGGAAAATTTATTGTCACCCTCCCCCACATTCAAATTATTAAAAGAAGGAAAAGTAAGATACAGTCGTAGGTGTTAATTTCTGGTTTATTTACTGAACATTGTGAGCATAAGCAGCTTTGGCTTAGCAGCCCAGGAGGTCATCTGCTGTGCCCGCGTGCCCTGGAGCCCAACCGCTGTTGGTGACCTTGGCGGCCTCCGCATGTGGGCAGCCTCTGTGGCCCTCTGCTTCCTCAGAAGGCTGCTGCAGTGGCCCCCAAAAACCAACCATTGGGAAGTCAGCCTCGGCAGCATCAGGAAGTCAGCCTTGCCAGCAGCAGTCCTTTCCTTGTCTTTGCATTGCCCCCAGTCCGCAGCTGATTGGCCAGCTGGGTTGGGGGCGGGGTGACGGTCCCAAGACAAGGAGGGTAGCATCCGGGACCCGGAAGCCCCAACCACCTCTCGGAGAGGAGCTTCAATAAGTTTATTTTAAAAGTACTTTTTTTCCCCAGATTGTCACCCTTCTCAGCAGTGACACCCGGGGCGCACTGCCCCTACCGCACCACCTTTCTAACATCACTGCCCCCGACAGCCTTTTGAAACAGAACACTGTCCTTCACATGGCCACTCCATTGACAAGGCCTTTTGGGATGGCTGATTGCGACGCCCACCTGATGTGCATTGCGAGCTACTGGATATAAAACCTTCCTTGGTGAGAGAGCCTAAAAATGTCTCGGGGATGCCTACCCACTTTGAACTAAGTGCAAACGAAGGTCTCCTTCTCTGGATCTTGCTCACCTTTTTGCACCAGTCATTGATGGCTAGTCTGGGTAGGCTGGCTTTCCAATGGTAGCTACTAATCCTAACGACTCCGTGCTACCTCTATTGTCAGAAGTTGTATACTTAACAAAAACAAGACGAAAATGCTAGTAAAAAAATTGAAGAAATAAGAGATGGAAGAATTACAAGTAGACTCAGGAATTGCGATAGCTAAAAAAATAAAATATTTAGGAATTTGGATGACAACAAAAAATATAAACCTGTACAAGGACAACTATGAGGTGGTATGGAAAGAAATTAAGAAATATATGGATATATGGAGTAGACTAAAATTGTCATTATTAGGCAGAATCTCTGTGATAAAAATGAATATATTACCTAGACTGTTATTTTTATTTCAAGCAATACCAGTGGTAAAAGGGATAAGACAATTTAAGGATTGGCAAAAAAACTTAGCGAAGTTTGTCTGGCAGGGGAAAAGGCCAAGGATAAAAATGAAGATACTAGTAGATAAGAAAGAGAGAGGAGGTTTTGATTTACCAGACCTGACTTTATATTATGAAGCTTCGTGCTTGGTATGGTTAAAAGACTGGCTGACCTTAGAAAACACTGACCTATTAGATTTAGAGGGCCATGATAATAGATATGGTTGGCATTCGTACCTATGGTACAACAAAGTAAAGGTACATAAAGGTTTTCTAAACCATGTGATTAGGAAATCTTTATATGAAGTATGGGATCGGAATAAAAACCTCCTGGAAAGAAAGACACCGTGGTGGATATCACCAATTGAGGTGCTGACAACAAAAAAAGCAAACATGGAAGGGGAAAGAGTAACATGAGGATATTACTAGGAAAACAGCCCAAGGGATAAAGCTCAAACCATATGACCAAATTGAAAAGATGTTAACAGGGTGGCTGCAATACCATCAGACCAGTGATTTATTAAAGGAAGACAAAAAGAGAAATGGGTTTGAAGATAAAAAATCGAAATTCCAAATCGAGTTAATAGACTGTAAAGATAAAATTTTATCAAGAATGTATAGCTTATTGCTAGAATGGTATACAAAAGATGAAGTAAAGGAATCAATGATAAAATGGGCAATTGATATTGGGCATAACATTGAAATGGATGCGTGGGAAAGATTATGGAAGGAGGGTTTGAGATTCACAGGATGCATGGCTTTAAAGGAAAACTTGCTAAAAATGATGTATAGATGGCATTTGACGCCAGTAAAATTAGCTAAAATGTATAGGAAAAAAGAAAGAAAGTGTTGGAAATGTAAAAAGGCAGATGGGGACTATTTCCACATGTGGTGGACCTGCGATAAGGTAAAAAAATTTTGGGAAGCAATTTATAATGAACTCAAAAAGATATTTAGATATACTTTCCCCAAAAGACCGGAAGCATGTCTATTAGGCTTAATAGGAACAGAAATTAAAATAGAAGATCAAAATTTGTTCATGTATGCTACAGATGCCGCGAGGACCCTTCTGGCCCAAAGATGGAAAGTACAAGATATACCAACTATTCAGGAATGGCAGGCGAAGTTGACAGAATATGCAGAACTTGCCAAACTGTCAGGGAGGATCCGGGACCAGGGAGATCAAAGATACCAAAATAACTGGAGTAAATTTATTGAATACTTAAAGAAGAATTGTAAAGAGGTCAAGACACTAGCAGGATTGACATAATACCTCCAATGTATAACAGTACTAATTTGAGAATGATGTGTGTGATGGAAAGAGGATAAATATACCAGTTGTGGGGAGGGAGGGGGGTCGTGACTCGGCAGAGTCAAAGGGAATGTATGGTGTTATTACAATTTGTTGGAAAAGAATATGCAAGGAAAACAAAAAAAATTCACTTGGGGAAAAAAAATATTGTCAGAAGTTCTATACTTCTGAATATCAGCTTCTGGAAACCACCGGAGGGGAGATTGCTGTTGGGCTGAGGTCCTGCTTTCAAGCTTCCCATAGGCATCTCTGTGAAAACAAGATGCTGGCCCAGTCCAGCAGGCTGTTCTTCAGTTAAGCTAGTAAGTTCACGGTGGCATTTCTTCAATTTATTCTTCTCTATGATTCTGACAGGCAAAGGCTTCTTGTGCTTACACTGTGAAAGACTGATGCAGGAAGAAGTCAGAATGCCTTCCGCCTGCATATGCCTATTAAAAACTGTCTGCTTCCTTCTGCCCCAGTTCACCAGTCAGTTCCAATACAAAAATCTCAGCCTGCAGGCAAGTTGGAATAATCTGGTTTCTTATATACAGAGATCAGTCCGGATTTATTTGTAGATGAAACTCTCTTGATAGCATAAGGCAAAATATTAATCCACTCAGCCCAGGCCTCTCTAATAGCCAAGCCTGTTACTCTCACTGGATAACAAAAAGCATTTGGTTTGATTAAATCCAGGAACCGGGAGGGGGGAATTGTTATATTTCAGTTCTAGTTAATTTTGAAAGACTTTGATATTTCTATCTGAGGCTTAAAATTCCTGCAAGACGACCAGAAGTTTATACTTCAAATAATTAAATGTGGGCTCAGAGTGGTTTTACATCACTGCTCCATGAAGGTCAGCAATGTGGGTGTGTTGGGAGAATCAGCATCTATTACAGGGAGGGAAAATCTGTGCACCCCCTAAGTGTCATCAAACTCTAACTCCCATGATTCCTGATCATTTCCTTTGCTGGCTGGGACTCGTGAGAACTGGAGTCCTGCCACAGCTGAAGGGCCACAGATTCTCCATCCCTGCTCTACTGATTCCATTTCACAAAATCCTCCCAGGATTGTGCTCAGGTTGGGATGGGATATTTGGCCATCACTCCCAATTGTGTGAAAATGTACTTTTGTAATAAACTGCCCAGCTCCAGGCTGTGCTACCCTCCATCTCTCCTGCTAGGCTTGGTTCATGTAGGAACCAGCCAGCACATATTGATGTTATTCTTCCAGCTGGCATGTGCTGAACGGCTGTTTGAACTGTCTCTGCCACTCTGTTCCTTGTCACTGAGTTTAGATGATTGAAGTGAGACAGTATCAAATATATATATCAAATCTTTGCAGGACAAAATAGCTAGCCACTGGTCAGCAGGGGAACACACACACCTGTTTTCAGACCTGTGATTTCCATGCTAGCAGGGCTGCCAGTTCCTTGGGGGGGTGAGCTGTTTTGGGTCCCCTCAATATCTTTTCGGAGGAGGCTGGGCCTCTCCCAATGTTGAGGGGGAAGAGCGCAGAGCCAAATACTACACAGCTCCAGTGGCTGGCTCCTTCTCCTTCTCCTCCTGAAAGTGAAGGATGCACTCAGTACTCAGGATGAACCCACCATTTCACCTCTGCCTTAGATGTTGCTGCTGTTGCTATCCCAGCTGCTGCTTTTTGAAAATTCCATGGGGACCATGGGGGCCAATAACACCCCAGCTTCAGCTCCAGCTCCAGCCCCAGTGCCTGCTATCTAGAAACTAGGATCAGGTAGGGTCAAATGCTTTGGTTCTTGGGGAAGGGGCACCTCCACCCATGGGCAGCTGGAGAGCCTTCAGATCCTGGCTTACCACTTCCTGATTGCAGGAGGACCCAATGAAGGAGTCACGGGGAAGATGGTGGGGAATGTCCAGACGTGGGGAACCTTTTTCAGCTTGAGGGCCACATGGTCCTGTGGGAAATCTCCTGGGGGCCATGGGCAGGGCCTGAGGTCAATGCATGGCACTCTTACCTTCCCAGATGCCATATGATGGATTCCATTTCTGATGCTAATGCATTGTGGAGCTGCCGTTTCTCTTTAGGCTAACGAGATCTTTTAAAGCCTTGTTGTATTCTGGTCTTATGAGCTTTCTGACACTGTTTGGATGTAATTTTATTTTATTTGCTTAAGTAACTAGTCCTACATATGACCCCTTTCTCAAAAGAACAAAGTCTAACAATGAGCTGTTTTCCATGTTTGCACATATGTGATAGACCAAGACTCCCACATATATCATCATCAGCCAAATAAGCCCATTATATTTTTCCAGCTTTGCCTCTTTGGGACTGATCACAGTGCTTAATAGAGACGTTTTCGGGTCTCTTCTGCTCTGTTTTCAAACCAGATTTGACCCTGTTCTATTTCTCCCCGCTTTCCTTTGCTGTTTTTCATTTCTATATGAAAACATTGGTGCAATGTGGGAGAGTTTATCTCTATGCTTTAAAACTCATTCCAATCATTCTAAATTCTGTTTCAACTCTTTTCCGTTTAATTAGTTCTTCTTGACATGATCCTATATTGCATTTTCCTCCCACGGGGCTTTCACTTCCTGTTCTCAAATCTATCAATTTCTTTGCACAGCTAGGTACGCCTGCAGGTGACAACAGTGGAATAAGCAAGCACTTGGAACAGCCTTGAAACAGCCACGCAATGTGTCTAGTGAACTGTGCACAAAGGGGGAGGGGGAGTCTCGGAAGGGGAGGGGGAGATTCACCATCACATCACCAGGTCAGAAATGTCACAGCTTTCTGCGCAATCCATGTACATTTATTCAGAATTAAGTCTCAGTATGTTTAGTGGGGCTGACTCCTAAGAAAGTTCACGGCAGAGCCACAGATCATTTTCGACGGATAGAAATGCTGCAGTAAAATGTCACTCTCCCCAAAGTATGTGGCTTCTAGTTACCTGAGTTATGCTGGCATAAATATTCACACAAATGCTCAGTTGAATGCTATACATTCAAGAATTTCTCAAAGGAAACAAACAATTGAATCTGGCTTGCAAATCTGAAATGTTTCAGCTGCAGGAAGTACCCAAAGGCACTGCCAGGCCCCAAAATATTAAGTAAATGTCACCAAAGAAATAATGGTATTTTAAACCATTTAAAAAAAAATATATTACAGGGGTTGCTATTAGCAACCTAGCACCTTGCAGTCAGGACTGCATCCACATACTTTACATCCCCAATGCATCCAAGATCATATTTAGAGGAAGATATGGGGCCATAAAGATGGCCACACATGGTTACATTATTGCTTTTGTTTGTCATTGTTACCTTTCGGTACTGCTATCACTATTGTGTCAATGACAATTACACCCCCTGATGGTTGAAAGCACTGCCCATGTTACAGTAATAACCCATCTGCATCATCTCATTTACTTGCTTGCAAATTAAACCTCAATATGAAAGCACCCAGAGAGTAGAAATGCTGGTAGGCTCACAGCTTATGGATGTATTGAATTTTGTTTTCAGGTGGGTAGGTAACTGGCAACAATCAACCAACCATTCCCCCCCCCCCCGGAACAACGACTTAGATTAATAAAATCCTATTCACCTGTGTCAGATGGCTGTTGCGGTTGCTCGAGAGTAACCAGGCAGGACTCCAAACCTGTGTTTTACAGGTTTTTATTTTGGTGCAAACTATTTACAGTGAAGAGCCCCAAAGCTCATGTCTGGCTCAATCGCTAGCAGAATCTGGGAGTGGTCTTTTCTTGGACTTCCCCCAATATAAGAGTTTTGTTACCCCCAACCTTCTCCTTCCCTCTTTGCGCCTTAGGCTACTGTGCAGGATGGGCGATGGCAAGGGCGTGTTTCCCTCCTGTCCGCCTTGCCCTGGAGCGGTGTTAAGGCTCCCACCAGCATCCTCTGGTCCTTGCACCTCTTCCCCACTAGAGGTGGGACTTTCCTCCTCCCTGGAAGAGGAACTGCTTCGCAAAATTTTCGGAGGCTCCCTGTAACACAACTGCCCTTCTATTCCTCGCCTCTGAGCCGGTGGCAGTTCCCTGACAACCTGTGTCATTCATTCAGCCTTTATTGGCATAATTTAGACAGTAAAAATCATAACAGAACAGAGAGAAAAAATCATCCATAAAACATTGCTAATTCAGACAAATTAAACACACAAAACATACAAAATAATCAGTATATCAGGGCAGTACTAAAGATGAATGGTGCCCCCCCCTGAACCTTTCTGAGAACAAGAGGACAATATAGATTAAGAACAGTGGTTTGCAGAAGGTCATAGTTCAGAGGCTGCAGAGGGGAGAAGCTGGGAAATATTGGAAGAGGAACAACAGGAAGAAGAAACTCCAGAGGAGAGACAGCTGACAGACTCAGTGTCTTTGGAAAGCATTCCTGACCTGCGCCGCCCCCCTGTTCCTCCCAGGACCCGGCATGCTTTGAGAGTAGTAGAACAGAAAGCTTAGAGGCAGAAAACACAGATTAGCCGGCGCAGGGATGACGCAGAATAGGAGAGCGGGAGGACGTGGGACTTCACTCGGAGCAATGGCATTATCTAGGGAAGACTGCATTCCTTTGTCTCTCACTGTAAATATTGAATAAATTAATTGGTAAGAACTTTTATTGTCTATCTGCTTCTTGGCTGCCACCGTGGGAGGGATAGGATTCCCTGAACCCTGACCCAGTAGCTACATTAAATAAATCTAAGTAGCTTTGGATTTGACTTTAAAAATCTCAGTTAAATATATTCACCTGTTCTACCCTCTCACCCTCGCATGATTGCTGTCACATGAGGGGCAGGAGTTGGCTCTGCCCAGTCCTGTATGCCCTGCCTGAATGTCTGCAGCAGGGAGTTCCTTCTCCTTGAATAGATTCCCCAAACAATTTAGCACAGTGGACTTCCCAGAGTTATTAATCCTGCAGAGAACATGCTGCCCGCTGTAGCCATTTATCCCCCAGGAACTCCGATGGGGATGTGCCGGAGGGGTCTGGGCCAACCTTATTCTCCCCCTCTCATGCACTGGAAATGGGAAAACGAGCAAATAGGGCTTTATTTTTGTGTGGAGCATGAAGTCCAAGAAAGAATATTTATATGCTTGGGAGAAAGGAGCAAGTACAACTCCTTTAGCCCACCATCTTTCATTATTCAAGCTAATGGGACTGTTGATGTTGCTGCCATTGCCAAGGAAGAGACATTTTAAAGAATAGGGGCCCAGCATATCAAAGGCATCTGAGAATCGTACTTCACCATCATGCTTTATTGAAATGCAGTATATAACTCAGAAACATACTAGGTGCCTCTGCTCTTCGTCCAACTAGCTCAAATATATAATAAATTTCTGGCGAGGGTGTAATGAAAAAGATGCATTAACTTGTGTTTTGTGACTGCCATAAATTATGCCAGGGGAGCGCGGTGGGGGGAAGAGGAGAGGGAATTGATGGAAATGATATAACTTACTGTACGGGCTGTTAGAACTATGCATGCAGAACCTGCTCCTGAGAGATATGAATCTTTAATACACTCTCCCTCTGAGTGCTGGATGCACATTAATGACAAGGAGGTGGGAAAGGAGAGATGAAGCAACTGGGGCAAACCCGCACCATTGAAATACGACTGCGTAGGCTAAATGCCCTGTCTTCGCTCAGAAGCACGTTACGCACCTAGGAGTTTGAGGACTGGTTGTTATGTTGCCTCTTGAATGGTGGAATGCATGCAATAGGCAATCCAGCAATCAGGGCCTCCAACATCTAGGGTTGCCAAGTGCCCTGCTTCACAGAGGATAGTACTCTTGGCTGCATAGCTCAGCTGCTTAGCTGATGATGCCAAGGCTGCAGGTTCAATCCCTGTATAGGGTAGCTGCAACTTCCTGCATTGAAGGGGTTAGACTAGATCAAGGGTCAGCAAACTTTTTCAGCAGGGGGCCGGTCCCTCAGACCTTGTGGGGGGCCAGACTATATTGGGGGGGATGATGCAAGAGAACCATGAGCCCCGGTGGCTGCTTACCTGTGTTTTGTGAGCGGCAGGGACTGGCGGTGGCGGGATGATGGGTGGTGTGCAATAGGGCTCCAGAGAGGGGCTGCTTAAAATGGCAGCCGCTCGAGTGCTGCTGCTGGTACCAACAAAGCCCAGCCCCTTCCTCCTCTAGGCAGGGCAGTGAGAAGCCAGGAGGAGGGAGGGAGGAGGCGCTGGCGCCGCCATCGTGTGAAGGAGAGGGAGGGAGAGGGAAAGAATGCGTGCACTGGCGAGCCACGCAGTGATTCCTGGACTGTCTGCAGGCTGGATCCAGAATGCAATTGGGCCTGATCTAACCCGCAAACCTTAGTTTGCCTACCCATGGGCTAGATGATCCTTTCAATTCTACAATTCTAAGATTCTTTAGGGGTGGCCAATGTGGTGGCTTTCATAATTCTGGGGCTGTCCCTGGAAAATCGAGACACTTGGAAGGTATGGCATAGACAATATTGAGTTAGATGGATCTTGGTCTTACTCATTATAAGAGAGCTTCCTAAGATTCCTCCATAGGCAGGGATTGTACCTCTAGGCTGAATCTTTGTTGTGCCCCCTTGCCAAGATGCACATGGGGAGGACTAATTCCAAAGGGGGGGGTATTGAAACTAATATCCCTGAAAACTTCAGGGAAACCATGGCAACACTGCAGAAGGGTACAAAAAACAAGGGGGGGGGGAGGCAGAGAGAAAGTTAAAATATGGTTTGTCCTGATATATTCACCTGTATATCAATTACAGTGGTACCTCGGGTTAAGAACTTAATTCGTTCTGGAGGTCTGTTCTTAACCTGAAACTGTTCTTAACCTGAGGTACCACTTTAGCTAATGGGGCCTCCCACTGTCACCGCACGATTTCTGTTCTTAGCCTGAAGCAAAGTTCTTAATTCAAGGTACTATTTCTGGGTTAGCAGAGTCTGTAACCTGAAGCGTCTGTAACCTGAAGCATCTGTAACCCGAGGTACAACTGTATATGGATTGGAGGGAGTATTCACCCCCCCTTTTGCAATCAGTCTCTTTAAAAAGTAGAACAAAAGAAATGAAATTGTTTGCCGCATATTGGAAGGGTAAGATGTACGATTAAGCAAGTGTGGGATGCAGGGATCCTTGGGAAAGGCTTTATAAAGGTAAGCAGCAATCTTATTTCACTTAGGAAAGACTCCTACTGTGTTCATTAGGTATTAGATAGAACTCTTTGCGCCTTCAGTGAGACCTGTGAATGGGAGGCCTGTGACCCAACATAACCACAGCCATTTGGGAAGGTATACGGTTTAAAGTGAAGATCAGTGACATGCCATGCTCTAGTTATGGAACATTACTGTTACTAGTCTATGGATGTATTCTGTTGCCTGTGCTCCAGTGCTGGAGAATCTGCAGTATTGAATCTCTGGCAGCCTTTGCAGTCAGCTGTAGGCCACAGACACATTGCAAAGAAGATGATAACAGGAGGCACAGATTTGCACATGCTACTTTTTACATAGAGCCACAAATTCAGAAATGGTTGCTAGCATTATTTCATGGGACATTCTTGGAGAAGCGGGGATGCCCTGGAAGAACCCTCACAACATTGAGCAGTTTTCATCTTTCTGCATCAGTGGAACAAGGTTCACTAGCGCAATGGGACTGCCTTCCCTTTTCCCCCTCGTGCTTGCACCACTTCCCTTCTCAACCAACTTTGGAGGATTGGGGGAACTCCCATAAAAGGTTTAGGGGGTGCACAAGGGGAGAAGAAGGGCAGAAAAGTCCTATCGATCAAGCGAACGCCACTCCACATCTGCATACTCCTACTTAGCTCTCTGTTGAATGCAACCCATTCGCTTCAAAAGCTCCTTATCTGTTTTCCAGGATTGCGTTCTGCACACAGTTTACAGAATAAACTTTGGTTAATAAAAGAAGTCTTGCAAGTGTCAAGCAGAAGAGGGGATCTCACTGGAAGTCTTCAGGCAAAGGCTTGATCATAATCTTTAGGAGGGAGATGGACCAGATGGGCTGCAATCTCCTCCTCCCACTCTCTGGATGGAATCCATCTTAGTCGTTGCACATGCAGAAAGATCGTTGCTTATGCAACTGAACTTCCTTTCCCTCTTCTCTCTCTCTCTCTCTCTGCTTGCCTTCCACATCCTCCTCAAATCTGCTCCAGGTGGTTGGGAGAACCTCTAGAGCAGATTTTTTTTTTTAAGGCGGGGGTAGGGGCTCACATAGAGGGAGGAGAGGGTAGGGAAGTTCCATTTCATGAGCAGAGGACATTGTGTTTGTGCAAAGACTTAGTTGGATACATCTCTCTGATTCTAAGCCGAC
Organism: Podarcis melisellensis; assembly: GCF_964234715.1. Lineage (NCBI taxonomy): Eukaryota > Metazoa > Chordata > Lepidosauria > Squamata > Lacertidae > Podarcis > Podarcis melisellensis. The sequence continues at coordinate 96,192,116 of NC_138529.1, forward strand.
ACACTGCCCCTCATGATGTCAACACAAAGCCTAGTCTCTGAAAACAGTATTTTTCTTTTAAAAAGTTTGTCTTTTTATTTATAAAGCGAAGCATGAATGAATGTAACACTTTGAAAAATTAAAGCATGTGGATGAGAACCAAGAATGGCTGAGCCAGGTTTCATTTTGCTGGTGTCCATACCTGCAATTTCAGTTGCAATGCAATGTGAAGATTATACCACAGCTGAAGGATTTGTTGTGAATCCTTCATCGTTAGGGGGGAGGTCTAGAAACGGTTGCCAACTCACCTAGCGGCATGCTAGAGTGTCAATCAGAAGGAGTTATAGAAGAAATGGAAATACACTGGATTAATTCAGGTGGATTCAATGTCCAAGCCAGGAAGATTGACCAAAGGACCACTTGAGGCCGTTTAATCTTTCAGGTTGCCCATCAATAGGGATGAAGGTTATCTTACTTTGAGTAGAATAGCTTTGGGCAAAAATCCTGTCTCTGGCAGAAGGCTGGACTTGATAATCTATGAAGTCCATTGCCTCTCATAGAATCATGTTCCTATTATTATATAAAATCACCACTCCACATGGTATATTACTTGCAGGTCCCAGAAGACACAGGATATTTTTTCCCCCGTGACGTACTAGGCTTTTCAATAGTTAATTTGCTCATTTCAGTGTATAATGTATCTATGAACTTTCTAAATTTCACACAGAAAATATGAAAAGTGGGCTACATTATCCAGTGGAGGAGCTGTAATAGAAAAACACTTTTGTATCATCAATTTTGTATTAGTTGAATGCAAAAGGATATTAATATATGAATCAATGAAAGCAGCAATATACCAAGGTCCTCTTGGGAACCTGGGTTGATATTGATTAAAGATGCATATTGCCAGTTATGAAAAGTACTTTGTTTTGTTCCTGTATCATTTGATGCACAACTCTACTCTTCTCGGAGTGTGATTATTTTGTTCTAAATACACAAACAAATCCCACTGTTTCCTGCTTATCATTAGTATTAATAGTAGTAGTATTTATCATTTCTACAGCATTACAATACACAAGGTACTTTGCAATCTGGATCTCATTTATGTAGCAGTCTGAGATAACTTAGGGTTCAACCCTGCTATCAGGCTTTAATTAGATTTATGCATGAATAACTGCATGCAGGACTGTGGCATTAATGAATATTTAAAGTATTAACAATACAAAGTTCATCTGGGTTCTAGACAAAGTGTATCGTTGCCACAAAAATGCAGAATATTCAAAACAACAACAAGAACAACATTTTATCTCAACGCCAAATGGTTAAGGCCACTATAGGTTAATTTCAACACCCTACTCCAGCAGTTCTTAAACTTTTCTGCAGTATTTTCATACTATTAGTATTATTTGGGGTAGTCCCTCCCCCTGTAGACCACATATTTTCTTATGCTATAGGTTTCTGAATGAAATGTCAGTGCCTTCTACACTGCAGTGCAGCTGTACTGTAGGGTGAAGGAAATCTGTAGGGTGAAGGAAATGGGAATTTAGGTAGCAGATTAAAGAAATGGGTGGGAAATAGAGAAATGACAAGTAGTGAGAAGTTGAGCCCCCCCCATTTTCTTCTACCCCCCACAACAATCCTTCGCATAAGATGGCTGATTCTGTATTGGCATTGTGTGTGTGTTTAGGTGTGTGGTTGGAAGTGAGGAAATCTGGGGGAAATACACAAGGTTTGAGCACCACATGTTGCTAAGACTGAGTGTGAAAATTTCATATTTCCAGAATCTCAGGCAAAATGTAAACACAGCTTTGCACAAAGGAACAGATACTTTCAAAACTGTAAATGGAGGGCAAGGCTTGTTTGTTTATAGCTGCATCCAGAATTAATCATAGCTGCATCCAGAATTATAGCTGTATCCTGTGTTAACTGACAGTGATGAGTGTGGGTGCTGCAAAGAAAAGTTGTGAGTCTCACCTAATATACCTAATTATACAACAGGTGAAGAAATACCAAGAGATATTAAAAGACTCTTTATGTATGCGACAACTGCCGCAAGAATGTTACTTGCCCAGATGTGGAAAGAACAGAAAGTACCAACAAAGGAAGAATGGATTTTTAAAAAATGATGGACTATGCCAAAATGACAAAATTGACTGTCAGGATCAGATGTCAAGATGACAAAAAAATTAACAGAGACTGGATAAAATTTATAGAATATCTGAAGGCTCACTTTAATTCCATAGAAACATTAGCAGGATTATGCTGGAAAAAACATTTAGATACAAAAAATGGAGGAATTTGAGAATTAAGAAAATATAATTAGATATTTTCTTTATGGAAACCCGGGAGGGGTGGGGGGAAGTCTGTGGGGAGGGAAAGTTTTAGTATTGTATAAATGGAAATATATGAATTGCATGATAAAAAAATGTTGAAAATTTGATAAATAAAAATATTTTAAAAGCAAATAAAAGTTTTGAGTCTCTTAGGGGTTGGTAGATAGCAGGGATGCCTACTTGAATAAAATATTGAAGGGGACAGGTAAGCCCTGTCCCACATAATCACATGACATGGTGCACACACACTATTTGAATGGCAATGCCCACCAACTTGGTGGACGACGACAGCCCCCTCAAATATTTTATGGGGGAGGGCGAAGACCCATCGGCCCCTAGGAGTTGGCTCTGATGGTAGATAGCTATGGCTCCATAGGTGCCTTTTTGGCCCAGTGAGCTAGAAGGTCTTTCATATTTTTGTTCTCCGGGGACAGTCCATGCTCAAGACCCTAAAAGCAGATGAGGAGAACGTATAATCTCGTTATACTCATGAGTATACTCATGGATAATCATGAGCTCCAAGGTGGAGTTTGGAGGTCAAAACAGAACTTGTCTTGAGATACTTGGGCCAATGGTCAGAGGGGGCAAGGCTTCTGAATTCCAGTTGATGGAGGTCATAGGTGGGGAAAGTGCTCTTATGCTCAGGCCCCGCTTGTGGGTTTCCCACAGGCCTCTGTGAGGACAGAACGCTGAAGTAGATGGGGTATGGGCCTGATCCTGTGCACCTAGTAAGTAGGATGGCCATTTACACATCATTAGAAGAGGGCATGCATCACCAGCCAGAGAGAAAACAAGGGAAGACACTGATTTGCATAAAAATTGCTTATGCAAATTGCTTATGCAAATTTATAGGTAGCTATGCAAGTTTTCAAATTCAGTGTCATTTAAAGTGAAATACTACACATCTCGCCATAGTGGAGAACGTAAGAATGGCCTGCTGGATTAGGCTACCCATTGATGGGCAACTTCAAGGGACCTTTTGTTTGTTTAAAAAAAAAATTTAGCCAGACTTTTAACCTTCAAATAGAGAACACTTTCAAACTGAGGAACTGCCATCTCCGAGATCTCTTCAAACAGACGCCTGCCTTCAAAACAGGAACATGGCCAGCTTGCAATTGTGCTCCACAAGCCAAGGGTTAGCTGAGGCCTGACAATGTTAGTCCTAGTGCTGGAGGTGGCAGCAGCTCTCTGTTCAGTGACAAAATCATTTTTAAAAGCTAAGGAAATGGAGTTCAAATCATGGGGCAGTTTGTGTGGAGAGAAATGAGTAACCCCAGGCTGTTTCTTTCCTTTTTAAAAGACAAGTTTACATGTTTTAATCGTTTACCTTATTAAAACTGTTTTAAATGAGATGAAAATCTGTTTCAGGAAGAAAGGAAGAAAATCTGGGAAGAGTTTGTTGCCTGGCTGCACTGGCAAGGTTAGGGCTGGCATATTCCAAAGAAGGAGAAGGAGAAGGAGAAGGAGAGTTTGGATTTGATATTCCACTTTATCACTACCTGAAGGAGTCTCAAAGTGGCTAACCTTCTTTCCCTTCCTCCCGCACAACAAACACTCTGTGAGGTGAGTGAGCCTGAGAGACTTCAGAGAAGTGTGACTGGCCCAAGGTAACCCTGCAGCTGCATGGGGAGCAGTGGGGTAGTATAAACACTGACAACAGAGAAACACTAGCCTGTGAGTGCTCCAATTGGAGAACAGCCTTTACCAAAGGTGTCATGAGTTTTGAAGATGCTCGAACTCAGGACCAAAGGGAGAAATGTGCTAGGAGGAAGGCATGCTTGGCAAATACACAGTGTAATCTACTCCTGCCCAGAAACCTATGTCCCCACTATGGAAGGACGTGTGGATCTAGAATTGGACCCACTGTTAAAACCGTGTTTGTGGAAGACAGCTGGAAGACAATCTTGTTGTTGTTTAGTCGTTTAGTCATGTCCGACTCTTTGTGACCCCATGGACTAGAGCATGCCAGGCACTCCTGTCTTCCACTGCCTCCTGCAGTTTGGTCAAACTCATGTTGGTAGCTTCGAGAACACTGTCCAACCATCTCATCCTCTGTCGTCCCCTTCTCCTTGTGCCCTCCATCTTTCCCAACATCAGGGTCTTTTCCAGGAAGTCTTCTCTTCTCATGAGGTGGCCAAAGTATTGGAGCCTCAGCTTCAGGATCTGTCCTTCCAGTGAGCACTCAGGGCTGATTTCCTTCAGAATGGAGAGGTATGATGTTCTTGCAGTCCATGGAACTCTCAAGAGTCTCCTCCAGCACCATAATTTGAAAGCATCAATTCTTTGGCGATCAGCCTTCTTTACGGTCCAGCTTTCACTTCCATACATTACTACTGGGAAAACCATGGCTTTAACTATACGGACCTTTGTCGGCAAGGTGATGTCTCTGCTTGGTTGCCTACAATCTTACTTGGCTACAAATGATTGCCAAAGAGAAGAGAAGAAAGAGACTGTACCTGGCAGCATCTTCCTAGGGCTTCAGGCAGGAGATTTCCACAGTGCTACCTGGGGATCTATCACCTGGAAACTTTGGTATATCAACCCCACTGATGCATTTGTTACTGATGATATTGAACTCTCTTAACTAACATTGCATAATAAAGCATATAAACTGCAGACAGAGACTGCCAGTTATTGCCAACCCTGGTTCAGTGCATTGACAAGCCATGTGGCGCAAGGGTAAGAAAAAAGTTAAATGAAACTTTTAAAAAGTTTGAGTTGAATACTTACTTATCCTTGAATCAAATCAGAGTTTTATGGTATTTGTAGACTTAACAGTGGGGAAGGATGATATTCCAGGCAAATGCCTACGTGTCAAGAGGGCTGATTTGCTCTGTTCTTGGTGATTTTATGCACCCCATAGCAGAGCCCAGCATGCAGCAATTGATTGGCTGGGAAGAACAATAGACACAATTAACAAACCACAACTCAAATTTGCCTTCTTGCTGTGATCAGGCCTAATAGGGCCTGAATGGATGCTGTGTCTGGGGAGCGGTAATAATACACCCACAACCTAAGGGCAGCCTTGAGAGCAAACACCTGGACTGTTCAAAAGAAAGCAGTCAGACTTACAACTCTTAGGAACCTGTGATTTGTGTTTTGTAAAGATCAACCTACAACAGGATCTTTACTGATTCATCCATACTCTGTGGACAACCTTATTTGTGGCTTTCTTCTCTCTTTTTTAAAACATCCATTTCACACTTTTAAATGTCAGCAGCATAGTTCAAGAATAAACTAGCCTAAGCAACATTTGCTAATGACAGCGCCTTTCTTTAAAAATGCAAAGTCCCAGCACTGTAAAAGTGCAGTCACATTGCCGTGAATGTTAATGACAACTTCAGATACCTTGCAATCTATCACCATTTACGTGTGATAAATGTAAACTCATAGACAGGACACCTTTGCCTATTTTCAAAATTAGCAAATACCTCCTCTCTTTTTATTTAATTTTTTAAAATCGTCATTTATGCAAAACATTTCCTATTTTTCCTTTTTAAAAGTTACTTTTATATATTTTTTTATCCTCCTGCCACATGGCTTGTCAAAACACCAAATTATTAAACCAGGGTTGGCTAAAATCAGCAACATCTGTGAAATATACTCAAGAGTTGAGTGCTGATTTCATGCTCTTTGTTTCAGCTCATGGTAAACAGTGAGTGAGTGCTTTCCCCCAAACCCTCTGACTATATATACATTATTTACACAATGGGTCTCATGTGATTGGCTGATTCAATTCCCCTCCTGGAGCCTGATTGGACTGTTCCTGCAGACCAATCAGGTTGCTGATTCACTTCCTCCTGAAGCTGGATTGGGCGGCTTCTGCAGACCAATCAGGTTGCTGCCTTCTAGGATCCTAATTGTCTATTGTTCTAGGATCCAAACTCAGTACATAACACTCTGTTTGCAGTTTATATGCTTTACTTGAAAGATCACCTCGCCCTGTGAGCCCGTTTGACTGCTTAGATCTGTGGAACTGCCACGTTTACAAGCGCCACATAAAGTTTGTTCTGCACTTTCAAGAACTTGATCCGGTGTTGTGGCAGCATCTAAACTTCGGAACTCCCTCCCTATAGTCTATGATTTTAGACAACATGTTTTAACGTTATTGCTTTTATTCTGTATTTTAAATCTGTTTTTAATTGCTTGTTTTGTTTTGCTGTTTCTTAAATGAATACTTTAGACTGTCTGCTGCAAAAGGCATAAAGGTCTTTTGTTCCAGTAAGATGTTTATAAATTCTGTTGAAACAAGCAAACAGTTCCATCTGCCAGTTTCTTTCTGGGCTAGTAGACCTTCTGATTTTTCTAATAGACAGGAGACTCATTCAGAATCATTAGTTTACATACCACCCCCCAACATTTCTCCAATGAAAATAGGGACATCCTAAGGAAAAGAGAAAATAGGGACACTGAGCTTAGCTTGCCTAATTAAAATAGCAGACACAATTCATGTAATGCATCTTGTTTGCATTCACCCATTTCCATTCATTCTCCTCCAGTCTCCATCCTAGAAGCTGCCTCTGAACCCCTTTCCTTCTCATTAAGCCCCTCCCCCAGTTAAAAAAGATGTAGGGTGGATTTGAAAAAAGAGCTTTTCAAAATGCAGCTCAAGGGACATTTAAACATACCAAGATGCCTTTCATAGAGAAGAAGAAGAAGAGGCGGAGGAGGAGGAGTTTGGATTTGATATCCTGCTTTATCACTACCCTAAGGAGTCTCAAAGCAGCTAACAATCTCCTTTTCCCTTCCTCCCCCACAACAAACCCCCTGTGAGGTGAGTGAGGCTGGGAGACTTCAGAAAAGTGTGACTGGCCCAAGGTCACCCAGCAGTTGCATGTGGAGGAGTGGGGAAGCGAACTCGGTTCACCAGATTACGAGACTACCACTCTTAACCACTACACCACATTGGTGGATTTGGGGCAGTACCACCAGATCTGCCACACTGGGTGCCAAGCCTTGGGGGTGCTGCAGGGGTGCCACAACGATGACATAGTGAATTGAGCACAAAGGAAGGCGAAAGGCACCAGGGGGAGAATTTTGGACTTGCACAAGGTGCCACTGAAATATGAAAGACCAAAGCCTGCCCCTGGACAGGCTCTGATGTTGTTATGAAATTCTGCATACAAAAGCATACGCTCTGCTCCTTAGTTATTTATTTTTTAAAATCATGCCACTTAATATAATTAAAAATCTCTAAGCGGTTACAGCCTTTGCCAGTAGGGAAAACAGTAAGCTTCCGATTGTGTTTCTCTTTTGAAAGGATTAAGAAGCAAGGCAGATAATATGGCTTGAGCCCCAGAACTCTTCCTTTTAGAAATTGCATGTCATTATTGGATAGATAAGGGGAGTGCACTGTGCCTGCATTTAGCTTGAGATCCCACTGTGTGTATTTTCTATATGTACCTGGATCTGTGCTGTAGGAAGTGAGCCCCAGGGCTGGTTATGTTAAGAAGATCCCTGGTCAATTATGTGTTTCCGGAAGTATGCAGCCTCTTTTGCTCTCTGTAGCAAGAATCGGTCCAAGGGGGTATGTTACTCCTCGCGCGCACTGTAGGGCACTTCATGACATTTCGAAGCAAGAAGGCTTTTCATTATTATTATGCTGTAATAGAGATCTTTACACAAGCTCATCACACTTAAAGCTTTGAAAAATGGAGCAGATAGGTTTTTGAATAGTCAAATGAGAAAAGACTAAGTGGGTCATTCTCGGCGAGGCTGATGCAAGCACAGAATAATTTGCCCGTGCTGCATTTTAATGTCGACATAGCAAGGATGCACAGAACGTTACATGCTTCTGGGCTTTAAGGGGGGGGAATGGAGAAAGCATCCAATTTGCTTTCTGAGATAAGCTCATGAGCTTATAGCTTCATATAAATCTGTAGATGCTAATAATTGATGATGATAACAATAAGCAAGTGGATTAAATTATATTAGCTCTAATGCCATTTTGTGTTCTGTATTCAGATTAGCTGAATCATATTATTGCTCTGCTCGCTTTTGTAAAGTAAGCTCATACACACACACACACACACACACACACACAGGTGGCCTATTATGCATTGCAAAAGGCATGTCTGCGCATCGCCAGAAAAGGACAAAAGAAGGGACCAATTTGCATGAAATTTGTGTATGGTAATATCTATGTGCAAATGCAAATTTAGACAGAATTAATATAACTTAGATGGAAATACAACACACTTCATCACAGTGGGAAAGGCACTTGTGTGCCTGCTCGCTCACTTCACTGACCAGGTGCTGCTAACTGCTGATGGGCAAATTCAGGGCTCCCCCACTTTTCCTAATCTTTAAACCAGACTTGGACTGGGTGGGCCTCAGACAGAGGTCACCTTCACAGAGAAGACTGTTTCCTGGCAGCCTTTCAAACATAAAGTTGGCCACATGGCTGCTCTGTCATGTGTGCACGGGCACCTACCCACCTGTGCTAGCTGGCCCTACTAAGTTGAGCATCTCCACCCCTATCGCTCAGTCTGGACACTGAGGTCCTCCTTTGAGGGCCTTCTGGCGGTTCCCTCACTGCAAGAAGTGAGGTTACAGGGAACTAGGCAGAGGGCCTTCTCGGTAGTGGTGCCCGCCCTGTGGAATGCCCTCCCTCCAGATGTCAAGGAAATAAACAACTATCTGACTTTTAGAAGACATCTGAAGGCAGCCCTGTTTAGGGAAGTTTTTAATGTTTGAAGTTTTATTCTGTTTAATACTCTGTTGTTGTTGTTGTTGTTGTTGTTGTTGTTGTTGTTGTTGTTGTTGTAGTATCTGAGTCTGCCGTACTGGATCCAGTAGCAACCTCAAACTATGGAACTACACCTTCCAGGAGAGTGCAAGCCTTCCCTCCTCCCCATGTCCAGAACAGGCCATCTCCTGCTCCCACTGCTGTATCTCTCTTAAAGAACCTATGAGCTGGTTAAACAAAGAAGCAAACAAATAAATAACTAACTGGGGGGATTCGGCCATGTTGTGTAGTGCCATGGGCCTGCACAGGCTGCTGAAAAGTGTTCTGTAATGAGGCTTCAGGAATCACAAAGTTATATTGAAAATGCTGGATTGTTGTAAAGGAAATCTCTTTCTCCTGGACCCCCTCTAATTGTGGCATCTATTCTTGTTTCCCAGCTCTTTAATGCATATGTAGGGAAGGCAAATTATAGTGCTGAAAAACGATGCTTTCTTACCCATTCACACTATTGTATGAAAGGACTAGTCAAAGTAGCACAAAACCTGAATTATTTATAAAGAGCTGCAGCGGGACTGTAGTTAAGGGTCTGTCAGCATTTCCAGAACACCCAGATTTACAGGAAATTAGCACTTGGGCACTTTAACATTTTATCAAGTGCAAAATGTAGTACAAGAAATGACATAATTTCTCTCTCTTTTTTTTTTTAAGAAAAAGAAAGGAAGGAAGTTGTATCCAATGTTAGTTATATACAGAGGAGACCCACTCATTTCAATGGGTCTACACTGAGTAGAACTTTGTTGGCTATGGTCTATGATTGCACACACCACTTGCCTCTTCCCTGCCCGCCAAATGTTGTTTAGACTGACTGACCAAATATCCCAACAAGGATTGGCACCAATATTAATAGTCCTCACCAGGTACAGTGCTCTAACCGCAGTACGCAGTGCCGGATTTATGTACAAGCTAAATAAGCTATAGCTTAGGACCCCACTCTCTTGCCCCCCCCCCCAATTTAAAGGAATAAGAAACTGGATGTACATTTCCAAAACATAAGATAAAAAACACTATTAATATACTTCTTCTTAAAAAACACTATTAATATACTTCTTCTTAATTGTAATTCACTGGTAATATATTTATTCTTAATTATATTTCAGTTCAGCAATTACTTTGATAATACATATTTTGTTATGTGCAAATGGCTTTAGATACCTATTAGGTCTATAAATTACCATATAGCATATATTCAACCCCCTTCATGGATCACTGCCTTGCCGTGGCGAAGGGGCTTGAAGAACTCAGAGAAGCTATGAACTATGCCGAGCAGGGCACCCAAGATGAACAGGTCATAGTGGAGAGTTTTGACCAAACGTGATCCACCTGGAGGAGGAACCGGCAAGCCACTCCAGTATCCCTGCCAAGAAAACTCCATGGACAAAGACAACAGGCATATAAAAGTTATGACGCTGGAAGATGAGCCCCTCAGGTCGGAAGGCGTCCAACATGCTACTGGGGAAGAGCGGAGGGCAAGTACAAGTAGATCCAGAGCTGATGAAGCGGCTGGGCCAAAGCCGAAAGGACGCTCAGTTGCGGATATGCCTGGAAGCGAAAGGAAAGTCCAATGCTGTAAAGAAAAATATTGCATAGGAACCTGGAATGTAAGAACCATGAACCTGGGTAAGTTGGAGGTGGTCAAAAATGAGATGGCAAGAATAAATATTGACATCCTGGGCATCAGTGAACTAAAATGGACGGGAATGGGTGAATTCAGTTCGGATGACCATCATATCTACTACTGTGGGCAAGAAACCCGTAAAAGAAATGGAGTGGCCCTCATAGTCAACAAAAGAGTGGCGAAGGCTGTACTGGGATGCAATCTCAAAAATGATAGAATGATCTCGATACGAATCCAAGGCAGACCTTTTAACATCACAGTAATCCAAGTTTATGCACCAACTACTGGTGCTGAAGAAACTGAAATTGACCAATTCTATGAAGACTTACAACACCTTATAGAAGTGACACCAAAGAAGGATGTTCTTCTCATCATAGGGGATTGGAATGCTAAAGTAGGGAGTCAAGAGATAAAAGGAACAACTGGCAAGTTTGGCCTTGGAGATCAAAACGAAGCAGGGCAAAGGCTAATAGAGCTCTGTCAAGAGAACAAGCTGGTCATCACAAACACGCTTTTCCAACAACACAAGAGACGACTCTACACATGGACATCACCAGATGGGCAGCATCGAAATCAGATTGATTATATTCTCTGCAGCCAAAGATGGAGAAGCTCTATACAGTCAGCAAAAACAAGACCTGGAGCTGACTGTGGCTCAGATCATCAGCTTCTTATAGCAAAATTCAAGCTTAAACTGAAGAAAGTAGGAAAAACCACTGGGCCGGTAAGATACAATCTAAGTCAAATCCCTTATGAATACACAGTGGAAGTGAGGAACAGGTTTAAGGATTTAGATTTGGTGGACAGAGTGCCTGAAGAACTATGGATGGAGGCTCGTAACATTATACAGGAGGCAGCAACGAAAACCATCCCAATGAAAAGGAAATGCAAGAAAGCAAAGTGGCTGTCCAATGAGGCCTTACAAATAGCGGGGGAGAGAAGGCAAGCAAAATGTGAGGGAGATGGTGAAAGATACAGGAAATTGAATGCAGATTTCCAAAGAATAGCAAGGAGAGACAAGAAGACCTTCTTAAACGAGCAATGCAAAGAAATAGAGGAAAGCAATAGAATGGGAAGAACCAGAGATCTGTTCAAGAAAATTGGAGATATGAAAGGAACATTTCGTACAAAGATTTCCATAATAAAGGACAAAAGTGGAAAGGACCTAACAGAAGCAGAAGACATCAGGAAGAGGTGGCAAGAATACACAGAGGAATTATACCAGAAAGAAATGGATGTCCCGTATACCCCAGGTAGTGTGGTTGCTGACCTTGAGCCAGACATCCTGGAGAGTGAAGTCAAATGGGCCTTAGAAAGCACTGCAAATAACAAGGCCAGTGGAAGTGACGGTATTCCAGCTGAACTATTTAAAATTTTAAAAGATGATGCTGTTAAGGTGCTACACTCAATATGCCAGCAAGTTTGGAAAACTCAGCAGTGGCCAGAAGATTGGAGAAGATCAGTCTACATCCCAATCCCAAAGAAGGGCAGTGCCAAAGAATGCTCCAACTACCGCACAATTGCACTCATTTCACACGCTAGCAAGGTTATGCTTAAAATTCTACAAGGAAGGCTCAAGCAGTATGTGGACCAAGAACTCCCAGAAGTGCAAGCTGGATTTAGAAGAGGCAGAGGAACCAGAGACCAAATTGCAAACATGCGCTGGATTATGGAGAAAGCTAGAGAGTTCCAGAAAGACATCTACTTCTGCTTCATTGACTATGCAAAAGCCTTTGACTGTGTCGACCACGGCAAACTATGGCAAGTTCTTAAAGAAATGGGAGTGCCAGATCACCTCATCTGTCTCCTGAGAAATCTCTATGTGGGACAAGAAGCTACAGTTAGAACTGGATATGGAACAACTGATTGGTTCAAAATTGGGAAAGGAGTACGACAAGGCTGTATTTTGTCTCCCTGCTTATTTAACTTATATGCAGAATTCATCATGCGAAAGGCTGGGCTGGATGAATCCCTAGCCGGAATTAAGATTGCCGGAAGAAATATCAACAACCTCAGATATGCAGATGACACAACCTTGATGGCAGAAAGTGAGGAGGAATTAAAGAACCTTTTAATGAGGGTGAAAGAGGAGAGCGCAAAATATGGTCTGAAGCTCAACATCAAAAAAACGAAGATCATGGCCACTGGTCCCATCACCTCCTGGCAAATAGAAGGGGAAGAAATGGAGGTAGTGAGAGATTTTACTTTCTTGGGCTCAATGATCACTGCAGATGGTGACAGCAGCCACGAAATTAAAAGACGCCTGCTTCTTGGCAGAAGGGCAATGACAGGCCTAGACAGCATCTTGAGAAGTAGAGACATCACCTTGCCAACAAAGGTTCGTATAGTTAAAGCTATGGTTTTCCCAGTAGTGATGTATGGAAGTGAGAGCTGGACCATAAAGAAGGCTGATCGCCGAAGAATTGATGCTTTTGAATTATGGTGCTGGAGGAGACTCTTGAGAGTCCCATGGACTGCAAGAAGATCAAACCTCTCCATACTGAAGGAAATCAACCCTGAGTGCTCACTGGAAGGACAGATTGTGAAGCTGAGGCTCCAGTACTTTGGCCACCTCATGAGAAGAGAAGACTCCCTGGAGAAGACCCTGATGTTGGGAAAGATGGAGGGCACAAGGAGAAGGGGGCGACAAAGGACGAGATGGTTGGATAGTGTTTTCGAGGCTACCAGCATGAGTTTGACCAAACTGCGGGAGGCAGTAGAGGACAGAGGTGCCTGGCGTTCTCTGGTCCATGGGGTCACGAAGAGTCGGACACGACTAAACGACTAAACAACAACAACAAATATATTCAACACCTTCAGTAGCTTAAGACTTCATCAAACTTAACTCTGGCTCTAACTCTATGACACAGGCATGGCGTATCAGTAGGAAACATGGACCAAAGTCACAAAGCATAAATTTCAATTAACGGCACACAAATTCAGGCCACTTTTGCCAGTAATCAAACCACAATAAGCCCTTTTATTTCAGTGTGAGATATCAGCCACGCTTAACTTTCATGTGGAAACTAATAGGATTTAGCAATTGGCTTGAACTACCCAATGAGACTCCTGCCAACCTAGTAGTTTGAAAGCACGTCAAAGTGCAAGTAGATAAATAGGTACCGCTCCGGCTGGAAGGTAAACGGCATTTCCGTGTGCTGCTCTGGTTCGCCAGAAGTGGCTTACTCATGCTGGCCACATGACCCGGAAGCTGTACGCTGGCTCCCTCGGCCAATAAAGCGAGATGAGCGCCGCAACCCCAGAGTTGTCATGACTGGACCTAATGGTCAGGGGTCCCTTTACCTTTACCTTTACCTTTACCCAGTCAGAGGAGAAATTTGATGAAGGAGAAAGTCTGCTGGTTGTGTTTTTCAGTCTGAGGAATATACGCAAGCATCCCCCTCACTTCTTGATTCTAGATGGTACACTAAAATTTTAGGCTCAAGTTCTCTTTTAAGAGAAGCCTTATCAAGCTTATCATGAATATAAGAAGAATCAAAGGTCCATCTATCTAGATGAGTGTTTTCTCTCTCACACAGTGGCCAATGAGTTCCTTCTGGGAAACGTACAAGCAGGGCATGCCACCATTAATAGTATGTCTCCAGTCACAGGTGTTCAGAAGTCCCTAATACAATCCTGATAGATCATTCAAGACTTCTCAGCTCCTATTGCCTCCCCTTACCCCAAATCAGTTTAAAAGTTACCCTGTGGCCTTTTTGATCTGAGGTGCAACCAGTCTGCTAGAGTGTGTTCCTCAAAAGCACATTCTGTTACAGTCCATGAACCATACATTTTTATAAGATGACCGCAGTCTAGCAAGGTTTGCTATGCCAGCAGCACCTCCTTTGAAATACAGTATACTCTGTATCTTGAAGGCTTGATCCTTGGCAGGTCAGCAGACCTCCTGCTTATCTCCCTGTACTTCTCATTCCCTTCTGGTATTATTCAGTTCTTTCGTACAATAGGGCCTTTTAATCCGCTATAGCCTGCCCAAGACATTCTCTGTTAAAATATACTACTCCTCGGTGTTGTTGTTTTTTTTAAAATAACACCAGCTGAACATCAGACTCTTGCATAATCTGGTGAAGGAGACGAAGAAAAAGCTGACCATCAAAAGAAATCACGTTACCTATTTTATCAAGGTGTCATCTGGAAGCAGCTAGGAGAATAGATCACTTGTATGCTCAGAGGTGTTTACAATTGCTTTCCATCTCTTCCCACCCGAGGCTTGTGGCTTAATGGCTGCTGCTTAAGCATTGGAGTTGCCTGTTCCAGCATCTGAATCAGAGGTTGCAGCTTCCTATTGACCTGTTCGTTAGGAACTCGGTGTTGATTGCCATCGTATCTGACATGTTTGGGGATGTTTTGGATAAGCAGGGGTTGACAAACTGCTAGCTGCCTTACACCTGACAGTTTTGGATTCACACTGTTCACAACAGCTGTTGTTAATACCCTCCCCCTGCTCCCCAAGGCTTCAGGGAAAGTAAGTAAACTTTCATATACCGGGGAAGACTAGATCTTGCAGCTGTATGCTAATAGTAGCAGCTGGGATCACAGAACCATAGAATTGTAGATTTGGAAAGGACCCTGAGACTCAACGAGTGCACCCCCCTGCAATGCACGGTGGTGCAATACACATCATGCTGCTTCTGGGTAGTTCGTCCACTGTTGCACTCAGCTCTCACCTGCGGCTCCTAGAAGCTGTCACCATGTGACACTGGTCACACATGGGGAATGATATTGACTGGCTAGCAAAACCAGTAAGTTAGGGACTTGTCTATCCTCTGCATGCGAAGACAGGCTCCAGCAAATTGAGAGGACAAGAGCAATAGTGGGCTCAATGGTCAAGAAGGCAGTTTCTGCACGTGCCGTTGAGGGAAATGAGGGGCAGAGGGGGCTCATCAACCTGGGAAAGTAGCCCATCTAGAAGGAGAACTCAGATCCTTGCGTGTGTGTTTTTTAAAAACAACTTTTTATTGAAGTTTCCACAAATTTTATACACAACAAGAAAACACAATGACAGACAAAAAAGAGAAAAAGACAATATAAAAGATACAAACAAAAAACATATGATATTTAAAAAACCTTAGCTCCTTTCACCTTATTTCTCAGACCTCCTCCCCCTCCCCTTCTTGCATTCCAATTTATAATATCTGCTCAACAAGTTCTTACCATATTCCTTAACCTTAACTCAATAATTTCATTTATTTAAAATTATATATTTTCCTTTTCTTCTTTCTTCCATTTCTCAATTAATTTTAAGAACCTTATTTCTAATTACTTTAACAAACCCCATTTTAACTTAATCTTGAACCTTTTTCCTAAAATCGACCCAAATTTCCCTTCCACAATTTCCCCACATTCCCTAAAAAACACAAAAATTATAAAAAGAAAAAAGAACTTAACAAAACTATATTTTAATACCCTTTGGATTCCCAGGTCCCACCCTCCTTTTCCCGGTATGATCCCCAAACCAATGTCCATCAGTCCATCATTTCTCAGCCTGGATCCCAAACTTCCGAGGCTCTTAAAGCTCTTTCCATTTCGCTCTGCCGGATTTTTTGACCATTCTTTATAAAGGTAAAGGTAAAGGTACCCCTGCCCGTACGGGCCAGTCTTGCCAGACTCTGGGGTTGTGCACCCATCTCACTTAAGAGGCCAGGGGCCAGCGCTGTCCGGAGACACTTCCGGGTCACGTGGCCAGCGTGACATCGCTGCTCTGGTGAGCCAGAGCCGCACACGGAAACGCCGTTTACCTTCCCGCTGGTAAGCGGTCCCTATTTATCTACTTGCACCCGGAGGTGCTTTCGAACTGCTAGGTTGGCAGGCGCTGGGACCGAGCAGCGGGAGCGCACCCCGCCGCAGGGATTCGAACCGCCGACCTTTCAATCGGCAAGTCCTAGGCGCTGAGGCTTTAACCCACAGCGCCACCTGCGACCATTCTTTATATTCAACTCCAAATCTCGAGGAAGATCTGTCCCAATAATATCCATTTTTCTTCCAAACAGGCCTCTAAGTTTAAAAGTGGAGCTCAACTTTTGTTCCTTAACCTTTTTAAATCTATATGTCCCAAAAGCTCCAACTTCCATCTTGATCTCGCTTGAACTTGCAGGCCTCTGGTCTGCCTTGATCTTCCACAGCATTATGGCTTCACCTTCATTTTCCACCAAATCTTCATGTATCTCTTTTTCCACTGTTTCCACTTTCTCCAGATTATCAAAATTCTTTTGCCCAGCTGCAGCCACTTTTGTTCCAGCTTCAGGGACTTTTGATTCCATGACAAAGACTTGTGTCAAATCTCTTACTGTTCCAGCAAATTTATTTACTGCTTCTTTTAATGTTGTCGCCCTAGTAGTCAAAATATTACCTTGATCCTGGATCTCTCCCTGTACTTCCTGGAGCTCTCCCAGGAGATAAAATGTCCTGTTCAGCTCAGTCAGTGTTTTTCCACTTACAGCCATTTCTTACAGTGTTCCACTGCTCCTCTCTAGGGGGATTTTATTTACTTAGTATCTTTCCAGTTCCAATCCAAAAGTCCAATGTAGCTTATTTTCCTTTATTTCCCACAATTTGTATCAAAATTTACAAAAAGTCTAACTGGCAGTATCACCAGAAACCACGTTTCCTCTTATTCCTCAGCTTTGACAGCTAATTTGACAGCTGTCAAAGTCTGTATCTTTTAAGCAGGCTTTCTCACAGGTCACTCCCGGGTCCCTGGGGGTTACACTTTAACTTTCAAAACCAACTCTTGTCCTCCAGCAAATTTAGTTACAATGTCCAATCGTGAAATTAATAAGTTTCCTCCACAAGGGACAAAGATGTTTCTCTCAACTTTAGTTCTCAAGTCCTTGCTTTAGGTTGTTTGCAAGGTGGGGGGAGGGACTTCCTTTTTACCCCTCCCCCGGTCGTACCGAATTTCAAGACAAAGATTCCTTTTAGAGTCCAATTTCTTAAGTACTCACGGGTTGTTGCTTTTAGTCCGAATGTTCAAGGGAAAAAGTCAGCGCTCTCCATCCATGGCATGCGGCTTCGCTCAGCAGGATAAGCAGAGTACTCTCAGCACCGCGCCTCTCCCCGTTCCCCGTTCCGTAGCCTTTAAAAAGGCTCCTTCGCGGGTCAGGGGGGCGTTAATGGTGCCCACCGAGTCACCACGTCCCCAGGCATCCGCGCCTGTGGTTTTTAAGGGTCCCCGTGTCGCCGGCGCGGCAGGACCCGAACCCTGTTGAGCTGATTCCCTCTGGAGCTCGGAGGGAATCCGCCATTAGGCGATGGCGCTAACCCGGAAGTCCAGATCCTTGTGGAATATCTTTGGGAGAAGGAATGGCTACGGAGTAAACCCTACACAAATCCAGGGTCCCAAAGGCGGTTGGATGGCATCTTGTAGAAAATCAAGACTAGCACCCATCATTACAGAAGTGGTGTTTCATTGGATTTTGGCACCAGGTCCCAATGGCTCTGACACCAAACTACTCTGATGAATTAAAATAGGAGGAATTTCAGAGAATTCTCTCCCTCCCTTCCCCCCACTTCTCTCTCATAGGCCTTGTGTTGATATACAAAACCCTGAACACCTTGGATCCAGGATACTTTAGGGTCCACCTGAGCCTGATCGCTGAGATCATCTGGAGGAGCACTACTATTTGTCCCCCAAGTTGCAGAGGCCTAACTGGCCTCAACCAGCAGTCAAGTATTTGGTGTTAGTGGTCCCATGCTGTGGAACACGCTTCCAACAGAGATGCAGCAGGCACCCTCGCTTTTGACTTCCAGGTTTCTCGTGAAGACCTGATTCATGCCACCAGGCAGTCCTATGAAGGATATTTTGTGTGTGTGTAGCCAGTCATTTTAATGATTGTACATCACCCTGATATTTTGAGAGGGGGGTATATAAGCACACACACACACACACACACACACCTGAAAGAAAGGCAGGATCTAAATATTTAAAATAAATAAAGAAGTGTGCAGTGTTGTCCCAGCATGAGTGCAGAACTCATTCCATGATTACAAATATGTTTCCACCCACGCTCTCTAAATTATAAATATCTTTATGCAGCAGTGAGAAAGGCGCCAGGATAAGAATTACACCGCCATCCAGATTGGCTTCTATGTCACTTTCCATAGTCCAGCTGTGCAAACCCCATACTTGGGAGTCAAGGGCTTCTCCTTGCAGAGCCAAGAAGCTAATCTCGCAAAGTACTTTGGAACCCAAACTCTCTCTCTCTTTCTTACTGCGAGATTGAAGAATGGAATAAAACTGCTAGTGGGACTAAAATGGGTTTTCAGCATTAGCAAATATATTTGGCGTTTGCTTAGGTGACTGGCTGTTTCTTGGATAAAGAAAGCAAATACTTTCCCCTGCTAATTATGATGTATATGAAATCGCAATGTTCTGCTCTGTTTTGGCATGGCCATGGTGAGGGATCATATTTACGATTTTAATAATTGGAGTTGGGTTTCATGCCCTACTTGAAAACCAACTGGAAGAACAGACGTGGATACAATTCTGCCATACGTGGCCGATGTTCCATACCACTACACTGCCTTCTCCAGCTTTCCCCAACCTGGTGCTCTCCAGATGTTTTGGACTACAACTCCCATCAGCCCCAGAAGGCATAGCCAAGGTTCAGGCATGATGGGAGCTGTAGTTCAAAACTAGTGTAGGGTATCAGTTTGGGAAAAGCAGCGCCCATCCCTTTGCCTCTTTGACTTGCCTACCAACCAGTCCATCTTTATATGTTCTTTGACAAGAACAAATACTAATTCATAGTAGATAGTTGGCCAGGGTAGCTCATCCTTATGCCTACACAGGCTGTTTTGAATGTTAAACTAGGATCAAAATTAAAGGTAAAGGTAAAGGTACCCCTGCCCGTACGGGCCAGTCGTGTCCGACTCTAGGGTTGTGCGCCCATCTCACTTAAGAGGCCGGGGGCCAGCGCTGTCCGGAGACACTTCCGGGTCATGTGGCCAGCGTGACGAAGCTGCTCTAGTGAGCCAGCACCAGCGCAGCACACAGAAACGTTGTTTACCTTCCCGCTATAAAGCGGTACCTATTTATCTACTGGCACTTAGGGGTGCTTTCGAACTGCTAGGTGGGCAGGAGCTGGGACCGAAAGACAGGAGCTCACCCCGCCGTGGGGATTCGAACCGCTGACCATACGATCGGCAAGTCCTAGGCACTGAGGTTTTACCCACAGCGCCACCCGCGTCCCTCTAGGATCAAAATTACCATTTGTTTAAGTGTTAACTTCATACATTTCTTCTAATATCTAGAGATTGTTCTAATGACCTCAGGGCCAGAGATGCTATTCTTTTCCCAATGTATTACCCACCCTTCACTCTAAGAACATTTTGGAAGTCCCAGGTCGCAAGGTGGTTAGATTGGTCTCAACTAGGGCCAGGGCCTTTTCAGTACTGGCCCTGACTTGGTGTAACACTCTGTAACAAGAGACTAGGGCCCTGTGGGACTTGACATCTTTCCGCAGGGCCTGCAAGACAGAGCTGTTCCGCCTGGCCTTTGGTTTGGACTCAGTCTGATCCTTTTGTTTCCCTCCCCTTGTGGTCTTGATTTATCGGCAACTTTTAAAATGAGGGTGCATTTTAAATTGCATTTTAACCTGTATTTTAAATTGCCCCCCATTATGTTTTTTACTGTGATTTTATTGGTGTTAGCTACCCTGAGACCAGCTTTGGCCGGGGAAGGCGGGGTATAAATAAAATATTTATTCTTGTTGTGTTGTTGTTATCCCAGAGAATATTACAAAAACTGAAGCTTGGTGTTACAGACAGTTGAAAACAATTCACAATAACACACAAACACACACAAAATTATCACTCAAAGTGAAAAGTGGGGGAGAGGGTGTGACAAAAGGGGGAGGATGCTCAAGAGAGGCCTCTCAGACCCACTTCATTGCCCAGTTGCAACACAACAGCCCTGCAGTGCTGCCGCTGGGTCTTACTTACCTGGGATGCGCTGAAGCAATTAATTTTAGAAAGTTTCTGAGCCGGTGCCCCAGCACTCCTCTGTTCACTCTGCACCGTTGTGGTTTACAAAGAGACAACCCGCATTCTCCCTGAGTCTCTCCCAGACCCCAGAAAAGTGAGCTGGTCACTTATAACTCCTGTTCTCAACTCCCAGTAGCCTGAGTGCTTAGCACCTAGCAGGGGACATGGGGATTCTAAAACCCTGAGGCTGGCAAGCATGCACACCTCAGCAGCTAAGTTAAGGAACTAAAATGAGCAATAAAAGGTGGGGGACAGCAGGCAGGAGGTAAAGACTACAAAACAAGCTCAGTATCTGTGGTTCTAAAACGAAACTCATCCTAGCCTATTCATGGCACTCATTTAAGTTTACTCACAAAGACTCAGCAAGGCTGACCAACTTTGTAGAAGATCCTATCTTGGAATCTTGGTGCTGGGAAGGACAGGTAGGAGACACCTGACAGCCTCACTGAGAGAAATGGTGAGTGTCTCAGGCCCTTTCTTCACAGAGGGCATATATCTGGATCTGTCTTTCCCAACATGGATGGCTCCCCCATCCAGTCATGCCAATTTGGTCAATGATATATTCAAGAGGCATCTGAGCAGAGGGAGAACATATGGAGAGACAGATGACTTTCCAAAATATATAGTAGATGTGCATCCTTGCAAACATTACTTGGCTGACAAATTGCACTGAACAATCCAGAGTAGTTTATATTTCGAAGGACGGTTGTATTTAAGTTTGTGTCTTGTTTCAGAGAATGTACATTAGACACATTTGCCTTTAAATGCAAATTAATTTGAATACCTCCCTCACCCCTAGGCAGTGGTAGTAGGGTTCACTCACAGAGTATGTGTGTCTTGTGCAGATGGGCCAAGTTTTGTCTGGCTGAGTCTAGCCAAGCAAGGGAAACAAAAGCCCAGTTCTCATTCCACTTCGTTTTCAAGCGATTCCACAATTTTTAAAAACCAGCTTTGGACATTTTCTTTAGCTGTCATAGAAGCCATAGCTTTTTCTTCCTTTTTTGTTTTCTTAAAAAATGCAGGCAACACCTGTTGGGTTTAATTAAATATGGCAGCATACACTCCTCACCTGAGGAAAGGGTTTCCAATTCCTGTTCTCTAATAAGGTCATTTTAAGTACACACTGACAGTGTTTGGGCACTGGGAGCAGTTTTCTCCCTCCCCTCAAGAAGCACCTCTTTGGATCCAGGTTTCCATTTATGATGAAGGAAGAAAGCAATGAAGTAATGAAACAATTAATTGACATAGACATTGTCTGCTGGAGCAACAAAGAGATGGTAGGTGATGGAATCGAGCAAATCCAGGTTTGTATGCGTGTGTTTTTTGTGTGTTTTTTGGAGGGGGAGGAAAACACACACACTCACCCCCCCCTGCTTTCTCTTATTATTCCTCCTGCCACATTTGCAGTTTTAAAATGCTGATCGTGCTGGCAGGGTTCTCAGTGTAATGGAGAGGGTTGATATTGTAATTTTCTTTTTCACCCCCACAGGTTCTCCTAGTTCAAACACATATAAGAGATGCAGAGGTAAAAAGTGCAATGAAAATAGTACAAAGCAGGGGCTGAGACTTTTGGATGGCTCTCTGCTCATTAACGAGACATCCGGGAACGAGCAAAAAAGAACTACAGCCAAGACTGACTCACGGGAGATCAGATGGCGGGAACCGCGGGTATTATTACAGCGGATCACTATTTATGATTTGCGGGAGGTGGCAGTGGAAAATGTACGAGTTTTTCTTTAAAAGGGAAGTACTCTTTAAACTACCAGGGCAGTTCGATGTGGGAGCTTTGATGCCAGCAGGCTGAATGGAAGCTTATTATGAAGCAGCACCGAGGCCGGGAGGTGACTATGTAATGCAAAGGCAAGGGTCTGAGGGCCACCTTCCATTCTGTGCCACCTTCTGGAGGCCAGGAATGGGTTGGGCCAGAGTTTAAAGTGGATGCGAGTCTTACAATGGTGCAGTGGGCAAGTCTTTACAGAGATTAGCTCAGTCAGCAGAGCATGAGACTCTTAATCTCAGGGTTGTGGGCTTGAGCCCAATGCTGGGCGAATGGATGGATGATGCTTGAGGTCCTTTCCAACTCTACAGTTCTGTGATTTGATATCCTCTATCTATGCAAGCGTGGGACGTGGGTGGCACTGTGGGTTAACCCACATAGCCTAGGGCTTGCTGATCAGAAGGTGGGTGGTTCAAATCCCCGTGACGGGGTGAGCTCCCATTGCTTGGTCCCAGCTCCTGCCAACCTAGCAGTTCGAAAGCACGTCACAGTGCAAGTAGGAAGGTAAACGGCGTTTCTGTTTGCTGCTCTGGTTTGCCAGAAGCGGCTTAGTCATGCTGGCCACATGACCTGGAAACTGTATGCCGGCTCCCTCAGCCAATAAAGCGAGATGAGCACCGCAACCCCAGAGTCAGCCATGACTGGACCTAATGGTCAGGGGTCCCTTTACCTTTACCTTTATCCATGCAAGCAAGGTAGAAACACTCGAGAAGGGTATGAAGCAAGGCCAACAAGGGGTGTAACTGGGCAACAGGGAGGATGTGTGACCTGGGCCAGTTAGAGCACCGTTGAGGGGCATATTTGGCCCTTGGGCCTGAGGTTCCCCACCCCTGCTATAACATTTTAGGATAGCTTTCCCTCAGCGTGATGCCTTCTTGGTGCCCTTTGGACTGCAACTCCCACCAAGCTGGCTGCGGCTGATAGTTCTAACCATGCCAAAGATCTGGCGAGCTCCAGGTTCAGGAAGGCTGTTTCAGGGTGCGTCAAGGCCAGCGACACTTTGGGACTTCAGAAAGTCCCCATCTGTTATAAAGTGATGTGGAAACGTAAGAAGATTCCTGCTGTATGAGACTGATTGGTTCCAGCATTCTTTGGAAGAGTACTGACGTGCTCTCTTTTAGCTGAAAAACAGAGTTGTTTTTCTATGCTTGTTCAAACAGCTTGGGGGGGGGGAAGTATTGTGAGCAGGTTGTACAGCTGTGCATTTCCTCATAAACTTCCCCCACAAGCTTTGTCCTATCCAATCTCTCAGTACAATGAAATATTAAATGCTTATGATCTCTGGGAGCTCTTTTCTCATCCTCCAGTGATGGTCTCTCCAAAATATATTGGAACTTATTGGTAGGTCTTGGGAGAGCCAGCGTTCCCACTATTGCTTCAAGGTCTGATGTCTTTCAAACCACAAAGCTCAGTAAATAAGTGTAAGGAAAAAGGGAATCCGACAAGGCAATCTGTCTACATAAGCTTTATTAAAGTAAGCACGGCCATAGATCTTTGTTATTGCCGATACCTCGAGACTAAAGGATGAGATAAACTTCTGGGTGTTTTTTTGTGTGTGGTCTTTTTTCCCCTCTTTACAAAAACAACCCTTGCCCTTTCAAATGAGTCCATCTTTCTGTTTGAGCATCTTCCCAATATATCTGAGTTGGTGTGGTTTTAGTTGATAAGAGCTGAGATCAGATGGTTCAAAATCTTAGCTCAAAAGCGATCTGGGTATCCATGTGCAAGTGCCATAAATAAAAGTACTGGTTACAGCCAAAAAAACAGAAAGCAGAGAACAAGCATCTGTGCTTGATGAAATGGATCCAGCCTGAGGTTCCCCAGAGCAAAACCCATGATGTTTGTTTTCATTATTCTTTTGCAACGTCTTTAGCTTATTCCAGCTTAACAAAGGAGACAACTTTGCAAAGGTTTCTATGGGTGACGGCATGAGGAACTATTGCAAATCCCCTGGCATTAGTTCCCAATCGAAAGGGTTCTAGTCCTCATGAATATTAGAAATGTTTTGGGGAAAGAAAATGTCTGATTGTCTGAATGTTTCATGCACCAAAATAGAACCTGTCTTCCAAACTCTGAAATATAACTTTGCGATACATAGATGATTTATAGCAGCTTGTATTACAGGTGAAAAAAGTAAGATCTGCAATTGCTGTACCAAACCTCAGCAAGTAGCCCTTCTGTTTCACTGTGTTGAATACCTATAGTACTTGGAAGTAAGTCCTATTAAACTCACTGAAAATTGCATGGAAATGCACTCTCCTCATTTCCCAGCATCTTGCAGAAAAGTGTTAGTGAACCCTGGATTCCTCACAGCCTATGAAGTAGCAAGGGGAGCACATTACAATATTATATTTATCCATCTCTTCTTGACCATATATTTTCTTGTCATCTTACTCTTAGTTCTCCTCTCATTATCACCTTTCAACTGCCTTGGTGCTGTCATGTGTCCTCAGCCCAAAGGCACCTAATCTTTCTCATGACCACTCCTTTCATCTTAAACCATCCTTCTCCATCTTGGTGTACTCCAGATGTTTTGGACATCTGAGGGAACCTGCTGGAGAATGCTGGCAAAGTGTGGACCAAGATGTAAGGGTTCTCATTGAGGACAGTGAAGAGATGCTTCCAAATTTGAAGAGGCCTTCAGAAAGGATCTTCATAAGAAGAGCCTGTTGGAGCAGGCCCATCTGGTTCAGCATCCTGTTCTCACAGTGGCCAACCAGATGTCTGTGGGAAACCAGGAAGCAGAATTTGAGCACAAGAGCATTCTCCCCTCCTGCGCTTTTCAGAAACTGGTATTCAGAAGTATTGCTGCCTCCAGCTGTGGAGAGAGAGCCTGGACATCATGGCCACCTTCAGAAAAGGTGGCTTCCTTTTACATCATACCTCCCCCTCATCACCAGGTGTATATGGTGCATTCATCATCAGCTGGAATTAGCACCATGACCAGCGCTGGACAGTTGGAAGCTGCGCACCCTTAAAATTTCTCTCACTGCCCTGACATGGTATCACTCTGGGGCATTGTCATGGTGTGAAATTAAAATGGGAGGTGCTCCTAGACCAAGCAGCCTGGCACAGGATTAGGCCCTTCCTGGCTAGTTGGGGCCTCAGCACCTGCCTGAGGAATCTGGGTGCAGACGCTGGCTCTGAAAGAAAAGTTTGAGACCACACACACAAATAGATGGTTGCTCGTCACATCTGAAACACCCCTGCACATTTTTTTAATAATATTTTTTATTGATTTTAACATATCAATTATAAAATGTACCACGAAACTTATCACTTATATAATCTTTTTTTTACTTCCATCAGCACCTCTGATAATCCACCGTTTTATCTACTTCTTATACATTTCTTAACTTTATATTGCCATTAAGTCTCTTAACAAATTATCCTTCCCCTATCTGTTTTTGCAATTCTTCCAATAATACTCCTCACAGAACTTCTTGCAAAGAAATACCCCTGTACATTGATGTCAGATGCTTTGCATTTTTCTACTTGGGCATCATCTGAGAAGCTCAGGTGACTATCTCCGTTTCTCTTCCACTAGTCCAGTGACTCTTAAGTGGGT
This sequence comes from Podarcis melisellensis, assembly GCF_964234715.1. Classification (NCBI taxonomy): domain Eukaryota; kingdom Metazoa; phylum Chordata; class Lepidosauria; order Squamata; family Lacertidae; genus Podarcis; species Podarcis melisellensis. Next base: position 96,218,138 of record NC_138529.1, read on the forward strand.
TGGATTTCCTCCGGCATCTATCCCCACATAAAATTTGACCTTGGCAATCTGATGGCATTGCCACACCTGTTGTTTGACCCGTGTCTTTCCAAGTGGTTCCTAGATTTAATTTATGATGCATTTCCATTTACGGAATAAAAAATATTGCTACTTTATAAGTCCACGGAGCCTCAGCAGTTTCAGCTCACCAGATGTTCCCTCCCTATTTAAATAGTCCATTGAGCACGGCAAAGTACAATAATTTTAAAACGCAAAGAGGCTGGGGACATATAGTGAAGACGGGACTTAGATAGAGCAGGGGCAGCTCATGCAAACAGCAGGTGAGGTGGCAAATGTGTGTCCGCTGTAGGTTGATGGGAGACATTTGTGTAGTTTGCCTTTTAATGTGAGCCTGTCCTGTTCACACTTCCTGAACCAATGTGTGAACCAAAGCACAGCCATTCTTCAAAATACACACTTTTCCTATTTTGCAATGCAGTTTTCTAACTTCTTGCAAAAACCCCCACAACTGCTTACAAAAATACATTTATCGGGGGGAAGAGCAGGGCGAAGTGCATTTATGAATGAAAATATTTGAATAAAGCGCATAGCTGAATGAAAATAACAAATAACCTTGGGTAGTTTGTTAAGAACGCTGGGAATTGTAGCTCAGGTCCCGGGAGTCTTTGGGAATGGCTATATGCTTTATATGCTTTTGGGGGGGGGACGCGGGTGGCGCTGTGGGTAAAACCTCAGCGCCTAGGAATTGCCGATCATATGGTCGGCGGTTCGAATCCCCGCGGCGGGGTGAGCTCCCGTCGTTCCGTCCCAGCTCCTGCCCACCTAGCAGTTCGAAAGCACCCTTAAGTGCAAGTAGATAAATAGGTACTGCTTTATAGCGGGAAGGTAAACGGCGTTTCCGTGTGCTGCGCTGGTGCTGGCTCGCCAGAGCAGCTTCGTCACGCTGGCCACGTGACCCGGAAGTGTCTTCGGACAGCGCTGGCCTCCGGCCTCTTAAGCGAGATGGGTGTGCAACCCCAGAGTCGGTCACGACTGGCCCGTATGGGCAGGGGTACCTTTACCTTTACCTTTATATGCTTTACATGTATGTTTTGTGCACAGCCTTCATCTGCAGTTCTGCACATAAAGCCTTGGCTTGTGGACTGGGTTTTTCAGAATTAGGACACACTACATTTAGTTCTGTTCGACTGAGACATGTGTCTTTCCACTAAGATTTAGCTTTCTAATTTTATTACGAGCAATTTGGGTGGAGTATTTTTTATTTTATTTTAAAGAAGGGGCCATTTTCTTCTTTATAAGCAACCTTTTCTATCCAAATTCTAAATTCTGGTAAATGGTGACATTTAATGAAGACTTGGCCCCATCTTCCTGGCATTTGAAAGATCCCTCTACAATATGCACACTGCTAAATGTTTCCTTATCATGCTATAAAGTGTGAATTAAATTATAATATGATGGGGGGGGGGAGAGAGAAGTTGCAGTTTGTAGTAATTCCAAACGTGGCAATTCTTCAGCAGTGCATAAAATTATTCAGTGAACTGTGGAAAACATCAGAGCAATTCAAGCCTTCAAGCCTTTCCTCCAACAACCCAAAAAGTGCCAAAAACAAGCAGGCATAGCTAAGCATTTCATCTTGGAAGCAGCTTATTGAATTAATAAGACAAGTCAATTAATGTAATGCTCTGTTGCTTCAGGATAAAACATGAAAAGGAGAAGAAAAAAAAATATATGGAGCTGTTTACTGTAGTGAGATCAAGCAACCATGAAACTCAGAAAACGAAAGTTGCTTGCTTCTCTAAATCTTAAAGAAAGGATCAGCTTGTATATGTACCTATTTTATAGGGGTGGCAATTCTTCTTGGGCAAATGGAGCTGCACCATCTCACCAAAGGAACAGAGCCAGAGTCCACACTCCATCTCTGACCCGCCCCCCCAATATATTATTGTCAATTAGATCATTCATTTGGTCTCTCTGAAATCCATAGTCTCTGTCTCCAATGGTCAATGCAAGCCACCACAAACATGCATTCAACGAGCAATTGCTGTGTTTTGCTAGGTCCCATCCCTGTCTCATTCCTCCTCAAGCCATCCCTTCCCTCAGAGAGAAAGTCCCTGTGAATTTAGTCTGATATGCAAAAAGGGAAAAGAAGAAAAAAAGGGGGGGAGTAAGCTGATAAGTCCTATGCACTGGCGTAAATCCCCATGATCACAGTGGAACTTACTTCCAAAGGTACCTGCAGAAGCTCAGGCTGCAAGCTTCCCTCACACCATCGATGTCGCCATGCAATGAAGAGCTTCACTGTTTAATTTCAGGCTGCTGTTAAAGGTGCAGGAGTGGGAGCTGTAGAAAAAGTGGTGGGAAAGTGGCTATGTTCCACTTGCTGTTTGCTACACGGTCCTCCACCTGACCAGGTCCAATGGCAACATCCACCACTATAGACTCAGGTCCTTAAGGCTTGTCCTTTGCTTCCTGCTTCCTGCCCTCTCCTTTTGACTTAGTAGGAGAGTGCGAGTGGGTGATGGGGGAAGGAGAAGGAGAAGGAGCAGCAGTTGCTGCTGCCTGCCTGCCTGCCTCTTTGCCCTAGGCAGCACTGACATTGGTCCCAGCAAGGGAGGGGGAGAGAGGGAGATGTGATGGCGGGGATGTGAAAGGAGTCCACTACACATCCTGGAGCTCTGCTGATACATTTGCATGTTTTTTGTGTGTGTCCCAAATCCTAGATGTGTATTCATCCTGGCTCTGTTGATACAATTTCATGTTTTTTGTGTGTGTCCCAAATCCTAGATGTGGATTCATCTCAAGATCATAGCAACGATTGGACCAAAGGTCCAACTAATCTAATCTGCTTCTTCCTACAGTGGCCAACTAGAAGCTTTTGGGAAGCCCACAAACAAGGCACAATGGCGATTGCCCTCTCCTGCTGTGCTGATGCTTCTTTAAAACTGATATTCTGACACATGGAGGTCCCATATAATCCTCAGGACCACTGACTAGGAGTGATCGTCTGTTAACTGTTAACTGTTAACTGGAGAGGAAACAGCAGCATAAGAAAAGCCTACAGCCTCCACTCATTGACAACAGTAGGGAGGAAATGCAAGTCCAATTATGCACACTCTCCAGATTCCACCTAGCTTTACTGAAAGAGACAATGCATGCTCATTTATCTGAAAGCATTGGACAATGCCCTAAGACATCTGGATGCTTTATTTATGCAGATTATATTGACATGGTTGACCCTGAAGTGCTGGGAGTTTTGGATAATCAAGGCTAATGTTTACTTTCCCAAATTCTCTTCAGCATTTAGAAGGCTGTCTTGTCTTACTTTGAAGAGTTCAAGTGCCAGAAAAGTTCTTGTAAATCACAAGCTTGCCTCTTTCCCATCACCCCAACAAGGACATCATTTTTGCCCATCTAAAATTGCACTCAGAATTTATGTTCATTCGCTTGATGGAGTGGATTTATGGAGTTGAGATCATAACAAAGTTGTTCATTCCGTTGGGCACAGGACTTCTTTTTCTTAAGAAAGTGATTGTCCTTATCTAAGGCTTATGCTTGACAACTGTCATGGTCACTTGGTCGTGTGAGACTTCTATCCCTGATCAGTTACCAAGGATATACCTTTTGTTGTTATGTGGATGTGGTTCATTCCATTTCAGAGTGTGCATTCGCTGTAAAGAGAGCTCCATGCATTCACACCCAGGTTCTAAAGAAGACAGCCAAGTAGAAGACACTTCTGTGAACAGGCACATGCGCAGAGTGTGGTGGGCTTGATAGATTTGGACTTCCATCTTACCATGTTGACCCTAGAGTTCCACTCCAGAGGGTCACTCAGTCTTCAAAGGCAGGGCCAAGTCCATAGGTTGCATTATTCACCCTTGAAACTTTGCAGGGCAGGCTCACACTCACAGACGCCATTATGTCTGTTCAGGAGGGCTGTGCCCCGGATGCAACCAAAGCCCAAATGAAATCTGGCTGATTCAAGCAGTTCTAGGCTTCAGCTGAATTGGGTTGAGATGGTCCTGGATTGCTCTAAGGTTGGGTCAGTCTACACAGAGTGACCCATGGCCAGTTCAAAGGCAGGGTGGCTGAGTGGCAAGATGGCCAGGCAGTGGGCGAGGAGGGATGGAGCGGCATACATGCATTCTTAAAAGCAAGCCCCCTTTATCTCACTCAGACTTCATTTCAGGTGAACATGCGCAGTAGTGGCAGATGGGCTAGATGGCATTGCTTCCCTGGCTTCCCAATGCCACACATTGCTGCCAGTAACCAAAAGGGAGAGAGGAGTCTTGCTTACATGGCTTCCCTTAATACTGTGCGTCACCAGTTACTGAGAGGGGAAAAGGTGGCGCAGTGGGGATCTCAGTAGGGTGCAGGCACAGTGGTAGGAATGGTGGACTGGCACACATTTGCAAGTAAATTGACACTTAAAGAGGGCTCCAAAGGGATTTTGAACTTGAAAGGGACCTGGGTGGAGCAGAGATGAGAACATAGAAGCCTGAAGATAGTACTATATACTATTAATAACAAAGAAACACTGACAAAGCCTTAACCTTATTCAATACTAATGAAATCCCCTAGGGTTTTTTGGGGGGCCCATTAATATCTTCATTGAACTTTAAAATACTGTCTGTTTGATCTTAATTATGAGAGCCTTGAACTGCTCTGAAACCTTGGGGTGGGAATGGGGGGGGGGAATGCCGTAGTGTATCCCAAACAGAAAGAAAATATAACAAATAATTTCTTGCCTTGCTGTGTTTTTAAAAGTATGGGGAATCATGTTATATATATATAGGCCTGATCCATATGGCATTGTCCAGTAAGCACTGGTTTCCACTTATGGAAGTGTTGTTGATGGGGAGGCAGATTGCCAGCAGAAAACCCCCCTGCATGGAGCAGCAGGTGAGGGAAAGGGTGGAGAGGGATCTTTTCTTCCTCCAATCATGGGGGAAGGACCATAGCGAAATGGCAGGACAGCTGTTTTGCACCCCAAAGGCTCCAGGTTCAGTCTCTAACATCTCCAGTTGCACAGGGAGAGGCCACAATCTGAGACCGGTTAGCCATGGTCAGTCAGCATAAACAATCCTGATCTAGACAAGCCAATGTTTTTGGCTCGGTAAACAGCACCGCCCCATGTTCCTTGCTAAAGGAGGGGTCAGCCTCACACCAGGGCTCCTATCTCACCCTGCTGACAGCCATGAAAAGCATACCCTCCAATATTCCTCAGATGAAAATAGGGACATTTTCATCTGAAAATGGGGGGGGGGTATACTGACCCTTTGGTGTGTGTGTTTCTGCTGCCACTGCCCCTCCTTTAGGAGAGTTTTCCAAACCTCTTGTTGATATAGAGTTCAACTATATCAAGAGGGCCACACATTCCCCATCTCTGAGGTAAAGCAAGTGGAGGTTGCTACTTCTTTAACCTCACTGCATTCAGAGACACCAGCTGAACAGGCAACGTCAGCTGGGAAGAGCAGGGGCAGGGACCCAGATGTTAGGACTGGGCCCTCTGCTGTGGAGTGGGTCCCGGCAGGGGCCCAAGGATGCCAATCCTGTGTCAGAGTAGGGTAATTGGAGTCAACTGATTGGGAAACAACTTGGTTGAGTGGGAAAAGCTTGCATTCCTTGCTTCTGGGGAGCAAGGTGAGGAAGAAAAGGGGGTGGAAAGGAAAGGGGTAGATTAAGCAGGTAGCACAAACTTTTCACACAGTCAGTCCATGATGGCGGCAGAGGAGAAATTGGAAGGGTGAACATAGCAAGCTTCCCAATCAGGAGAGCCCATGAGAGTCCAGTTTTAATGAAGAACCTTTGATGATTTCATGAAAACAAAGGAGGGTAGGATAGCACCGTGAGAAAAAGAAAGAGGGTACACATGCCCAAATTTGGAACACATGCAGAAAGATAATTGAAGTCGTTAATACTGGGAACAGGAGGCAAAACAATGCAAGAGAAGTGGGGACAAAAATTTATTCAAGGATTCATAAAATCCATAAAATCATCTTGGTATGTAAAGACAGTTAATGATATCTACTTTGCTGAATTAATGAACAAATGAATGACGTTACTTTTTTAACAATGAGGGGAAGGAAGATTTGGAAACAATAAAGTGTAAGTGAAAAGCAGAGGCTGGTCATGTGCATGTTTACTAAGAAACAGAATCAAAGAATCATAGAATTGTAGAGTTGGAAGGGACCCCACGAGTCATCTAGTCCAACCCCTGCAATGCAGAAATATCAGGTAAAGCATCTTTGGCAGATGGCCATCCAACCTCTGCTTCAAAACCTCCAAAGGAGGAGAGTCCACCACAATTTGAGGGAGTTCGTTCCACTGTCAAAACAGCTCTTCCTGCCAGAAAGTTCTTCCTGATGTTTAGTTGGAATCTCCTTTCTGAAATGGCTTTCATTAGGCAACTCTTTGAGTAAGTGTTGCTTTCATGTCCCACAAAATGGTTCAAAGCAATGTTTAGCAAGACTGCTGATTGTGACAAAACATTAGCATATGCTCCAAAAATCGAAAAAGCCGGTTGGATTTAATTAGAGTAAAACAAAGCTATGGGATGTCGCAAAGGCATGTAGGACAAAATGAGCATGCCACACCAGTTTTTCATGGATCTAAACTCAGACAAATCTATGCTGCGTTTGGAATATTTTGTACTGTTCTGGCACTCTGTATTCTCAGAGGGGCTGTCAAAAGAGCGGGTAAGGTGTGAAAAATGGGCAAGGAACCTGGCCGGGAGATGGCACTCATCCAGGCAATCTGTGCAGGTAAGCATTCTTCCACAGGACTTCCAAGCCATTGCTAGATCCAGACAAATGGTTCTTAGTTCCGACTCAAGACACTTTGTTGCCTGAGTCCAAATGGTACCCTCCACCCTGCGGGGGCCTGCACTTCAAAAACCTTTGCCCATTGTTGCCTTCCTCTATTAAGCAGATGTTGGATGGCCATCTGTCATGGAAGCTTTAGTTGTGATTCCTGCATTGCAAGGGGTTGGACAGGATGACAATCAGGGTCCCTTCTGTGATTCTATGTCACCAATTATTGCTTGAAGTGGGTCACTTCCCTCTGCTGAATGTTGGGTTTTATCCTATTCTTGGTAGTTATTAGCCCTATTCAGGAATTCAACCTGCATGACCATAAAAGGTGGAGACATCATGGGTCCATAGGAAACTGCCTTATACTGAGTCAAGCCATTGGTCCATCTAGTTCAGTATTGCTTACACTGACTGGCAGTGGCTGTCCAGGGTTTCAGGCAAGGGTCATGCCAGGGATTGAACCTGGGACCTTCTGGGTGCAGAGCAGATGCTCTCTGCCACTGAGCTACAGCCCTCCCAGTTTAGAAAACCCTCATTGTGCAGTGTTCTTGATGGCCAGGAGGGTTCTAAGTGCATTTAGCTGATTGTGTCAAGAATCCCACTCCAGGCGTCCCCAGTCAATGCAGGAAAACCAAGCATGGAGCTGGTGAGGGACAGGGATTCCCCACTGGCCAAACCCACCACATTTTATGCCCCAAATAGACTCCGTTCTTTCTAAGAACCTCCAAAATATATTTAAAAACTCTGTCACACTATTGCCCACTTCCCACCCACCTCCCAAATTAGGCAAGCCTAGTCCTCCAAACTTCCCTTTGTATTTTGCTGCTTTCATCCAAATCCCCATTAAATCTATCACCTGTCTTTCACCAGCGGGTCCCAGGGTGACTTACAATTTAAGATTAAAAACAGGCATACGATCCTTGGGCTAAGATGAAACACATGAGAGAAGCGTGCTTGTAGTACAGTGGTACCTTGGGTTACATACGCTTCAGGTTACAGACTCTGCTAACCCAGAAATAGTGCTTCAGGTTAAGAACTTTGCTTCAGGATAAGAACAGAAATCGGGCTCCAGCGGCGTGGCAGCAGCAGGAGGCCCCATTAGCTAAAGTGGTGCTTCAGGTTAAGAACAGTTTCATGTTAAGTACGGACCTCTGGAACGAATTAAGTACTTAACCCGAGGTACCACTGTACTACAATGGCCTGTACTTTCCTTGCTTCTGCGCCGAGCTCTGCTTTGTACAACCTTGGAACCGAACTAATTCTGCATGGTTTCACCTGCCGCTTGTAATGTTTAATGAAAATAATGGGGAAAAAACTTATTTATTTATTTATTTAAAAAGCATATAAAATTTCAAAATTGAGAACAGTTAAAACAGATTACGACAAAAAGGAATAGGATTGCTCTGAAAACACACAACTCGGGTCAAAGAGCAGAGTAAATAGTTCTTCCTGTTTTGTGTTCTGGGTCAGGGCAAGAAAAAAAGGAAGAGGATGAATGTTCTCAAGTTCTGTTTCTAAAAATAAGACAGCGCCAGCATTTCTCTCCCCCTCCTTTCTCTTGCTGCATCTTAAAACTCTTCCTCAGTTCAATTGAGGGGAGTGGATACAGGTCTTGTCATGAGGCAGGTGGGTGACAATAGCATCCTGCCTCTGTATGGTTCCCACCTAGGCTGAGTTCAATGCCATCCTCTGAAGCCGTCAAGCCTTGCAAGTCAGGAATAAATAAATAACAGAGCGCAACATAAAAGAGAGGCTCCCAAAGGCTGTTCAAGGCACACATTTTGGGCCGCAGCACTTTTCTTCAGCTCCACCAGCAGCAGCTACTTAGTTTTCACACGTCTTTGAGCGCCTGGAGGCCGAGCCGTATAAAGTATTAAATGAAAAGGAAGCCGCATGAATGAGAAGCTGAAAAGCACCATAGCTCGAACGCTCATCTTAAATGCCTTTGAAGATCTCTCCCTCCAAACCTTGCCTGGGAAAAATAAAAAAATCAGAGAGGTGGGGGGGAGGGGGAGGGAAAGAAACTATAAAAACTTCGCCCACTACCACCATCTCCTCCTGCCTCCATACCTCCAGCCCTGTGGGAGTGTTTCACGGAAACCCACTCAAGTAGCGAAACCAAGTAATTAGTACATCTCGCTCAATACGTACCTTTAGAACGAGGGGCAGAATCTACTAAATGCTGTGAAATTTCAATCATTTGCACCATGTCTGAATTAATTAGGTGCGTATCTTGGAGAAGTAAACACACAGCACCATCTTTTTCTGAAGCTTGAGAAAGCTCGCCCTGCTGAAATGGATGCAGGATGCCGTACCAGATGGACCGTTGTGATGCAGCAAACTCCTCCATCAATGCTCTAACTTACCGATGGAGAGGCGAGAGAAATTCAGTTCAGTTTGCAAGGAAGGGCGAACCTCCTGAAGGAACACTTTCTGAAGTGATACACAAACTGAAACAAAGTCACTAGTCAAGTTTCGCGCACCTTTGAATTTTGCAAAGTACTTCTCCAGCCATGTAATACATGTAAAAATGCACATGCTGGGAGTAAATTGTCCATAAAAATGAATATATTGGTGGCAGTAACCTGGAAGAATGCATTATATCGTGGGATTATTTTTTTTAAAAAAATATTTTTTTGCAAAAATGTGTGCATTAGGAGAAATTTGCACTGATATGTTGATGAATTTTCACTAATTGAAAACCGATGTGGGGATGGGCAGAGCTGAGCTTAAGACTGGGAAAATGAGGAAATGAATAGAAATAATGTCCATCCCTACTCAAGGATGGTTGACAGACTCCATTTTTTGCCACTTCCAAGATGAACCAACCAGATTTTCACGAGCTGGACTAATGTGAACATCGGAATTTAGTGATCTATTGAATTTGATGCTTTCTGAATATTGTGGCACAGTTTCTGGTGGAAAAATATCAAAATGTGTCAAGAAAGGAATATTTCCGAGAGAAAGTCCATGTTAAAGATATGCATTTAAATGCATTTTTAAAAAAGACAAAGGGGTGGGGCAGAAGGGGTTTTTGAATGAACATATGCAACATTGACATGAGCTAGAAATGGACTGATTCACTCTTGCTCCAACTGTGTGGCACATCCAATCCAAGGGAGGAGATGCCCTCGTCCAAAACACTCCATAGATTTGCCTAAGATTTGAATGCAAGGGTTAAAATCTAGATCTAGATCATGGGCTCTAAGATCACTACAACTTGTGGTCCTACAGATGCTCTTAGACTTTGACTCCCATCATCCCTGACCATTGGGAGGGCATCAGTTTCCCCACCTGTGATCTAGATGCTACTTTAGATGATACTCAGTGGAGCCAAATCCATTTACTTTATTTCTTTATTACATTTACTGTATTTTTTCGTGTATAACAGGTCCCCATGTATAAGACGGGGACCCCCCCCTCTGGGGACCCCAAATTGAGAAAATGGGGGGAGATTGTATTTGTGTATAAGACGACCCACAATTTTGAACGTAATTTTTAAATAAAAAAACCCTAGTCTTATACACAGAAAAGTACGGTATATACTACCTTTCATCTGAGGATTGCAGTTTACAGTATAAACACACACACACACACACACACACACACACACACAATATAGTAATGAAACAATGTTGTTGCCCCTCAGTTGAAAGAGCCGTAGATGGTTTAATTAGCCAAAGGACTAGGAGGAAGAGGAAATACTTTCGCATGGTGCCTAAAGATATGTAACATAGACACTAGGTGAATCTCCCTGGGGAGAACATTCCACAAATGGGGAGCTACCACAGAAGTGGCCAGTTGCTGCCCTCTGGTCCTCTCTCGTGGAGGAGGCACACGAAGAAGGGCCTCAGATGGTGATTGCAGGGTCTGGTTTGGTTCATATAGGGAGAGGCGGTCCTTGATGTGTTATGGTCCTGAGCTGTTTAAGGCTTTGTAGGTCAAAACCATGGGACGCGGGTGGCACTGTGGGTAAAAGCCTCAGCGCCTAGGACTTGCCGATCATCAGGTCGGCGGTTCGAATCCCCGCGGCGGGGTGCGCTCCCGTCGTTCGGTCCCAGCGCCTGCCAACCTAGCAGTTCGAAAGCACCCCCAGGTGCAAGTCGATAAATAGGGACCGCTTACTAGCGGGAAGGTAAACGGCGTTCCGTGTGCTGCACTGGCTCGCCAGATGCAGCTTGTCACGCTGGCCACGTGACCCGGAAGTGTCTGTGGACAGCGCTGGCTCCCGGCCTATAGAGTGAGATGAGCGCACAACCCTAGAGTCTGTCAAGACTGGCCCGTACCTTTACCTTTACCTTTACCTAGGTCAAAACCAGGACTTTGCATCAGGCCTGGAAACTAATTGGCAGTCAGTGTAATCAGGCCAGGATCAGTGTTATAGGCCTAAACCATCTCACCCAGAGGGCAAACGGTCACCCTGACTGATCCAAGCACCTTGTCCACATCCTTGAGCCTTACCAGCTGAAACTTATCTAGCACAAAAGTACTAGACAGTGCTCTGGACACTGCTTGAGATTCATCTGCTCTAAGAGCGGAGTCAATGTCCCAGCAGATGCCAGCAATTTTATCCTTAAAATGCTTTGCAAATAAGTCACAGTGGAATACTTTGAATTCTTCAAATGAAGCACTGCTACCCAACCTGATTAAAAGCTGAGTTTGTGCTTGGTGATGTTTTCTGCACATTCATAACAAAGCCTTCAGTCATAGCTTAATTTCTTTTTACTCTGCTGGTATTTCAAAGCAGAGTGAATCTAGTCAACAATGTGGTGGGGAGGGCTAATTGTTAGGGCTCTTTGCACATATTTTTAGGTGGGGGCCTAGGGTTCTATTTGTTTTTTTTGTAACGAAAATGATCATACACGTAGCTCAGTAGGTTAGAGCATGATGTTCATAACGCCAAACTTGCAGGTTTGATCCCTCTAAAGGACAGCTGCATATTCCTGCTTTGTAGGAGGTTGAAATAGATGATCCTCAGTGTCCCTTCCAACTCTGTGATTCTATGAGAAATCTTTGAAATGTGAGACACAGGTGTTGCAAACATGGGCAACATGATGCATCTATCATCAGCCCAAATTACTGTATTTTTCGCTCTATAAGACACACTTTTTCCCTCCTAAAAAGTAAGGGGAAATGTGTGTGCGTCTTAAGGAAGCGAATGCAGGCTGCACAGCTATCCCAGAAGCCAGAACAGCGAGAGGGATCACTGCACACAATCCCTCTTGCTCTTCTGGCTTCGGGGATAGCCACGCAAAGCCTCTTGAGTGCAGCGGGAGCGCTCCTGCCTCTTTGCTCAAGAGGCTTTGCGTTGCTTTCTTGCTTCTTGTTTTCCTCCTCTAAAAACTAGGTGCGTCTTATGGTAGGGGGCATCTTATAGAGCGAAAAATACAGTAGCTGTGGCTCCCTGTTGACTGAACAGTTGGTGGTAACTCCAGGTGTAGGTGTTTGCTGCACAATGTGAATGGAGTAAGTCATTCTGTGCTGGGATATTCTGACTTACAGACTTACCACTGCAGTTTCACACTTACCTGGGTGTGAATGCCACTGAACACGTGAGATTTATTTCTGAATAAGCAGGCATAGGATGGCACCATAAATTTGTGCCTGCTGGATGAAGAGGGCAAGATTCTGAAGAAGAGGGGCCGGCCCCACCATTAAGCAGCGTGGGGCAGTTGCCTCAGGTGCCAAATGATGGAAGGTGGGAAGTGGTGGTAAGATATTGGAGGACAAAACTGTGTGTGCTTGACACTGCTTCCCCTACAACCCCTAAGTGAAGCTGCTGCCTGCCTGGTGGAGGATGGTGATCTGTTGAACTGTCAATCTGGCTGGCTTCTGTACAAGCAGTTCTATTTTTCTAGAAAAAGAGGTGCCGGAACTGAGTTCCAGTGAGTTCCAGCTGAAAAAAGTCCTGACTTTACCCAGTTTTATTGTGCTGAGGACATCCTACTTCTCTTTTGTTCTGAAACTGGCTGGTGGGGATGGAAACTTAGCAGTGTATATACAGTAATACCTGAGGTGTATGTAGGAGAAAGTAAACATTTCAAAACCCTCAATATCCCCAGGTGGTGTTGAGAACCTCCCATGCTTGAAACCTTGGAGAAACAATATGCTTATACGTATGCTACATATATCCTATACACATCTGCACAGATGTAAGAACCACTGAGCGTAATGGACTTACTCTGAAGTTGGGACCTGTGAGACTATCATTTTTCCCTGTTGGAGAAACTGGGAGGGAATGCTATCTTGTTCTTTGCCTCAGGCAGCAAAATGCCTTGGGCTGGCCCTGTTGGGGAAGATCTAATAACAGAGAAGATGTTACAAACGGTGGGTGAAGAAGAACTAAGATACATCATCATCTAGTAAACCAAATGGGCACTGCCAGCTTGAAGGGCACCAATAACATTTGGGAGATGGGGAGAATGGTTCTTTTCTACTCCCTTTCTGTGAGAGCAGACAAGTTGGCAACAACTGTGTAGAGATTTCCAACCCCCCATACAATCCAGGCCCATCAATCATTAGAGTGACTGAACTGGACTGAAAACAACAACAACAACAGCCAATGCTAGTTGCTATTCATTGAACTGATTTATGGTTCTGGACATGGGACAAATGAGCAGACATCAGCCGCGTCTGCTTTTGTTTCCATTTCTCTTGGAATTCTCTGACATTCTTAGTAGTAGAGCACATGCTTTGCCTGCAAGGGGTCCCAGATTCAATTCCTGGCATTTCCAGGAAGGGCTGGGAAAGACTCCTTTGTCTGAAACATTGGAGATTGCTGCCAATCAACGTAGACAAAACTGAGCTAGATGTAGCAACAAAATGATTTGGTAAAACGATCTCACTTTGGGGAAGACTGTCGCTTGGTGGTAGAGGACATGCTTTGCGTTCAGAAGGTCCAAGGTTCGGGTAGGACTGGGAGAAACCCATCTGCTGACCTGGCTCAAGATAAAAGGTATCCTCCAATGTTCCTTCCCCAGTCTAAGGCAATTAGACACAGGTGGCACTGTGGGTTAAACCACTGAGCCTCCTGGCTTGCCGATCAGAAGGTCAGCGGTTTGAATCCCCGCAATTGCGTGAGCTCCCGTTGCTTGGTCCCTGCTCCTGCCAAACTAGCAGTTTGAAAGCATGTCAAAGCGCAAGTGGATAAATAGGTACCGCTCTGGTGGGAAGGTAAACGGCGTTTCCGTGCTCTGCTCTGGTTCGCCAGAAGTGGCTTAGTCATGCTGGCCACATGACCCGGAAGCTGTACACCAGCTCCCTCAGCCAGTAAAGCGAGATGAGTGCCGCAACCCCAGAGTTGTCCGCAACTGGACCTAATGGTCAGGGGTCCCTTTACCTTTACCTTTAATGTCCCTTCCCCAGTCTAAGGCAGTTTTCTCTGTTCCTAAAGGGACTTCCAGGTACAGCTCACACTGCCGGCTTATTGATTACAAGTTGATTTGTCAGTGCCTGGGGACCAAACGCCATGTGTTAAGTCCTTCTCGGCTGAAGCCAGGACGTCGAACAGCATGCCATGTTTTAAACGTCCCGACAAATAAAAGATGCCAGAAAGGAGACGTTGCTTCATAAGGATGCCCGATCTGAGAGATAGATCATTTTGCGCATTTTCAGTCTGAAGGGAGAGAATTAGATTTGCTCGGTATGCTGCAAAATATTAATCCTAAAATATCAAATTGACTTGGTGAATGGCCTCAGGTGTTTGGGTGTTTGAAATAATGGAATTTTCTCTGCATTTGTGCAGTTATTATATCAGCGGTGAGATTCCCACCTCCTCCAAAACTGGCTGCAAAAGCTAATATGTCAATTGTCTGTCCCTTGTTCATATTTCTGGTACAGAAATAGATAATACGGTCTCATACATTGCCTATATGTGAAGATCTAACTATTCCCCTTCTTTCTTGCTGGGATCTAGACTTGCCACTCTGCAAAGAGAAAGGGGAAGGTGGAAATAATCAGGATTCCCCTGAAACTCCCTGCAACATCTCCCTTGCTTTCCTGCAGGGTCCTTAATTCCACACACCCCTAGATCAGCTTTTCAGGGGTCATAGAAGGTTGCGGGGAGGAGTGGGGGGGATCAGTGAAAAGGCCTCCTTGCAGCCTTCCCCAAGTGGCCACTCATTACAAGTTTTGGTGCAGCCTATGGACTCTATAGGAAGATCTGTCTGAGATTAGTTCCTCTAGTTGACAAGCAGCCAGCACATCATTTTGTTATGGTTAGCAACCCAGAGGCCACAGCAGTTCCATATGCCCATGGGAAGTGTCGCTCCTTGTGCTTTTGAGTGGCAACATTCATATCTCATGGGATGCTTTTTCCTGCACTTCAGGGATGATTCTTTGAAGAAGAAGAAGAAGAAGAAGAAGAAGAAGAAGAAGAAGAAGAAGAAGAAGAAGAAGAAGAAGAAGAAGAGGAGGAGGAGGAGGAGGAGGAGGAGGAGTTTGGATTTGATATCCCGCTTTATCACTACCCGAAGGAGTCTCAAAGCAGCTAACATTCTCCTTTCCCTTCCTCCCCCACAACAAACAATCTGTGAGGTGAGTGGGGCTGAGAGACTTCAAAGAAGTGTGACTGGCCCAAGGTCACCCAGCAGCTGCATGTGGAGGAGCGGAGATGCGAACCCGGTTCACCAGATTACGAGACTACCGCTCTTAACCACTACACCACACTGGAAAGGCCCTGTGATTTGGATTTTGGAGCCCAGTGTGCACCACTATTCATAAACTCACATCTTAGATTTACATTTGTGGGTACCACAGTGATGGGGAATCTCATGTCTGGGGGCCAAATGTTGCCTTCAAGTCATCTCTGTTTGGCCTTTCAGACTTGTTTCCTGGCCCTGCCTCTGTCCTGCCTCCCACCACCCCTCTCCATGTTCTCCTCAACTTTTTTTGGCCTGGCTGGAATGTGTCCTTGAGACATGATCAGGCCTCTTGCTTGCCAGGATAAAGGGTGAGGGATGGAGGTGTGTGTGTGTAGAACATGAAACATCTGACTTTTGAGTGGTTAGCATGTATACTTTCCATACAGGGGTAAGATCCATTTTTGCATCCACCTTTTGCCTCTGGCCAAACCTACATTGGCACGCAGCTCCTGGAAGGTTGCCTAAGAAAGAGTGTGTCCTTGAGGCTTAAGAAGGTTCCCTAACCATGAACTACTGCCCTTGATATGTCCTCCCTTGATGGGCTTATAGCTGAAAAGTCTCCATGGAAAAAGATGTGTTTGAAAAGATGTCAGGTGATATGAAGTCTTTGATGTTTGATTTGTGATGATGGTTTCAGACATGAGAAGGCAACATAAAGTGCGAACTTCATTCCCACAAGAAGTTTTGGTTGTGTTTGGTGAAATGTGGGATTAGTCTTGTAGTTATTTAGACATTCCTTTATGCAGGGACATACATTGAAAATACATCCAAAATGGTCTCATTAGATAGGACGATGCTTTTGTGGGCCTCAGCAATCTGTTGCAGCTTATCGACCTGACAGTCACCTTCGCATGCAGAAATGTCAATGGTAGTTCAACCTGTTTCCAGACTTACCTCTTATTGTCTTCTGGACGTTTACAGGAGTTATCAGTAGAAGGTTTAAAAAGCAATTTCTCTCCTGTTGCTGTTGAAAGTGGTGGCTGGTTTCCCCTTTGCGTTCTGAACTTCTTCTGACATTGTCCACTGAGCCTCTCGTGTAGTTGCACTTAAAGGCGACAATAGTGCCAACATGAAGCAATCATGTTGCTGAACAGCCAGAAACACACAAAGGGCAAGCATATTTTTTAACACTCTTCTCTCCAACTCCCCAATCCAGCATGAGAGGAAAAAAGCATACAGTACATACATATGAGCATAACTTTAAGGGATAACAGAATATATATTCAGACACGAATTTTATATCTCTATATCTATCTATCATCTATCTATCTATATCCATCTATCTATCAACCATCTATCTATCTATCTATCTATCTATCTATCTATCTATCTATCTATCTATCTATCTATCTATCTATCTATCTATATTATCTATCTATCTATCTATCTATCTATCTATCTATCTATCTATCTATCTATCTATCTATCTATCATCTATCTATCATCTATCTATCTATCTATCTATCTATCTATCTATCTATCATCTATCTATCTATCTATCTATCTATCTATCTATCTATCTATCTATTATCTATCATCTATCTATCATCTATCTATCTCTATCATCTATCTATCAAGCTAGCTCTATCTATCTATCTATCTATCTATCTATCTATCTATCTATCTATCTATATCTATCTATCTATCTATCTATCTATCTATCTATCTATCTATCTATCTATCTATATCTATCTATCTATCTATCATCTATCTATATCTATCTATCATCTATCTATCTATATCTATCTATCTATCTATCTATCTATCTATCTATCTATCTATCTATCTATCATCTATCTATCTATCTATCTATCTATCATCTATCTATCATCTATCTATCTCTATCTATCATCTATCTATCTATCTATATCTATCTATCTATCTATCTATCTATCTCTATCTATCTATCTATCTATCTATCTATCTATCTATCTATCTATCATCTATCTATCTATCTATCTATCTATCTATCTATCTATCTATCTATCATCTATCTATCTATCTATCTATCTATCTATCATCTATCTATCTATCATCTATCTATCTATCTATCTATCTATCTATCTATCTATCTATCTATTATCTATCATCTATCATCTATCTATCTATCTCTATCATCTATCTATCAAGCTAGCTCTATCTATCTATCTATCTATCTATCTATCTATCTATCATCTATCTATCTATCATCTATCTATCATCTATCTATCATCTATCTATCATCTATCTATCATCTATCTATCTATCATCTATCTATCATCTATCTATCTCTATCATCTATCTATCTATCATCTATCTATCTATCTATCTATCTATCTATCTATCTATCTATCTATCATCTATCTATCATCTATCTATCATCTAGCTAGCTAGCTAGCTTTCATCTATCTATAATTATCAGTAATTCTCAAGGTTATTAACTTGATTTCCCTGCCTTCTGCTTACACAATGGGCTTCCCCTTCCTTGTCTTCTCTCACATGCCACCCCGCTCTGCTCCAAGGGGTCCCCCAACCCTCTGGAGAATTTGAAGGTGCATGGGAGGCTGAATGGGGAGGAGAGGAAAGATCTGTTGTGCAAGCATCAGATACACCCCTTTATTTCTATCCTTTTGGAAACTCCCCAAATTATATTCATTCATTTCATTTCATTTTTATCCTGCCTTTCTTCCGACACTGAATGCAAAGTGGCTTGAGTTATTTCCGAGTGAATTTGACATCAGCTTGGCAGGGCTCACCCATCCATACTCAAGAATTTGCATGTTCAGGGAAGCCTGAACATGTAGGCTGTCACTAAAGACCTGCACAGTATTTGTGGAAATCCTCACAACCATTCTGAGGTGGAAAGGCAACCGCAAGGGGACTACAGTTTTCAAGTGACAAAGCAGCCTTCTGAAATTTCCCCCCTATCTGGTAATGCCATTTGATGGCTATTTACAGGGTTATGATAACTTAGACCACAATCCAGCACAGATTCAGGCATTACAAAGCCCACTAAATAATTTTTTGGGATATACCATGAAACAGAAAGCTTTGTATCCAACAGCACATCCTTAAAGTTTATTTAACTTTAAAGATTAGCACTTCTGCTGTTGGCTGTGGAAGTCCCTGAAGAATGTAACACAACACCTAGTGCTGCTGGTTTAATATACAGTGTCATGAGAATGACAACTTTTTAATATATTTCTCTACATATCAAGGTGCAGAAGCTGTTGTCTTGGAGATGGACAACAGCTGAGGCTGGGACAGAATGTTCTGCCCTTCCTCTGTACAGGATAAATCTGATTAGTATAGTTGATGTGTGGGTGTATTGAGAGGTGACAGCAAGCTGAAAACAGTATAACAGAGTACAGTATATAAAGATTTTCCATTGTCCTGCTCTCTTTGAAATTCCACTCATTTGGCATAAGGATCACATGTGGGAGCAGAGGTTAGGAGATGACCCAGGGAAGTCTTCAGGCTGATTAAGGACAACCTCCATGCCAAGTTCTCAAGGGTCTAAGTTCTCAAGCATATTGCAGTGGCTTCCATGGTAACATCAAAAGTGCTCATAGGATTTTGGGTCACTGAGAGAGGACACACATTTGGAAATTTCTGATATTTCATTTTCAGAGGCTGGTGCCACAGAACCACCCAGAATAGTTTGGTGTTTTGGCATGAGAATTGTTTTAAAAAGAGAGGGATACAGTGGTACCTTGGGTTACAGACACTTCAGGTTACAGACTCTGCTAACCCAGAAATAGTACCTCGGCTTAAGAACTTTACTTCAGGATGAGAACAGAAATTGCACTGTGGAGGCGCAGCAGCAGCGGGAGGCCCTATTAGCTAAAGTGGTACCTCATGTTAAGAACAGTTTCAGGTTAAGAATGGACCTCTAGAACGAATTAAGTTCTTAAGCCGAGGTACCACTGTAATCCCAACAGAGGAAAAACAATACATGCACTCTGGTTGCATTTTCCCTTTAAAAAGTTCACATGTCAAATGCTCAAAGACCTCTTGAACACCTTTAAGTTTAAAGAGCAGTAGTTGTGTTGTAAAATTCTGCAGAGCCTCTTTCCATGTGTGGTTCAATATGCTATTATGACTTGGGCCCCAAATAGCTGAAAGGCTGCCTGCTGACTCACAGACTCTCTCAAGTGTCTCTTGCTAATTATGCTGTCCTTGGAAACACAGGAGTAATGGCCTGAGAGACAGAGTTTTCTCTGTGGTACCTCCCCAAAAGGTTGAACTCCCTCTACATAGAAGTGCATCAAGTATCCTTATTATATGATTCACATCATTTGCTGAAGACACACCTCTTTACCCAGGTCTTTGCAAGCTAAGACTTATGTGTTTTTTGTAAGGCCACCTCTATGGCTTGATGTATGTGCTTTGCTTTGTTTTCAATTGTTTTATTGGATTTTAATTTTGCACATTCACATGGATGTATCCCCACCTCAGGAATTTATGGTAAAGGGTGGATAAGAAATCTCATAAATAAAGAAACCTTTGCACACAAATTCAGCTCCAGCTCAGTTTTCTCTAAAACTGGTTGCACTGCACTGGCAGGAATGCTGTATCCAGGAAGAGTCACATGCATATTGAATGGGCCAGTTCTGCCAGCCTGACAAGGGTGTTCTTCTTACTATTCCTTGGTCAGTAAGATGTTAAAAGTCTCAAGTCCGACCAAACTGCCCCCATGAATATTGGGGCCCACACATTGCTGCTCAAGTAAATGGATATAATCTGAGCGGTTGACATCAGGGTGTTGTTTAGCTACATGGGTGCGGGCAATCCCGCTTATATTTCATTACACAATTGCTGTAAGTTTAAAGTGACAACCACTGAAAGTTCTTAAAGTGCATTGCTTTTTGGTAATGCAATCTTGGAAAGGAAAACGTTATGTACCTTCTGATTCTTGAACCCATCCAACGCCCAAACCACTTTGCCCCTCTTTCAGAGATGCGTGACGTATTACACCATCTTGGTTCCATTCCAACATGGCCTTACACCCTAGATTTGGGATTTATTCATTTTTTTTACTACTATTGCCATCACCGTGGCTGAAACACAGCAGGAAAACCTTGAACCAGTACAAATTCCAGGGTCTTTCCCCACTTACCATTTATGGTGGTATAATTGCTGTTTGTTCCAACATTTTTAAGCCTGATTAACTGCACCTTTGGTCACATGTTGCTGTTATCAGAGAGGGAGTGTGGGGTTTACCTGGTCATACTAAGGGCAGGTTGTGCCCGAATAGATAAAAGTTATGTGGCTGTAGTCACACCCCTTGCATAACCTTGTGTCCTTCCAGCCAGTAATTGTCAGTGTTATAAACATGTTCATGAGGATAGCCCTTTCACAGCTTTTTAAAAATTATTATTAGCATTCCAAAATTCTAATCTTGTTGGAGTATAGATTAGAGGGTCTGTCTGGTCTATGATGAACCTGACTGCTGTCGCAGGCAATACTTTGGCTCAGCACCATCATCCCCATTTGCCATAGTTCTCCTCTGAACTGAGCTTGCAAACTGACAGCTGGGACCAGTCAGAGGGAAGTGGCATGGAAGAAAAGTCTCACCAACCATGTCCACCAGCTCTCACCCCCTCCACAAGCTGGAAACCCAACAACTATTTCACTATAAACACTAAGTGTGGAAAGGACTCTCCTTGCTTGGAGGTTTTTATGCAGAAGTTGGGTGGCCATCTGTCATGGATGCTTTAGTTGAAATCCCAGCATTGCAAGAGAATGGAGTAGATGAACCTCTGAGTAGATAACCTTCTATCCTAATCAAATACAGTGAAACAGCCCTCATGCGTGGTTGAGCAAACAACACAAGGCATTGAAGTTAGCAACCAACTTTTCTTTTCTTTTTTTACTAGGATTGTCTATACCAGCTATACAAAGTCTGTAGACAATGATCTGTACAGCGCTTCTTTAATAAGGTAGCCCGCAGTCTACCCAAAGTCTGCCAAATAAACCTCTGAACGTAGACTGTGCGTTTCCCCCCCAAGTGTCAAGAGTCATCTTTCTCTTCTCTGTGGGACAACTGATGCCCCCCCCAAAAGACGTCCTTGGAAGAAAGTAGAACCGGCATTACATATCAATTAAGTATAAAGTATGGTTAATGTAAGCAAAGCCAGCATGCTATTGTTGCACGAGGAGGGAAAGAAAAGAAAAGGACTCCAGAACACAGGAAAATGGAACGGTGGAATTTCCTTGAATGTCCGGTTGAAATAATAGGAACCATAATAAAAAAGAAGAAGCAACATTCCAGTTCTTTTGTCAGAAGTCATCTTGCTTTATGTTCTTTTCCAGTTGTCTTCTTGATCTCCAAAACGTCTGTGCATTTTTTTTAAAAAAAGGTTACAAAGCAGTTGCAGCAAAGTGTGGCTTCTGCTCATTTTTTTTTTTTAAGAGTCAGGCTTTATTTCAAAATATCTCATATATTTATATATATTTTAATGATACGAAGAAAAACTGTAGATCCACACTTGTAGGTCTGTTTTTCATATTCCAACATCAGGAAGCTTGCTTCTCAGTAACTGCTTTTTTATTTCCTTATTTCCTTTCACCCTCTTTTCCATTCACTGTTGTCAAATGTGATGCGCTGCTTTTCTGGGGCATTTGACTCCACACAAGTAAACCACTGTAGTTTGCTCTGGTACAGAGTTAAAGTGCAAATAAATTAAAAAAATCCCATTTGGCTTGTAAAAGCTGGAGATGGTTTAAAGATTTCTGTCCTCTTATCTGTCAGGGGTTCCCTTCACTGGCTGCTGTCGGAAGATGTTTTGTTAGGTTCTCGGATGAATCTGTAACAACAAAATGCACAAGAAGAAATTATACTCAGTTCCTTGAAAAACATCTTGATCCTCCAATTGGTTGGCGGAAGTTCCTCCTCCTCTATTGCAGCATGACGAGGAGACTAGGGAAGAGTATGGATTGGAAAGTAAGCAAGAATTGCTGCCCTGAGATATAATAACCATTTGAAAGCTTTAGTATTGGTGCCCCCAATTCTTATTCACATGCAACATCATAACAAGAATATCTTAAGCAACGTACTTTCCCCACCTGATGGAAATTTCTTGGAACCATTCAAGAATGGTGCTATGTACACTTAGCAGATTCCACAGCCTCACCAAACCATCAGTGCCCCATGGTCTATAACAGGAGTAGTCAATGTTGTGCCCTTCATCTTGTGTTGGATGGCAAGTCATAGCAGCCCCTGCCAGCATGGCCAATGATCAGGAAATTATATGGGTTGCTGTTCAAGCAACATTGGGAAGTCCCCATGTTGGCTGTCTCTGGTCCATAAAGACCATTATAAAAACGTTTCAAATCAAGTAGATGTCATTTCTTAAGGCAAGGCACATGAAGAGCATCTCCTTTTTGTTCTATCCAGCTTTGGTGCACTGAACACAGAGAAGAGACAGCCGTGGATATTGTTGCAGTTTCAATGAGGAGGCTTCTGTGGGTGGACCACCTGCTCTTCTCATAGATCTCCCTCTCTCCACCCATGGATCTCTTTCTCCACCCGCAGAATCCTCCCTGAGACCGTAGGATTGCACCCTTAACTAATGAAAAACCGTGCTCAGATTTAAGATGGTAGAATCAAGCATGATGGCATGAAAGGCAGTTCTGTGCATGTCTACTCCAAAGTAAACTTCACTGAGTTCAGAAGATTTAATTCCCAAGGAAGTGTGATCAGGACTGCAGTGAAAAGGAACTCTGAAGAATCTAGAGGTGAAAACCGACAGATATTCTAAGCCTGGTGGGAGTGATAAACAAGCTGGAATATGTGCAGAGGATGGCAACCAAGATGATCAAGGGTCTGGAAACCAAGCCTTAAAAGCAGTGGTTGAAGGAGCTGGGTATGGTTAGCCTGGAAAAGAGGAAACTAAGAAGAGATATGATAGCCACCTTCAAATATCTGAAGGGCTGTCACATAGGAGATGCAACAAACATGTTTTCTCCTACTCTGGAGGGCAGGACTCAAATCAATGGTGTCAAGTGACAAGAATGGAGATTCTGACCAGGAAGAACTTTCTGACCGTAAGAGCTGTTTGACAGTGGAACGGTCTCCCTTGGGAGGTTGTAGACTCTCCTTCCTCAGATGGTTTAAGTAGAGGTTGGATAGTCATCTGTCATGGATGCTTTAGTTGAAATTTCTGCATTGCAGAGGGTTGGATTAGATGACCCTTAGGGGAACCTTCCAACTCTACAATTCTATGATGTGCACATATATTAACAGCCCACAAATAGCCCAGAATTAGATGTGAGCTGATATCTCAAATTAAAATGGCTGGATTACTATTCCCATAATTTTTTTACCATTGGCCATATTGACTGTGGTTAATGATAGGAGTTGTTATCCAACTGGAGTGCCACAAGTCCCCCATCACTGGCCTATTCCATTATTATTTCATTTAAGAGGATTCCTAAGGCATTAAGATAAAATCAGATAAGCAGAATGTGGTGATCATCCCATTGTGGAATGCACTGAATGTGTGAATTCAAGCCACTACCACCACACTTTGTCCACTTAGGAGTCTCTGTTTCCTAAGATACTCTGGGCATAGAATCACCACCTTGGCTCTGGTCCAAGAATCCCCCACTCCTGACAGATGGCATGTGGTGCAGGTGAACAGGGTAGAACAGGCTCAGAGAGCTTGTTGAGCGGGCGGATAGAGAAAGCACACATGAATGGGAGGCAAAGAAAGAGGTCTTTCATTTCGGCTCCCTCCTTCTAAGCATTAAAGCCTGAACTTTGACACTGGACTCTTGTAGTACATCTTGTTCCCATGAAAGACTTGAACTTGGTGAAGCAATGCTTTTTTTATTATTATCGATTCGGCTTTTGATGGTAAGTGTGAGCTCCAAATAGCTCTTCTTTTGTCCGGAGAAATAAAATAGGTCAACAAGCAACTCAAGAGTTGGTGTTCTGGATGGGACCTTTAAGTGTGAGGTCCCGGTTATTTTTCCATTTCCTTTTGGATGCTTGCCATTTTGCATAATGAGGGTGAGGCCTAGTTGTGGGGTGGATGAGGGGCAACCTTCCCTGGCCACAGAATGTGCAGTGGTACAAATGGGTATTGAATATCACCTATCATGGTAATGGTTACTTAAAGTGCATTTTTATCTGAACTTATTCAGAAGCGAGGCCCAATATATTCAATAGGCATAATCTCAAGGTAGTGTGCATAGGATTGCACTCTTTTGTTTTTATTTTCAGTATGATATAATTAAGTGTGCTTTCCCAGTGTCAGGAGAAAAGCTGGATATGAAATTATTGTTTAGGGGCTTGGTTGGGGTACAGAGTAGTATCATTGCCGCCTATAATGGAGCCCAGTAGAACCCACTGAATATTGCAATGGGGTGAAGAGAAAACCAGAAGATATCCGTTTCCTAACAGCAGCAACCAGTATACCCTCTCCTAGTGTAGCTTTGAGCAGGAGCAGTCTATTTGAGTAGTGAGAATATCAGCAACATCTGTCGTGCTAAAGGTCCACATTCAGTGGTGATGCTGCATGCTTTGACACTGGGGGCGGAGAGCAGGTGCGGGCGTGGCATGAATCCCAGGGCCATGGCACATTGCCTGTGGGGCGGGTGTCCTGGGGCATGGCATGCCGCCCGCGGGGGCGTGACATACGTCCTGGGGGCATGGCACCAGGCACGGTGGGTGGTGCACACGGCACATGTCCAGGGGGGCAGCCACAATGGTACCCCCCTCCCCGATGGTGCCGGGGTGGTGTGCTTTCTCCACCAGCGTCCACATTCATTCTTAAATCACAACTCCCTTGTTGGCCCATGGTGGGGTGTGTCCAGAAAATGTCAGCTATGACACTGCCATTTGGTGCTCTAGTCCTCTCCCAAATGAAGACAAAGGAAACCATTGGGTAGCTGTCTCTTAGGCGTAAAGACAAAATAGGCAGCTGTGCAGATGGATATGGACTTGCTTTTGATTAGACAATGTCAGTCATCTGCCTGTGGAGCCCCACCACCCATGTTCCTGGGAGCAATTCCACGTCAAGATGTTGAGTCGTTCCTAAGCTTTTAGTAAATAAATAAAGATGCAAGTGATCCTAACGCATGAACAACCTGGCTTTTTGATGCTTTCCCTTCTAACGAAATAAAGCCAAATTTCAAACCTCTGTTGTGTGCTGTGGTGACTCTTGCCCACCTACCCACCACATATTTTAAAAGTTGCAAAAAGTAATCTGCAGACCAAACTCTCTGCCTTCTTTCTGTGCAGACATCTATGATGATTTACAGGATAGTTGCTAAGCTTACCCCATCAATTTACCTTCTCCAGTTGTAATATTTTCCACAATGTTTTCAAGGAACAAAGCAAAATGTTCCTGGGATTTACACTAGAAGGTGCCCCAGCTAGCTAATTAAAATAGTTCCTGTAGGGAAATGATAGGGGGAAATACAGGATGGAATGGGGGGGGGATTTATTTCATTTTTGAACATTCAGGTCCACGGGCATCTAATTGATATGAAATATAATAATCCATACAGAGTAGGTGGAGCCATATATCTGAATATGAATGAAGTTTTTAAGTGCCTAACAACAATTTCTGGACGCTGAATATTAACTCACAGCTGGTATGTCAGATACTGTGAGAAGCAGAGAAGATGCAAAACAGAACCTCACATGTGTATTTCCGAGTGCAAAACACAACACAGTAAGGAAATACTGGTACTCAGAGAGTGGATGAGAGGAACAGACTGCCTTATGGCTGCGTTCCTGCCCAAAGTTACAGAGGATGGAGATCCTTACTTGCGGGAGAATGCTTGCCTGGTTGCTGCTACCTGTATAGACACCTGCCTTGCACAGGTAATTTATTTTGTGGGGAAATGGCTGCACCCAGCAGACACACAAAGGTCCTTGCAACAGGTCTGCCCTAATACCAGGAAGCAGCAGACATAAGGAAAAGAGACGGGCCATAGCTCAGTGGTAGAACATGGCCTCTCCATGGAGGGCTGGGAGACACTCCTGGCTGAAATCCTGAAGAGGAGCTGCCAGTCAGTGTAGAGAATATGGAACTAGATGGACCAGTTTAAGGCAGCTTCCCATGTTTCTAACTTCAATAGCTGTATTTATTTGTGAACAGCAGATCAACAACTCAAATACAAGATGGGTGACACCTGGCTTGAGAGCAGTACATGTGAAAAGGATCTAGGAGTCTTGGTTGACCACAAACTTGACATGAGCCAACAGTGTGACGCGGCAGCTAAAAAAGCCAATGCAATTCTGGGCTGCATCAATAGGAGTATAGCATCTAGATCAAGGGAAGTAATAGTGCCACTGTATTCTGCTCTGGTCAGACCTCACCTGGAGTACTGTGACCACTTCTGGGCACCACAGTTCAAGAAGGACACTGACAAACTGGAACGTGTCCAGAGGAGGGCAACCAAAATGGTCAAAGGCCTGGAAACGATGCCTTATGAGGAACGGCTAAGGGAGCTGGGCATGTTTAGCCTGGAGAAGAGGAGGTTAAGGGGTGATATGATAGCCATGTTCAAATATATAAAAGGATGTCACATAGAGGAGGGAGAAAGGTTGTTTTCTGCTGCTCCAGAGAAGCGGACACGGAGCAATGGATCCAAACTACAAGAAAGAAGATTCCACCTAAACATTAGGAAGAACTTCCTGACAGTAAGAGCTGTTCGACAGTGGAATTTGCTGCCAAGGAGTGTGGTGGAGTCTCCTTCTTTGGAGGTCTTTAAGCAGAGGCTTGACAACCATATGATAGGAGTGCTCTGATGGTGTTTCCTACTTGGCAGGGGGTTGGACTCGATGGCCCTTGTAGTCTCTTCCAACTCTATGATTCTATGATTCTATGATTCTAACTCAGCACAGCAGATAGGACTTGCTGCACATGCAAGACTAAGGCTTGGCCATTAGGCTATCAAGAAGTTCAGGCCTAAGTGAATTTAAGGTTAGAAATGAGAGAAATTCAAGAGAAGCTGAAAGTGTCAGATTCATCCATCTCTAGCTACATATATTTGTAACTTTATCTCTCTCAAAGTGGTACGGTTGAGGCTACTTTGGATCATGCCCAAATCATGGGCTTAAGCTGAATCCATGGCATTTGGCTCCACAAATCATTACCAATCCTATCCCTGACTGTGCAAAGGGCATCTGGGGGAATGCACAACAGGCAATGTTTACATTTAATGGTGCTTGTGTGTATTTGTGAATACATGGTAGGAACTCCAATTTCCTACCTAATATTACCGAGGCCGGTTGAAAACATTTCACCGTCTGAAATGGCAATGGTTTAACCAACAGCTTTTATATCCAATGATAAGAAATACAGTAAGTGTAATCTTTAACAGTCACAACTGGTCCTGCTGACAGGTTGCTATTTTATTCCTTGGGGGGCAAATTACTTTGAAGAAAGTGACATGGTGATTCAGTGCAACTCAGCTGCCTGGTAGAGTTCAGCTGAGGACTCACCTCTGACTCACCCAGTCAGTAGGTAAGAAAGGACATGCATTACTGAGCAAGGAAACGGCTTCTTAGCTTTGGCCAGAGACTCGAGGGTGGAAAAACCTAGGAGGTGGCTGGGTGGGGGAAATGAAGGAGGTGAAAAGGGGAAAGAGGAAAACAAACTTACTCTGGTGGTCTTGACTTTATTGCCGGTTGCACACATCCATCCAGAGTTGTCAGGTAACGTCTTGCATTCCTCGCCCTCTAGGCATGGCTCCATCTCACACCACCATTTCCCAATGACTATTGATGCTAAGAGACACAAAACAAGTAAAATATTTGGGAAATGGTTTTTTGTTTGCTTTGCTTCAATTCACTTCACTCAATCTGAATGCAAAAGCTTCCTCCGGATCTCAACAGATTTTTTTAAAAAATAAAATCACATTAATTCAGTTGGTGTCATACAGTCAAATCTCAGAACTCGAACACAATCTGTTCCAGAAAACTGTTTGACTTACAAAACGTTCAAGTTCCGAGGTGCGGCTTTTGATTGGTTGCAAGAGCTTCTTGCACTTCCGCATTGAACGTTTGAGTTCTGAGGAACGTTCGAAAACTGGAACACTTCCAGGTTTTCAGCGTTTGGGAACTGAAATGTTTGGCAACAGAGCTGTTCAAGTTCCGAGGTTTGACTGTATTTGATATGATAGGCCCATCCAACTCTCAGGAGGCTGCGATCTACTCCCAGTATAATAAAACTGGGGCAGTGATCTACCAGAGTTGTTGAGCTTTTTTTAGGGGGACTGCCCAGAGTTCTTCAGATTTTTTTGTGAAGCATGACCCAAGGTTTAGTGTTTTTCGGGGGTTGGGGGCCATTTCAAATGATTCCACAATTGACCTGAAACACCCCTGTGATTGAGGGGTGGACAAGCCTGTTATATAGCAGGGATGAGAATCCTTATTTCAGCCCTATGTCTGCACCCCTTTGTGGGAGACCTTCCGATGGCTATCTGTATTATTATTATTATTATTATTATTATTATTATTATTATTATTATTATTATTATGCTGCCCTACATCCGGGGGTCTCAAGGCAGTTCACAGAATAGAATCAAGATATAAAACCACAAAATACACAATAAAAATGAAAACAACAACCCAATAGCTATACTAGAAGCTAGTGAGAGGCTTCTCTGCGCATGGCCACACACTCCTCTCTTGATGCTCCATCCAGACAAACAAAAGGTATTATTATCATAGTTCATGATCACATTCCTGCAAGGCAAAAACATTTGAGGAGGGTGTGCATCACGATGTGTAACAGGTGTGACCTCGGGAGGGAGTGTGCCCAGGCAGAGCCCCAAATGCCAAACAGAGAAAGCTGCATTCGTCTCCTGGGACTGAGAGCGACAGAAGAAGCATAGAGCAGAAAGGCACCAAGATGTAGCTCAACTGAAAAGGCAGAGCTGTCCATCCCTGACTAACAAATTCAGACTACAAAGTGCCACAAAAATAGGGAGCGGATGCACTGCTGCCAACAACAGGTGTTGACCTTGCACATCTTGCTTCATGGAGCAGGTCCACTAACTGAAATGTGATGGTGTGTATGTGCTCTGATCCAAAGTCCCATTTCTACTGTTATGTGCCACCTCAGTCTCCAAGTGTTGAGAGTCTCCAGGGGTTCCAAGTGATTACCAATGGCTCAGTTCCCTTGGAATGATGGAAGGAAGAGCCATTAGCACCCCAACAGACCCCCAGAAGAGAGTGAGACACTTCTCTCCCTCCAGGTTTAGGCATCCAACTTTTCTCTGGCACAGTCTCCCCGCTGCCCCAGATAGGTTTCAATAATACATATTTTTGTTGTTTTAGGAATTTATGCACTGCCTTTTGCAGCGCTGTTTTGCCTCAGGCAGCAAAATGTCTTGGGCTGGCCTTGGCCACTTGCCATGCTGAGTCATTTTGCCACCATTGTAATCTGGACCAGTCACTGCTCCCAGGTGAAAATTCAGCCCATTTCCCTTTTTTTAGAAGGGCTGCAATAGTTTTTTGTTCCGCCAACCCCCACCACATTTGAGATTTGATTTCCAGGAATGTTATATTATTGTTTATCTGATTTTAATTATGTTGTTGTTAGATGCATTTAAATGAATACTGCAAACTAGCTCAGGACTTGGAAGTGTATGATTAAATAAATAAACAAATAACTTAATTCCACCCCCCAAAGTGGCTTGCATGGGTGATGGTTTAGTGACTTGTACCAATGTTCATTTCACTCCCATGCATTGAAACCCATCTGTAAGAAAAGCATAGAATTACCCATTTGTAATGATAGTGCATTCTGCCTCCAGGGCCATACAATATTCCTTGTATTGCCACCCATATTCTAAATCACTCGGAACTGAAATTCTCTGATGTTGACTCCGCAAAGGAGACTTCTCCCCTCTGCACGCCATTGCAATTTTACTGCATATTTTTGTCCCCAGTTTTCCATTGTGGTACATTAAAAATGGACGACTGCCAAGGAAGTTCGCCTGCAGTAACTCTGCATTCTCTTGATTGTCACCAAACTAATTCCCTTTTCTTATGAATGCTCCTTTCCGTCTCTGGTCCAACTTGCTCTGCTAGAGATATAAATATATACTTTCACAGGCTTCACAAGGTAAGCAGGACACAAAATTGAAGGAAGGGCCTTTGTGTATCCAAAATGAGGTCAGGGAGTTCTTCCTTCAAAATTCAAGTTTGTTCCTGCAGCAAAGATTCCAATGCCTACTGAAACAGCACCAATGAACATTGTGCATGGATGGTAGACCTAACCACATAGGACCCAGGAAGAGAGAACCTCATCAGTTCCAGCCCAGCATTCAGTCTATTTCTGGGCAGCTAACAACCAGACAAGGAAATCATTGGAAAAGCTAGTGGTAGAGCATATGCTTTGAATGCAGACGGTTCTAGGTTCAAGCCCTGGCATTTCCAAAGGAAAGACCCCTGCCAGAAACATTGGAGAGCTGCTACCAATCAGTGCAGACAACACTGGGCTAGATGGATCAATGGATCGGCTCAGTATTTATTATTTTTTAAACAAATTCTAATCCACTTCACAGCATGAAGCCATTGAAGTGGCGGGCAGAATTAAAATAGACTAAAACACAACTTCTAAAAATGATAAAATCATTTCAATGAACTCTTTAAAAGGATAGAACCATCTCTCCAAATTCTACCCCCACCACATACAACCATTTCTGCAGATGTGCAATTAAGATTCACCTTCTTAAGTGAAAATGTCTTCAATATAAGGAAAATTCCTACATATGAATATTATCACTTACTGTTCTGCATAGCTGTCAACTTACAGATTTGAAAATAAGGGACCAGCAGCCTCGAAAATAAGGGATCAGCAGACAAAATAAGGGATTTTAGTCAACCAGTTCCTTTGCTTTCAATTGAAGGAGCCTCCAAAACAAATCCAAAAGCGCCCCCTCCCACAAGATTGCCGCCCGCCATTGTACTCAATCAGCTCCTTTCCTTTCCCCCCACTATGTGCCCCCGCTCCAGACAGACCTTTTCCCCGGCAAGGGTAAGTGATTTCTGAGCCCCTCCAAGCCGAAGGCAGAAAGCCCAGCCAGCAGCCAAATGAAGCCTCAAGCGGTGGTTCCCACAGCGCAGCAGCCCAGCAAAGGGGATGCAGCAAGGAAAACCACCGTCACCCTGGCCGGCAGGGAGAGAGGGAGAGGAGCTGCTTCCTTTGAAACCCGGGAAATTTAAGGGACATCATCAATAACGGATAGCAGCGGGAAACGGCGCTGGGATAAGGGAGTTTCCCACCAAGTAATGGACGGTTGACAGCTATGACTGTTCTGGCTACAGTGCCAGATAAACAGAAGTGGACCATTGTTGTATATGTCGAACGGTCATTGATACACCTGTCTGGCTACCTTTTACTATGGGTGAAATCATTTGTTAAGTTTCTCCATGACTCTGTTCTTTCGTTTAGTATTTGTTGTGAGATTCGCTTTAATTCTCCTTCAAGAACCATCCCGTAATGGTCTTCATCAGTCCTTTGTCAAACACAGTATGTGAGAAGAAATTATCACAGCCAAGACAGCAGTGATTATTTAAGCAACAGAAGAAGTCAGTCCTGATGCAAAACTGGGAGGCTTGGACTGCCTTGCCAGGGCAAAATGCTATTAATGGTGGCGGCGGGGGAACTAGGAAGTTATCTTTGCATTCTCCCTCAGGTAGCAAGAAGTTCTAGGGTCAGTGCTACCAGACTTAGCTTTGTTTGGATGAGGGAGCTCAGGAGGCTTAAGGTGTTTTTTGCAATATTTGCTTTATTGACGTGGAAGCCTCCTTTGGTCCATCTACCTCAGTGTTGACTACGATGATGGGCAGTAGCTATCCAGGGGTTCAGGCAGCTGTCTTTCCCAGCCCTACCTGGAGA
Source organism: Podarcis melisellensis (assembly GCF_964234715.1). Lineage (NCBI taxonomy): Eukaryota > Metazoa > Chordata > Lepidosauria > Squamata > Lacertidae > Podarcis > Podarcis melisellensis. The sequence continues at coordinate 96,250,439 of NC_138529.1, forward strand.
TGCTGGGGATTGAACCTGGGATCTTTTGCATGCAAAGCAGCAGATGTTTTACCATTCAGCCACAGCTATTCTCTTCAAATACACATGTAGAGCAGAACTGAAAGGAAGCAGACACTCATAGAAGGGACAAAAACTAACAAACCTGGTAGCCAGTTGGTAGAGAATGAGACTCTTAATGGGTTGTGGCTTTGAAAGATTTCTGTATTGCTAGATCTGTTGGGCTAGATCAGCGGTTCTCAACCTGTGGGTCCCCAGGTGTTGTTGGACTACAACTCCCATCATCCTTGAGCTCTGGCCTTGCTAGCTAGGGGTGATGGGAGTTGTAGTTCAACAACATGTGGGGACCCACAGGTTGAGAAAGGCTGGGCTAGATGACCCTTGTGGTTCCTTCCAACTCTACAATTCTATAATATTATGATATTATGATTCTATGACATTCGGAACAGAAAAGCAGGAGATCTACTATGAAGGGCTAGACCTCAGAAAGATCCTTGGGGAATATTTGAAGACTTCAGATGGAGGGAAGACAACTCTCTACAGTGCTTTCTTCATATTTATGGTAGCTGTTACTGGATGTAACCAAATCCTGTTATTGCTGACCTTGATTGAAAGAGCAAATAAATGCTCAATCACCTCATCAAACGCCCATCTGGCATGTAACCTTTTAGCATAAACATTCACTTGTGGTAGACAAAGGATGCCTTTGCAAATGCAAGCACACCGCCACAGAGGATGTCTTTAATAGAAAGCTCAGCAATGCCACAGATTACTTCGACAAATGAGCCCGGGCTGGTAAATGTCAATGGTATCAGCAAGGATAAAACCAAAATAAGCCTTTAGGATACAGTACAGTCTGGGTCTGTCTCTGTTTCAGCAACCAAATCCTAAGCCTCGGGACTCTGTCTATGGGGTGCAAGGGGTTTGTTGTATGGGGTGACACATGGGTGCCATGTTTGTGGCCAGTGGAGGCTGGTGCCACTGGGGTTGGTAGGGCAGAAGGCAGGGAGGTCAACAATAGGTGGAGCCAGAGCCAACAAAGTCTAGTTTTGTCCCCCTGCTGAGGTCTACAAGGGCTGTGCTGAGAATGAGGAGCAGGAAGCTGACAAGAAGCGCCTGGGCTGGTTGTAAGTAGGAATGTTGGCAGCTGGGAATCAGCTGAAGTAAAAGGTAAAAAAAGTAAAGGAACCCTGGACTGTTAAGTCCAGTCAAAGGCAACTATGGGGTGCAGCGCTCATCTCACTTTCAGGACAAAGGAGCCGACATTTGTCCACAGACAGCTTTCTAGGTCATGTGCCTAGCATGACTAAACAGCTTCTGGCACAACGGGACACCGTGACAAGTGCCAGAGTGCACAGAAACGCTGTTTACCTTCTCACCACAGTGGTACCTATTTATCTACTCACCCTGGTGTGCTTTTGAACTGCTAGTTTGGCACAATCTGGGACAGAGCAATGGGAGCTCACCCCATCACATGGATTCAAATCACTGACCTTCTAATCGGCAAGCCCAAGAGGCTCAGTGGTTTAGACCACAGCGCCACCCGTGTCCCCTCTAGCTGAGGACAGAATAAGGTTGGTGGGGCAACCTAATGGACCAGCCACCTCTGCAGATGCAATGGACACATTCACACCATTCCCTTTAAAGCACAGTGATGCTGCTTTGAACAGTTATGGCTTCCCCCCAAGAAATCTGGGAGGTGCTGTTTGTTAAGAAGGCTGAGAGTTGTTTGGAGGCCCCTATTTTCCTCATAGAGAGACAGTTCTGAGAGTTCCTTGGAGGTGGATGCTGGGAGTAGTGAGGTGAGGGGTTGGAGGCCAGAGCTATGGGTGCTATGTCCTATGTCCTCTAAGCAGGATTGCAGCCCTCAGGTGTGGTGGAAGATGCTGCCCCATCAGCAGCATTGAAGAAGGCTCAGTTGGCAGCCCAACCAGCTTCTGAACATAGAATGAGTGGCGTCACCATCTTGCCCTTTGCCTCAGGCAGCAAAAAGTATTGGGTGGGCTCTGTGAACTGTCATGGCTTTCCTCCAGGGAACCTTGGGAGTTGGAGTTTTTAATGCTTCTGGGACTCTTTAAGAAATAAAACTACAATTCCCAGCATGGCTTGCTTTTCTAGTGTGTTAAACTGTATAAGCCTTTCTAAATCGTTTTCTGAATTTCCAGTCATAAAGAGGCCTGAGGGATATTGTTCTCTTGACTTGTAGATTGTCTGCTGTCTCATGCCATGTAACGACATGCAAAAATATTTGAATCTGACCCATTTTGATTTCTTTCTGCAGCTATTAAGAAGCTGTAACAAATGCTAGCAGAGAGTTGCATGGCAAAAACCCGTGCGGCGTTCTCAGCAGTAATGGAAAAACAGTTGTACCATTTAGCGCGAGGCATTTCATTTTAATCTAGTTCCCTCTAGAGAAGATTGAAATAAATAAAATTTAAATAGAGAACACATTTTAGATGCTGACAGTGAAAAGGACTTTGTCAGCCTAATGAAAAGCTATCAATTTTCTCCTCTTCATTCAATAAATTGCGAGTCATATTCTAAATGGATTAGATTAAAGGAAAATCCAAACTCCCCGTGAGACATTCTCACAAATGATGGGAGACTTTATACAGGGAGCAAAGTCTTTTGCAAAGCAGGTTCAGATCTATACAAAACTGATATGAAGTAGTAGAGGAATGTCTGTAACCCAGGGCTCACCTATTCCTTAAAAAACAAGGTTTGAGAGAATTGAATGAGACATTCTGCTTCTCTCTCTTTTTTATTACAAATGCCATGGGAGCAGTGTGTGAATTGCCATCTTGGGAACGTGGAAATTTTAGAAGGAAGGAGCAAAGACTAGAATGAAAGAATACAGCAGCCCAAGTGTTTTGCATTTCACAAACGGACATGAGGATTCATTTGCTTTGGGAGCTATAAAGCAGGGACTTGGTAACATAAAATAATACAAAGTACAAAACAAAGGGTTCAGGGGTTGAGAAAAAGCTGCTTTAAAGAACCAGGAGATCTTAACCAACAGGGGAGTCTGCCAACTTTTCTCATTTAATTGAACCCAATTCCACCTGAGAAGCATCAATTCAGGGCTAGCGCAGCACAGCGCTTCACAAAATGGGATAACCGGGCACTGAGGACAATGGCAAGAGAATGGCTACCCACCCATGATATCTAATATATACCCATATTTCCTATAGCAGGAGTCAGCAAACCTTTTCAGTAGGGGGCCAGTCCACTGTCCCTCAGACCTAGTGGGGGGTCAGACTATATTTTGAAAAAAAAAATGAAGAAATTTCTATGCCCCACAAATAACCCAGAGATGCATTTTAAATAAAAGGGCACATTCTACTCATGTAAAAACATGCAGGCTGGATTTAGAAGGCTATTGGGCCGGATCCGGCCCCCTGGCCTTAGTTTGCCTACCCATGTCCTAAAGGATCTGTGGCATTCCTAGCCCCACACCATGCCTGCAAATCGGGGAGAAAATCAGTAGCTGGTGTGATTTGAACCCTTTAATTGCCCTCCCAGCAGAAACAATGGGAGGTCACTCTTGTGCGGTGAGGAAGCCTGGAAAAGAGTGGAAGACTTCTCCCAACTTCTTGTCCGCTGGCAAAAGCCCAGTAGGGCACACGGCTGGGGTGGGAAATGTCATCCCAGAGAACCCTCCAAGCCTTTCTGCAGGCCACCTCCACTCACCGGCCCTGCTTCTCATCTTCCCTGAGTGTTTTTGCCAGACCGGAATGCACTCTTGAACTCTGACAATACCTTTTGCCTTACTGGGTGGAGGCTGGAGAGGAACAGGTGAGCACATGTAGAAACTAGCCTACTGTACAATGGTAGATTTGCATTTGTTGCTCCACCCACTTTTGCCTCTGCCCCCGCCCACCACCTACAGGTAGCCTCTGAAGGTTGGCCAGAAGCGAATGCAGGCATCTGGCTGAAACAGGATCCTCACCTAAAGGATTGGCTCCTGCGGACCAATCATACTGCTGCATTGTTCTAGGACCAATCAGACTGCTGCTTTTTGGATCCTATTCAACTCAGTACATAACATTACAGGAAGAATCAGAGTCAACGACAATGAAGATTTTAAAAAAGACTCGGGACCCTCCTTGTTCTACCTACAGAAATACTGTAAAGAAACAGACTCAATAGCAGAGTTTAATTAAACATTTACAACTAAGAAAACCAGTTCAAAGGTTAAGAAACAATAATATGAAACATAACTGAGTGTAAGAGGTAACTATGAAAGAAAATTTGGTATAAAATTGATAAGAAAATAAGAGCATTTAGATGTAAGATCATAAAAATAAGACAACAATTAAGCAGAAGTAGTAAAAATTTTAAGAACCAGGGGTGTGGGTGTGTTCTACGATAAGTGTTATATTGTGTCATGTGGTTGAATATTAGATTGTAAAATTCAATAAAAACTTTTAAAAAGTGATTTTGTGGATACTGCTATATGTCGCTCCTGTTTCCAAAGGCTTGCTATGTTGTTGTTTTTTTGGCTCAGGAACGTAAGCTGCCAATTTAGAGGGTAATAAATGGAATTGCCATTATTTTTCCAGCCACATCCAGTGACCCTTATATTGATCAAGATAACATGACGGGTAGGTGCAGGATAAATGGTGCCTTCTCTAGCAATGCTAAATGCATTTCCTCTTGTTGGCTATCAACTTTAAGGCAATATTCCCACAGAACAAGTGTTCTGGAGCAGCAATGACAAGTGCATGTTGGGTGTCATTGAAAACAAATGGGAGGTGAACAAAATAAAAGGGTGGGGGAGGAAAATGATTGTGGTTTTTTTTTAAAGCTAGCTATATTCAAGACACAGTCCCAGAAAACCCTCCTTTAAATTGCAGCCACTCAGCTGAATTAAATGGAACCAGCTAGCTGGCATGTAGGCTTTCCTGATTGGGGTGTGTGTGTTTGTGTGTGTGTGTGTAGAGGGGGGAAACAACCAATATCGAAACAAAAGACCCCTTTGAAATTGTAACATGAAGCAAGCTTTAAAATTAGATCAAGACCAAGCTCCAATCTCAAAAACAATTTCATTTCCCGTTTTAGAAATTGCTGCTTTTATCAAGCGCATTCCCCCAAGTGATACAGGAGACTTTAAAGTCCAGGCTGTGGGTTGCTGTCTTCATATGGATCCTGCTGCCACCGTAGAGCCAACTCACGTCTCATACCTTGAGCAATAAAAGTGGTACTGAATCAAATGGAGACAAATAAAACTGAGAGTCTGGAGCGAGCTTACATTTAAAATGGAATTCCCTATGAATGGTGCCTCAAAAGCCAAGCTTAAAAACTGGATTTCTGGAGAAAGGAGGATTTGAAGAGAACAACTACAACAAATGGATTGAGTGTGCCGGTTTTTGAGCCGCAGACTGTACAATTAAAAGCTGATTTAGCATTGAGTTCCCAAAGTTCTGAATAAGTGCTATACAGTGGTACCTCGGGTTACAAACACTTCAGGTTACAGACTCTGCTAACCCAGAAGTAGTACCTTGGGTTAAGAACCTTACCTCAGAAATTGTTTGATGACGGCGTGGCGGCAGCGGGAGGCCCCATTAGCTAAGGTGGTGCCTCAGGTTAAGAACAGTTTCAGGTTAAGAACGGATCTCCAGAACGAATTCAGTTCTTAACCCGAGGTACCACTGTATTGGAAGCCGTGTTCCAGGTTCGGCTTCTGAAAAACTAAAACTAATGTGTCTTTGAAATAAAAAGCAACACAAGTTGGGTTTTTTTTTCATTACAAACCTAGTGCTGTTGTTGGCTTTTAAAAAATTGTAAAATAAAGATTTGTTTGCTTTCCTTTTCTTTTAGTAGCCGTTTTTGTAGGGTTGCAAATCAATAGTCTCCCTCATAAGTTTTGTTGTTATGGAGCATGAAGATGAAATTATTGTCAGTTCCTTGAACCCCATTTTTTCTGCCCCATGTATTTTTTACAAACCTGACTTTTCTTTCTTTGTTTGTAATAAAGTGCAGTTGCAGCACCAGTCTAGTCAAGAAAAGTATTGCACTACTGAGGCTTTTAAGGGTTATTTAGATACTTAGATACTATTTAGATACTATTTGCAAGTTCATCCTGCTTTACTGCTTCCTGATAACAGCAGCAAGGAGATTAGAGATGAATTGCCCCTTGAATTGCCCCTCTTAATTGCCCCACATGTCAGGGAAGGGCATATTCCTGCAGAGAAAGGGAGGCGTTAATGCCTTACTTTCTCTCTTCCTTTTTCTTTCCATCTTTGAAAGTAAAGTAGCACCACAGCCACAATATACAGTCGTTGGTTTTCGAACAGCTTAGTTCTCGAACGTTTTGGCTCCTGAATGCTGCTAAACCCAAACTTTTTTTTTGTGAACTATTTTTGGAAGCCAAACATCTGATGGGGCTTCTGCTGCTTACAATTGGCTGTAGGAGCTTCCTGCAGCCAATCAGAAGCCGTGCTTTGGTTTCCGAACATTTTGGAAGTTGAATGGACTTCTCAAATGGATTCCATTTGACTTCCAAGGTATGGCTATATGGCCTACCCTAGTGATGCCTCACTCTGTAGAGAATTATGGACAGGTAAACTCTTGTTCTCACCATACCAAGGCCTTAAAATTTAAACACTGCCACTCCAACTTTGGGCATTGGAATATACTTGGAGAGTGGATTTCATGCTGTTTATTCAGCTCATAGTGGTGAGGAGGAATGAAAGTCCCCTCAAAGTATCTGCTTCATATACATTATTTACACAATGGGCTGCACGTGATTGGCTAATTCTGGAATTCTCCTGTAAGCCAATCAGGTTGTGGATTCACTTCCATCTGGAGCCGGATTGGGTGGCTCCTGCAGACCAGTCATACTGCTGCATTGTTCTAGGACCAATCAGACTGCTGCATTCTGAATCCTATTGTTCTAGGACCAATCAGACTGCTGCATTCTGAATCCTATTGTTCTAGGACCAATCAGACTGCTGCATTTTGGATCGTATTGTTCTAGGACCAATCAAACTGCTGCATTTTGGATCCTATTCAACTCAGTACATAACAGGCATGCTTTTCAATGCCAACTCTTCCAGCCTGCAGAACACAGGAGCATATTGTGCTTGAGCAAAGTAAAATAAAATAAGTGCAGGCCCATATTGTCAGTGCTGCCCCACTTCCTTACCTGTTCAGGTGTCACAGCAGCTTCAGCAAACTCATAGGTGGTTTTTTTTTTTTTGCATTCATTTGCATTGTGGGAAGGAGCCAAACTGATCATTGCCCTTTTGGGGAAGCTAAAGTCACAGGGCTGTTCATTTCATCCCTCACACTAAATTCCCGATCTACTGTTATTTCCCAGAAATACATTGGCGGCTGCATAATTTTTTAAAAAAAAAAAAAGCAAGAGGAAAATAAGAACACCATTCATATTTAGAAGTAGCATTTTACAAGGTTTGGTCCTTTGTATTCTGATTTACTGCATAAAAGTTGCCCTTGCAATAATCCCAGTGGAGCAACTGCAGGAGATTAGGAGGCGGGCTTCACTTATTCACAGACAGCATTACCCATAAAAAGACAGTTTTAACAAGCTAGTTTATAGTTGGCCAAGTTTTACCCTTCGATTTAAACACAGCTCTCACAGGCAGCAGTCACTGGCTGGGTGATGCAGTCAGACCACTTGGTAAACAAGTGGCTGCAAGTTTACTTCGAAAAAATATAAATTATTCTAAGTGGTCTTGCCTCAGAAGCCCTCTGGCCAACAAAGGAGAAGAAGGGCATACCGTCCAAATGTCCCTACAGAACTACAGAAGCCAGCCTGGTTTCTAATTTGATTCCAGAATGTCCCGGTTTTCCTTTTTCCTCCCCTCCACGTCTAGGAGAACAATTAAAAGAGGTGGATGTGCACGGGTGCAAAAATGGAGTCCTCTTTATACTGAAAATAAAATTCCTGTACCAAATGAAGGAAATGGCAAGCTGGCCTACAAAGCCCTTCCGATAATTTTGAAGGAAAACGTCACCAATCCACTTTAAATTATTTAATTGCATTGCTTTGGCAGCCATCCATTTTTAAAGAAATGTGTGGAGTGTTTATTCCTTTATTGTAAATGGAGCCTTACACTAGGAAGTATGTCTCACTGTATTCAATAGAGATTACTCCCAGGTAACAACTGTGCAGCCTTACACTGCAATCCGGGATGTGGGTGGCGCTGTGGGTTAAACCACAGAGCCTAGGACTTGCCAATCAGAAGGTCGGCGATTCGAATCCCCGCAACGGGGTGAGCTCCCATTGTTTGGTCCCTGCTCCTGCCAACCCAGCAGTTCGAAAGCATATCAAAGTGCAAGTAGATAAATAGGTACCACTCTGGCAGGAAGGTAAATGGCGTTTCCATGCGCTGCTCTGGTTCGTCAGAAGTGGCTTAGTCATGCTGGCCACATGACCTGGAAGCTGTACGCCGGCTCCCTCAGCCAATAAAGCGAAATGAGCGCGTCCCACTAAATTCAATAGGATTTACTCTCTGTTATGTTCCTGATGCTTGCTGGGTAGTTAATAATCCTTATCATCTTCACCCAAAAGCGGGTTTATCGCCACTGAACTGAGAAGAATAGTTTCCCTTGGCAGAACACATTCTGATGCTGAGTTAGACCATTGCGAGAGAGACTCAGGTAAGTAGCCGTGTTGGTCTGACGCAGTCAAAATATCTATCTATCTATCATCTATCTATCATCTATCTATCTATCTATCTATCTATCTATCTATCTATCTATCTATCATCTATCTATCTATCTATCTATCTATCTATCTATCTATCTATCATCTATCTATCTATCTATCATCTATCTATCATCTATCTATCTATCTATCTATCTATCTATCTATCTATCTATCTATCTATCTATCTATCTATCTATCATCTATCTATCTATCATCATCATCATCATCTATCATCATCTATCATATCTATCATCTATCTATCTATCTATCTATCTATCTATCTATCTATCTATCATCATCATTATCTATCTATCTATCTATCTATCTATCTATCTATCTATCTATCTATCATCTATGATCTCCAATAGCACCTTAGAGACCAACTAAGTTTGTTCTTGGTATAAGCTTTTGTGTGCATGCACACTTCAGATACACTGAAACAGAAGTCACCAGACCCTTATATAGGGTGGAGTGGGTTTTTTCTAAGGAGGGTAGTAGGAGATGGGTGATTGACCCAATGGGTATGGTAAACCTGTTAACGACTGCAATTAGTCCTACAGGAAAAAGCAAGGGATAGTATGCTGATGATTAGCATATGTAATGAGACAGGAATCCAATATCTCTATAAAGACCAGGTCTCATTGTGAGAGAGGTTAGTTTTACCCTACTGAGGATGTGTCTTTGCCTTCCTTTCCTTGGTGTGTTTTTTAAAACCCTGAAGAACTGTATGGGTCGCTCATTGTCCACATGCTTTCCTCCACCAGCAGTCATTGTTGCTGTGAAGGGTCACTGTGCTTATTTCGCATATTTTCAAGCTCTTACTTCACTCAGCAATGCTAAGGCGTTTGTGTCATCACCAATGACTACTACAGTGGTACCTTGCAAGACTAAATTAATTCGTTCTGTGAGTTTTTTCGTCTTGCAAATTTTTCATCTTGCGAAGCACGGATTCCCATAGGAATACATTGAAAATCAAACTTGCAAGACATTCTCGTCTTGCGAAGCAAGCCCATAGGGAAATTCGTCTTGTGAAGCAACTCAAAAAATGAAAAACTCGTCTTACGAGGCATTCGTCTTGCGAGGTACCACTGTACTTCATCATGCAACAAAAGCTGTACAATGAAGATGCCAAACACACCTCTGTGGGTTGTGTTCAGTTGAATGTCTCAGTGGTGCTTCTGAGTACAATGGTTGACACTTTTATCAATTTATCAATTCCTGAAGTAACTGTGACAGAAGCATGTGTGTGAGAAAACATGCAAGCGCTAGAAACTTGGTACAAAGCCATATTGGCACTTTGTACTGAAGAGGGTGCATTGGAAAATAGAAAATAATAATATTCCAGTAATAAACTATTAACAATTCAATACTAATGATTTATTAATAGTGATCTAATAGTGAAACAATAATTATTTATATTTTTGTATTATTAACAATAATAATTAGTAATACAAACTATGTTAAATATTAAAAAATGAGAACAGAACCATACAGCTGCAAAAGGAGCCCCTATTTCAAGTACAGCCAGTTGGCATTTATCACAAGAAGAACAAGATATTGCTTCTCAAATTTACTCAGGTCTGCTTTTGATGGACCACCGGAGATAAGGGGCTCCACAGATGCAGTTTCTAGGAAGGCATCATTTTGGTGGTTTTTTTTTTGTTTTTTTTTGTACTTCTTACAGCACAGCTAAGAGACCGCTCTCAGCTGACCACAAAGACTTCAACAGGACATAAGGAAGGAGATGGTTTCTAATGCAATGTTATTGGCAGGATAGATTAGGAGATGCCACAGAGCAATGTCACAATAAAAATAAATCCAATGAGAGAGACGAATTACTGCCAGAATACTATCCACATCTTATCAGGACAGGGGATCCCTTAATTAATATGTCTAGAGAAGGCAAAATAAAATAAAACATGTATGACACATTACATACATACATACATATGTATTGTAATGACCAGTGTTCCTTTGAGATAGTTCCCCATTTTACAGTACTCTGTATTTTTCTCAGAAATATGCTTCAAGCTCTTCTAGCTTTATTGTTTCATTGCCAGGGGTATTTCTGATTGACGCTTCCCTGCTGCCAGTTAAAACTGATTTGCAGAGACTGAACATGTCTAGCTGCTTTACGCTGAGTCAGATCATGCTGGTGAGTGAACCTGGAACATTCTGCATGCAGAACATGGGCCGTCCCACTGAGCTATGACTCCTCACATGATAGCTTCAACCAAGACTAAGCAGATTCCAGCCTCATCAGTTTGTGAATGGAGGGAGAAGTGCTATGTTGGCCACAGGTGTGATTAATAAATGTAGGCCTGGATAGTTGCAATAAAAGACATATTCTCCTCAAATGGTTGGTTTGGACCAGAGGTGAGGAACTTTCTCCAGCCCAAGAGTCACATTCCCTTTGAGGCAATGTTCTGATGGCCACTCGCCAGCTGCAGGCACAGCCCAAAGCAAAACTGGAACTATCCAGGAGGAAGCATAATAAAAGAAGCATGGTAGAAGTTAAAGGACACATTCCAGTCGGGCAACAGCATTCAAGAAGGGTGGAAATCAGGGCTGGTGAGTGATATGGCCTGGAGAGAAGGGGTGTGGCTCTGAGGGCCAGAGAGGCGTTGAGGGCTGCAGTCAGCTTTGGGCCTGAATAATAATAATAATAATAATTTATTATTTATACCCCAACCCATCTGGCTGGGTTTCCCCAGCCACTCTGGGCGGCTTCCAACAAAACACTAAAATACAATAACCTATTAAACATTAAAAGCTTCCCTAAACAGGGCTGCCTTCAGATGTCTTCTAAAAGTTTGGTAGTTATTTTTCTCTTTGACATCTGGTGGGAGGGCGTTCCACAGGGCGGGTGCCACTGCTGAGAAGGCCCTCTGCCTGGTTCCCTGTAACTTGGCTTCTCACAGCGAGGGAACCACCAGAAGGCCCTTGGCACTGGACCTCAGTGTATGGGCAGAATGATGGGGGGTGGAGACGCTCCTTCGGGTATACTGGACCGAGGCCGTTCAGGACTTTAAAGCTCAGCACCAACACTTTGAATTGTGCTCGGAACGTACTGGGAGCCAGTGTAGGTCTTTCAAGGCTGGTGTTATATGGCCTCGGTGGCTGCTCCCAGGCACCAATCTAGCTGCCGCATTCTGGATTAGTTGTAGTTGCCGGGTCACCTTCAAAGGTAGCCCCACATAGGGCGCATTGCAGAAGTCCAAGCGAGAGATAACCAGAGCATGCACCACTCTGGCGAGACAGTCCGCGGACAGGTAGGGTCTAAGCCTGCGTACCAGATGAAACTGATAAACAGCTGCCCTGGACACAGAATTGACCTGCTCCTCTTTGGACAGCTGTGTGTCCAAAATGACTCCCAGGCTGCACACCTGGTCCTTCAGGGGCACAGTTACCCCATTCAGGACCAGAGAGTCCTCCACAACCGCCCACCTCCTGTCCCCCAGAAGCAGTATTTGTGTCTTGTCAGGATTTAACCTCAATCTGTTAGCTGCCATCCATCCTCCAACCACCTCCAGACACCCACACAGGACCTTCACTGCCTTCACTGGTTCTGATTTGAAAGAAATGTTGAGCCCAAACCCCCTGATGATCTCTCCAAGCGGCTGCATGTAGATGTTGAAAAGCATGGGGGAGAGGACAGAACCCTGAGGCACCCCACAAATGAGAGCCCAGGGTTCTGAACACTCATCCCCCCCCACCACTTTCTGAACACGGCCCAGGAGGAAGGAGCGGAACCACTGTATAACAGTGACCCCAGCTCCCAGCCCCTCTAGATGGTCCAGAAGGATGTTATGGTCGATGGTGTCAAAAGCTGCTGAGAGATCCAGCAGAAATAGGAAACAGCTCTCACCTTTGTCCCTAGCCCACCGGAGATCATTGACCAGCGCAACCAAGGCAGTTTCAGTCTCACCTATCCCTGGTTTAGATTCAGCTTGTATGGGAAGCGCACCCACAGTCCTTTGTGCTTTGTTTGTTGATCTCTCCTCCAACACCCAACTCTTTCCTTTGCTGTTTTGTAGCCACTTAAGATTGAAGATTAGGGACGCGGGTGGTGCTGTGGGTAAAACCTCAGTGCCTAGGATTTGCCGATCGTATGGTCGGCGGTTCAAATCCCCACGGCAGGGTGAGCTCCCGTTGTTTGTTCCCAGCTCCTGCCCACCTAGCAGTTCGAAAGCACCCCTAAGTGCAAGTAGATAAATAGGTACCGCTTTATAGCGGGAAGGTAAATGGCGTTTCTGTGTGCTGCTCTGGTGCCGGTTCGCTGGAGCAGCTTTGTCACACTGGCCACGTGACCCGGAAATGTCTTCGGACAGCGCTGGCTCCCGGCCTCTTAAGCGAGATGAGTGCGCAACCCTAGAGTCGGTCACGACTGGCCCATACGGGCAGAGGTACCTTTACCTTAAGATTGAAGATTAACTTTCTTTAAAAAACCCAAAAACTTTATTGAGATTTTGCTGTCCTAAACCTCTTTGAGCCCCTTCTTAGCAATAACAGGTGGCATTCATTTTTGCATCAATTAGTCAACCAGTTAATCAATGCTAGATAATAGCCACTCCCACCTCTCGCTAGATGGCTGTGCTGCAAGAATAAGGGGTGGAGGATCCCCCTGTTGAATTGGGTGGTGCAGAACACAGCAATGCCACACACTGTCATTTCAGTGGAAATATTTCTACAGAGCTTCCCAAATATCCATGCATGCATGCAAATCGATAGAGGCGATGGTACAGCCTTGGGAATTACTCAGCTAATGAAGATTTCAACACTGGATGCAACTACAGTTACTAATGGCATGGAAGTAAGAATCGATTAGGTTCCTCTTAAAAAGGCGCAGATCAATAATAGCAGTGTTTTCATTTCTGAACAGTATACAATTAATTCAAAGATGCCCTGGTTGCCAGGGTCTTCCTGGAGCCTTGAATTATACACATCATCAGAACTGGATGGAAGACTTCAAACTCAAGAATTCTTGAACTGCAAGCGAGTCTCCTTGTCTGAAGCACAGCAAGCAACTGGGACTTATTCATCTGGTGGCTATCAGAGGCCACCAGTATCAGAGGCAGTATCAGAGAGGGCTTCTGCATTCATGCCTTGCCTGCTGGTTTCACATAGACATCTGGTTAGCTGCTATCGGAACAGGTTGATGGACTAGATAGGCAGGGCTCTTATATACTTTAGTTCCTGACTGAACCTTGCTAAAAGAAACAAATGCAATTCAAATATAGCCGGCACTTTCTGCTTTCCAGAGATTGATGGCTGTGTCTCACAGCATAAATAAAGCCCCACACATCTGATTTACTGAAACATTCTCCGCCATTTTGTGAGCCTGAATTATAACCGCAGCATTGATTGATATAAGAAAGAAGAGCCTTCCTAGAGCAAATGACCTATTTCTGTACCTTTTCAAGCTCTGCGGTGTACTTTTTTGAGATGCTGGGACCTGTACACAGTATCCCAGGTATGGTCACCCCATAGATATGTATAACCCCCCCCCCCGTGGTACTTCACCCAACCAGTTAATGATGAATATCAATATTCTGCCTTGCTAAGACTCTCCTGTCCTGCAAGCTGCTTGGTAATTTGACTCCATAATTATTGCTGCAGCATCAGACAAAAGCAGCAGGCAAAGCAAGTGAAGTTGGATCTGAAACCTAAACCAAAAACAGAAAACAGTGGTACCTCGGGTTACATATGCTTCAGATTACATACGCTTCAGGATGAGAACAGAAATTCTGCTCTGGAAGCATGGCAGATGTGGGAGGCCCCATTAGCTAAAGTGATGCTTCAGGTTAAGAACAGTTTCAGGTTAAGAACGGACCTTTGGAGCGAATTAAGTACTTAACCCAAGGTACCACTGTAGTCCTCTTGCTCCTCTTCCTTTAAACTTATTCACCTCAGTCTTGCACATGGAAATGATGCATATGCAGAGGAACATCTTGACATTCACCGGAAGCACCCTGAACTTAATGAATGTGTATGACGCTGATGGGGGAAGGTCATTCTCATCCACAGTCACTAGTCACATGCACCAAAGAATGACTAGAACAGGCCTGGAAATATTATATGCCTTTGAGTTTTGAGGCATGGTTTATACCTGACTTGCTTAACAGGTACAGATAGGTAGCCGTGTTGGTCTGCCATAGTCAAAACAAAAAAAATTCCTTCCAGTAGCACCTTAAAGACCAACTAAGTTAGTTCTTGGTATGAGCTTTTGTGTGCATGCACACTTCTTCAGATACCTGAAGAAGTATCTGAAGAAGTGTGCATGCACACGAAAGCTCATACCAAGAACTAACTTAGTTGGTCTTTAAGGTGCTACTGGAAGGAATTTTTTTTTTGTTTTGCTTAACAGGGTGCCTTTCAGGCCTGTTTGGACCACAACTCCTCTCATGCCTGACCATTGGCCATGCTGACTGGGGATGAAGGGAGCCACAGTCTAAAATACCTGGAGGGCACCAGGTTGAGGAAAGTTTACTTATCTAAAACAGACACACAGATGAGGTGATTTTGAGGTGAGCAGAGGGACGTCTTAAACATATGTTGTGGTGGCTCCAGACCTCTAGTCAGCCTACAAATTCAGGGTGGGGGCACAAAAACATGGAGGGGTATGTGGTCTGCAGGCCTTTTGAAGGCAAAATTGTGAAATATTTTTTATTTGACCCCTTTTTTGCAGCTGTACTGCAACTTACATCCATTTTTTTTAAAAAAAAAACTAAATCACTAAGCAACTTCTACGGTTGTTACATTTCTTGTCATCAATTAACAAAAAAGTTTTGAAAAACCCCATTAATAACAACTCACTGGTGGAACACCAAGAATAAGCTACAAAGGAGTATTATTTTCATTTATAACAAAAGTTTTATTGTCTTCAGTGCTGTAAAATGTAGTGCAAGTTCATCGAAATCCAAGGGTGGTATTAAGTGCTAGTGCTGCTCATTGAAGTTAACTAGACTTTAGTGGGTTTATTCTAAGACTTAGTTGAATACAAACCCAGTGATGTCCTTATTATAACTTAAAAGAACAAGATCAGCACTGACAATCCCTGTGGACCTAAAACTGATGTCAAAAGAGAAAAAGAGGCTTTGGACGGTTGCTGTACTACTATGAATTGTCAATGCAGCCTCAACCAAAAGACTGATTCCAGGAAATACAGGACCTTATTTTGTGAGCTCATCTGCATGTTGCACCAATGATGGTCTTTCTTTCATAAGGGATTTTGCCAGCTCAAGCTCTGATTTTAAGTTGTCTAGCTTTTAACAACTGAGTTGTGGATCAGTATTTCACATAGTGGATTCAAGTTGTCCTCAGCCCATGCTGGAACAAATGCTTGCATGCTGCTAGCATCACAGTATTGCCTCTTTCATGAGTCAATAACAAAGGCCTCCTGAACTCTGGTCCACTTTCACTCCTTCAAAATTAACACCATTACCAGAAAACTTTACTAAGATGCTCTGATGGTGCTATGTGGGAAGCAGATTCACATTTTCCTTGGCTGCTTCAAAAGTGTTGTTAAAAAAAAAATTCCTTTCACATTTTTTGCAACACAATACGTAAATTGCAATGCTGCCTTGATACCCAGATCCTTGAGTGTGGAAAGAATGAAATCTTTTTCAGAATGTATAACCATAACTGAATCTAAGTGTTCAGTCCATTATTTGAACCAACAGGAATTTTAAAGAACTGCCGTTATAAATGTGAGCAACACATCCCATATATATATAAAAATAACAACCATTCACATATGTCAAAATATTCCTTCATCTTAGTTGCATGTACTATTACCAAATGGGTTGGTGAGTAAAGCAATGAAGAAACAAAATTCTTCCGTCAAGTTAATAATAATAATAATAATAATAATTTCATATTTACACCCCACCCATCTGGCTGGCTTTCCCAGTTCTTAAATCGGAGCTTGAACATCACCAGATGTGCTGTTCATGACAGTTGTTGCATCATATGATTGAGCAACTGGTTTGCCAAGACTTAACTGTAAGCAAACCAGTGTTGAAACTTCCAGCTATTATAATTGGAGCACTTTGTGAATGAAGCTCTAAAATAGGAACACATCTTTTACTTGGCCTCATACTTGCAAGGTATCAGAGAGCAATTTCTGCAACTTCAATGCCTTATTTGCCCCATGTCTCATCAGCCAACAATGCAACACAAATATTTTCATCAATTTGCTCCATAAAAATTTCTACAACTGTCTAGCCATGATGTGGATTATTTCGTTTTGGATTTCAGGGCTAGAGTATTTAGAAGAGCTTCTTTTCTTAATTCTTGTTTTGCTTCTCCAAACTATTATTATTTGGCCTAATGATAGCACCAGCCCAACATAGCCCACCCTGGCTATGAGCCGGTGCGCCTTGACGTATAGAATGAGCTGTATTTGATCCAGAAATGCAGAAGACCCCAAATCTGTATGGCATCAATTTTGTTTCATGTTATGCAATATAAATTGTGGTAAGTACACACTTATAAATGTCTGTACAGATGCTACTCATCCATATTTAGTTGAAAGCAAAGATCAGCTACCATGGAACATTTGAGGCAGGCAGTTTTTCCACTTGTATAACGTGCCATCATTCATATCAATGACTTTCTCAACCTTTCCTTCTCGCCTCCTACACTCACAAGGATTTTCTGAACAAGACTGGCTAGTCTGCCATTCTTGTTGTATGTATGGAACCCTGCTCATCCTCACTCATTTCTTCATTGTGTCTGTGGATTGCCATCAGTAATGTCTAGCATTTCTTTCAGGTCTGCAACCTCATTCTGAAAACCTTTGTAGAGCTATGCCTCAAAAGAATAAGCAGCTTCAGGATCACAGATACTTCTCCTAAAGCAGAGCCAAAACCAGAAATTTGGGACCAGGGGATCTAAGAGGCTGCCAAAAATATAAATACAGCTGGCTTGGTTTGCTTAAAAGTACTTAATTGCATTATTAGTGAGCAGTTGAGTAGAATACTGCATGCAAAAGGAAAGAAGGAAGGAAGGAAGGAAGGAAGGAAGGAAGGAAGGAAGGAAGGAAGGAAGGAAGGAAGGATTCAGGGTAGGGTCTGGAATATTTCATAGTGGTCCAGGTTCTCACAGTTTTCCCAATGGCTGCACCCATATTTATTTGAGGGACACGGGTAGCACTGTGGTCTAAACCACTGAGCCTAGGGCTTGCCGATCAGAAGGTTGGCGGTTCGAATCCCCACAACGGAGTGAGCTCTCGTTGTTTGGTCGAGCTCCTGCCAACCTAGCAGTTCAAAAGCACACCAAAATGCAAGTAGATAAATAGGGAAGGTAAATGGTGTTTCCGTGTGCTGCTCTGGTTTCTCCAGAAGCGGCTTAGTCATGCTGGCCACATGACCTGGAAAAAATGTCTGCCAGTAAAGCGAGATGAGCGTCGCAACCCCAGAGTCATTCGCAACTGGACTTAACTGTCAGGGGTCCTTTACCTTTTTACAGCCATATTTTAAACTTAATTTGAACCAGCAGCTAAAAAGTATTTCAGCAGCTTGCATTCACAAGTATTAGGCCTGATTCTAAACCAATATAGTCCTGTTCCAAAACTAGGAGCACGATAAACTTGTGAACTAGGATCCTGAGGAGGAGAAAGCTGGTTGGATGTGTAAATGGGACGCAAACAAAGGCGCCCCATTAAAAATGATGGATAACATGCTGCAACAGTTATCCAGTCACAGACGGGGAAGGAGATTCAAAAGAAATTTCAAAGTGAAATTATGAATTTTTGAATGTGAAATTTTGTCCAGTTTCTAAGATCAAAGCAACTCTAGTGCAACTCCAAGCCCACATGGCATAATGTGGAGATTTGATGAAAGCCAGTAATCGCCCTGCTCTCCTCAAATCTTCCACTGAAAGCTAATCTTTAAAGCTTGCCATTTCCCTTTCAAATAAAACAAAAAGGTAGGATGTGTTAATTTATGATGCCTTTTGCGTGCACTTCTCAATTATTTATATTATAATTTAAATGATTAATGCCGCACTTTTAATAAACAGTTTATATTCACAAAAAGAATATAATTTGCAAAGGAGCTTGAAGAGGTGCTTGATGCTGCAGACAGAACACATGAATAAAAGATAAGTTGCGATGGCCAAAGTTTATATGACCTTCTACCAAGTTGTCAGCGGTTGTTTTCATGGGAATAAAAGTAGCTGAGGTGCTTTGGTGTTTTTTTTTAAATGTAGTGCACAGGCTGTGTCAGAATGGAACAGTCTTCTGCAAACAAGGAGATATTCTATGTGACCTCAGAGAACAACATTGGCTCCATTTCTGTCATCAGCAAGCAGAGGATTGAAAAGGTGTTTTGATACTTGATCTACCAATGGAGCCAACAATATTTCTTCTCAGCTATGTGAAATTGAATATTTCACTGGAATATCATGATGTGCTCTCCTGTTTTCGAACAACTGCCAGAAAGGTTCTGGAAACACGGGAAAGTTCATTCAGAATCAAACCGCACAGAAAAGAATGGTTAGTGCAAGAATGGATAAAGAGGACTGCTATAAAGTTGATTTTTTTTTAAAAAAAAGTCTTGTCACAGGGGTGAAAGGAACTATCATTTTTTGTTCTCTCAGTCTCTCATTTATTCCGTTCTTCATATTTTGCAGCAATTTGTGAGGGGTTTTTTAAATAAAAAAATCCTCATGAAAATTCACCAGCATTTTAATGTGAATTTCCGTCCATTTTCCCTAATATAATTTTTTTAATACGGTATTTTTACTAATATATTCCTTTTTATGCATATGTCTCCTTAATATATGCATTTTTGCAATCTTTTATTGGACAACGGTATCACAAAATTAAGTGTGCACCCCACACATTCCCTCTCCCCTTCCCCCTTCTGGTAAGCAACAGTGACTCTGCTGCTGGGAGGTCAGGCTATTGCATGGCAGTATGTATTACCTACCTAAATTTGGCCTTGTGGCAAACCAACTGTATCCAACCTCTAGCCCAGGAGATTTGGATTTAAGCTAACTACCAACGTTTCCGTTTTTTATATATGTTTCCATTTAGAAATAGCCATAGTCTGAAACCATAGGCAGTCATCTAATGCTGGCACATTTATTCTACGATTTTACTTTTTTTTTTTAAAAAAAATGTAATTGTTTTTGTCCTCTTCCCCTCCTCAGGTTTTAAATTCATCTCCTTTATTTTTGGTTTTTCTTTAAATTGAAAATGCTATAGCATTACATGCAAAGAGGAATCAATCTCTGAGGGGGGAAGAAGAGGAACCAAATATAGATTAAAAAGCTGCCTCTCTGAAGATTTTTGAAATATGAGGAGCCTGGCTCTGCATATAAGATTAATGACAGGTATGTGCACAATGCCTGGTTCAGGTTAAATCAGAGGGGAAGACGGCTGTTGTTCTTTTTTACCAGATGCATGTGTTGTTTCCAGTGCAGAGAAAGTCTTGTCACCTAGAGCTACAATAAAGATACATATTGCTTTCTTATTTTCAGAAAGGAAAGAGCATGAGAAAGAGAAGTGGTAAATACAAGCTGAATCTCTATTTTCAAAAATAAATAATAAAAAAGTCACCTCCTGAAATCTTTGGACATTATATTTTGGTTAGTGGCATAATGTGAGCGTAGAATGCAGAGAGAGAAGCAAGAGCACAAGTCATATGTAACAATGCAGTCTACTACTTCATCTCAGTACAGTGGTACCTCGGGTTACAGACGCTTCAGGTTACAGACGCTTCAGGTTACAGACTCCGCTAACCCAGAAATATGACCTCAGGTGAAGAACTTTGCTTCAGGATGAGAACAGAAATCGCATGGTGGCGGTGCGGCAGCAGCAGCAGGAGGCCCCATTAGCTAAAGTGGTACCTCAGGTTAAGAACAGTTTCAGGTTAAGAACGGACCTCGTTTGGAGGTTCTCCAGGGGAGGCTTCAAGATGGCGCCGAGGTAAGACGCTCTTATCGGAGCTCAAAGAGATCTTTTAACTAAATGTTGCTGGCTCTCCTTCCCCTTTTGGATTTTATTTCCTTTCACCATTTCGCTGCGCTTTTGAACATTTTATCTTATCCTCCTCGGTGCCGGGACTTAAAGAAGCTAATGAAGCTTTAACGAAGGCTCTCAGACATTCCCTTCCGGGCATTAAGGCACTCCCTCCCAGTTTCTCGTCGACTCCTTGTGAAAAACTTATTACAAGGATTCTTAAGGACTTTTAATCGGCTTTTAACCCTAAAAACTACAAATTCATAAAACCACAAATTTCTCCCACCACTTCTAACTTCGTGGACCCCCAAACATCTCAGTTGTTTTAACAAACTGGGAAGAAGGGGGGGGTACTTCAAAGGAGTGCTATAATTGGCCCCAGTTTTAAACTCCTCGCAGCAGCCCAGCCTGGACTGAATGAGAATTGAACGAGATTGCGACCTGAGAACCTTAGCACTTTATCACTTTACTTAGAAGTCTGATTTCATCGACTTAAGAAGAATCTAGAAATGAGAAGAGCCAAAAGACTCAGGTGTCTTGATACAGAAACTGACACAGAGTCCTCTGGTTTCAAACAGAGTAATCTAGATAATTACCTGCTACCTCAAAAACAGCACGTATCTCCTCCCAAAACCTTCCTCAACTCTTCGCATGAAAAGACAATTGAAGAGATATCCCAAGGAATAAATGAGGACAAGGCTACTACTCCCATAACAGAGGCACAAGCGCTAATTGATAGAAAGGTGGAGCTGCTAGAGGAATGCTGCCTACTGACTGCTCAAACAGCTCAAAAAATCTTTGAACAATTACAAAACATCTCCAAGAAGCTGGACAACCGAGATGAAAGGAGGCAACTCACTCCCCTTTTGCCATCCCTAACAAGCCCTGGAGATAAACAGAACAAATACAAATTTATGCCTCTAAACCAGCCAAAAACCAGAGGAAGCCCCCCTCACTCAATCAACCTGATACTGAGGCCATGTGAGATTGTTCTCCACATTTTTCCATATAGAGGGCCCCTACCTTATTGGGAGTCACCTTTCTGGGCCAGACATCATCTAAATCTGCTCCTTAGCCTTGAGGGTGGAAGCATTGACTTAAAAGCAGTCAAGAGGCTTACTAACGATGGATATTCCAAAAAAGTACTACTAAGATTTGGTAGCCATAGAATTCCAACCAAACTCTTAAGGGAAAAGGCTCATTTAGCCCAGAAAGGAATTATCCCGCGCCGACACTTTGAAGATATATCACCCAGACCACTGATTGCATCTAAAAGACAGAACAAGATGAACAAGGCCATTCCACCAGAAGCCGATATCTGCCCTACTCCCGTGGAAGAACCCAGTAGATGGGAGAAACCGCAGCCAGCTACCCGGAAAACCACACAAGAAAAATCCAAGCTCCCAAACCACGCGACTGTAGCATCAAATAACAACCTCGCCCTTGACACAATAGACTGGACAGTCCCAGAAGAAGAAGATCTGCTGAGTAACTTTACCAAGCTACCAGAGAAAGAACAAATAAACATACTCAGTAAATTGACGAAACTACAGGCCAGATTGACCGAAATTCACCAACAGGGTCAACAAAATGCAGTAGAAACAACACACAATCAAACTTTACACTTACCAGCTTTTTCCCCAAAATGCATAGTCAAAAAGAGAGCTACTAATGGAACTTTCAAATGTATAGATGCAGAGCTTCAAATCCAGCCGCCTTTAGAATATGAAATGGCAAGGAAAAACTCCAGTAATGAAACCACAAATTCCTGGCTGAGATATCAAATATTAGCTCCAAACGAAATAGGTACCCCTACCTTAAGTACTACAAAGGACCTTAACATTGCCGAAGAAAAGATGACCTCCAACAGACCTGACACACTGAGCTCAACATCAAATGAGGCCAAAGAAATGGAAGTAGAGACTGAAAACAGTCCAACTGTCTATAACAGCCCACCAGCCACAGAAATTTCTCAGGAACAAGGAACAGTTAAGGAAGAAAATCAAGAAAGGGAGGAAATTTTAATTTCCCGCACTTTAAAAAAAAATCTAAGAGATCCACCACCATGTTCCCCACCGAAAGCAGCGACAAATGGCTGTATCTGCACAAGACAAAATCCCTCGCTAGACTTAATAACAGAACTAGAATGACTAAATGCTGTCAACCAGCCACCAACTCAAAAACGGACCCTACGCTTGCTGTCCTGGAATATCGCAGGGTGGGGAAACAAAGGCGGAGACCCAGACCTAATGAACTTCTTTAAAGATTTTGAATTAATACTTCTACAAGAAACATGGTCAACTAGAGATATCAAAATCAACGGATTCACCTCCTATACGA
Organism: Podarcis melisellensis; assembly: GCF_964234715.1. Lineage (NCBI taxonomy): Eukaryota > Metazoa > Chordata > Lepidosauria > Squamata > Lacertidae > Podarcis > Podarcis melisellensis. The sequence goes on from NC_138529.1 coordinate 96,273,418, forward strand.
AACCCGCATCGAAAACAAACACGAAGGGCCGGCCGAAAGCAGGGTTCTGTTGTATGATCAAAGACAACTTAGGGTTTGAAATCAAGCAACTAGAAGAATGCTTACCACTTGCACAAGCTCTACTTTTAACCCAAAACAAAGATTCTTTGCTACTTGTAAATGTCTATATCCCCCCAACCAAAAATAACAGCAGCAGTGAAAACTGGTCACAACTAACCTCTTATATAGAAAACTTGACCGATAAATACCCAAATGCCTCACTGATAATAGCAGGTGATTTTAATGCCAGAGTAGGAACCAACAATGAACAACTATGTAGCAAACTAAATTGGAATACTGAAAATGATATCGCACATGCCCTGAAAATAGGACGATTCTCCAGAGACAGGGTTGTTAACAACGAAGGCTTACGCCTACTTGAATTATGTAACAACTTTAATTTGCAGATTGTAAATGGTTCAACAAAAGGCGATAGTAGCGGGGAGTTTACATACTTCTCCCCCCGAGGATGCAGCGTCATCGACTATATTCTTGTCCCTTATAATATTATAAATTTGATCATGGACTTCAAAATTGGAACGCGCACTGAAAGCGACCATCAGCCATTATCGTTGTCTATTAACTTAAAGGACGAAACCAAAATCATTAAGTACAATACCATAGAACCTTCTCAATACAAACAAATGACCCAATTAAAATGGTCCCAGGAAATGAGTGTAGCAGTGGGGCAAAAACTTACAGCCAACTTGAGAAAACAAGTATTATCCAACTTAAAGATCACTAATTTCTACAGTGATATTCCGAAAATTTATAATGAAATCTTCCAAATGTTTGTAGAGCTTAGTACTCCACCTAAAGTTTGGGTACTTAAACATACCGCTAGCCCTTGGTTTGATGATGAATGTTTCCAGCTAAAAAGAAAACTGCGCCAAACATTTAAAAATAATCGCACTAAACTAGAGCCCTCTTATCTTGTTGAAAAAAGAAAATATCATTACATTCTGGCCGAAAAGAAACAGAAATACGCAACCCAAAAATGGCTACAATTATTTGACTCAATTCAGAGTAAAAACAACAAAGCGTTCTGGAACTTAGTGTATGGAGGATTGAAAGCCGAAAATCAACTAACTCTACCACCAATTGCAGAATCCAAATGGTCCCAATACTTTACATCTGTATTTAACAATCTACATAGTGAACTTAAAGGAAATGAAACCACTAAAAATAAAATTATTAAACTCCAGGAGTGGCCAAGGGTAGAGGAAGAGGAAATTAGAGAGATAGTTAAAAATTTCAAATCGGGGAAATCTCCTGGGCCAGACGGTCTACCAATAGAATTATTTAAGACCTATATAGATTGGTGGGCAGAACCCTTAGCCCAACTGTTTACGCTTATAGATAAATATGGGATCATACCTGAGATATGGCTAAGATCAATAATTATTCCAATCTTTAAAAATGGCGACCCAAAAGAACCAAGGAATTATAGACCGATAAGCCTTCTATCAGTGATAGGGAAAATCTACGCTAAGCACCTCTTATCTAAACTCCTTACCTGGATGAAAAATCTAAATTTACCAGGGAAAGAACAAATAGGTTTCTCCAAAGGTTGCTCTACACTAGACCACTGTCTTATTCTTATGCATCTGGTTGAAAAATACAGATCCCAAAGGCAATCTAAGATATACGCTGCTTTTGTAGATTTTCGTGGTGCATTCGACTCAATTGACCGCCCAAAGTTGTGGAGGAAACTCGCAGAATTAAAAATTGATCAGCGCCTATTGATCCTAATCCAAAATCTACACTCTTCCAATACCTGTCAAGTCAAACTTAACATCAAAGGTCACCTTTCATCAGACATCCCAATCTCGAAAGGGGTAAAACAAGGGTGCATTCTTGCCCCCTTTCTATTTAATTTATTTTTATCAGACTTGCCAGATTACCTTCAAAAAATAGAATCACATGCCCCTAAACTAAATCAGAAACCAGTTCCTCTCTTACTATACGCAGACGATGCTGTCCTACTATCCTTAACGAGCTTGGGTCTAAAACGTCTTATATCTTCACTGATCCTCTATTGCGAATGTAACAAACTCTCTATAAACTATGAGAAGACAAAAATTTTGGTCTTCTCGAATGGTTGGAAATTAGAGAAATGGAAAATAAGAGGGCAAGAAATCCAACAAGTGAAAATCTATAGGTATCTGGGAATCTTATTCCAGAGCAATTTAGGGTGGGCAACCCATCGCACAAATGCCATAAAACAGGCAAAGTGCATCTCATCAGCAGTTGCCCGTTTTCATTATCAGAAAGGTAATCAATTTATTCCTGCGGCAAATCAGATATTTCAAACAAAAGTGCAATCCCAGATATTCTATGGAATCCCGCTATGGGTCCAAGCATATAACAATGATTTAAAAAAGATTCACTCTAGCTTTCTGAGACGTATTCTTGGACTCCCAGCTATGATCAAATATGAAACAATGTGTGCAGAAATAGGCATACACACAATGGAATATTGGGCATGGTCCACCTCAATAAAGTATTGGTTATGCTGCCACTTCCGCTGCCTTCCATCAAGTCTGCTCGCTGATTTGCTCAAAGACTCCTATAAATCAAGATGGTATCAGCACCTCGAAAAAAAGATTGAATCTTTAGGCGTCGAGCTGGAGTCCCTGTACAATTCTAATGAGCAATATATTTCCCATAATATCCTAACTAGACTAAAGGATGTCGAGAGACAAAATATTATGGCAGCTGTAAACAAAATTTGCTCCCCCATATTCTATGAATTAAATATCTTAGATAGCAGAGCCAATTACGTCACTAAACTAATAATCCCAGCCCAACGTAGGGCTTTTATGCTGGCCCGCTTGAATGTTTTTCCCTCAGCATTTGTCAGGGGAAGATATCAAAACATTCCTAGAAACAAGAGACTCTGCAGATGCTCTATGAATGTCCCGGACACTGTAGAGCATATTCTCCTTCATTGCCCACTGTACAGTACGCTCCGTCAACGCGTGCTGTCCCCTCTTTTGGGTGGTCTGGAACCGCAGCAAGGTGAATGTGTGGGATTCTACCTATCCGACGTTGACCAAAGGGTAACGGCGGGGGTAGCCGAGTTTTTGGCAGCAGTCCTCCAAGGAGCAGGTTAACAAGGAATACCACTGACTCTATATGTATATATATATATGTACTTAGCAAACTGCTGCCTTTTTAATATATATTTCAAGGCTTTTATATGTTATTTTCTCTTTTAAGGTTTTATTTCCATAATGCCTAATAAAGGTTTGATAAAGTAAAAAGTAAGAACGGACCTCCAGAACGAATTAAGTTCTTAAACCCGAGGTACCACTGTACTGAGTGTTCTGTTCAAATCAGATATTCTTGATGCTGCATTTTTACTTCTATTGGGTTGGGACTTGCTTGGAGTAGACCCATGGAGACCAAAGAAGAAAAAAATCCATTCCAAACTGAAGTCCCTTTGATTATGATGGGTCTCCTCCGGGAGTCACACACCCCATTGTGGCTTTAGGAAGCTTTGCATCTCATATTCTTGCCTCAATTGTAATTTGCCGTAAGGGATCTTACAGAAGGCCAAATGGTGAGCTATAAATTGGGAGAAGGGGAATAAATTAAAACAACCATAATAGTCCCAGTCCGGTAATTGTGGGTCCTGGTCCTGGATGCGTACCCACATTATCACCCAAAGAGGCATGGGGCTCAAGTAAGAATCATGGTGGAAATGTGTGTGGGCTTCCAGATGCACATTTTTTAAAGCAGGGGTTGGGTGGCCACCTGTCATGGATCCTTTAGTTGAGATTCCTGCATTGCAGGGGGTTGGACTAAGTGACCCACTGGATCCCTTCCAACTCTACAACTCTATGGTTCTATGCATCTGCATTGGCACAGGAATGGTAGAATCACCAAGTTGGAAAGGAACTCAAAGGTCTTCCAGTTCAATCCCATGCAGGAAACCTATATAGGAAATCTACTGCTATGTTGCCCCCAATCTCACGGGGTTGGGAGAAAGCTGTCTATTATGTAACAACTGGCTTCATTATGGGTCACGTCATACAACAGTTTCCCTTCATGATGAGAATTAAGCTGCATGAATGAAAGACTGTGTCTTGATTTTGTCTCATTTGGACTGAATTTTCACGTTTGGACTGAATTCTTACGCCTCGGGAGGTTTCATGGGCAATGATCCATAAATGAAATAAATAAGCAAATAAGGCAGAGACCCTAAAAACAATTAATTGCAAGTGGTAGGAATGAATTACCACTGAGAAATATCAATAGTCTTTTTGCCATCACGACCACCCCACAATTACTTTATTTGGTTTTTATTTAAGCAGGAGCCTTCACATCAGTGGCAAACTATTCCATTGATTCTTGTGGTTTGGGTAGCTGATCGTCTTGATGTAGGAGATGGCAGAGCGATAGTTAAGGGCCTCGTCTTTGCTCCTTATACTGGTCAGAGAGATGCTGAAGAGTTACTCCCTCCCACTTCACCTATTTAAGTATCAGTGTGCTAGGGCTTGCTTGCAGCACAAATAAAGTATTGTCAAGGAGCATAATCCACCTTGAAATCTCCTTTATATGACAACTATGCTCATGGGCAACTCCCATTTTATTTTAATAGGGCTTTTGTAAGGGACATTTCCCAGTATCTATTATTGGGTCCATTATGTACTGTTAAATGAATCGCCATCCTGATTACCTGGAGCAACTACAAATTGATCTGGACCTGGAACATTCCCTCATTAGAAAACAGAACTTCAGTTTCAGGATAAATGAACAGGAGGATATGGAAAACACACACACACTCCACTTTAACACCTAATCATATCACTTCCATCTAAAGTGCACCTAAATGCTGCAAATTAATAGTAATTTCAGGTTTTGTTTAGCCTTGTAAATACTGACTTACCCCCAAAATGTGTGCTAATCAGGGCTCCAGCTGAGAGCTCCACAAACCACGTACTGCACATGTGGAACTTCCATGAGTGAAGGCAGCCCCATTCCCCCCAAATGGAAGGTACACAGACGATGCTGACTAGACGTAAAGTGTCTTAGGCAGTGCAGTCAATAGGGGTGCAAGAAGTTTTACTTGCAGTTTTCAAGTTTCTGTATGTTGTAACCCACCCTGATGTCAATTAATGATGGAAGGCGAGGTATAAATCTCATATAAAAATAAAGCAAACAAAATCAGACCAGTCAATGTATAACTAAAGTATATCTTAACGTCCCGAAAATAATTGTTCATAGCAGAATGGTCAGGCTAGAGTATGCTGCACTTAGCTTTATATCTCTGCTGATTAATAAGTGTATCACAACTGGTGGTTCAGACCTTGTAGAAACGGTCTCCTTAGTGACAGAGCTACTATTTACACACAGTCCCAGGGGATGTTTTATGTTCATAAAACTGGTCTTCTCTTTCCCCCACAATGGTTTAGATTATGGATTGAATGAATGAATGAAACTTTATTTGCGTCAGCCGTCGGCCATAGCAACAAAAAACATTGCGATATACACAGAACAAAATAAAAAGTCGATTATATAAAACACAGTTTAGGGTGTTGACTCAGCAGTCAAATAGTGGACCTTATTCTGATTGCCCCAGCTAGAAACCTTGCAACCTTTGCAGTCATCTGCTCCTCTTGATCTGCCAGGAGAAAAGATACTGTGGCAGTGGTTGGACGACCCGGAATGGTCAATAAAAGAGGCGCGATAATCTTGTTCCTCAGGTCTTTGTAAAGAGTGCAGGCGAGGAGGGCATGCGCCACTGATTCAGTGCTGCCATCTCCTCAGGGACATAAGTGTTTTTTGTATTGAATCTGTTGGAATTGTCCCTCAAGTAGAGTCAAGAGCAGTACATTCAGTCTGTGGATTGAATCAATATTTTGCACCTCACTTATTCAGATTTGTTGCAGAGGTTTTGCTCCTACATTTTCTTACCAGGTTTTGCTCACAGGAACTGAGCAGACAGTTTGCTCCAATGCGTCTCCTCAAACTTGGCTTCAGGAAGCTCATATGGAGGTGAGTGCATGTGTGTGTGCTAGGTACATGTGTGGTATATGGTGTGTAAAGGGTTAAAAGGAGACCAACTCAGTGGCTGGGATTTGTGCTGTGTGTGTGTGCCAGTTTGGCATGAGCTGGCGCCAGAGCTAGTCCAGTTTACCATATGTTGAGCTGTTGGAATCTGCTGTGGTTACACGGCTAACCGAAAGGTGTACAACCATGCGAGTGAATGCATGAGGGACTCGCTTAAGAATATTACAACAAGCACATCCCTTTGCTTGAACCAGGAAGCCATTCATTGCAGCCACCATTCCAGGGCTGGCCCAAGACATTTTGTCACCTGAGGCAAACCACAAAATGGTGCTCTCCCTGCCAGGGAAGAGGAGGAGATAAGGAGCACTTCCTAATCATCAAGATGCTGCTGTAGAGGTGGAATGAGGGTGGGGCTGAGGAGGAGGAGGCAGATACAGCCTCTGAGGAGTGCACCATAACCACTGCTGCCACTGTGGCAGCAGCAGCAGGCGAGGCATTCCTTGAAGGTGGCTCTGCAGCTCCTGTGAGCTAGTGTGGTAAGAGCGGTTGACTCATAATCTGGTGAACCGGGTTTGCTTCCCCGCTCCTCCACATGCAGCTGCTGGGTGACCTTGGGCTAGTCACACTTCTCTGAAGTCTTGCAGCCTCACTCACTTCACAGCAGTGGCGTAGCGTGGGTTGTCAGCACCCGGGGCAAGGCAAGTAATTTCCGCCCCCTAACCCATGGATTTGCGCCCCCTAACCCATGGATTTGCGCCCCCTAACCCTAACCCCCAGATGTTGTGGGGGAGGAAGGGAATGGAGATTGTTAGCCGCTTTGAGACTCCTTAGGGTAGTGATAAAGCAGGATATCAAATCCAAACTACTCCTCCTCCTCTTCTTCTTTAGATCATGCCTCACCTCACCTTGCCTCATGTGTGGGCCAGACCTGCACCATTCCCTCTCCTACTATACCTAAATACCCTGGAACAACAATACACCTAGACAGGGCTTTTTTTCAGCCAGAACTCACCAGAGCTCAGTTCCAGCATGTCTCAGGTAGGCACCTTTTTTCATCATCATCATTTTATTTGTATGCCGCCTTTCCACAGTTAAAACAATGCTCAAGGCGGCTTACAATGTGAAAAGATTTACATAGTTACAAACATAGCAAAGTAGTCATAAAAATAAATAAAACATCAAAAACTACATAACCAAACTGAACAATTTCCACATAAAAATAAAGATACAAAAAAAAAATCAATATCGATAACAGCAAAAACTCCTGACAAAACTTTTCCCCAAATACCCTAGTCCTTGCAGCAGCAGTTCTTATTAAGCCTGTCAGGCCCCGCCCTGGGCCAGGTGGAAAGAGGCAGGAACTCCCAGCAGGTCAGACCTTCGCTGTTATATGAGAACAAGGGAATTCTGGTGAATTTCGGCACCTCTTTTTGTAGAAAAATAGCACCGCACCCATGGCATGCTGGGAAAAGGAAATAGAGGCCACAAGCCAGAATTCGCTTTAGAAGTGAAACCTTAGCAACTTCAAGAAAGGGACTGAGGCCACTCCCAAATGATAAGTCCTAGAGAATTTGGCACTTTCTCCTGAAAAAAAACAAACAAATCAACAAAACAGCCCCATATTCACTACTTCTGAATAGGGCAGTCTCACTTCTGGACTATTTGGACCTCTGTGAAATGATTGACAACCCAATCTTCTGTTTTCAGTCATATAAGCAGACAGATAAGGAACAAGCCAGAGGAAGAGATAAGGGAAACAAGAGGTTGTGAAGGGGAGAATGGAGAAGAGTACAATTTTGCGTCTCGGCTGCGCAAAAGTTAGATAAGAGTATAACACAATGTCCTTTGTCTTATAAACAAAACAGGGCCCTTCACCATTCCATATTTTAAGCTGCCTTATCCTCTTGAAATATTTTGCTGATATGGTCTATTCCCAATCGTGAATGACAAGTCCCATTTATTCATAATGACTTTCGGTTTTTGTTGCTGTCTTCCTTCTTTGAAGCTTATCAAATTAGTAAAGCTTCTCTCTATATAAAAAAAGATGTCCAAAAAAGATGTCCCATGTTCACCTGAGCCACTTTTCAACAGAAAGAGTTTTCATTTCCCACTTGGAAGCAATTTCAGTTTCTGCCACAATTAACGTATTAATCCCCAGCCCTCTGTTTTTGTGCTAAGAAATAGCAGAGCCTTGGCTGTTAATAAACAGTGGCTTAAACAGTGTTAAACAATACATTCTAGGTACCTTTGAAATGTGGGCTTGAGTTGAAACCAGCATGTGTAAACACAAAAATAAAAGGAGCTTGGAGCAGAATGCCTTGGTACAAAAGCATAAAGAAAATTGATGGTTTTACTAGCTTAGCCTGCCACTGAATTATCTCTATTCAGAGCTCCTGATAAATACAAAGGTTGTTGGAATCACAGAAACATAGAATTGTAGAGCTAGAAGGGACCACAAGTGTCACCTGGTCCAATTCCCTCCAGTTCAGGAAGCATCCGAAAGGCACCAGCCAAGATAGCTCCTCCAAATTCCAATTTACAAACTACAGTGGTACCTCGGGTTAAGAACCTAATTTGTTCTGGAGGTCCGTTCTTAACCTGAAACTGTTCTTAAGCTGAAGCACCACTTTAGCTAACGGGGCCTCCTGCTGCCGCACGATTTCTGTTCTCATCCTGAAGCAAAGTTCTTAACCCAAGGTAATATTTCTGGGTTAGCGGAGTCTGTAACCTGAAGCGTATGTAACCCGAGGTACCACTGTATTAGCATCATAACCATAAGCACATGTTGCTCATAGGCCTTTACTGCTAGATAAGGCAGTGGTAGGGAACCTTTCTCAGTCTGAGGACTGCATTCCCTCCTGGGCCATCTACTGTGGGCTGCATGCCAGTGGTGGATGAGGTGAGAGGCAAAGGTGGGCCAGGACACGACAGCGGCCTCTTAGATTTGTGCAGTAGGTTCTAGTCCAGCCTTGCAAAAGTCAAAAGTTTCTGCAACCCCCACACCCCTCCATCCAGGTCAGCAAGAGGCATTTTCACACCTTAAGTATGCGTTACAAGTGGGCAAAAGCACTCAAAGAGGATGCACAACAGAACTGGTGAGAATTATGCCTGGAGAGAAGATATGGCTACATTTGGTCCCCAGGCCTGAGATGGGAATGAATGACTCCTGCAAAGTTTACATTGGCTGTTCCGATGCTAAAGAAAGCTAGGGTGTCACTTTAAGTTTGAGTGGAGCTGCAATATTCAGTGAGAGTGAGAGCCTAACATGATTCCTCATGATGGTGAAGAAGAAGAAGAAGAAGAAGAAGAAGAAGAAGAAGAAGAAGAAGAAGAAGAAGAAGAAGAAGAAGAAGAAGAAGAAGATATTATTTATACCCCACCCATCTGGCTGGGTTTCTCCAGCCATTCTAGGCAGCTCCCAACCGAATATTTAAAACACAATACAGTGGTACCTCGGGTTAAGAACTTAATTCGTTCTGGAGGTCCGTTCTTAACCTGAAACTGTTCTTAACCTGAGGTACCACTTTAGCTAATGGGGCCTCCCACTGCCGCCGTGCAATTTCTGTTCTCACCCTGAAGCAAAGTTCTTAACCCAAGGCACTATTTCTGGGTTAGTGGAGTCTGTAACCTGAAGCGTCTGTAACCCGAGGTACCACTGTACAGAATTAAACATTAAAAACTTCCCTAAACAGGGCTGTCTTCAGATATCTTCTAAAAGTAAGATAGTTGCTTATTTCCTTGACATCTGATGGGAGGGCGTTCCACCAAGAAGGCCCTCTGCCTGGTTCCATGTAATCTCAATTCTCGCAGTGAGGGACTGCCAGAAGGCCCTCGGCACTGGACCAATGGGAAAGATGCTGCAAGACAATGCAATATCTATGGGGGTATTTTTTATAAAAAGGGAAAAAAGAAAGATGGTACCCCCTACTGCCCCCAAAGTAAGTTAAATAAGATCACATAAGTAAAACAGTATCTTGCTTTTACTTGACATCAAGAACAACCAAAAGCGAGACAGATAGAAAACTATCCGGACTAATCCATGCAGGAATCAAAGCGAGTCTTCTGACAAAATGCTTAAGTGGTCACACTTGAGCTGCAAATTATCTGCATGAACTAGATGATAAAACTGTCCCCTCCATTAAGCTGCATGAAGCAGATGCCTCCTAAAGAACTCCTTTAACTTTCCTCAGGCACCTATTGATTATAGCCAATAGCAATTAAAAGTAGAAGACAATTAAGTTTAAAATTTAATGGCGTTCTGCTCCTGTTAATTTACTGTGCATCCTAATCAATTCATTGCCCTAGACAACAATCTATTACAGTAAATTTTTAGTTCCTCCAATGCTCCTTCTGCTGGAAATATAATGGTAATAACAATAATTAGAGCCAGAGAAATAAATAAGAAAATGGGGACATACCATAATTAAAAATTGGATCGCCCACTGTGATGACAAATGCAGTGGTTTAAAGCAACGTGTATCTTTTTGCCTGGCACCATGGTAAGCCTCAGCTTTGAATAATCTGAGACAACTTTTTCGCCCTATGCACACACAATCAGAGCGCATAATGAGCGTTGATACCCTGGTAGACTCTGATGTCTTAAGTGATGGATTTTGCTAGTTATTCAGTGCCCAGCCCTAGTGGGCAACTAATTTGTATTGGGGTTCATATGTTGACTAAGACAACACCTGCAGTGCACCATCAGGAACACAGGTTCAACCCCCTCCTCAAAAGAAAACCAAAGGCCTTTTAATTGTGACATGGCAGCTTCCATTAGCTACCTCCAGTCTTGCTGGCTTTGGGAGCACAGCCATGCACTCCTTTCCAGTGCCAATGTTTTCTATTGGTGTAAGGGCATTAGAGATGTGTTGCCCAGGGATTGGGAACCAAGACGTAGGAACCTGTGGGCCTCCAGGTGTTGTTCAACTCCCATCCATCCTGGCAGCAGAGCTCCCTGAGCTCCACGCACCTCACTTTCTCCCCAGTTACTCTCTGTAAGGGTCAGCAGCGCTCAGCATTGGGGAACCAGGCACACAACTGTGCTCTGCCTACATTACCCTGCTGACTGCTGCTCAGCCCCATCCAGCATTCCCAATGGTGAGGGATGATGAAAGCTGTAGTCCGGCAATATCTGGAGGGCCAGAGGTTTCCAACTACAGGCATAGACCTTGGTCTCTCCCATTTTGAAGGTTTTTTGGAGTGGGAGAAGTTTATTGCTTTTCAAAAAGCCACAATCCCATCTCCGCAACTAGGTAGAAACCCACTGCGTCATAAGCACCAGATTTATTTATTTAATTAATATGTATTCGTCTGAAGATCACGGGACGGTTCACAATATCAAAGTACAAGAAATATAGAGTTATAATATGTTAAGATATAGAGTTAAGATAAATGAATGAGGGTAAGGATTTGCTGATTTGATTATGTAAATGGGATACAAAAAGGGGAGGTGAGAGGAGGTCAAGGAAACAAGCAAATGAGTTTAAAGTTATAAAAAACGGATTTGTTTTTAATTTTTTCTTATTTTCTTTTTGTCTTTTGTATGTTGTATGTTGTATTTTTTATTTTTTCATGTATTTTTGTACTTATGTTTTTGTAAAACTTTAATAAATATTTCTTAAAAAAAAACAAAGTACAAAATTAGAACACAAAATACATAATTAAAATAAGGACAAAAATGAACCAATAAACCCTCCCTCCCCAAACACATATAAAAGGGCATCAGATGTCAATCAAAGGCCTGGTTGCAGAGGAACATATTTGCTTGGCACCTAAAGGTTTATAACGAAGGCTTTGAATTGGGCCCGGAAACTAATTGTCAGCCAGCGTAGTCAGGCCAGGATCAATGTAATATGTTCAAACAGTCTTGTCCCAGTGAGCAGCTTGGCCACCAAATTCTGCAACAGCTGAATTTTCTGAACAAATTTTAGAGGCAGCCCTATATTTAACACACTGCAGTAATCTAGCTTAGAGGTCACAACAGAAATTAGCCTATCTCTATCCAGATAGGAGTGAAGCTAGGTCACCAGTCAAAGCTGATGGAAGGCACTCCACACACCGAGGTCACCTGAGCCTCAAGCAACAGTGGAGCCGGAAGTATCCCAAGCTGTGCACCTGCTCCTTCAGAGGGAGTGTAACCTCATCAAGAGCAGGCAACCTCCCATCTATCCAGTCTAGGGAATCGCCCACTAACACTGTCTCAGTCTTATCTGATTGAGCTTCAGTTTCTTGGCTCTCATCCAGTCCATAATTGCTTTTGAATTATGGTGCTGGAGGAGACTCTTGAGAGTCCCATGGACTGCAAGAAGATCAAACCTATGCATTCTGAAGGAAATCAGCCCTGAGTGCTCACTGGAAGGACAAATCGTGAAGCTGATTTGTCCACCTCATGAGAAGAGAAGACTCCCTGGAAAAGACCCTGATGTTGGGAAAGATGGAGGGCACAAGGAGAAGGGGACGAAAGAGGACGAGATGGTTGGACAGTGTTCTCGAAGCTACCAACATGAGTTTGACCAAACTGCAGGAGGCAGTGGAAGACAGGAGTGCCAGGCGTGCTCTGGTCCATGGGGTCATGAAGAGTCGGACATGACTAAACAACTAAACAACAACAACAATGGTCCAGCATTTCCACTGCCACACCTGCAAATGTAAAGGAGAAGTAAAGCTGTGTGTCATCAGCCTATTCCAGACAATGTACTTCCAAACTCCAGATAATCCCACTCAAGAGGTTTCATGTATAGGGGATAACATTTAACCCTGAGGAACCCCACACTGAAGGTGCCACAGGGCCGCAGACCACTCCCCTAGCATTGCATTCTGGTAGGACCAGAACTGCTGCAAAGCGGTGCCACCCACCCCTAACTCCTAACAGGCCCTCCAGAAGGATACCATGGTTGATGGTATTGAAAGCCACTGAGAGGTTGTCATACAGGGCGACCAAAGCAGTTTCTATGCCCAAACCAGGCCTAAACCCTGATTGAAATAGATCTAGAAAATCAATTTTCCCCAAGAGTGCCTGGATCTCTTCCATTATCACCCACACAAGAACCTTGCTCAAGAAAGGGAGATGGGCAACAGCCCAGTAGTTACTTAGATTTTCTGAATCCACAGAGGCTTTCTTGAGTTGTCGTCTTACCACTACCTCTTTCAAGTAGGCACGGACCACCCACTCTCACAAGGAGGCATTAAGCACCTTCCTGGCCCAGCCAGATGTCCCCTCTCTGTCATTGATCAAACTGCACTGTCATTTGTACTGTCTTAAACTTTCCAGAAGCCAGACGAACAAGACTGGAAGACATATAAAATTCCCTGAAGTGCAGAGCACTCCCTATCTTTTATAATTCATGTGCTGAAAATTGCTTCTATCTCCACCAATTTAAAATCTGTGCAATAGTGGGTTGGTGTTTTTGCTGAGTCTGTGGCTTAAACCAAATCCCTTGAGATTGATTTGTTTCCCAAATGTAAAGATAACTACTGTGGCTACGCATGTAAATTACTTGGGGGAAGTTGAGTGGCTTACAAATTCTCAACAGCTTGGGTTGAATTCTAGTTCCAATTATAGATCTAGCAGGGCTAACTTCTCAAATGAGAGAGACCATAAACTGTCCAGGCATCCTACCATCTGACCTGCAAATTCTTCCCTTATCTTAAGATGTTTGGGGACACGAGGTGGTTGTTCAATGGTGAGGCAAAGGCCTATTGTACTTTCTTGTTATTTCCTCAGCCTCCAAAAAGCATCAACCTGGATGTCTTTAAAAGATGATCAGACAAAATCATGGTGGGTAAGGCTTTCAGTGGCAACAAACCAGATTCTATTGTTATTGTTGGAGAAAGTATGATTCTGAATACAAGTGGCCAGGAAATGTAGACAGTGTGCTGCTGTGGTTAGGTAGGGTTGCCATATTTTGAAGAGCAAAAAGAGGACATATCTGCAGTTATTCTACCTGCGGGGTGAGTGGGGAGGAAAGTAACCCTGAGCACTGGAGGGTGACTGACTCGCTAACACCAAGTGGCAGAAAGAGTTAAGGCAAGGCAGAGAGAAGGAGAGAGGAAGGGAAAAAGAGGGAGGGAAGACTTTCACCTTCAGCTAGCTGAGAGGCAAGGAGTAGCTGAGGTAGGAGCCCCAGTTTGGAAAGCTACAGGTAGCAGTGGCCATTGTTGTTGTTGCTGTTGTTATAATTTCCCCAAGTTTCTGTTGAGATGAGAGCTTTTGCACCTCCTCCCATTCAGGTGCTTTCATTTTTTCCCATGCTGGGAATGATTGTGAAAAGCAACAGCAGGGAATCCCAGGTGACCACCCAGGGGCCGCTTTTCTTCTTTCCCCTCAGCTTTCTCTCTCTCTGCTCAGCCAATGCCACCTGCTCTCTTGCTCTTGGGCGCTTCTTGAAGAAAAACGCACTTCCAAGTCCCCTCTCACGCTTCCTCTGGAGAAACTTGGCTCCTTTTCATGTTTTTCTGTCTCCTGGAGTGAGTGAGGGTCCCTGGATCTCTTCTCTGAGCCAGTCAGGGCAGGGTTGCCGTTCCCCACCCACTTTCTGTGCCTTTTCTCTCTGAGGTAGCAGCACCAGCAGCAGAGGCCGTGGGGTGAATTCACTTGCTCGCTCCTTTTGCAGAGTGTGCCTGTACTGGTACCCTTCTCACACCTGTAGAGCGGAGTCAGCCACCAGTCCTAGCTCAGCCTCGCTAACACTGCTTCTGATGTTGTTGTTCTTCTATTCACTTCCTGTGGATGCGCCTCCTTCTGGACCTGGAGAACAGCAGCAACAACCAGCGCCACTGCTACTTCCTCCTCTGCAGCCACTCAGGCTGCAGCTTTGACATCATTTCCTTCCAACATAGCAAGCACTCAAGGAGGCTGCTGCCACCGCCACTGCTATTGGTGCTATTGCCGCTACTGCTGCTGCTGTAGTCAATGATAATAAACTATGATACTATGGTTCCAAACAATTAAAGCCATACATTTTGCCAAACTTTAAAAATCTGCCCAGACACAAATTTTAATGCTGAAGAGGAGGACGTGTCCAGAAAAAAACGGACATATGGCGACCCTAGTTAGGTCCTGCTTGCACGCTTCCCATAGACATCTGCTAGGCCACTGCGAGAACAGGATGCTAGATTAGATGGGCCATTGGCCTGATCCCTCAGCCTCTTTTTATGTTCTTAAGACCTTGCACCCAGAACAGATTGAAGGCTGAGTTCTGGTGAGCCTCCCGGGTCAAATTAAGCTGGAAACCGATAAATATTCTAATGGCAAAAATTGGTACTATGAAATCACAAAGTTGGTAGGAGTCATCTTATCCAGTTCCCATAGCTTAAAATCTAGTCTACCCCTTTCTTAAAATCTTCCATGGATGGCAATGTCAGAATTGTTGCTGTATTAAATAATAATTTCCTGTAGATGTCTGGAAGCTCTTGGGGAAATTTGATTGTTACTCTCAGAAAGCTTGGGGCCAACATGAAACTATGAAATCCTGTGTATGGTCTTCCATTTTTACCTGTTTTGTTTCACGTAACATATCAGTAAACGTAAAAGTATTTGCTTGAGGTTACACACCAGGGTTGTGTTTCCTGACACCTCAAGAGCTTACTGTAATGAGGAGGACAGCAAGGGATGTTCAAAGGGTCTTGGAGCAAAAATACTGCAAGAAATAAGATTAGTGGAAGTTAGGCTTGATTTAGCAAGGGCAGGAACACTGATTCTAAGGGATAACAGATGTTATAGAACAAGATAGTGGGGAGAGCAAGAGGATACAAGGAGCACTACACATTGCAACAGCATAAAAATAAATAGGGCTGCATCAAACTAAATCATTGCATGTGTGAAATGACTTCTGCATGCACAACTGATGTTCGCCTCCCTCTCTCCCCGTCTGCACACCCCACCATCTGCTCTGGGGGTTCCCAGAGTTTTGTTGCATTCACAGAAGTCATTTTGTGAGTGCAATGATTTAGTTGGATACACTCCACAGAAAATTATCAGAATGTGTCCCTCAAAATCGATAAAAGCAGTTTTGATTTCAGGAGGGTTGCCAGGAAATTTGGAAGAAACGTTATTCGTACCCAAACTCCAGCAGCGCCCCTAGTCCCCCCCCCCAATAGCTGTGTAGCTTCATCTTAAAACTTCATTTTGTATTAGAATATCCCTCTTCTTCTTAACCAACTTTCACAGAGCCTTGATGCTTGCCAGCAATTAGCCAACAACAATTTTCCCTGGTCAATACCAGATCATTTCCTTCACTTCATAATGTGATGCTTTTTTGTCAATACTTTGAGGGAAGAGACAGCATTATTTTTTAGGGGAAACAAACTGAAGCTGCTTTGTCCTCAGAAAAGCTCCTTCTGTCTTGGGATGTGTCTACACTACAGCATGAACGCATATGTGGCACATTGTTTCTATGTTTTTGGGCCTTCGCCCATACATGAGGAAATTCAACCGCATGCCTCCAAAATCTACCTCCATGTTTTCTCTCCACACTAGGGGGCAATGGGATACATTCATGCTGTGTGCTGTTGTCGTCCCCTCCTCAAAATCTCACTACAGCCAACCAAAGACAACCAGCCACACCCTGGGTCACCTCCAACCTCTCACCACCAAGGAAATACAACAAGCTAATAGTAAGAAAACCTATACAAGTGATGCTGACACAAAACCCCACACATACACTAAGTAGCAGAATAGAAGCATAACCACCCACTCCACCTGGTGTTTCCTCCCTCCTTCTCTTTCCCCATTTTTTCTTCCTAACCTAATACTGAATGCAACACTAATGTCTCACAACAAATGAAACGAATCTGTAGAAAACACAACTTGAAAAAGAGACAACGCACGTATTTTTGTAAAAGCGTGTTCTCCTTCATGGAGAGCACGTGTTGCGGTGGGGTCTGCTGAGCCACCCCTCTGTTACCAGGCAGGGTCTCTAAAGATGGCCTGGGGCAGTGATTGGTTCACTGGGTTGCTGGGGTAAAAGTTATGTTGCAATTTTGGTGGGAGGGGTAAAATGTTTAAATACTCTGCACGCAGCCTGGAGCTTTCTCTTTGCTGTGTGCAACGGATCACCCGCCCACCCGCCCTTGAGTAAGGGGTTGTTGCATTGACCTTGCTATGCCTGTCATGGGCTCGTCTGCTGTTGGGGCAGGGGCTTGGTAGGAATTTTGTCCATCTGGCTGATTGGCTGGGCCATTTGGTTTTTGCCTACTGCGTAGCAAATCGTCAGAACTTGTAAGGTTGTGGTTAGGCATTGGTTATAAATTGGTGGAGGAGGGGTTAGGATAGGCTGGGCCTGCCCCTCCATGGTTGCTGCGGAAAGGGAATTCCATTAAAGGAATCCTGGGGCTTGCCATCTTTTCGTCCAATCCCTGGAATGGGACTAGGGCCGGCAAGCCTTCGGGGAGCATGCGCATGAGAATTGAGGGTCTGTGACTCAGCTCCATTTCTCCCCGACTTGCTTTCCCTGACACTGTCTTTCGGTGGTGCCCGGAAGTCAGTTCTGTCCCCAGGCGGGGGGACAGATAGTCTTAACCAATGCCTAAACAACCACTCACGGTTTTGTATTTAAATAAAGTTGTGGCCAAAATTATGCCAAAAACCTTAAACAAAAATTAAGTGTGCGTTGTGAGTTATTTGGGGGGTGGCTTGGGGACCTTGACACGCAACTAAGAAATCTTTCATTAAAATATATTTTATTTTATTTTTTTAAAAATAGTATTTGCCCAACCACTAGAAACCTGAGGTCAGCATTTGCGCAGTATTTGTTTATCTGGGCAGAAACTCTCTCTCTCTCTCTCTCTCTCTCTCTCTCTCTCTCTCTCTCTCTCTCTCTCTCTCTCACACACACACACACACACACACACACACACACACACTGTCTGATAACCCAGATTTTCACAAAACAGCAGTAAAACATTAATTTTAAAAATATGTGTGTGTTGGTCCAAGCTGTAGTCAACTAAATTTTACTCTGAGTAGATCCATTGAAATGAATGACCATGATTAACTTTGAGTATAATGGCTTATAATGGGCCTACTCTGAGTAAACAATAGTTGTATACAACCCGTAAGGTCTTTGGGCATGCATATTTGTTTACCTGCTCAGGCACACACCTTTTATCCCCACCCCCAGCATGTCAGATTTGCACAAAACTGCAGTATGCTAAGGTTAATGTGTGTTGCTCCAAGACCCACAAGGATTTGGAGTCACTCAGATTCCCCTCCCCCGACTTTTAATTCCCTACCTCCTGTACCTGCAAAGGCAAGGTTTACTTTAATTTTGAAGGCAGCTGTTTTGTACGATATCTCTTCTGATGGAAGTAGGGGTGTGTGGTGACAAATTGCACCACTGAAACATCACCAGAACCTGTCCACACAATGAGCTCCAGTGTATTCACATTCAGGTAACAATTTTTTTTATATTGGATTTATTTCCCCTTTTCCGATTTTCCCTGGATCAGGACAATCTGAGTTTACTGTTGGAAAAACTGCATATTGTCACTTGGATGAGGAAGGTGTAATGTGGGCAACACCCTCCGAAATCAAGTCACATACCTCTTCATAGCCACATTAAGCTCCCATGTGGATGAACTGTTGGGCTATAGCTAACATCACCAAATGTAATTATTTATTAAGCTTTCTTTCCTGTCTTTCCCAGGGGTTCAGTTTGGATTCGGATATACCCTTGCCTTATTTTATCCTCCTAGGAACAACTCTGTTAGGTGTGCTAGCATAATAGATAAGTTGCTGAGTTGCCCATGGCCAACTGGGGAGTCATACAACTCAGCATCTAATTTAAATGGAGTCTCCAGCAGTCAGACTAGATACCCTGATCCCACAATTTTCCAGCCCCAGCCCAAAATACGCACCAGCAACCATTGTATAATATAAGAAAAACAATTCCGCTTCACTGTTGAGAAATGCCTGAATTTAGATTCTCAGGCTTATTTCTTCTGACTCCCTTCTTCCTGTCAATGGTTCCTGATCTCCTGCATTCAGCTGCATATACTTTTTTTTTTAACCAGCTGCAAAATAATCCATGCCGTTTCTCAAAATAAAGTTTGCTTCCAGATGTGGAATTGCGTATCATGTGGGATTTGAATAAATTGTGTCACTGTGCCGGCTGATTAAAGAATGAGTAATTTTTAGGAAGTTGGCATCAGTCCTGGTGGGCACCCTGGCATTGTTCCAGGTATGGTGGGTGCTGGCACTGGATTGGACAACAGTGAAGCTTAAATGGCAATGTGGAAGTGGTGGCCGAGGATGGAAGCACAGCAGGGAAATGCCCAGAGAAGTGAGTCTTCTCCTACGGAACACTGTGAATTGCCCACACCCAAAGCCATAGTAGTGATGTATGGAAGTGAGAGCTGGACCATAAAGAAGGCTGATCGCCGAAGAATTGATGCTTTTGAATTATGGTGCTGGAGGAGACTCTTGAGAGTCCCATGGACTGCAAGAAGATCAAACCTATGCATTCTGAAGGAAATCAGCCCTGAGTGCTCACTGGAAGGACAGATCCTGAAGCTGAGGCTCCAATACTTTGGCCACCTCATGAGAAGAGAAGACTCCCTGGAAAAGATCCTGATGTTGGGAAAGATGGAGGGCAAAAGGAGAAGGGGACGACAGAGGACGAGATGGTTGGACAGTGTTCTCGAAGCTACCAGCATGAGTTTGACCAAACTGCAGGAGGCAGTGGAAGACCGGGGCGCCTGGAGTGCTCTGGTCCATGGGGTCATGAAGAGTCGGACACGACTAAACAACACGCTGAAAGCTTGGGATAGCTTTCATGTATTAGCTGAGTGAAGGGCAGATGAATAAAAAGCAGCAGGCATACAGCCAGGACCTGCATGCATACCCTCCAACATTTCTCTGATGAAAATAGGGACGTCCTAGTCAACAACACCAACAATAATAATTTTATTATTTATTGCCCACCGCTCCAATTGGGTTGCCCCAGCCACTCTGGGTGGCTTCCAACATACATAAAAGCATAATAAAACATTAAACATTTTTTTAAAAAAACCTTCCCTATATAGGGCTGCCTTCAGATGTCTTCAAGAGGTTGTATAGTTACTTATCTCCTTGGCTCGGGGGTTGCATATGCATTGGACAAATGTCTGACTATACTGGTAGAGGCTTTTGCATATGGATCAGAACCAGGGCATCAAATCACATCAAGGATCCATGAGCAAAGTCCACAGTTCCATTTTTGGATCTTCACCCAATGCATGGAAGTTGTGGATCAACACCAACTTGGATGCCTTCAAAAGGGGATTAGATGAATTCATGTTTTTGAAATATGTCCTGCATCAAAAATATCAGGGTTGTGAAAAATAAACGTAACAAAAATTAGAAGGTAACACAACCACAAAATGCTGTACAATACAATTGCAAAACAACATTAGAAAGTATCAACGATATAGATGGAAACTGGCCGTCTTAAAAAGGCTGGGCAAACAGATTTTTGGTTTAGCATTGCAAGGTTGGTGCCAGCCTCTATGTGTTGCATGTTCCACAAATGACATACTAGAAGAGGCTATATGATATAGTGTACTTTCCATATTTTATTTTTTTAAAAAAATGTATACATCTAATCGAAAGCAAGGAACACTAATGACAAAAATGTCATCAATACGCCCCATTCCATCTGGTTTTACATTCTTGACTTCTGCCAGATGCCCAGAAGGATGAAATTCAGGCCAGTTCACTATAATTCTGGCAGACTGGTACCCAAAGTGCTCAGATATTTTTACCTCTCTCCCTACTGTTCTGTTCTCCTCCTTTCATTTCAGCCCTCTGAAAAATCGACCCTCATAGCCAGAACAGAACATGTAAATTTTATTATTTTGCAAATTTAATCTGAGCCCTAAATATGTGTTTGTGTGTGTACACAGCAAGGATAGCCCCAGCCAGAGCTAAGGAGCCAGAGCATGTATTTATGGCAAATAAGATCTGTTGCTATTATGTACTCCCTTCTGAGGCTAGCAGTGAATAGACTTAACAAAGTTAAATCCATTCATTGACATGCTGCGGTTGTTGTACTAGCTTCAGACTTGTGTTACACCTAAATCCCTGTGAGGCCTGGCATGGTTATGTTCTTCAGAGCTATTAACTAGCCCTTTGGCTCCGATGTGCACTTCCCAAACCCAATCCTTCAACCTTTCCTTCATTACCTTCGATTTCTCTTTGAAAAACTTCCCTGCCACTTGGAATTTCTCCCCGCCAGCCCTTCAGATAGAAAATTTCCAATGGGAAGAACTTCAATGTGCATAGCAGACAATTTAGTTCACCAGTCACCTGTACGACATGTTGCTAGAAGCCTTGTTTTGTGTGGGTTTAAAGCTAGGCTGAAACTGCATGCTCATAGAACAGAGACAGAAATAGGATTCTTTTATACACAGGAAGGACAGTTCTATCACAGTCCTTGTTATCTCTCCTACAAAGAACAGCACAACTTGTTCCAGTGGGTGAAGAGCTGGGCAACACAGGGGAAGGCCTGAGGTCAGGGACCGTGACTAAAAGCAACAGGGGGCCGGAACAAGCTTTCGTTGTTCCCATGTCTCTTTCTCATGGATCCAAAAGTCACCTGTCTCTAGACATCACTCAAACTTATTCATGCTGACATCTGTACCTACTGACCTTTGAAAGGCATCCAAACTTGCAAACGCCACACACCACATGGACACACATCCTTGTCCCCTGGGGAAACAGTGTGAGGAGCTGCGTGTCTCACTTTCCCTTGGGGGCATCTGCTGCCATGGTCCATGGTTTCAATGATACAGTTTGGGAAATCAGATATGAAAAGCACGTTTTCAAATTCGGCTCCTGCAAGGTCTTGGGGACTTCCAGGCATACCAGATTCCTTTGCCCAGGTGCTTCTCTCCATGTGGCTGTTGGAACGGCGCTAGAGCTGAGCCCCAGGGCTTGTAGGCAACAGCACCCCGTAGGAGAGCACGTGTTGTGGATGGGGCCAGACAAAGCACCCCGTAGTTGCCAGGCAGCATAGATTGAAGGAGCCTGGCTTGGTGGTTGGTGTTGCTGGGGTAAATTTGATGTTGCCAATTTGGGGGTGGGAACAGAGGTTATTTAAACAAGGTTCACAGCAAGCTGCGTTCTCTTTCGCTGTGGGCACCGGATCACCCGCCTGCCCTCCCTTGTTTGGGCTTGTGCTTTGACCTTGCTATGCCTGTCATGGGGTCATCCGCCTTGGTGCAGGGGCCTGGTAGGAATTTATCCATTTCCATTGGCTGATTAGTGTGTGCCATTTGCTTTTTGCCTACTGCGTAGCAAATCGTCACAACTTGTAAGGTTGGTGGTTAGGCATTGGTTTAAATTGGTTGGTGGAGGGGTATGGATTGGCTGTGCCTGCCCCATCAATGCTGCTGCTGCATGGGAATTCCATTAAAGGAATTCAGAGACTTACCGTCCTTTCGTCCAAACCCCTGGAATCTGGTTTGGGCTGCGTAAGCCCCTGGGAACATGCAGGGAGAAGCTGAGGGTCTGTGCCACAGCTCCAGTTATCCCTGATCTTGTTCCTCCACACTGACTTTCGCTGGAATCCGGGAGTCAGTGCTGTCCCCCAAGGCGGGGTGGGGGGGGAGATAGTCATAACCAATGCCTAAGCAACCACTCACAATTTGTATGTTTAATAAAGTTGTGGCCAAAATTATGCCAAAAACCTTAAACAAAATTTATGAGTGATGTGTGAGTTATTGGGGTAGGGGTATTTTGGGGGACCTCAGCACGCAACTGCTCTGCACTGTTCTGTCATGGGGTTGTTGTTTTTTTAATTGACAGTTGCCCATCTGGTGGCCATGGGGACCAACAAAGGTGTTCACTCACACCATGGTACCCATAGGACTAGGTGGATGATCCCTGACACATTGAAGTCAGCCATCTTTTTGTCCATACAGTGTCCTTGAAAAGCTACTGGGGACATTGTATAGGGAATATGATGGCTGCCGTCATAGGTACATCATAGGACAGAGATCTTTTTTTCCATTCAACTCCCCAGAATGAAATTCTTATGTATTGTCATGCTATGCAGCCACTTTGTAAGAGCATTTTAAAACACTCGTTCTTAAAAAACCGTGCTACCATGTGATATCTTTAAACTGCTGAGATCTCTGTCCTACCATTCAGAAAAGTGTTAAATTTTCATTCTCACTGAAGTCCAAGCTGAGGTCATTTTGTTTGAGATTTTATGCAGATTGAATTCCTTAAGCACCCCTACCTTAAAGGAAATCACAGTAGAATATCTTAATGTAGTAGCACTTAGCCCAGAGTTTCACAGATCAGTGAATCCAAATCTGTGAAAACCTTACCAGTTCTAAGGATTTCAGATGTTTTGAACTGTAAATCTTTTGGGAACAACCTTCCCAACCTTTTAAATAAATTGTGGACGTGTTTGTTGATCTGAGCTCCTAAAACAAACAAACAAACAAACAAACAAACAAACAAACAAACAAACACAAACGGATGGTACTGGACTAAGTTGGAGGGTCTCTTAAATGAGGGGAATGCCCCTTTCCCCTCAAAAAATACACTGGGGAGGTATGCCTTGGCAGATATATATCATATCAGATATTTCTGAACAAATTGAAATCTCCGGATTGTATCTGTAGGCAGAAAAACTCACTTTTTTCTTCTGTACTGTAGAGCATCGTCTGGTGTCTCTCTCTGTCTGAGTGTGCTAAATGGACCTCAGTGGGGAATGTTGCTCTTGTCTCCGCCTTCCTGCCCCTCTCTTTACAAATAAAGCCATCTGAATTCACAAAATCGAAAAAAATGTGAACCTCCTGCTCAGTTTCCAGTGGGGCTGCAGAAGGACAGGGCTATAGATTTTCCCAGGAGTGAAAAATAATTCACCCAGTCTGCTCGTTATTCATACAGACAGTGCATTAATAATATGGGACCCTGAGATCTCTCCTTATCTAGGCCGGAGCACAGCTAGAGGGATGAGGAGCTGACGCTTTGGATTTAAAATAACATTTCCCCCCCTCTTTCTGTGGAAATAAGAATTGATTGAAAGTACTTTTAAGGAGTTTAGAGAGAGAGGGGGGAAAAACCCCGTTCTTTGATACCATCTAAAGTACATATTAGATAAATAGAAAACTATTGGCTTTTTGACTGTGAACAATTTTCACTTGATTCAAGTGCTGATATAGAAGAGCTTCTGAGCGCAATACAAAGTATTTACTAAGGACCTCCTCAAAGCCCACTGGAGCCGATGCGCACATTCCCATTAACTTCAGCGGGCTTTGAATCAGCTGCCTAAGTATAAAAATTCCTCACCATCCAAAGCTTGTCAGGAAAAATTAGGCCCAGTTGTTTCATCTGCGTGTGGGGGGAAAAAATCTTTCTCATATGTGAGTGAGAGAGCAAACAAATTAAAATCAACAACAAAATACTGTCTCCTTAAGGAGCAGGCACACATTGCCAGAAATGGCATTAGCCATTTCATCACCAGAGGAGAAAGGGCGAAACCACACCTCTAGCCTGTCATTCAAATCTTCTTCATCCGTTCACCATCCTCTAGTATAGTGGGACCAGCCCTACTATTAGGGAGAATGAGGTGGCTGCCTCAGTCAGGCAGCTGACCTTGGGTGCCATGTATTATTGCTGGTTTGTTTGTTTGTTTGTTTATCCAGGTTGGGGAAGAATACTTGTGGGGATTTTCTGCATCAGATGCCAAAATAATTTGTTTGGCCTCGGGTACTATGCACCTTGTCGGGACGCGGGTAGCACTGTGGGTTAAACCACGGAGCCTAGGACTTGCCAATCAGAAGGTCAGCAGTTCAAATCCCTGCAACGGGGTGAGTTCCCGTTGCTCGGTCCCTGCTACTGCCAACCTAGCAGTTCGAAAGCACATCAAAGTGCAAGTAGATAAATAGGTACCACTCCAGCGGGATGGTAAACGGCGTTTCCGTGTGCAGCTCTGGTTCGCCAGAAGTGGCTTAGTCATGCTGGCCACATGACCCAGAAGCTGTATGCCGGCTCCCTCGGCCAATAAAGCGAGATGAGTGCCGCAACCCCAGAGTCGGTCACAACTGGACCTAATGGTCAGGGGTCCCTTTACCTTTACCTTACTATGCACCTTCTCTGTGGGAGGGCACTGTTTGTTACTCTGCCTCAGGTAACAAGGTGTCTTGAGCTACATCTACCCAGCAACCATTGCATCACAATTCCTTCATGGAGCTTTTTACTTGTCTCACAGTGGACAACCTGGATATAGGTAAGTTTCAGATGTCTAATTCCTGAAAATGGAGTAATGGTATACTCACATAGAAGGGGCCAGAAATCCCAGTTTCCTCTGTCTGCTATCTCACGTAGTGCTTAAACCAACAGTCAATCCAGTCTTGAGTCTTACTCCAACTGAGAGTCACTTTGGAGAGTTAAGTGACAAAAACTGGTACCTTGGTTTTCAAACACCATAGTTCTTGAACATTTTGGCTCTCGGACGCCTCAAACCCAGAAGTGAGTGTTCCGGTTTGCAAATTATTTTTGGAAGCCGAACATCCTGCAGCCAATCAGAAGCCGCGCTTTGGTTTCCGAACATTTTGGAAGCCAAACGGACTTCCGGAATGGATTCCGTTCGACTTCCAAGGTATGACTGTATTTCAGATAACTACACCACACCATTTGGGAATCTTTACCCAATGCCTATCACATTTTTTTTAAAAGAGAGACATGGTGTAAAATACCAGCATGGTCAAGCGAGGGGAAAGTAGGCACCGTGGAGCAGATTTCAATCTTACTATAATTTGTAAGATATTTATGCTTGTATCCAATCGTATCCATGTGCAAATGGAGTGGATTTCTGTTCATACAATGGGTTTCCCCTTCTCTTGCCCCCTGAAGCCTGCCCGTGCCCCAGAATCTGCTTAAAAAGAGTGTTGGGAACCCTACAGTGCAGATCTGAAAGGGTATAACGGGTGCATTTGGGAGGAGAGGGTGAAGAACTCCTGGTGTGCAAAGTTGGATTTCACCCTTAGAGCCACAAAGGAAGCAAATTTTCCCTTCAATGATTTACGTATCCAACTCACTGTTGCAGTATCTGAAGGGCTCACCAAAGGATCACATGTATATGCTTCTTTATAAAATACTTTTATACACAATTTAAAAAAAGAAAAAGAGGCTGGATTCTGGAAAAATGAGAAAGTCAGGAAAAAAAATAAGGTAAGCGTTGCAGGAGTTTCCTAACATAGGGTTGCCATGTGTCCTCTTTTTCCAGGACATGTCCTCTATTTCTGTCCGGGTGGATTTTTTTTTTAAATTGCCAAAATGTCTCTGGCTATACTTTCTAGATGAGGCATAGACATAGCTGGTGGTTGAAGAGTTTATTTCCTCTTCTCCTGGCCCCCTCAGCAATCTATCACTGCTTTTATAGCCTACATATAGTAGGGGTATTTAAAATGAGAGTCATCATAGCGTCCTCTTTTTTGCTCTTCAAAATATGGCAACCCTACCTAACAGAAACCACCCATGTCCTTGTGTTAGCCAAGTATTCACACTATGTTCATTACAAAGTCAGGTTGCTGAACTGGTTTGCTGCTGACTTTCAAAAAACATTAATTAAATCTCGTCCACTGTAGCCACTTGAATTATTAATGCATCAACACAAATGAGACAAGAGGTGGCACAATGGGATAATTCTGAAATTTAAAATGTAATCCTGCATTGCCTGTGCACACATTACTCAACCCTTTGGCAGCTCCACTGGAAATTTAGCTGCTGTGCTTACTTCTGAATAGTTACGAGCCATTCTTTTACCAGTGACTAGGGGAACAACTCCCAAGAGATAATGCATTTCTATGCAACAGACTTCTAGCTTATCATGGAACATAAGGTAAATTTCCTAGCTGAGAAATGATTCACCGCCCAAGAAAACACCAATGAAAATAACATCCATTGGAAAATACATCCACAGTTGTGTGGGGCTTCAGTGTGCATTTGGAGATCTGTGCATTCAGGAGCTTCCTTGATCACTCATCTAAATCAAGGAATATGCTATACACAGCATGGGGAATTTCTGTGATATGTGGATCTTTCCTTGACTCACAGAAGAGAACATCTATGCACTTACTGAAGTCTCCAAATGATGGGTGTATGCACGAGTCCCCAGGGTCATTACACATTCATTCACATAAGAAAAGCTGTTAATAATGGAACCACAGAGGGAATAAAAACGTGATACTTTCAGCACAGATGTGATAGATCCATATTGGTAAGTGAAGTACAGTGGTATCTTGATTTACGAACTTAATCCGTTCCGGAAGTCCGTTCTTAAACCAAAGCATTCTTAAACTAAGGTGTTCTTTCCCATAGCAGCGGGGGACTCAATTTACACTCAGCAGAAAGCGGAAAATGTTCTGCTTCCCAGGCAAAGTTCACAAACCAAAACACCTACTTCTGGGTTTGCAGTGCTCTTAATCCAAGCTGTTCATAAATTAAGCTGTTCTTAAACCAAGGTACCACTGTATATTAAGAGAGAGAAATGTTTATTTTTCAAACAAACAAACCACACAGATGTTACACAAAAACAGAACCCAAACCAAGACTGAATCTACCAGTCCGACTGATTTTGGCAATTCACTATTTGAGGTTGAAATCCTAATTCTAGGATCAATTTACTTCTGAGTAGATATGGTTAGGGTTGTGTGGTCTTTCATCAATCAATTATTAAAACTTTGAAAGAGTGATCAAGGCTGATGATGATGTTGTAAACCATATGGCCACTTTAAGGAAACAATCTTATATTGTTCATTGACTATAAGGACAGGTCCACGAATCCAGTGCACACAGTCCTATACTTCATACTGTAGTGGTATACTTGTATGTTGTATACTCACACAGAACGTATGTGTGTGCTTCTGTTGAGCAGGAGTCTGTGTAATCAGCACTGAGTGGCAGCAGGGGACAGCAATAACTATGCCAAGTTAAAGTGGGTTGCAAATGGCCCCAATTTTTTCACTGGCTACAGCTTCTAGAGTTTGATATTGCATAGGGCTAGAATTGAATCATTGGACAGCCTGGCTGCTGTTGAATACTGCTGTCCAAGCCCAAATGCTAGGATAACATTGCTGGGAATGTCAGCGATCTTGGGCCCACCATGGCACAAACTGCTACTGCACAACCATCCTGAAACATGAGTGCAAGTGCCCCCAAAATGACAGCCCAAGATCCCTCCTAGGGATCCCTCCAGTGAGGAGCAGGAAGCTGTCTTCTCCATTTACCTATGGATCCAGTCCAATCCCTCCGGTGCTGGCAATGAGACGTTCTGAGGGGAATATAGAGTGATGCACTTAAACAACCATAAAACCATGTTGCTTTGAGAAAGCCGGAAACCTTGAATCACTGAGCCTAATGGTGAATGTGTATAAAATTCTGTCCTGGCCTGATAGGCTATGGAAGGGTGGGAGTTCTGACAACCACAGTGTCAAAGCCAAGCCTCCTATTTGTGTTATAGGCATGGACCAGTAGAAGAACAGTCCACCTCAGGTCCATTCCAAAGCCACCCTCCCAGAGGATACCCTGCACAGTGCAGGTGGCCGGAAGCTGTCCCAGTAAGCTGCTGACTGCACACCAATATAGATTCCACTCATTCTTATGCCCCCTCCCACCACTGCTTCGTTAGCATTCATTTTTGGAGCATCGTGAAGTAAAAACTGCTTCTGCGGTATGCTTTTAAGAAATAAAAATCAGCAACGGAAGAGGGCACAGTTTGTAAGTTCAGCAAATTGAGAATAACTGAGCCATCAAAACTTCGTTTTTGTAGATGCTCACGGTAGCTGCAGAGGTCAGCGAAGTCAGGAAGGATGACCAGGTCTGATGCTGTCATGTGTTAGCAGTGAGGCCAGCTCAGGATCCAACATGTACTGGACCACCTCAACCCCTTCCCACTCACAGAACACCCCATTTCAGGGATTTGCCTTGGCTTCTATCAGTAGTGATCCCCTCCACACCACAGCGAGAAGGATTTTGATCGCTCTGTTAGTGTAATTTCATAAAATTTGGAACTCAAACAGCCATCTAGCCCAACCCCCTCCGATGCAGGAATATTGCTACTTGCCACATTTGTTATCAATACGGAATATTATTATGATCCTTTCAGCTTGCTTTTTAAACAAAATTCTTCCAACCAACGGCCATGCTGGTGACCATATGCAACGGCACCTCTATGTTAAGACTTCTGACTTTCCAAAAATTTTACACATCTCCTTGAGTAAGCAAGGTTGCATCATAAAAGTTTTCACATATTCATAATGCCATACGCTACTTGCCATCAACACACGACGGTCTGTTCCGCGTCGTCCCGGCCACTTTCCCAGGTAGACAGGAGCATTTTACTGTTTGTGATCTCTCTTCAATCCGATTCTTATTACAACATCTGTGTGCTGCTATAACTTCACACGTCCCTCCTTCTGGCAAGAAAGAGAGAAGATGGACACCATGGTTAGGATGGAATGCTCTGGATAGGTAAAACGAAAAGAAAAGAAAACCCAAACACCTGAGCGTGATACTCTCTGTCAGTCTTCACCCATCTGGTTCCCTCCAGATGTTTTGGCCCACAATTCCCTTCAGCTCCAGCCAGAAACGTCTGAAGGACACCTGGTTGATGAAGGAAGTGTTGGTAGGGAATAGAAGCCAGAATTTTTAAATGTTATCTGTCTCTACATCAATGCAAGCATCTCATGACACACATTTCTCCAGAGCTCTAGATCCAAGAAGAGATGCAGAGCGGGCGAGAAAGGACACTGCCACCTCCAGGTTCATACTGCTGCCCATTGCAGTGCCGCAATGCATATAATAGTGATTTGTGCCACTGCTAGTGAATTATGAGCTGAGCAGCCAACTTCCCAGCAAGCTCACACTTCTCGCTTAAGGTTATATCTGGCCTCCTGACTCTACTGGTTTCAAACAGCACAATGTGTTGACATGCAAGCCTTATTTTGCAAACTTAGGAAGTTTTTGATCCCACACTTGTACGTGAAATAGAGGGAAATTAGGCAGGGCACAGGGTTCGTGCACCATCCATAAATTCTGTGTGACCCAAGTTCAAAATGCATTAAGCGCATAATTGCTGGGTGATTAGAAGTCCAAATATGCTCAGCTGCAAGTATTTCTTTGCATCGTTGGTTTGCAGCACTTAAAAAAAAGACAAATCTGCAACACGTACAAAATGACCTATATACAAAATGACCACTTAATTTGCAAACAAAATGAATTTGTCATTTAAGTTGCTGAAAAAGAAATTGGATTCATTTACGCACTGCTTTTTTCTGGGGGTACGCATACCCCTAAACATTTTTTTTATATAGAAAAAAAGGACTGCCTTTATGTAATTAATGAAACTGTAGTATCTTCCCAGGGCACCTTAAAAAATAAAGCTGCATCAAATAAAAAGCAATATATATAATCATAACAGCTACAGTACAATTTTCTTTCGAGGCTGCAAGGGAGGAATCACTCTGTCGCTCAGGTCCTATTTGCAGGCTTCCCACAAACATCTGACTGGTCACTGTGAGAACAGGGTGTTGGACAAGGTGGGTCACTGGCCTGATTCAGAAGATCTCGTGTTCTTATGCCATTTCATTTCAATATACTGACTGCAGACAGTTGTTGCAATTTAAGGATACAGTCGTACCTCTGGTTATGAACTTAATTCGTTCCGGATGTCCGTTCCTAAGCTGAAACCATTCTTATCCTGAGGCGCGCTTTCGCTAATGCTGGGGCAAAGTTTGCAACCAGGAGCAGCTACTTCCAGGTTAATGGAGCTCATAACCTGAAGCGTTCATAACCAGAAGTGTTTGTAAGCAGAGGTACCACTGTAAAGAAAATAAGCCACCACCTTCTCACTAAAAGAAATCTTCAGCAAAAATGTTTTTAGAGGCTGTCTAAATGATATCAGTGACTTTTTGTTTGTGTATTTATAAATAGCTTTTTATTTATTTATTGGTCATTTGCCCTCTGTGTGTTTCTATTTCAAAATTAAAAAGTTTTGAGGCCAGTCTTAGGATGCATTTTTGGGGTGGGGGTGGGGTGGGGGGCTTAGAAATGTATTCTAAGCTCAAGTTAGGGAATGTTCAGCTGGGAACTAAGCCTTCGCTGACATCAAGAAGCTGACACCTACTCTTCCCAGACTCTAGGGCCACTAGAACGCCTCATTTTTCACATCTTTTAGAGCTGGAGCCTCTGTCATCACACATTATTCTGAATGCAAATCTAGAAGCATTTTCTAGATAAAAACGGATTATTAATATTTCTCTCAGTCCTGTACTGCAGTAAATACGCCGCAATGTGTTTGGAAGTTTTGTTCTGATGGGGAAAGTGCTGTTGGTGCTCAAGTCTTGCGTTTAGGTTTCCAATGGACATCTGGTTGGTCAGTGTGAGATGCTAGAGTAGAAGGGCCAGTGGTCTGATGCAGCCTGCTCCTCTTGTATTCTTAAGATGACTGCGCCCTCAATTAAAATCATCTCAGTCAAAATTCCAAGAGTCACAAATCTCTTCCTGTTCCCTTCTTGCTATGAGAGACCTGAATGGAATAACAGGGCATAATGGTGATGGCCTTTTGTTTAGCTCACTGCATTTTTGCCTCAGAAAAGAGCTGCATCAGGGCCGAGTAAATATGTTTCTGCACCATACAGGAAACGGCTCCTCTTGATGAGAGGAATTAAATATTAACAATGGGGTCCATTGTGCCTTCTTCAGCTTGCAAGCTCATCAATACTGAGCCCCAAGAGTACATGACCTAAGGTCTTTTACCTTAACAGACATTAACCAGCTTTGATTGACTCATCCCTGAAAGCCGAAGGTTTGAATATTTAAAATTGCATAAAGCTTTCCCACACATTAAGGGGTTCTTCTTAGCTGGGAGTCTCCGTGTGTGACATTTAAAATGGCTGGATTGGCTTCAGGTACTTTTTCAAAGACTACTTTGTCAACAGAATATTGCATCAAAATGAGGTGTGCAGGGGACCAGTTTGATTACTGTGACATGAATGGCATTGGGGAGATACTCCCTAACAGATACTCTTTGCATGATTGTTTGCAATGTATGCTTTCCAACCTTCTCTCTGCCACTGCCTTGAACTAGGACAGCCTCTAGAATCCTCTCTGGTACAAGTCCAGTTTAGAAATGAAGAACCCCCCAGAAATTACCCACCACCCACAAAGCAGATGGAGAAGACACACAAGTCTCCTCATGGTCTTCTCCCCTATGGTGAGATGGATAATATTTCTATGCAAATTATAGTAATTTCAATTTCAAAGTTTGCATCTGCACATATAAATCAACACCTGATTATTATTATTTTTTAAAAAGCTCTGTCCCTGCTTTGTCTTCTTTCCCACATTTCTGGCTAACCCCAAATTGGTCACAGTAAGTGTTTTTTTATTATTATTGCACCTTTCATTCAAAGAAGGAAACTGCATCACCAGACTCTAATCTGGCTCTGCTGTCCATCACACCTCCAAGGAGCTCAAAGTAGTGTGCATAATTCTCCTCCCCATTTTACCCCCATGACAACCCTGTGAAGTAGCTTAGGCTGAGAGTGAGTGACTGGTCCAAGGTCACCCAGGGAGCTTCATGGCTGACTGGAGATTTGAACTCTGGTCTCCCAGGACCTAGTCTGACACTCTAACCATTATACCACACTAGCTCATTTGATATTTAGATACTTCTCAGAGGGTCTGGTTCATTGTAAAAGGTAAAGGGACCCCTGACCATTAGGTCCAGTCGTGACCGACTCTGGGGTTGCAGCACTCATCTCGCTTTATTGGCCGAGGGAGCCGGCGTACAGCTTCCAGGTCATGTGGCCAGCATGATTAAGCCGCTTCTGGCGAACCAGAGTAGCGCATGGAAATGCCATTTACCTTCCTGCCGGAGTGGTACCTATTTATCTACTTGCACTTTGAGGTGCTTTCGAACTGCTAGGTTGGCAGGAGCAGGGACCGAGCAACGGGAGCTCACCCTGTCGCGGGGATTTGAACCGCCGACCTTCTGATCTGCAAGTCCTAGGCTCTATGGTTTAACCCACAGTGCCACCCGCGCCCCCTGGTTCATTGAGTGGCATATAAATGTTGTGTGTGCTATCATGCGCACATTTGTAGCTGTGATCAATTTGGAAATGAGATGCCAACCCAGAAGAGGAAGAAAAAAGTTGTTGAAATCATGCTGAATGCCTGTGTTGAGGTATGGGGTTGCTTAGCTATGCACCTGTGTTGCTTAGGTATGTTTAAATATTCTTTCATTTCATTTTCAATGCCTCCGGTCTCATAAGCGTTTGTTTGCAACAGTGACGGAATGCAAAGCCTCTTGTAAAAGAATAGCTGCACTGACACAGATGAAGGGGCAAAATAAAGATTTTATAAATGTACATTCATGTTTATAGACTTTTAAAAAATGGATTATTGACTCGACTCTGTAGCACTTTCCAAAGAGTCATTATAGTATCTGTCATAAATGCATATTTAGGGACTTGTACAAAAATGTGCATTTATTGACCTCATAGGTTGTAACCACACTAAAAGTTTAAATCATTGTCACGAATGACAGGGAAGGCGCCTCTGAGCATTTTATGGTCTACTGAGCCATTTCAGCTTCTGGCTGTGTTTTGTAAGTAAGTTGGAGACAGTCTATTGACTTTGGTCGCTTGGGTGGCAGGGGGCAAGCGGGGGGGGGGGACACACAGTTTGGCCCTTACAGAAGATTCATCAGAAACATGTTGAAAAGTATAATGACTTTTCACAGCAACTTGGCTATTCATTACATTGTACCCCTGGGGACTGGGGATCTTCCCTCTATCTCACACACTTCACAGAAACTAACAAAATGGTGTCTGTGATTGGAAAGGGGACATTAGAACTGACACACCAGGTCAGGCTGAAAGACCATCTAGTCTGGCATTCTGGGTAGAATCCAATTGGTGCCTGTTAGAATTTCTGCTCCATGATTGCAGTCATGGGATTGTTGTCATTCACATGATGGTATATGTTTTGACTCCACAGAGTGGGAAGTGACGGAGACAGGATGTTTGTGTTACTGTGTTGCGTGAAGTGGGACTATTGCCTTTGTTCTTTCTTTGCTGTCTGATGCTAGAGAGAGAGCCATGTTGCAGTGCTCCATGTGTGTTTATATGTAAATAAATTAGATTAGCCAAAATGCTGAGTTCTGTTACGCATGATGCGCAAACTCTGCGGATCCCTAAGTGTGCCGGTGTCGGTTGACATTGGTCGCTGTGATGTTCAGGCAGAAGAAAGCTTTTGAAGCTCCCCAACAAACGACCAGGAGGGAGAGAACATGCCAGTCGGGCATGTGTCTCTGCCAGGGTCCTACTCGAGTGTAGGCTGAGCCCCTGACAGTGCCCCAGTACTCATGGAAGAGCTTTTGGTCCAGTGGGCATCTCTGTCAATGGGAGAGGAAGGGAGGGGTGTTTGCTAGATCTTTTGCTCGTATTCACGCACCTGCCCCCTCCATTCTCTCTCTCTCTCTCTCTCTCTCTCTCTCTCTCTCTCTCTCTCTCTCACACACACACACACACACACACACACCTGTTCTGGAAGGGGAAGGGCATTAGCAAAAACATAACATTCTGCTCTTTTCCTTTTGCAGAGGCATCTGCTAGATCAAAAGCCCTACCCTGGGTGCAAGGATGCTAACTGGATTCCGCCTACTGTTTCCAATGATATGGCCTTACAAAGCTTATGAGAAAGGGATGAAGATAGTGCCTATTCCCTGTTCTTTGACACCAGCTACATTTGCTGGCATATGTGGGTATGTGTACCTAATTGCATACATTCAAGCAGGTATAATCTGTTGAGAAAGAAAGGAAATCTCTGTGGCCACGTGCAGAAATGTGCAAGTGTGTTTGTCTTGGATCATCCCGGTGGTCAATTTCATTCTAGTGATGTTGTCTGTGTGAAAATTCACCAACACCGCCCCCTCTCCCAGTCATCTCACCTCCTATATATTTACACCAGGGGTGACTGCTCCTCTGTTTTGGGGAGGTACTCATCCATTCCCCTCCTCATGGAATTTTTCTGGCCTACAAAAGACCCCACTGTGTGTGTGTGTGAGTGTGTGTGTGTGTGTGTGTGTGAGAGAGAGAGAGAGAGAGAGAGAAAGAGAGTTTGACTTAGGGCCCACTACCAGCACATTCCTCCATTGTCTCCTGAGACAGATAGATGCCAACAAGGTGGAAAAGGTTGAAATAATTTAAAGTAGGCACAGAATGGGTGTGGACAGAACCAAGCCTTCAGATAAGGATGCAAGCTGCCTCCTCCCCAGTCCTTGCAGTGGTCATTTCATGAGCAGAGAAAGGATGATAATTCACTGCTCCGCTGATCTACATAGTGAGGCAGGAGAGTGTGCACAGACATGTGTGCTTCAAAGTGTGGGGCTGTCACACCCATATTTGGTGATGCCCACAGTTGGAAAGTAGCCCTCAGAGAGCTGGCTGGGGTGAATGTGGTCCTTGAGTTTAAAAAACCTCATTATGCATGCATACCCTCCAACATTTCTCCAATGAAAATAGGGACGTCCCATTCCATAATGAAAATTTTACTATTTATACCCCACACAACTTACTGGGCTGCCCCAGCCACTCTGGGCAGCTTCCCATATATATATATAAAACAAATAAAACATACGGTAAACGTTAAAAAACTTCCCTATATAGGATTGCCTTCAGATGGCTCGGGAATCGGATAGCTCCATCCCCTCCAACATTTCTCCAATGAAAATAGGGACATCCTAAGGAAAAGTGGGACATTCTGGGATCAAATCAGAAACCAGGACGGCTTCTCTAAATCAAGGACGTCCCTGGAAAATAGGGACACTTGGAGGGTCTGTGCATGCCTGGTCTAGATGCAATTGTATTCCACTTCTGCCTCCTTTCTGTCAATTCATGCAGGCTTATCCAACAATTTCGTCCAACAAAAACATTTCCCCCTTCCTAATTTGGCCACTTGAGTTTCTGTCTTCTGGAGTAATTTCAACACATATATTTTTCCTTCTTCATACTGTGTTTGTTCAAATATTGAAACAGAAGAATGAGGGTTATACACCCACAAGTCCATCACGAAAGGAAGGACCATTTCCTGAGAATGATTTTGTTTTAATTGGAGGCGAAGGCTGAACACCTGAAAATGGCAATTATGCCTCTGTTACAAAGCCCCACCACACAGTGAAATATTTTACCCCTAAATGAGAACCTTCTGTGTGCAGCTGTGATATAAAATATCTCATCAACAGAAGGTTTAGAGCACATGCCTAGCTGAAGCCAAGAGTCATTTCCTCATCATATGCATTTTTTACATCTCCCGCTTTGGTTCAGAGGTAGTAACAGAAGCATATTTTGTATTTCAGAATTATAACATGCCCAATCTAGTAGCGGAGCCAAGCCTGAACGGTAAGCAAACGTTTCTCCTTTATTTATTTATTTATTTTTTAAAAAGTCCTGATTTGGGTGATACACTGCGGAAGTCATTAACTATGACTCAGGTAGAAAAAACATAGAAATTCCTCCTTTTTTTCGACAGTGATGGCAATTTAATAGCATTTGACTCCACTGAGTTACATGGCTCTTCCTGCGGCAATGAGAGAGGTTGTTTATCAAAATGATAAACAAGTTTTCATTTTCCTTCCTTGGCTGCATGAATATGATCAGAAGTCTAAGGCCATCAAGAATTCACTTATTCTGGCCACCAGGCAGACATTAAGCTATTCAGGACCATCTGTGCTTGAAAAGAGTTCTACTTAATGGACCTTCCTAGGGCAGGTCGGTCGTAATGAAGGCATGCGGGTGAGAGAGAGTGCACAAGTTGAAGCAGCAGCTAGTTGAAGCTCCTTGAATTTATAAGTAGAGGCCGATGGATTCAAGAGGCAAAACATGTTTTCCATTTGAATACTCATAAAGTATTATGATAACCCTTGATTCCATTTGTTTCAGTTGTGACTCGGATGCATCACATTAGCAGCGATGCAATAGCACGGGTGGATTTTATCTTAATCAGTTGTACTTATAATACTAGAGGGAGGGGGGGAAATTAGAAGAATAGCCTAGCTCAGGGTTAGGTAGATGCAGAGCCAGTCCTATCATTAGGCAGGTTGAGACAGGTGCCTCAGGTGGTGGATGCAGAGGGTGGAGTTCAGGAGTGAGGTGGTGGATGGTGCAATGTAACCCAGTTTGGGTCCCTTATTGTTATGTACTGAGTTGAATAGGATCCAAAATGCAGCAGTCTGATTAGTCCTAGAACAATAGGATCCAAAATGCAGCAGTCTGATTGGTCCTAGAACAATAGGATTCAGAATGCAGCAGTCTGATTGGTCCTAGAACAATGCAGCAGTATGATTGGTCTGCAGGAGCCACCCAATCCAGCTCTAGATGGAAATGAATCCACAACTTGATTGGCCTACAGGAGAATTCCGGAATTAGCCAATCACATGCAGCCCATTGTGTAAATAATGTATATAAAGCAGATACTTTGGGGGAACTTGCATTCCTCCTCACCACTATGAGCTGAATAAACAGCATGATATCCCCTCTTGACTCCGAGTATATTTCACTTATAGCCCCTAACTAACTTGCTGCCTTCAGAAGGAGGAAGTCCCATTTGCACATGACTAATAGTAAGTCTGTTCTGTCCCATTTCAAATTGCATGTGTAGATTAAAATTTAAAAGTCTGGAGAATTCCTTAAGGGGGAAAAGCCCAAGTTACTTACAAGTTCATAAGATGGTCCAAGAGCTGCCATTAATTTTCCCATCCACCCTCTGCCACTCTCCCATTGTAACTCCTCCCGCCTTACCCGCAAAGGGCTCCCCACAATCAGCTTCCTATGCATGTAAACTCGCCAAGATATATAAGGTTCTGGAGACTTTTACTGGGGAAAGTGGTGAGCAGAGGAAAGGCTAAGGCAAGCAAAACACCCCTCCCTCCAACTTTCCCGTGCATTAAAACATGCGTGTTTGTTTCTTGGAAAATTAGATGGAAACTCACTAGGTACTTGCAAAATGGGATCCATCCTTCTGCATCAATAGTCCTCAGCAGCCTTAATTCCATAAATATTAGCCTACATGGCTGGTAGACCAAGCTGCATAGTGTGCTAATTGTACACTAAATTGCACACTAAATTAGAGTCAAATTGAACCCAATATTGATTTATGCAATATGTTAATAATTGCCTCGCAGTCTCTATCACCCAAACCTTTGTGCTATGAGAAACCTTGAATTCTACCATTTTCTTACTCCTTTAAGCCTGCTAAAATAATCAGGCTTCAGCTATGTCACCGTCATCTACCTCATTAGGAGGGAAGATGCTATTTTGACTAGTACGAAAGCTTGTGATTTATTTTGAGTTCGCAAGACATCAGTTGACGCCTCCACAAAAGATTAGCGTCTTTAGACTTCAAGTCCATGTTCAAGCAACGCGGCAGGGACATAGACAGAGATTTTTTCCTGTTCATATCATGTTCAGCATGTGCTCTCAGGAAGCAATATGCAATAATGCAATTTTACAGACAGCTGCTGATCTCATGTCCTTTCATGAACACAGTGGAACAAGGCAAGGAAATGCTGAGACAGACATTTTGACAACGCGCAAAACAATTGCGCATCAGAGTGGTTATGTTAGCAGGGTAACCCAGCTTTTCCTCCATTTGTGCATGTGTGCAATTGCTGACACGGATCTGGGCATGTGGGTTAGTTGTGGGCATCTTCTGAAAAATCCAGGATACATAGCAAATGATGGCACTCTTCCCATGAGCGTCTGGCAAGTGTACTACAACTGATATTAACATGTACTGTAAATAACACTGCCAAGACATTGGCAACAAAATACATATAGTAGAGTATACAGAAGCAGATCTGAAAATATCCAAAGTAACCTCGGTGTGAGACAGACGAGGCATGATTGATGGAAGAGGCTGGGGCTGCCAATGTAGTAACGATTTCAGCAAGCGTGAGCAGTCTAACTAGGCCCTTTGCTTTTTGTTTCTGTTTTAAAATATAGAGCAAGTTGCCTTAGTAATTTTTGATTAGTATATGGGATATAAATATTAGGGGCATGCACCAATTACAAGATTCTGTTTGGCTCCCGATTCAGCACTTTGAAAAGCAATCTGCCTTGCTCAGAGGTGCTTCAAAGGCTTTGTGACTCAGCTTGGGGTCTGAGAATTAGCACACATTGGAAATCTGATAACTTGTAT
The DNA here is from genome assembly GCF_964234715.1 of Podarcis melisellensis. NCBI lineage: Eukaryota > Metazoa > Chordata > Lepidosauria > Squamata > Lacertidae > Podarcis > Podarcis melisellensis. The sequence goes on from NC_138529.1 coordinate 96,312,668, forward strand.
ATATAGAATCACAGAATTGTTGGAAGGGACCATGAGGGTCATCTAGGCTAATTGCCTGCAATGCAGGAATATTTTGCCCAATGTGGGACTTGAACCCACAATCTTGAGATTAAGAATCTCATGCTCTATCAACTGAGCTCCCCAAATCTGCTTGATTCCACCCCCCCTTTCACTATTGGGAAATATATTTTAAAAATGGCTATAATATATATATTGGCTTTTGACAAAAGTGAGTGAAACTTGCAGACATACCAGCTCCTCCAAAACCAACCGAATTACAGGCAAGTAGGTTCAGGGGCTTTTGTGATGGACATATTTGATTATTATTTTTTAGTAGATGTCTATGACTTTTTTAAAAAATTGGTGGCAGAATTGGGTAGAATTTGCAGGCAAGATTGTCCATTCGAGAGGCTTAATCCTGCCAATTTTTTAAACAAAGGTCGGCTACAACAGTCTCTTTGTAGGGACAGTCATTGAAGTTTTAGGGTGGGTTAAAAAGGAGTAAGTTTATATTCTCTAAAGTTGTGTGAGCAACTGGTGTGAAAACTGTAGACATGAGAGAATTGACCCCGCATATTATTGCCAAATTGCCGACAAATTGGTCCAGGAGCTTTCATGCTAGGCATCTTTAAAACTGATTTTGAGGTGGGAAGAGCTAAGAGATTTGCTTTTCAGGTGAAATAATTCTCTCTCATTACTGTCAATCTCAAGAGTTTTCTCCGTGTCTTCCACACTCTGTTGTTTGCACCTTCCCCCATCTATTACCCCTAGTGTTATAGTAAGCTTGGAGACATTACTTCGCCTTTAATCAGGTACTTGACTGCAGCCTGTTTTAAATGTTTGAACTGAGACATCACAAAATGCTTTACAGTAGCTCAGGCTGCCTCATAGAGATCCATTTATATCTAACAAGCCCCAAATCATAGAATCACAGAAGGAATGCCCTGCAATGCAGGACTCACAGCTAAATCCCCCCAAGACATCCCACTTCACACCAGGATTTGAGATTTATGTACTTTATGCCATGATCATGAAATTCTCTGAGCGTTGTTTCTTACATGGCCAAGATGGAATGATCAATGCATAAAAAGAAGGTATCGGTTGGCTGCAAAAGTTTGCAGAAATACAAAACTATCATTAGCAAAGAAAATAGGGTAGGAGACTCCAAAATTAGCCTCTGAGAACTGAGCGCTCTCACTGTCTGCAATTGTGATAAAGGTTGCACACCACCGTCAATCTCTGCTGAGTGGTAGAAAGACTCTAGGGGGTTCCAGACGCTCACCCAGAGATGTTTCTGTTGGGGAAAGGAGGCATGGTTGGCAGCTAGTATGTTTAAGAAATATAGGTTTTTTTACACATATTTACACCCTGTCTTTGGTAGAGGGGGTGCAGAAATTTACACCCCAAGAGTGACTCTCATTGCCCCTCTCATAGCTTCAGCAAGCTTGGGTCCAAAGTAGCAGTCACTCCTGGCTCCTGGTCTCTTGGTGCAGCCTCCTCCAGCCAGCACCAAGATGGTTCTGACTGCTTCCTCCTTCTTGTTCCTAGAACACCATTAGATTTCAAAAAAAGGGCACCTTTTTCTGTGACATCACACACACCGCATCACCTTGGCAGCCTCCCAAATTTCCTGTCTTTGTCTACTCCTCAGTTCAAGGATGGAGGGGGGGAGAGGAAAACTATTTGCTTTGTCAATGGCCCCTAAGGGCCAGTACCTGGCTCCGGTAGCGCTGTGGGTTAAATCACAGATCCTAGGACTTGCCGATCAGAAGGTCGACGGTTCAAATCCCCACAACGGGGTGAGCTCCCGTTGCTCGGTCCCTGCTCCTGCCAACCTAGCAGTTTGAAAGCATGTCAAAGTGCAAGTAGATAAATAGGTACCCCTCCGGCAGGAAGGTAAACGGCGTTTCCGTGCGCTTCTCTGGTTCGCCAGAAGTGGCTTATTCATGCTGGCCACATGACCCGGAAGCTGTACGCCGGCTCCCTCGGCCAATAAAGTGAGATGAGCGCCACAACCCCAGAGTTGGTCATGACTGGATCTAATGGTCAGGGGTCCCTTTCCCTTTTCCTTTCCCTGGCTCCCTGCTGTTTCTCAATGGCTCTGCACTTAGCCAAGCTGGTACATAAGCTGGTGTATAAGCTAAGCCATGAATTTCTTGTCTGGCACAGTTCTGCAGCTTGTATTTTCCCTTCATATCCCAAATATTATCTAAATACTTTTGTTTATTAATTTCTCCTGTTCATTAGCAGTCTCTGGCACCCTAGATCTATGACAATATGTTCATTTTTGGTGTGTCTCTCTCTCTCTGTGTATGTGTAAAAACAAAAAAGTGGGGGAAGATGGCATGCAATGTTCTGAAAAAGGGCACAGTTGACCTGAATCCTGGAGCATTCTGCACTGCAACATCTTGTTGCAGGTCACACCTGCGGTGCACACAAATAAACGGGAGCGTCTATGTTCATGCAGCAGCTCATAAGATTAGGCAGCGATACAACATCACCTCATCCAAACACTCATCCCTAGTCATAAAACTTAATCCAGTTTATATATAACATTCTACCATGATGACAGCAGAGATAAAGCTGCATCTGAGGATTTGTAGTGCATAAAGGCCTGTTGTCAATTCACCCTGTTCTTTAAGGAAAATGATTCATTCCACATACTGCAATCCTTTTTTCTTTTTCTTTTTTTGGTGTGTGGTCATTTGCTAAAACACACATTCATTCATTTAATTATTAGCACAATTTTATGAGTGGTCCATATCGCGAGGGAAAAAAAACGAGGTGCCTCATCCACTGAGAAATTCTCCACAATGCTGCTGTTTAAATGTCTCTTTGCTATGGGTCATTAAGCTTGGCAATGGAAAATATATATATATTCTCAGTGGAATGACTAGACTCTCTAGACAGGTAGTCTTTCTTACCATGCTAAAGCTATTTGATGACAAAAAGGGCTTAAAAAAAAATCCAAAGAGTACAACTTTTTTTTTGCGGGGCGAGGTGAGGGTGGATAGGAAGACGCAGTAAGCCTAAGCAAAAACAAGCAGATGAAAGGCATGTGCACATAAATCTCCTATTTGCTCACAGCATAAAAAATAACAACTCGCTCCTGGCAGGATATAGAGAGGGCTATAAATGATAGCTATAAAAACAACCTAATTAACACCTGGATTGGTTCTCCTGGGTTGCATTTGCAGCCAGAGTATGGTTCTCCTGATTTTGCTTGTCTTGATGTTTTGCTGCTTCGGGTTAATATAGGAATAATACGGCATTGGCGAGCACCCTGTCAGATTGCTTCTGAGAGCATAAGCGAGGCAGGCCCAGCCTCCTAGAAGCAGCCCGAGCCCATTTTTATCCCGCTTGCTGCCTCATACCCTCCGACACGTCAAGACGAAAAACGTGTTTTCTGGTGCGTGATCGCATCCCCCAAAGATGTGCTCATGAGAGCATGGCACCCCAAAATGCACATTTTGGGGAGCAAGGTGAGCTCACGGCCCCGACTCAAAACATTTGGGGGAGGGAGGGGAGGGGAGGGGAGGGCAGATCACTGAGTGAGACTGCAGTGCCCCAAATGGGTGCTGTGCTCTCGAAAAAATGGGATGCCCAGTATTATCAGGACAGTTGAGGGATACTGTATGCTCCCTCCCTCCACATCAACAGCATAAGAGAGGCTCACATGGCGCCATCATTACATGTCCTTACACACGAGGCAAAAACATTCATCTTTATCCAGACCTATGGCTATTGGATTTGATAGAAGAGTTTGGATTTGATATCCCGCTTTATCACTACCCTAGGGAGTCTCAAAGCGGCTAACATTCTCCATTCCCTTCCTCCCCCACAACAAACACTCTGTGAGATGAATGAGGCTGAGAGACTTCAGAGAAGTGTGACTAGCCCAAGGTCACCCAGCAGCTGCATGTGGAGGAGCAGGGAATCGAACCCGGTTCACCAGATTACGAGTCTATCGTTCTTAACCACTACACCACACTGGCTCTATTAAATAATCTGTGCTCTGTTAAAGTGTGGGGGAGAGGACTGTTATCATTATGATTATTTTACTATTAGGCTTTCTGTCAGTATGCTTTTTACTGATGTTTTTATTATGTTTTTATCACTGATGTTTTCTAATGTGTTTATAATGTTGTACACCACCCTGAGATGTTTTTATAGAGGGCAGTATATAAATTGCAACAACAACAACCACAACAACAAGCACCACTTTGGGCAGAGATCGGCTGGTTTACAGATATCCCAAGTCTGAAGTTCCAATCAACTGATCAGCCCTTTAGGCAGGTATTGAGAGATCAGTTTATAGCTCCTATTGTGTGTTATTGTTTTTTGCAGCCACGCTTTTAACTACCCTACACCTGATGTCATATAGGATATCCAGTGTGGGGCAGGTGAGAGTGGCTTGGGGGAAACAGCCCCGTGGGGCAAACTGTGACCTGAGTCTGACCTATTATGGTCCTGGCACCAGAGGTCCCCCAGCCCTCTCTTCCATATCATTGCAAATTCTGGAACACAATCCCTATAATCTTTTGGTTTATGAACACACTGCCGTCATTAAATCATTGAGGGATCTAAGCCTCACAGCTGTAATTCGTCAAGCATTAAAAACAAACAAGAAATGGCAACTGAAAATGGGAGTTTGCTAATATCCAGACTGAAGAAGCAAGGGAGGAAGAGATCTTTGATTTCAGTGTTTATAATGATAACTCGAAAGTGAAATAATCCTAAGGGTAGTGTCTCCTTTTGTGGAGAGGAAGAGAAGCATAATATTATTATATGCAGATTATGCTTTGATGAGATCGCCAAGAGATAAACACGTCCTGTGATAAGATTGTTCTATAAAGCAATTAGCCTATGAAAAAGTCTTTGAGCTGCTTATGGAGGAGACTAACAAGGTTTAGGGGAATATTTCTGCTCACAGCTTTACACTTGCACAAACTTGGTGGTGTGTGAGAGTGTGTTTTAATAAAGCAGTCAGATAAGGCCTGTAAAAATAACAAAGTCCATAAAGAATGCACAGTGACAAGGAGTCTGTGATTTTAGAGATACTGATGACAGACTGATATACGAAGTTGCTAGCGGTGCACAAGTTAGCATTAATCTTCCAAAGAATGTTAATAAATAAACTAACAAAAGGGGCTCAGAACTGAAAGTCCTTGGTCAATACATCAAAGAGAGGCGAGAGGACTGAATCGATGGGCTCCCTTGTTAAACGTGGCAGGAAGACTTGGCTGTCTTGCTTTGTGGCTTAATCATATCGCAGGATTGGTGAAGTGATTGTAAATCAAGGCATTTGCAAAACAAAAATACAGAATATAAGTAACTAAGAAGACAAGAATCAAGGATGGAGGTAAGCAGAGCAAAATCTGGAGCGTGTCAGAGACAGATTTCTTGGCAATATCTATGCGAGTTGTATCAAACAAAGTCAAACCGTTCCCACAACAGCTACTGTTTGTGCATCTGAACTTCCTCTTCCGTCTCCTCTCCCTATGTAAGGATGAGGGAGAAATTCGATTCAAGCTGGATTTTTCAAGTTTGCACTGAAACAATACAAGAATCGAAGCAGAGCCATCCTTTGAATTCTGCTATGCATTTCTCCAAACAAGCAAGGTTAAAGAAAATGCACATATCTGGCGAAAGTGTGCACAATGTTTTGTTGTCAGAAAAGAACGAGAGCTAACCAGAACTATTCCTTGTGTGCTTGCTGGGTTCTGCAGACAAGCAAAACTAGCTAAGGATGCATTACATCAAAATAAGATCTTTAGGATGCAGCTTCCCTATCAGTCTCTAGGAGAAGGTTTTCAATAAAAGCCGGCCTAACAAGTGTCTACAGGATAACAGCACCCAGATACACTTGGCAAAACAGACTCAAAATATTCCATTAAAAAGCAAGGCAATTGGTGTGAAGGTTTTGGGTAGTTAGGAAATTGAGGAGAGAGTGGCAACTTGTCAAAGCCACCCCACGAGTTTGCATGCATACAGTGAAATGCAGGGGTGTCTGTCGGCCAGCAAAAAAGGACACTGTTGGTGGAATGGGTCGCCCCTGCTTCATAGAGTTGAGGGAACCCCCTGAGCAGATTTGGGTGAACAGGGTGGGGTCTGAAGGGAGAGGACAGGAATGGGATTTCTGTTGCACTGGCAGAAATCCATTTGCACATTGATAGATGCTACTCATAAAAAGTCACATGAATACTGGTTTCCAGTTCACTTTTCCAGACACAGTTTTTTATCCAGCATTAAAGGAGGAAAGCTTGTACAAGTCTGTAGGGGTGAAATCCTAATGTATTCATATCTGGGTGTGCCCCACTGAAATCAGGGACTTAATTCCAAGTAATTCTAAGTAAACAGGCATAGAATTGTGTGGAAAGAAACCTTTCAGGTATGCCAAAATACCATTTCCCCTCCATATCCAAAATGTTTTAAGGAAAACATCTGTCTGAGCCTCATATCCAGCAATAAGTACACTATAAGAGTTGTCTACAGGGCTTTTTCAGCCATCGCCACCCTCCATGGTGGATGCTACATCTTACCTACATATGGGATGCTGATCAAGATAGAAGCTAACATTACAGCCAAGACAGACACCCCTCTGTTGGGCACAAATAATGTAACTACATGAATATCTTTGTTAAAAAATGTGTTCTGAATGTTCGACGATTTTCTTATCGATCTGGTTAATGCCTTGCAAAAGTGAGCAGGATAGTTCTTGTGACAAAGTCCAGTCATCTGTGAACAGCTAATGCTACTCACAATCTCCTCCGTTTCCCTTGTATACTTGCTGTCCATAAAAGCTTGCTTTGTTGGTACTGAATGATTTGAAATGTTCGTATCGCCAGAGCGAGAACAGGATGATTAAAATAATTCACCCAGGAGCCCAAGACTGAAAATAACAGCCATTGAAGGGCTACTGAATCAATTCAGTTCAATTCAATCCAATGATTGATTCAATTCAATGGTTCCAGATTTTCTTAACTGGGAGAATTTGGAAATGAACTCCCCTAATTTGGAAAAAAAAACACAACACTTGGCAAGGATGAGATGGGCCAATATAGAATTATAGAATAATAGAATCTTAGAGTTGGAAGGGACCCAATGGTCATCTAGTCCAACCCCTGCAATGCTGGGGGTCTTACTGGGGAACACCCCCTAGTGTTTGGCTCAGCTTGTAAATAGGTTACTTTGGCACCAATGGTCCGCTTTCTGTTCTGCCACTGGACTGACTCCATCTTCCTTATCCTCTTGCATAGGCTCACCTGTAAAGACACAGGTGAGACAGACGTGGTGTCCCAAAATATACCTAGCAAGGGAAGGAGGAGGGAAACCAGTTGCAGGACCTTCTTGAAATTTCCTATGTTTCCAGTGACAACATGTATTTATAATCATCCATCTGTTTTTTCTAGAAAAATAAATAAATCTCCAAGTGGTTTACAGCATTCAAGCATAAATCAATACCATTTCTGTATACATAAATATCAAAAATACCAGCCTGTAGGATCCAGTATTAATGACTGGGAGCAGCCCAAGCAAAGAAGGGTCTTCTGCGTAAATCTCAGAAGCACACCACTTTCAATCTCTCTAGTATAACAGGGAAGGAAAGTATTCTAAAGGATAAGCGCCAGCATGGAGAAGCCCATTTCCATGTTGCTGAACAGGTGGAAGTCTGCAGGTTGTGGCAACAGCCAACAAGACATCATCCTAGGAACTTAAGGATCTAATGGGTCTATATGGGGAAAGCTTTCCTCCACTTCCCCTCTGCTTGCTATGGGCATGTGGGGCAAGGGGAAACAGGAGGGGGCAGGGAAGGATGCTCATGTGATGATGCAGGGAGCACTGGCCTTAGTCACATTTAAGGACATCCCCTCAGAGAACTATAATTCCCAGAATGGTTTAACAACCAATCCCTCTTTGTAGGGAAATCTTTAGTTAGTTCCCCTTCATGCTCCTGGAATAGGGGTGAGAGAATTATGAAAGCAATGCCAAGAGAAAGTTTTTAAGAAGACAAATGACCATAAGGAACCCAATATGTCTTACCAGTTTTTACATGTTATAAATATGTTTTTATTTTATTTTTAATGGCATTGCCTTATCATTTCCATGTTTGCCATCATGGGCTCCATTGAGAGGAGAAACAGGAATTAAAAAAACAACAACAACACACAAATGGGGAAGACCTCCAACCTCCACCTTCTGCCCTGCTGGCATGAGTCAACAGAGCATGGGAAAAGGTAATTTGCCAGCCTCAGTTTCTCCCTCTCTCCCTACTCACCAAAACTGCTAAGAACTGCTAAGTGAAACATGATTCAAAATGCATCTGTTTCTTTTCTACCTATTTCCTTCTGTCAAAGTTGTAGATTTCCTATCCTGAAGGGTGTGAAAAGTTTTCACAAAGGACAGAACACTGAACTCAATTATTTCCAACCAGGTTTGATAACAGGAGCAGGGGTGAGCGGGGGGGGGGGGGGCGGAGACAGTGGAAAATGACAATGAACAACAAGATTTCAAAGGCTTATTGTGGAGGTCGCCAGAGAGATAAACTCGCCGTTCCATCTTGCCAGATTCCATTCACGCCGAAAACTTCAGACAACTGTCTGGCACTTCTGGATCGACATTTGCATACACGTTTGTTTGCTTTTCAATATAATTAGCTTTTAAAGTCTTACTGGGGAACTGAACAAATGCATTGTATAGTCCCCCAAAACAATGCAACATGGATTGTTTGCATTTGAATTAATTTGCTGCCCGGTACTGAGGCCGTATCTGCCGAGCGAACGCTTAATGTTGAACATTAATTATACAAACAAAAGAAATGGTGCAAAGCCTGTTGTCTTAGTTTGTTCTCCCCAGATTAAGCATTGTTTGTGTTGGAGGTTTTCCACCCTAAGTAAATTACTAAATGTGACTGCTTGGGAAAGTTGATTCTTAAGATGACGTAAAATGTGCCCTGATCAATGCCTTGTGCAAACAAGCTCCCAACTGATGCTCTTCGCAATCCAGCTGTTGTTAATATTCCTCTAATTGTGGTTCTGAGTTATTTCAGATGTTTTAGGTGTTACCCTGATGGAGTGATAATCACAGCTCCCTGGTCTCTAGTTACCCAGCTCAGCAATGCCATCTTTCCCATTCAGTGCAACATCACCCATCTTCCTTTACTGCACGGCTGAATAGCAAATGAATCGGCCTCACAGCTCAATAGGGTTCTCACAACCCATTCCAAAGTTACATTCCTTGTTGAACAGTATGTAAGAAAACTGATGCAGAATGGTCCCAAATGGCACATCTTTGTAACGTCTGACAGGACTGGAGAAGGTCCTGTGAAGTTCGAAACTATACCAGTTGCAGTTCTGCAGTTGATTGATAGAATCAGCTGGAAACAATACTTTGAAACTTTCTCTCTTTGCTTAGGAATAAGTCATTCATTGCTTTCCTCCATGTGACTTCTACAGTCAACATGAAGTCAGCTGAAATGATCTTTCACCTTCCAGAACAGGCATCCCCAAACTCAGCCCTCCAGATGTTTTGGGACTACAATTCCCAACATCCCTGACCACTGGTCCTGTTAGCTAGGGATGATGGGAGTTGTAGTCACAAAACATGTGGCTGTGCCAACTGGGGAAGCAGGACTCCCATCTCCTCTCCTCCTTCCTTGGGGAGAGGAGCATAGAAACAGACTCTGGGTAAGGCATTAGCCCACCAAGAGGGTGGGAGGAACCATACTCAGAAGGGGGGGGGTACAGATTGGTCACCCAGGACCTGGTGGCATTCCCATTATTGGGAACAAATACAGCCTCCCTGAGGTAGTGAGCATCTGCAGTCTTGCATACCACAATTGTGTTCTGAGTGAGCACACCTTGCCCCATCTTTAAAAGGTGGAAGGCTGGGAGGGTGGGTGTGCCAACTCGTTGGGACAACCCAATCACTTCCATGGAGCTCTGAACTCATGCCTGATCTTGAACTCTTTAAACATGGGCTGTTGCGTGTAGCCTGGATAGCCTTCACTGTTCTGAGCAGTGACCTTCTGAGACCCATTACTTGTTGCTGAGCTATCTTCTGTCTTCACCGTCTGTTTTCTCTGCTTTATTCAGTATCTCTTCCTTACTCTCAAGTAAGAGCCTCTGTCAGTTTGGTTTGGGCAGGAGCCAAGACAGATGCTCTTATCAGCCATATGGCATTTCTGTTTCATAGGGCAGCCCTAAGTATTTAGATATATAAGCTCTATTAAGCTCAGTTTCACATACTCCAAAGTGTTTAGGACTGCACAGTAAGGTGTTTTTCAAAAAACCTCCAATATTATACACCAAACACATATAGGGTTCCTAACTACTCTGCTTGTGTTACTGTTAAGCAACTTTCAGCATGCATTTTAGTTTTGTTTTGATTTTATATATATATATAAAATCATATATATTATTACTGCTCCCGCTCAGAAGATTTGCAAATGTAATCTTCAGCATAGCAATCGTTCAGGAATGCTTGCAATTCAAGGCCATTGTCAGAGGGCTGTGTATTATATCCGAAGTGGCAGAGTGTGAATACTTGACATGGGGCTTTTTGTGGAAGAAGCTTTATTCATGCCAAGCCTCTTCTGCTGAATGCCATCTATGCCTACGAGGTATTGTGTGTCAGGAAGGGATATGTCAATGCCTTTCCACAATGCTGCTTGATTCCTGATGCCAATCATCAAAAGGAAAACAGAAAATAAGTAAAGCACTATGGCCCTTGTAGATTTCCCCACAGAGATAGGAGATGTCAATTCTTCTCCCATACACCATTGCAGGGCAAATATCTATGTATCACACCTATCTATTTATCTGTGAACACTCACAGGCTACTACCTGTCCATTTTTTTCACCCCAAGTCCAGCTTTTTAAATCGAACAACAACAAACCAGCTAAGTTTGCATGGTCAGCACAGTGAGAAACAGGCCCATTGCATGCAGGGCTGGTTTAACCATCACATCAAATAACACACAGACAAAGGCCAGAAGCAGCAGCAGAAGAAGAGTGACCAGCCCAAGGTCACCCAGCAGCTGCATGTGAAGGATCATGGAAGTGAACCCAGTTCACCAGATTACGAGTCCACTGCTCTTAACCACTACACCACACTAGCTCTCACCAAAGACAAAGGCCAGAAGCAGAAGAAGAAGAGTTTGGATTTGATATCCCGCTTTATCACTACCCTAGGGAGTCTCAAAGTGGCTAACATTCTCCTTTCCCTTCCTCCCCCACAACAAACACTCTGTGAGGTGAGTGAGGCTGAGAGACTTCAGAGAAGTGTGACTGGCCCAAGGTCACCCAGCAGCTGCATGTGGAGCAGTGGGGAATCCAACCAACCCGGTTCACCAGATTACGAGTCTATTGCTCTTAACCACTACACCACACTGGCTACACACAGACTATGCTGCAGATAGTGGAGGATTTGTAATATAGAGAAGACTGCTTTCCTGTTCTGTACTTTCAACTACTCTGCACCTCAGGTTAACACAAGAGTCTGTTATTTATAAGGCAGAGGGCAGCAGTTAGGAGAGGAAGGAGCGCCTCCATGCATCTGATCTGTTTTGGACTCTCTCAGCCTTTCAATGAACACATGGAGGTGGGGATGAGCAGGATCGTGTTGCTTCACTCCAGTGATGGAACTGGGGGTGATGTGGGGACCACCCCCCTCTGCCTAACCCTAAATTTCTACAGCATGAAAAAAAAGTTTTGAATGAAAACTGGCATCCTTGTTAAATACAGTGGGTCGAAGAGAAGCATTGCTCTATCTTCTATATGAAGTTCCAAATTCAATGTAGTAGTTTAGAACAGGAATTTTTTGAACAAGAGAGCCAACATATATCTGTAACATTCATCAGCTGAACTTGCCTTTCTCTAACTGGAAGCCTTGCTCTTACGTTTCTATTCACCTCAAAGATCCAGTAAGGTATTATCACCCCAGATATTTCTCCCAGCCCTGCACCTCACATTCTCCCTGTGAAAACCCCCAGCACTAAGATAACACTGAACCCCTATGGAATCATGGTTTTGTTAGGATTCCTAAGCATTTCTCTTAAATAGCTCTGTTAGGGAACTCCATACCTGCCAGGTTTAGAGCATCCCTGTTTTTCACAAGGTCTCTATACAGTATGACACACCAGTGCTTCTGAACACAGTTTATCACAGTTTATCAGCTGCCACCAGCTGCTGTTTCCTTCAACTCCCAGATAGCAGTGTTTTGGAAATGTGTCTCTTCTGGCTTAGAATTATTATTATTATTATTATTATTATTATTATTATTATTATTATTATTATTATTATTATTTTGCTTTACTGTATCTTGCCCAAAGCAACCCAAAGCGATTTACAGACAACAAATATGGATCTCAAGGGGCTGCTCACCTTTCCACAAGGCAAACATGGTGACTTTCCATGCTAATTTCTAGCTCTGATTAAATGAGTTTCCATTGTGAACAGCACAAACAGTCTGGTATAACATGTTAAAAAAAAATTTAATGCATGCACCTGTGGTACATATATTTTAATGTGGTATATTTCATATCATATTTTCTCTTTTATGTATCTCTGATGACCTAGTTTTAAGGGGCCAAGGTGTGGTCATGCAATGTGAGGGACTGGTCTGAAGAGGAGGGTTGGGAATTTTCCCCTCCTTCCTCTCTGTTTCTTTCGGAGTAGGAGGGGGAGTGGGAAGAATTGTCCCCCCCCCCACTCTTCAGTAGCTGCAAAAGGAGATGGAGACAGGGATGAATTGCGACAAGACACAGAGCTGCCAAGTCATGAGGTATTGGGGGAAGGAGGGGAAGTTGGAGAACAGATAGCAGATACTTCCTTAGAGAGCCTGGGAACTCCACACACACACACACACACAGAGCGCGAGAGAGAGAGAGAGAGAGAGAGAGAGAGAGAGAGAGAGAGAGAGAGAGAGAGAGAGAGAGAGAGTCTCCAAGGATGTGCTGGTCACTTAGAATTCACAAACAAAGAGCACAATGACATTTGACTCCTGAGACTTCCCGTAGGGACACAGGGTGTTGTTGGGGAAGGAAAAGGAGAGGATCAGATTGAGCAACATCATGCTGATATCCAGGAGTAGATTCTTGTCTTGCTCCACATTTGCTGAAGAAAACCATAAATACGAACTTTTTTGTTTCTTCTTTTTTCTCGTAAATAATTTTTTATTCATTTTCCAATTAAAACCATTCATATTAATAACAAATCAAATCAAATCTTGCCACATTAAAAAACAAACAAACAATGCAGCTAATTATAAAGTCCGAATTAAATAATTTCAAGGGGTACTTCCCATGTTCTGAATTTCAAGAGCTAATGTCCTTCATTTATTTTCTGCTTTCTTGTTTCCCAATTCTTCTGATCTTGATATTAACCATCCTCTCTTGGTCAACCAGTCTCTGGTATGTGACTCTACATCTTGTTTTGTTTGACGGTTCCATATTTCTATAATCTTGTTTCTTATTTGATCCTGGAGGCTGCCGGGGGAGGAACGAATCCCTCGAGCCCAACATGCAAGCAGGGGTTGGTACCTGAGTACAGACCAAGAGAATGGCTTTTGGATGGTTGATATTGGGACCCTACCGTACAAGCCCTTGCATCCCTGTGTCAAAATGGCAACTGGAGTGGTGACTTAAAAAAAGATGATGGGGCTCATGTACTTTTAATTGGCATGTAGAAGAGGAAAGGTATAGGAGCTCTGTCCTCTTTTTCACCTGGCTGCCGTAACAACAACTCATAGTATCACACTGTTAGTCATTTGGCAGTTTTCCTACATTAGTGTCAATCTGTCTAGCTAAAGTAATTTTAAATAACAGATTTTTACTTCTTATTGGCAAAATGATAAAATGGATGCTATTATACACAATGTAGAAGGGGGGGGGGCAAAGAAAGGGTGAATTGCAGTATGCTATTATTTCTCATGGACTTTGCATCTCTTTGATTTAAAACCATTAGAGGTTACTGTTCAAAGCTTTACAAATAGTAACTATGGTTTTAAAAATTGCTGTTTTCATTAGAAGACAATAAAACTTTTTTTCTACTTCTCTTGTGTTTTGTTGTCAACATGATAATGTACAGCACAATGATTTCCCATTCAGCATAAAATGCTAGGATTTCCATATAAATCAGGTTTTTTTTAACGTCGTCGTGTCTTAGCATGATGCCAAGCTGTGAATTTAAGTAGTGGCATGTGTCATATTTGTTTGTATAGACTGTATTTCAAGTGACTAACGACAACAATATTAGCAATATAAATTTGACAAATTTCAGCCTACCGAGTGAGCTGTTTTGATAAATATTGTATTAAGTGACAACCCTGCTGAGTAGCTAATGAGGTGGTGGTGCCCTTTTCCTTCTATCTGTGGACCCCCCTTTTGACTATCGGTTTTTATTGGGTGACAGCTGAAGTTGGGATCTTGTTATTGACGGAAGCCGCGCGTTAGCGGTGACAGTGCGGCTGCTGGGGTAGGACTAATGGCTGAGATGTGTCACTTATTACGGCGAGAACAAAGCAACAAAGCAGAAGCCAACTTCTGAAGCGGAGACTGCATCTTCTGCCGTTTGAATGGCATTCTCCAAAATATCATTTTTAAAAGGGCATTTTCAAGAGCGCTTAACACACACAAGCATCCCAACCTGATTTTGTAAATCAAAGGTATATTTCAAAGTTGACAATGCCAGCCGCCTACTCTATTAAGCGTGGAGGTGCAGAACCTGCTGGCATAACTTCTGGCTTATGCAAGATCTCAGGATTTGGGCTAGTTGAATTATTATTATTATTATTATTATTATTATTATTATTTAATAATAATAATAATAATAATTATCAGTTACATTTAAGAATGACTTCCTATCAAATGCCTGGATGCAACTTTACAGTACTTTAAATACATATGTGACACAACTGCACATATAAAAAGAATGAAAAACCATTACAGTGGTACCTCAGGTTAAGTACTTAATTTGTTCCGGAGGTCCGTTCTTAACCTGAAACTGTTCTTAACCTGAAGCACCACTTTAGCTAATGGGGCCTCCCGCTGCTGCCACGCCGCCGGAGCATGATTTCTGTTCTTATCCTGAAGCAAAGTTCTTAACCTGAAGCCCTATTTCTGGGTTAGCGGAGTCTGTAACCTGAAGCGTATGTAGTCTGAAGCGTATGTAACCCGAGGTACCACTGTATGTATACAAAAACCCTTTCAAATCCAATATAAATATCAACACACACAGAGAGAGAGATCCACTTAGGCTTGTATAAATTCTTCATTTGAAATGGTAATAAAGACATCACCAGATTGATATATAATGGGAGGATGTAACAAAGGACCTGAGTCAAACATCATCTGAAACATGGCTAATGATAATATGGTCTCTGCTAAATATCCCCTCCAGTGAAGAGTGCAGTAATTGGTTGGGAACATAAAGGATGAGAGATTATTTTTTAGGTATCCTGGTTCCAATTCTACAGGGCTTTGTACAACCATACCAGCACCTTTAACTTAGCCTGGTAGCTACATAGAAAGCAAGTCTGCTTTCTAATTCATTAGCAAACAAAAACAAAAACCATTTTTTAATAGTTCTCTGTCAATGGCCTAGAACATGGGTAGGCAAACCATGGCCCGGGGGCTGGATCCGGCCCAATTGCCTTCTGAATCTGGCTCACGGACTGTCCGGGAATCAGTATGATTTTATATGCGTAGAATGTGTGCTTTTATTTAAAATGCATCTCTGGGTTATTTGTGGGGCATAGGAATTTGTTCATTAATTTTTTCCAAAATATAGTCCGGCCCCCCAGTGAAAAAGTTTACTGACCCCTGGCCTAGAACATGGAGGGAGTATGTTGCAAACGGAACATAAGCTGGTCCATTTTCTTTAGATGAGATGTGGGGCCCTCCAGATGTTGATGAACTATAATTCCCGTCATTCCTGGCCATTGGCCACACTTGCTGGGACTGAGGGGTGTAATCAGCCCCCTCTGGAGGGCCCAAAGTTCCCCATGCTTGGTATAGGCAGTTCAGTCAACACTGTCTGTCTTGGCTTTCAGATGGGAGGGGGCGTCTTCCAAACTCTGCCAAACCTGAGACCTTTCTGCATATGAAAAATGAGATCTGTTGTTGAGCTATAGCCATTCCCCAAATGACAGAGACTTAGAAAGCTACCTTATTAGATCAGACTTTAATACAGTGGTACCTCGGGTTAAGTACTTAATTTATTCCGGAGGTCCATTCTTAACCTGAAACTATTCTTAACCTGAAGCACCACTTTAGCTAATGGGGCCTCCTGTTGCCGCCGCGCCGCCGGAGCACGATTTCTGTTCTCATCCTGAAGCAAAGTTCTTAACCCGAGGTACTATTTCTGGGTTAGCGGAGTCTGTAACCTGAAGCGTATGTAACCTGAGGTACCACTGTATTTAACTTGTGTGGCATCTGCTCTCCAATGTTTCAGACGGGGCTCATTCCTAGTCCTACTTTGAGAAGCCAGGGATTGAACAATGAACCTACTGCGTACGAAGATGATATTCTGTTACTGAACTACAGCCTTACATCTGCGCATATTTTGGGGGACAGCTTGCCCAAAACCACAATAAAACAACTGAGATTTTAAAAAAACCAAACTGCAGCAGCAAGTACTTGAGCAGAATTTTTTAACATTCGTTTTAAAGGAGGAGTTAAAAGTGATGCATGTTATATAAAGGGACTTTGCAAGGTATTGACAGAAGACGAGGCAGCAGGTGAGCTTCCAGGCAGTGGAGAGTGTTAAGTTGTGGGTGAACATATCAGACGACACAGCAATTCTTCAAACAGCTCTTGTTTATTCACAGGCCAGGACAGAACTGAACTGAAGGGTTCAGTCAGCCTGCTTATATAAAGCTCCAGTACAACGTTACTGTAACAACTTTCTAAAACTATCCAATCACTGAACGTCACTTTTGATCCCTTATTTGCATAACTATCTACAGTATAACCCTGCTGGCCCAGGGTGAGAACTTCAGAACATAACAGAGACAATCTAAGGAAGTTTGCTGTAGGTGAACATGGTGTGAGCGCAAGTTGGGATGATAGAATGGACAATGTTTCAGGTGCGTATGACATTTTTGAATCATCCCCTGTGTTAAAAACACACTAACAGGAAACTAGCAAAGGAAATTGAAATCAAACCAACCTTCCTGACGTATTTGTGTGTGTGTGTGTGTGTGTGTGTGTGTGTGTGTAGTTTGGATAGCATTTAAAAATGGTAAAGGTAAAGGGACCCCTGACCATTAAGTCCAGTCGTGGCTGACTCTGGGGTTGCGGCACTCATCTCGCTTTATTGGCCGAGGGAGCCGGCGTACAGCTTCCAGGTCATGCGGCCAGCATGTCTAAGCTGCTTCTGGCGAACCAGAGCAGCGCACGGAAATGCCATTCACCTTCCCGCTGGAGCGGTACCTATTTATCTACTTGCACTTTGACGTGCTTTAGAACTGCTAGGTTGGCAGGAGCAGGGACCGAGCAACGGGAGCTCACCCCGTCGCGGAGATTTGAACCGCTGACCTTCTGATCGGCAAGTCCTAGGCTCCGTGGTTTAACCCACAGCACCACCCTTGTCCATATTTAAAAATGGTACCCATGCCTAAAACTGGGAGTGGCTCCATCCATCCTCAGCATTCTGTGATTTTGCTCCTACCTTATTCAGCTGTACGTGTCATCCCAGCTGGTTAGAGAACCCTAAAAGCATTGCATTTACAAAACAGACATTTTTACCAGAGCCTTTGGTTCCCCCCCATCCCTGACACCCCCCCAAACTCTTCCACTTCAGGCCCACTTCATTCCCACCTGCTAGTCTCCCACAGTTTTTAGAGGTCATCTGATTTCTCTTCTGAGCTACTAAAAAGCAATAAGTCATCTTGCTGAATGGTGCTGGCTAAGGACTGGGCTGCTCTCCACAGTGTTACAGCTCCCAGCATCCATCTCTGCTGCCTTTGCCTTCAGTAAATTTCCTCTAAATAAGCCATTGTTTGTCTGGCTGAAGACAGTTTTCTGCATGGATGGCTTAACAGGGCAGCAGAGCATTGATTTATGGTGTAGAAGGGAGGCTCTTTCCACAAGGAGAGGGCTGGGGACTGTACTTTTTCCCCTCTCTGTCTGTTGTCTGAATTAAAGAAAAGACAGATCCTAAATCTGGACTCTTCTTGAATCCTCCACGCCTTCCTTCATCTTTCGCCCAATTGTGTCTGGGAACCACAAAGCTAGGTTTCCAGTTTGGATAAATTAAGGTTGATTGCATAAATTGAGATAAATGGGTCTATGCATCTTTCCCCACAGCTGATATAACATGCTTGGAAGACTCAGGCATCTGGGAATGTTCACCCACCCATAGTGAGGTTCATGAGCTAGTTTTGTATGTATAATATACGGCAGAGAAAGCAAGCCCAAGTGCAGGCAGCTGCATTTGTCCTTCCCCAGTTAACCTTACGTTTGCCTCCTCCTCTGCCAAAATTTAAACTTCTTATTCCTTCTCCTCCTCCTCCTCGTTGTTGTTGTTACTATTTGTAAACTGCCCTGTACCCACAGGTCTCAGGGTGGTTACAACATAAAACCACAATACAAAACCACAAAATATATAATATAAATAAAAACAAAAGCAACCCAATAAACACTCCCTCCCTGCCTTTTCCCCAGTACAGGGACTCAAAGCAGCTAAGAAGAAGAAGAAGAAGAGTTTGGATTTGATATCCCGCCTTTCACTCCCCTTTAGGAGTCTCAAAGCGGCTAACATTCTCCTTTCCCTTCCTCCCCCACAACAAACACTCTGTGAGGTGAGTGGGGCTGAGAGACTTCAGAGAAGTGTGACTGGCCTAAGGTCACCCAGCAGCTGCATGTGGAGGAGCGGAGACGCGAACCCGGTTCCCCAGATTAGGAGACTACCGCTCCTAACCACTACACCACACTGGCTCCCTAAAAAAAAAAAAGAAAGCAAACATTGATAAAGCACAGAAAACTAATACAGCCGTACTTTGGTTGACGAACGCCTTGCGACTTGAACGTTTTGGCTCCCAAACACTGCAAAGTAAGTGTTCTAGTTTGCAAATGTTCTTTGGAACCTGAACGTCTGACACTGCTTCCCATTTAGTGCAGGAAGCTCCTGCAGCCAATTGGGAGCGGCACCTTGGTTTTCAAATGTTTTCAGAAGTCGAATGGACTTGCGGAATGGATTCCGTTCGTCAACCAAGATACGACTGTAACTGATAAAAGATAATCGTTTGACAGTAATTAAACCATAATAGAGTTAAAATGATATAAAAGCAATCTATAAAATATAGTAAAATCTGAAGTGGTTCTACCCAGCCCTATTAAAAGGCCTTCCCTTAAAAACAGTCTGTTCCCAAAAAGTTGCCAGAATAAAACACTCTTCACCAGGTGGTGAAGGACAAGAAGGGAGCTAGTTTAGCCTCTCTAGGGAGGGGGTTCCAGTGTCTGGGAGCAGTCATGAGAAGGCCCTGAGATGTACCTTTTTGCCTATACTACTTTGTAAAGCGTTATTGCAACATACAATTTAAAAAAAACACCATGCAGACTAAGGCATTAGAACTAGTTAAGTCAGCAAAACAAATGGTTCTTTCTAAGCAAGTAGTGCTAAGTATGGGAAGCCAGCATAAATTATGCCACTTAAAGGTAAAGGTAAAGGGACCCCTGACCATCAGGTCCAGTTGTGGCCAACTTTGGGGTTGCGGCGCTCATCTTGCTTTATTGGCTGAGGGAGCCGGTGTACAGCTTCCGGGTCATGTGGCCAGCATGACTAAGCTGTTTCTGGCGAACCAGAGTAGTGCATGGAAATGCCGTTTACCTTCCCGCCGGAGCGATACCTATTTATCTACTTGCATTTTGACATGCTTTCGAACTGCTAGGTTGGCAGGAGCAGGGACCAAGCAACAGGAGCTCACCATGTTGTGTGGATTCGAACCATCAACCTTCTGATCGGCAAGCCCTAGGCTCTGTGGTTTAACCCACAGCGCCACCCACGTCCCACAGTATGGGAAGCCAGCATAAATTATGCCACTTACGTCGGTGTAAAGTACAGTACACCAGATCCAAACTCAGTTCAGGAGTGAAAACTTTTTGGAAGTCCAACTGCAATTATTGTCAGACTCTTTCCATCAATGATGTCACTGTTCTAAACCTTTTAGAATCTTTTTAAAGCTGATCATAATATTGTCCCCACAAACAGAATTCTCCTGGAGCTGTTAAGAGTGGGGAAAGCTGCCCCAAATAAATCAAAATCAAACAAACAGCATGCCCACAGCATAAATTCCAGTCCCATTAAAGCATGGAGGAGAACCATTTAAAAAATCACTGCACACGAATTGTAATTATAGCTTTTGTGTCACAATAGTCTACATTATGTTTGCTCCGCAGAAGAAGAAATAAGGAATATTAACTCCCTTTGTATGTTGAGAGAGAGCAAGAGAGAGATGATGATGTGGTCTTACAGCATAAGAGGCATACAGTCTGCTAGATAAACCCACCAAATTTCTGACCCTACACTGAGAGCTAGGGCAGTGTGCTGGGTAGGATTTCCTAGGCCCCATGCATCGTATGTGGATTCAGCCCTCCATTCCACCCACCAGAGGAATCAAATTTGCATAAAAGCTAGCTATGCTTATGTTCAGCCGCATATTTAGAAATAATTGCTATAATTTGAGTAGCAATACATCATGTCTTACAGAAGTGGACAAGACTGTGACCAGGTCAGGGGCCTCTTACCCTTGTTCCGACTAGTGCTTTTTCCATGGGGAACTCAAGGGTACATAGTACCAGCACCTCTTTTTGCTGTTGTTAAAAAGTGTGGCACTTACTGTAACCACTTCATGGCAAGTACCAGCAAATAATTTTCTAGGGGGGAAGCACTGTTTCTAACCTCTGATAAATAAGGCAGGGGTGTGAAACCTTTTTTTCGTCTGAAGGTGCATGGAGGCACAGTGAGGGTGGAGTCGGGGAATCAATCAGAGGTCTGTACAGTAGCAATAAGATGTCTGACAGTGGGTAAAACTTTTCCATAATGGAATTTCCATTATCATCTATTAATTACATTTCTACACACCCTTCATCGAAAGATCGCAGGGTGCTTTACAATATAAAACCACAAAACCTTATCTCTGATCTTAGCGCTAAGCACCACAGCACTAAGACAGGATATGTTATCACCACTCTTCACACTGTGGCGCTTAGCACTTGCTCACTCTTTAAAAGGCACCAGGCAAAGCTTTCTCTCCAGCCTCAGTGCTGTGGGACCTGTGGACCTCCAGAACTTCATTAGCTTCAACCATTGGCCATCCTGGCTGGGGCTGATGGGAGCTGGAGTCCAAGAACATCTAGAAGGCCACAGCTTAGCCACCTCTAGTTTATATAGTTGTCAAAAGGTACTTGTACTGCTGACTAAACTAAGCAGCTTTGGCCTTTGTAATTTGCTATGGGGCAGGCAACAGTCTAGGGTAGACTTCCTCAACCCAGTGCCTGACAGATGTTCTGGATTACAACTCTCATCAACCTCAACCAGTGTTAAGGATTGAACTCAAGAGAGCAAGATGGAGGAGGAGGAATGGTGGAGAAGAGGGAGGCAGCCTTGATTTACAACAGGGCTTTGAGGGGTTTGAGGAAAGTCATAACTCAGAGATAGATGAACAGAAAAGTTGGGCAGTGATAGAAGAAGGGGGGAGGGGCTGCAGCAGGGCAGCCAGATGACACGTTGTCACTGGAAAGTATTTCTGATTCCCCTTCTCCCAGGACTCGACGTTTGTTAAGAGTGCAGGAACAACAGAATCAGAGATATTTGACCGGGGGGGGGGGCACCATAAGGGAAGATGCTGTTGCTAGGAAGGAGGAGCCCAGTTTGGAGCAACACCATTGTTAAGGCTTGTTGTGCTATTTTGCCTCTCGCCATTAGGACCTTGTTTTCTCTACTCTTGCAGCAACCAGGGGAGGAATAGCTTTCCCAAAGCCTTGACAGAGCCTTGACATCCATAGAGTCATAGAATTGTAGTGTTGGAAGGGACCCTGAAGATAACCTAGGTCCCATATGGGGTTTGAACTGGCAACCTTGGAGTTATGATGAGGAATGATGGGCATTGTAGTCCTTCAAATTCTGCAGACTACCAGGCTGCCAGAGGCTGGTCTAGGAGCTTTCTCAGCAGCCCCAAAGCAATGTACTTTGGGGCAGGGGAGGGATAGGGGTCTAAAGTATCAAAATATTGGGAGCTAGTGTTGTGCAGTGGTTAGAGTAACAGACTAGGACCTGGGAGGCCAGAGTTCAAATCCCCTCTCAGCCATGAAGCTCACCGCATGGCCTTGGGTCAGACACAGTCTCTCAAGCTAACCTATGTCACCGAGGTGTTACGAGGATAAAATGGGGAGACTGAGAACCTAGAGCACCTTGGAGGAAAGGTGGGATAGAAATTAGACAAATAAATAAACGTCAAGCCACTGTAACATTAGAATTAGTATTCAGCTCCGAGGCATCATGACTTTTCTCAGTGCAACTTTCAAATCACAGGCAAACTCGTTTTTAACATTCTTGTGATATCCTTTAACTTTTCAGAATAGCTCTCTCTTTTTGTCTTACAGGCTCAGGCAATATGAGATATCATTATTGGTTTCTAAAAATCTCAGCAGATTACAAGGCATCCCCAGCACTCAGTGTAAAGTGCAGATTGGACCTTTGTGGGGTTTAAATCGGTGAACACAAGGGAAGTGGATTTTGCAGCTTGAAGGATATTTGCCTACAGCATAATTCCAATAATGGAAGTAATATCAGATCATATAAAGTTGAAGCTTTCACTCTACAGAACTGAGAAATGATGGGAGAGGTATACTGGGAATTTCCCTTTCAGATTAAATATTTGAGACGTGAATGTCTGAGACAATCATAATCCTCTGGAAATTACCTTGCTATCTCAAGAAGAGGAAGAATGAGAGACACTTTTCTGTATTACAATTAAGACACAGAAATCTTATTTTCAGCAAGATTTTAAAGAGAAGCGGAAAGCATTTGGGGGTTTAAATTTCAGTTATATTAGGCTTAGGCTCAATTCAGAGATTGTGCCATGTGATCTTCAAAGCAATGTTTTGCAGGAGAGATACGTGCCATGGGTTCATGCACACACACCCTCTTCGCCACTTCAAATGTATGGAATCTCCTAGTTTGTTCTCACTTTGCTTGGTCTGGCATCTCAGTCAGGTAAACTATCACTGCTGAAATGCCCCACCATTGTCAGGTGCTGCGCTGGTGCCTCCCAAGTTCCTGCCATTGGCCATGAAGTGCCCAGGATAAGGACATGGTCGCTAAGGAAACAGAGGCAACTTAGTGGGAGTTCCCAGAGTTCCGCAGGACTGTTAAGCCTCTCTGGGAATTCTAGCTTTGTGTGAGGAACAGGGGTCTCCTCACAACTCTCATTTCCCTTAAACTACACTTCCCAGAATTCTTTAGAGGGAAGCCATGGCTAATGGCACCTCAAGTCTTCATATTCCACACCATGATACTTGCTATCATCCTGCTCTGCTAGTTAATTATCCCCTTCTTAATTATTAGGTTCACATGCAATCCTTATAGCACAAACCTAACCTTGTCTACTCAGAAGAAAGTCCAGTTAAATTCAATGGAGCTTACTCCCAGGTAAGTGGGCTTGGGACTGCAGCTTTAGATATCTTTGAAGAGTTACAGGACAAGACAATATATACATAGTCAGTTATTGCTACACAACACAGAGTACTAACCACTATACGATCACGGCCATTTATTGCTTTGCACAATTCAATAGAGTTTCTGTTTTAGGAATTAAAAGAGAGACTTATTTGACTAACGGGTTTATTTAGTTTACTGAATCCTTAACCAATTCTGGAAATTGTGTGCAAAAGAAAGAATGCCTCTTCCTTTGAAACACACTCCCAAAATAAAGATATATAGCAAATGGAAATCTGCAACTAATGGATTATGGCTGCATAGAAGTGTGTGGCAATGAGGATGGTGTCTGCCTTCTGTGCTAGCATGACTTGTTTTCTGCAAGACTTTTATCAGGTTTTTAGAAAAAGAAGCCTATCTCCTTTTTCAGAGGAGGCAAGAAATTGAATTTATTTGTAGCCTAGGGATGCAGAAAACTACCACATCTAATCTATGGCAGCTTCAGAGTTGAAACGCAGGAGATTCCCGAGACATCACCATTCAGCTGGGCATGGGAGATCATGGATGCAGTTGTCATTTTGCCACTTTTACTTAGCCACTAGGATGGGAGATCTTCCCTACCCCACATCCCTCTCATGGCACTTATTTCTGTCTTAATAGCAAAGGACGGCAAAGTGTCTCATTGGCTTTCAAAACGTTGAACGCATGTAGAGTTCTAAATGATTTATTTCTGGCTCTTCCTGCTCTAGCACTTCCCCCCACCCCCTTTCCAAATATTAAGATATATGTAATCGACTCTGGCAGTTCACTTTGCAAATGTAATAGAAATAATTATAAGGAGGTCCAAAGGTTGCCAGCAAAGGAAATGTAACAAGATTTTTTTTTTTAAGGACTATTGACTTTCGTGAAAAATATATGTGGAACCTAAGGATACTGCAGATCAACTGAAAAAGAAATTAATGTTTTATGATGCATCTCTCCCCCCCCCCTTTTGGACCCAAAGAGATTTTACAAAGGCAAATAGGACAATGCAAGCCTATCAGTTTTAGAAATATTTGCAAGTAAAGGTAAAGGGACCCCTGACCATTAGATCCAGTCGTTACCGACACTGGGGTTGCGCGCTCATCTCGCTCTATAGGCCGAGGGAGCCAGCGTTTGTCCACAGAGAGCTTCCGGGTCATGTGGCCAGCATGACGAAGCCGCTTCTGGCAAACCAGAGCAGCACACGGAAACGCCATTTACCTTCCCGCTGTAGCGGTACCTATTTATCTACTTGCACTTTGATCTGCTTTCAAACTGCTAGGTTGGCAGGAGCAGGGACTGAGCAACGGGAGCTCACCCTGTCACGGGGATTCAAACCGCCAACCTTCTGATCGGCAAGTCCTAGGCTCTGTGGTTTAACCCACAGCGCCACCCACGTCCCTATATTTGCAGGAGCAGGGCAGAAAAGAATGCTTGGCATATGTATATGGGATTAGGAGACATCAATTGGTCACCATACAGATTAACCAATGTCCAGAACTCAATGAGCCCCAAATAGAGAACAGTTTCAATTGAATCATGTAGCTCAGTGGAAGAACAAATGTTGTTGCTTGAGGCTCAGATGGACTTGGTGGCATGCAGGGCCTTCCATGAGCTTCAGTTGGTGGCCAAGCTGTGCCTCTCTCTGGACAGGGATAGCCTAACTACTGTTTTCTATGCTCTGGTGAGCTCAAGGTTAGATTAGTGCAACACGTGGGGCTTTCTCTTCAGTCAGTTCAGAAACTTCAACTGGTGCAGAATTCATTGGCCATGTTGCTCACTGTGGCAAAATGGTTTGAACAAAGCAACCTTAGCTGGCTGCCACTTAGCTTCTAGGCCCAATTCAGAGTGCTGGTTCTGACCCATAAAGCCTTAAATGGCTCAGGACCGTGATACCTCTGGTTTCCTCTAGAAGCTTTGTACTTCATATGATCCCTGACCGGTGACCATGCTGGCTGGGGATGATGGGAGTTGTAGTCCAAAACAGGGCACCAGGTTGTGAAGGTTGTTGTAGGTATTCATCCGATTTTCTGAGGCAACTTATACTACATAGCTACCATGACAACATTAGGTCCATGCAAAGCAGTAACTTCAAATGACTCAGGCTGCCAAGCCAAGCCAAGGCAAGTCATGAAGGAAATCAAGTTTGACCAAGACAACAGTTATATGGCCAAGGTGGTCAGCAATTCAGCAAGTGGGTACAGTGCTACCTCGGGTTAAGAACTTAATTCTTTCTGGAGATCCATTCTTAACCTGAAACTGTTCTTAATCTGAAGCACCACTTTAGCTAATGTGCCACTGGAGCACGATTTCTGTTCTCATCCTGAAGCAAAGTTCTTAACCTGAAGCACTATTTCGGGGTTAGCGGAGTCTGTAACCTGAACAGTGGCGTAGCATGGGTTGTCAGCACCCGGGGCAAGGCAAGTAATTTGTGCCCCCTAACCCTAACCCCCAGATGTTGCGCCCGGTGCGGCCAGCCCCCCTGCACCCCCACGCTACGCCACTGAACCTGAAGCATCTGTAACCTGAAGTGTCTGTAACCCGAGGTACCACTGTATATGCAACAATGGAGACCAGCAGACATCAGCAAAGGATGGTGTGAAACAAAGATGAGACAAGTTTAATGGAAATAGCAAGATGGCAGAAGTGGTGATCCAAAACTGGGGCACTTCCAGCAAAAGCAGGTACAACCAAGATGTGAGCCTGGGCAGCATTGTTTTGGAAGCTGATATTTGCTGCCCTACAGTTATATGAGGGGAAAGTGCCACTCAGCCAGTGTAGGCCAGTCTGTGTGGTTAATGTTCCTCAGCTGGGCTTGGTGGGACTCGGGAGGAGGGCAACAGCTTGAAATCACTTGCATTTGTATGCAGCAGTGAAGATAGTCCCTGATGCTTCCTGGCAACCTAGCAATGGCTCAAGGGTTGCTGCTGTCCAGCATCCTCCCATGCACATCTGAGACAAGTAACCAGTATAGCTCTTTAGCCAAGGAAAAGCAGAACATCCCTTCAATGCGTCTCTAGAAACCGGCTAATGGATCCCTTAGCCGTATTTGTACATATGAAGGAGCATGCACTTGGCTAACTGTGCTTAAATAGAGGAACACGGGTCTGTAATGGGCAGAATATTGATCAGCTGGGAGGAGAGATTTTGGACAGTTAAAACAGTTGAGAAAAACGGTGGGAGAGCTAAGTATATCCCAAGCAAAAGGAAACTGAAATCTAATAGGGCTCGAGTAAAGGCTAATCTAGTTTGACAGAAAAATTCTAAGCGATTAGAAAACTAACCAAGTGGTCATTTAGGCCTAATGATGTTCAGAATGGGCCTAGAGGGCAGGCAGAGACTTTTGTGCAGTGCTTCTCTCCTGTTTTCCAGCACAGGGCTCTTAAAGAAATGGAAAGAGATATGCTTGGTTTACACAAAATCTCGGGGTGGCAGTAAATAAATCGGAACTAGGCAATGAGAAGGAGGAACATGAACCAGGTGTTTGTAAAATAGGAATACAGAAAGCTCCTTGTGCTGAGTCACATCACATAAGGTGTGCAAAAATCTACACATCCATACTGACACAAGTAGCTGCAGCCTTGAGGTAGGCAGATTGGACAAACAAACCCACGAGCGTCTACTAGTCCTGATGGTTGTGTTTTGCCTTTTCCCCATTTTAATTTTTCATTAGATTTTTCCAAAGTTTCACAAATTGGCTTCAAATCAATTAATTACATTATTTCATATATTGACTTCTCACCCCCCCTCCCCACAGCGTTTTTGTTCAAACCCCTTTCTACTGCATTATATATCAAACTCTTAGCTATTACAAAAATCCCTCTAATAAAATTACTTTATCCTTTTTCTTCCGCTGCTCCTGTCCCAAATCCTGCACACGATTTCATTTGATTATGGTACTTTTTCAAATAGTCCAATGGAGAAGCCTCCATTCTTCTGTAGAAAGTTCATCGTTTTGATCTCTTAATATTGCTGTCAGTTTTGACGTTCCTGCATAGTCCATTACTTTTAAAAGCCATTCCTCCTTCATTGGAACCTTCACTTCTTTCCATTTCTGTACATATAACATGGTGCGTTCTGCCTTCACTGTCTGAGGCAATATGCCTCTGAATAAAGGACCCCTGGATGGTTAAGTCCAGTGAAAGGGGTTGCGGCACTCATCTCGCTTCAGGCTGAGGGAACCGGCGTTTGTCCACACACAGCTTTCCAGGTCATGTGGTCAGCATGACTAAACTGCTTCTTGTGCAACAGAACACCATGGCAGAAGCCAGAGAGCACGGAAACACCGTTTACCTTCCTGTCGCAGCGGTACCTATTTATCTACTTGCACTGGCATGCTTTCGAACTGCTAGGTTGGCAGGAGCAGGGACCGAGCAGTGGGAGCTCACTCCGTTGCGGGGATTCAAACTGCTGACCTTCTGATCGGCAAGCCCAAGAGGCTCAGTGGTTTAGACCACAGTGCCACCCACCTCTGAATACCCGCTTCTGGGTATCATGAGTGTGGGAAGGGGACTCACACTTGGGGTCTGCTTGTGGGCTTCCCAAAGGTGTCTGGTGAGCCATCACGAGAACTGAATGCTAGACTAGATGGGCCTTTGGTGTGACGTAGGAGGGCTCTTATATTTTAAGTGAACAGGTGGGGGAGAAGAAGATGTTTGGAAGGTGGTAGATGGGAAGCAGGCTCAGAAATGGATGCTAGAGTGGTGGGAGAAGATTGAGAGGCTGCAGAGAAGGTGCTGGGGAGCTGCGGAAGCTTCAACAAATCGACACAGATTGGCTCAGAAGCAGATGAGTGCTTTCTCAGTTTTGGGGGTAGGAAGATGGATTAGCTCATCTTATTCTGAGGCAATGTGCCCATCACTAATTCAGACTCATTTTTACAACTCACTCTTCTGTTCAGTCTTGGTGCTCACTGAGAAGACTTCACATTGAATATGGTGAGCCAATTATTCAAATTCCCAGCTAGTGTGGTAACTTCTAGACAGACACCAGAGCGGGTGTGGAAGATACATTTCAGTGCTTTGTCTACAAATATTCAGCAGTTATACCAAAAGAGAACACTACAGTTCTCTGTAACCATGGTAACCTGCAGTCACTGCATTTGAAAGAAAAGTACCAAGCACCATTTGACTTAAATGTATGACTTTTTATTTATTATTGAATTAAAGGACACATTTCCACTTATATTCTTTATTATGATGGGCAAGATGCTGTATCTGTTATTGCCTTGCTAAGTTTTTTTTCATTGTTTGCAAGCTTTTATTTATAGAAATGTTTTACATTTTTGCTTATATGTCTGCTATGCCCTAACCTGATGGGAGTTACATGCTAATGAAAGAGGAAAAGCATCTCTGCAAACATAGCTGTTTTTCAAAACTCTAACTCTTTAGCTGCCTCCTATTTTATTAGGATACAGCCGGATGGACTGCATCTGTTTTAAATGTACCAAATAAGCTGGGTTGCAGATTCTCCTCATAGCTAAGAATAGAATAAGAATCATAGATTTGGAAGGGATCCCAAGGGCCATCTCATTCAGCCCTCTGCACTGCAGTAATCTCAGCTAAAGCATTCATGACAATTATTATTATTATTATTATTATTATTATTATTATTATTATTATTATTACTATTATACCCCACCCATCTGACTGGGTTTCGCCAGCCACTCTGGGCAGCTTACAACATATCTGAAAACATAATAAAAACATCAGTCCTTAAAGACTTCCCTAAACAAAGCTGTCTTCAGATGTCTCCTGAAAGTCAGTTCCACAGGGAGGGCGCCACTACAGAGAAGGCCCTCTGCCTGGTTCCCTGTAACTTCACTTCTCACGGTGAGGGAACCAGCAGAAGACCCTCGGAGGAGGACCTCAGTGTCCAGGCTGAGCAATGGGGGTGGAGGCGCTCCTTCAGGTATACTGGGCTGAGCCCATTTAGGGCTTTAAAGGTCAGCAACACTAACACTTTGAATTCTGCTCAGAAACACACTGGGAGCCAGTGAAGATCCTTTAGGACTGGTGTTATATGGTCCAAGTGGCCAGTCCTGGTCAACAGTCTAGCTGCCAAATTCTGGATTAGTTGCAGTTTCCAAGTCGCCTTCATAGGTAGCCCCACACAGAGTACATTGCAGTAGTCCAAGCAGGAGATAACCAGAGCATGCACCACTCTGGCGAGACAGTGTGCAGGTAGGGAGGGTCTCAGCTGCCATACCAGATGGAGCTGGTAGACAGCTGCCCTGGATGCAGAATTGACCTGTGCCTTCATGGACAGCTGTCAGTCCAGAATGACTCCCAGGCTGCCCACCTGGTCCTTCAGGGGCACAGTTACTCCATTCAGGACCAGGGAGTCCCCCACACCTGCCTGCCCCCTGTCCCCCCAGAACAGTACTTCTATGTTGCCAGGATTCAACCTCAATCTGTTAGCCACTATCCATCCTCCAACCGCCTCCAGACATTCACACAGGCCCTTCACTGGTGCTGATTTAAAAGAGAGGTAGAGCTGGTGAACATACTGATGAACACCCAGGCCAAACCCCCTGATGATCCCTCCCAGTGGCTTCATATAGATGTTGAAAAGCATGGGGGAGAGGATGGAACCCTGAGCCACCCCACAAGTGAGAGCCCAGGGGTTTGTACATTCATCCCCCAACATCACTTTCTGGACATGGCCCAGGAGAAAGGAGCGGAACCACTGTATGACAGTGCCCCCAGCTCCCCACAAATGGCATCCAACCTCTGGTTAAAAACCTCCACAGAACGAGAGCCCTACCACCTTCCAAGGGAGTTCATTCCACTGTTGAACAGCTCTTACCACCAAAACGTCTTCTGGATGTTTAGTCGAAATCTCCTTTCTCATAACTCGAAGCCATTGGTTCGGGTTCTACCCTCTGGAGTAGGGGAAAACAAGCTTGCTCCATCTTCCATGGTTCCTTTTGATATTGTGAACTATAATTCACTTCATCCTTACCCCACTGGCCAGACTGGCTGGGGTTGGTTGCAGTTGTAGTCCACATCATCTGAAGGCCACTATGTTGGCTACTCCTAATCCAAACATTCATTTAACAAGACATAAAGAGTGGTTTCTTTTATTACCACAGAATATTTTAAATGAGTTTGCAGTAAATACCGGAGCCAAGAGCGAGGACGGCGGAGGACGGAGACATTCTTTCACCTTCTTTTTGAATCACAAAATCTAAACGCATCCCGCGATCAACTGCGATAGACCGTGATCTTCAGGGGATCGACCTGTCGATCGCAGTCGACCGGTTGGACATCCCTGCTTTAGTGAATGGGTTTTAATGTGCAACTGGGGAATCCAACACAACAGTTGCACTAGTGGAAACCTGTTGTGCCACAGGCTGTGCAAGAAAGTTACAAGCAAAATGTGGAACATGCCTTTGTGCTACATTGCATACAACCCTCTCTGTATGTTTCCTTCCTTCCTTCCTTCCTTCCTTCCTTCCTTCCTTCCTTCCTTCCTTCCTTCCTTCCTTCCTTCCTTCCTTCCTGTCAGGGAACTGCCATCGCAACTAGCGGAGGAGGCGAGGCTCCACAGCGATGCTGGAGAGGGGCCAAGCAAGGAGAGAGGCAGGTCTCCGGCTGGGGAAGAAAATCAGCTCTACACCAGGGATAGAGGGGGGGCCGGTGGGGGAAGCAGAGAGGAGGCTCCAGGACTCTTCGCAGGAGACCAGCGAGGAGAGCACAGGTCCTCTGCTGCCCACACCCACCCTGCGCAGAAGACTTCTGCGCAGGGAAAGTAGGCAGCGACTTGGCGTCAAAGAGCTTCTTTGCTGGAAGAGGTTCAAGAAACGCCCACTGACGGATTCTGCCAGGGACTGAACAGCCACGGAGTGGATGGCTGTCCAGCGAGAAACGGTTTAACCAGGCAACCTAGCCCAGAGAGGCGGTAACTTACGCACAAGCAACCCCTAAAGCCATTACACTTCCTTCCTTCCTTCCTTCCTTCCTTCCTTCCTTCCTTCCTTCCTTCCTTCCTTCCTTCCTTCCTTCCTTCCTTCCTTCCCTCCCTCCCTCCCTCCCTCCCTCCCTCCCTCCCTCCCTCCTTCCTTCCTTCCTTCCTTCCTTCCTTCCTTCCTTCCTTCCTTCCTTCCTTCCTTCCTTCCTTCCTTCCTTCCTTCCTTCCTTCCTTCCTTCCTTCCTTCTTTCTTTCTTTCTTTCTTTCTTTCTTTCTTTCTTTCTTTCTTTTTTTCTTGATATTTATAATATTCCATGAAATATTGAAACAGAAAATTCAGCCTAGTGTTCATTGACTGCATTCACCACAATTCTCAACTGTAGGATGGGGGGGAATGTATCCAAGTGTAGATTACATATATTACTCCAGCATGAAAAGGAAAAATTCGGGGCATAAAGCACAGCGTGAGCTATTAATATCTCCCCTGTTGTACACATGTGCTTCTCTTCCCAATACTATCAAGTCTTTAAAGTCAATAGCTGTATTTCCAAGTGAACCAGAGGGAATAGTAAACAATTACCACACAACACCTTGCATCTATATTCTCTAAATGAATGGAAAAGTTGGGGGTTCTTTATTTACTTGGGTGAGGGGATCTTTGCAATTGTCAGTGATGATAATGAAAACTTACGGTTTCTGTCAAGTATGTTAACCCTGCTAAATACAAGGAGCCTTATAAAAGCAGGTTACTATAGTTACCACAGTATTCTGGGTTTTTTATTATTATTTCCAACTCTAAATGCAGTATTTTTTGGTGTGCGTAAACAGCTGAACTGCATTTTTCAACTTGAATCTAAGGCACCACAGGAACTGCTTTGATTTTAAATCTGCTGATCAAGCCCAGCGCATTAAAGGTAAAAGAGACGAGGAGGAAAGGAGGACTATTCTCCAAGATAAAAATGAAAAGTGACAAGAGGATCCACTCTCTTCTGAGAGCTTGAAAAATATGAACAGCTCCTTCCATGATTTTCTACTGAAAATTAGTAAGTAACTCATGATGCAGGAAATGCTCCAGATTAGCCAGATGCAAAAAAAAGAGAGAGGATGATATAAGGGGCATTTATTTACACATTATGTTCAGTGGTTGGCATTCACCCAAATGTTACTCAGAATAGATCTATGGAAATGAATGGACCTAATGTAGACATGCTTATTCATTGAATGGGTCTACTCTGAGTAAGACTTGGCATAATGCCACACAATCAGTGTACAATCTGTGTTCTCATGTGAATAATTGAGCCGTATACTTGTACATTTGCTTCAATGGGACATTCAACAAGTGTACCCAGTATTTGAGCAGCACAAATCAGCTCGTTTACAGGGCAGTGTTTAACTGACATGTCCCATCAGTGCAAGGAGTTTGACTTGTGCAACATGACTTCTCCTCTCTCCTCTCTCCTCTCTTCCTGCTCCACCCACTCCCCCCCAAATCTGTTCCAGAAAAGGGGAGGATGTTCTGTTGTGCAAGCAGAGATTTTTCCGCTGACTGTAAGTTCACATAGCACTATGTTGGATACAAGCAACACTCTTTCACATCCACTCTTGTGCATGTGTAGAAGTACACAGAATAGATATACAAGCTAACATGAACATGCCTATTAACAGAATCATTTAAAATTACCCAAGTGGTCAAGGCTTTCTAATTTCAAAGCTCTTTTGTGGCTCTGTCACAAAATAAGAGAGGACCACTCATCCATTAGCATTTGCCTGAACATGACTCCTTCCTCCTGATGAGGTCCTCCTTTGCCTCTCTTACAAAGCAGTTAAGAGCCATTCCTTCCAGTCGAAGGACACCATGAACAAGGCCTAATTTATCATTTAGGAATTGCTCAGGATCACCATTCCTTCTTTCATATGGAAGCATACATTTTGGGGCCACAATCTGTGTCACACACATGGATGGTTTAGCTGGGATTCAGAGCCTCAGAAATCTCATCGTCCTCAAAGCTAACCTCTTATAAGTGGTTATTAGAGTTCAGAGGTTATTACTAGAGTTAAGAGCTTCCGATATGCACTTTGGCAGATGGGAAATCGCTTCCGCTATCTGTGAAATAATGGTATTATTTTGATCACTGACTACTTTTGACTCATTTACAGTCATTCTTCCTGTCAAAGTGTTGCTCAGCACCAGGGTTTACCCACTTCAGAGGGTGGTAAAAGCTCTGCTAAGGGTTAGGTCCCCAACAAAGTGGTCGATTCAGCTCCAAGGCTCAGGCCAAGAAGTCCTTGGTGTGAGGAAAGTAGATATCAAAATTTCACTCTCTCTGTCTGTCTCTCTGAATACTAGAACTTGGGATTCAATGAAACCAAATGCTGGAAAATTCAGGGCAGACAACAGAAAGCACTTCTTCAAATAGCAAACTGTGGAATCTGCTCCCAGAAGAGGCTTAGAGAAATTTATGGAGGATAAAGCTATAAATGGTTGCCAGCCATAATAGCTATGAACTACTTCCACATAATCTCCAACATTTCTCTGATGAAAATAGGGATGCCCTATTGCTGCATTATTATTATTATTATTATTATTATTATTATTATTATTATTATTCTATTTATACCCCACCCATCTGACTTGGTTGCCCCAGCCACTCTGGGCAACTTCCAACATATACTTCTAAGGAGAAGCAGGACATTCCAGGATCAAATCAGAAACCAGGGCTGCTTCTGTAAATCCCTGGATGTCACTGGAGAACAGGGACACTTGGAGGGCCTGCTCCCACTGTCAAATAGGTATGCCTCTGAAGATTGGTTTCTGGGAATCACAAGTGGGGAGAGTGCTGTTGCACTCAGACTCTGCTTGCAGGCTTCCCAAAGGCCCCTGTTTGGCTACTGTGCTGGATTCGAAAGCCCACTGGCCTGATCAAGCAAGGTTCTTAACACATCACAGCAATCTGACTGTCATGAATGAGTCAGCTCCCAGGGAAGGGTTGCAGCCAACTGAAGAAAGTAGCCAGGAACAGAGAGGGTTAACTACCATGCAGGATGAGCATTGGCTAGCGCCAACTCCCCTGCCCCTTGGAATGCCGGTTGATAAAGAAATGGCTGAGAGCCGGCTAGAATGCAGTCAAGGCTCGCCGGAAGCACTAACAGATGGGAGAGTTAAGAGACAGCTTCTCAGAGAATGGAGAAGAGGCAGGAGCTGACCCACTCAGCTCGAGGTCTCAGCGAATGGGAGGGTTGCAAGACAGCAAACAAAACGAAAGATTTAAGAAGCAAAAGTTCAGTTGCTTCTGGTCACGTGGGAAGCAGTCTTCAGAAGGGTCATCATGACTGATGATGGCAGAGGCTGTGTTAAGCCATCCGGAACTATCTGTTTGTTTTGACAATAAAGCATTCTTTTTAATTAACTACACTCACTGTGTTATCAAGCCAGGGACTGGACTCTTGACACTCACCTAGAGGTTACCAGAGCATAGACAACAGTAGTTAGTCTATCCCTGTCCAGACAGAGGCATAGTTGGGCCACAAGCTGAAGCTGATGGAAGGCACTCTGCACCACCGAGTCCACCTGAGCGTCAAGTGACAGCAAAGGATCCAGGAGTACCCCCAAACTATGTACCCATTCCTTCAGAGGGAGTGTAACCCCATCAACATCAGGCAACCTTCCATCCACCTGGTCTAGGGAACTGCCCACTAACAGTGCCTCGTCTTATCTGGATTGAGCTTCAGTTTGTTGGCTCTCATCCAGTCCATTACCAAGGCAAGACACTGGTCCAGCACTTCCACTGCCTCTACTGAAGATGTAAAGGAGAAGTAAAGTTGTGTGCCATCAGCATATTGCTGACAGCATACTCCAAACCTCCGGATAACCCCATTCAGTGGTTTCATGTCAATGTTAAACAACATAGGTGATAAAATTGAACCCTGAGGAACATCGCGTTATCCTGGCTGTGGGCTGCCCTGACAGCTTTTCTGAAAAGCAGCCTCAAAATCCTAGAAATCAATAAAAATGAATTTTTTAAAAGCAAGAGTAGGCACTGCTACTGCAACCAGTCTTTGTATAATAATGGCAGTTGCTGGTCCTGCTTGGGTGGCTGTGGTTGTGGTAATCTACCAAGTGGCTCCAATACTTTGCCCACCTCATGAGATGAGAAGACTCCCTGGAAAAGACCCTGATGTTGGGAAAGATGGAAGGCACAAGGAGAAGGGGACGACAGAGGACAAGATGGTTGGACAGTGTTCTCGATGCTACCAGCATGAGTCTGACCAAACTGCGGGAGGCAGTGGAAGACAGGAGTGCCAGGCGTGCTCTGGTCCATGGGGTCACGAAGGGTCGGACACGACTAAATGACTAAACAACAACCAAATGGCTGAATGAGGCAGCTCCTGCCCTTGCTATCTGTGTGGCAGAGCAGAGCAGAACTTCCTTTCTACAGGCCACAGACAGCATATTGCCAAATGCCGCTGGAAACGTAGAGCCGTCCCTGTTCTGATAGTACCCAAAGATCAGATTAACATACTGTTGCTACTCCTTTCTTGATCTGTGATCAAATAAGTGAAAATGGAATCTGTCATGAGCAAGAATCCAAATCTTGCTTTGTAGCTCACTTTCATCCAAATCATTAACATTCATCTGCCTTTTGTCAGAGGGGTACGTGTATTTGGTTAAAGTCTGCATCCCTAAACTATCAATTTCATGACGCTGTTGCTCTCCTCTGATGATTGGCTAAACCAGATAAGCAATCTGCCCTTGCACTGAGCAGAAATAATGAACATGGCAATAACAACCCAGAACACTGCAAAAAACTTGGTTTCTGAAGACAATCCATATCCAATCCTGATCAGGCATATGGAGAATGCTGAATGCTGCAGGCATGACACACAGGCTGGAACAAAGGGAGAAGAAAGACTGGAGGCAGGCAGGCAGGCAGGGTCAGTTCTGGACCAGGCAGCCTGTTCTGGACAAAGGCAGGCTTTTTACAGACCACAGACACAGCTTAGGAAGCTGATGACTTGTTTTATGGTCCTTGGGCCTATTACTCCATGCTAATGGATAGCCTTCAAGCCTGGAGCCCAGCACACCTGCCTCACCATGATTTTGTATTAAATTTGTCTTTATTTCCTAGCAGGCTCAATAAGACCCTCAATGGGTAGGGGTGTGTGAGGATGCTGACCTCTCAATGGAACCAGCCTCAAGGATTTCATTCATTTTTGGGGGCCTGCTGAAAACCTTTCTAGTCCTATCTACTGTACCTGCCTACCTACCTACAGGCATTTGCAGGCAATTAAGAACACATCATTCCATAATAGCTAGTTGATGGTTTCTGATTTTGCATCTTATGTTGTTTTTATTATTCTTGTAAACATATGCATATATCCATGTAAACTAGTGCTGATAGGCAAAGGAGTGGGATAACATTTTAGCCCAGAATCATTACCTTCATAAAGATATAGCTGATTACTGTGCAACACTTGATAGCAGGATAAATGAGGGAAGTTTTGCTGTACAATATTCACATATGAGCCTGAAAGCTCGGGTTCCATAAAAAGTAGTCCTACATTACTAGATTTAAACTGTGCAGTAATGCATCTCATCAAGATGCAGTTCCAGTGTATCTGCATTTGAACTCAAGTAGCTCAGCAGCCTGTGCATATTCCTGCTCCTTACAACAATCTTGTGAGGTAGGCTAGGGTGAAAGAGAATGACAGGCCTAAATTTCAAGACTGACTGAACCTATGTGTCTGTAGTTCTGGTTCATCTTCAAGTTGTGAACATTTTTGCAAGACTCTTTCCACCTTACAAAGACATGCTTTTGTCTCCACAGAGGCAATGGAGATGAAGAATGACCTGCAGTGAGTTTCCACATTCTTTATTTCTGAAACCAATTATGGTTGCTAATAGTCAACCAGGTTGCCCAATGAAAAATCATTTGTCATCGCCCAAGCACTTAAAAGCAAGGAATGAATAATTAAGGACATCATGCATCTTTCACCAAATCAATGAAATTAAACAATAACAACAGATTAGTTACTGTTAAACAAAGAAACATTGTCTTAATCACAGGCTGTAATGGCTCCCTTTGTCCTTCAAGGGTATTTTATTAGCATTAGAAAGAATTTACATGAATGTTTGCCAATGAAGAAACAGAGCAAGACATTTCTCACCGAAATGCCCTAAAATAAATTAGAATCATAATGCTTGTTCATAATCTATATTATATTTAAACAGAACCTGTTTTAATGCCACTTTGAAGATTGTAATGAAAAACACACCTGGGTAAGGGCAAACTTTAGTTTAGCTCCCTACCTCGGCTAGACATTCAAAACTATTGAGTTATTGGCACCCTTATTCTGCACAAGAACACAGCAACATATATCTTATACTGAGTTGGACCATTCATTTATCCAGCTGGGAATTTACACTGTCTAGCAATAACTTTCTAGGGTTTCAGATAGGGGAGCAATCCCAGCACCACCCAGAGAGATTGAACATGAGACACCTTCTGCATGCAAGGCAGATGCTCTACCACTGACCTACAGCCCTTCCCTAAATGCTGTGATCAAGCTGAGTTTTCAAAGATCTACATGCTCTGGGAAAGTTAACCAAGACGCCAAATGCTCATGTAACGTGTTACACTGGAGTATGCAACCAGCAGCGGAGGAAGCCGCTTGGGCGAGCTGCCCATAGGGACAAGGCGAGTGGCCCATAGGGGCAGGGCACATCGCAGGGCCTCCACAGTCTTCCTGCCTCCTCCCACTCAGCCGCCCTACAGCTGGGGGGAGGCAACGAGCGGACTGCTTGGGCAGCGCAGAGCCTGCGCGTGCCCAAGCCACCACGTCTCTCCCAGGAAAGTCGCGTGGCTCAGGCATGCTGCAGGCCCCACAGTGAGTGCCACCCGGCACTTTGTCACCCCTCTCAGTGGTGACACCCGGGGTGAACCGCACCCACTGCACCCCCTTCCTCCACCCCTGCATAAAACAGCCATGGCGCCTCCATGTCAGACATTCTTGCACAGCCAATCCTATGATTTCCACAACAGCAAGACACACCACCCATCCTATTAACTGAGGTGGTGGACAAACGTATGCCACCCACAAAGAGTTCTCCTTCATCCTATTACATTTGCCTCTGTTGCCAGCTTTGGAGGACAGGACCAGTGTCTCAAGACATGCGCTCATTTATAACTTGCACTACAACAGCCATAGACAGGTGAAGGATCAACATACCTTAAGCAGCAGACTGCTTAAACTAGCTATAAATCAGCTCATGTCTTTAGCCACTGGTGCTGTCCTCCAAGGCTGCCAACAGAGGCAAACATAATAGGATGAAGGCATCAATTTGCTAGTGCCCATGTACACACGCCTTTCATTTGTTTTGGTGTTGTTCCTCTGGTCAGACTTGTTTGCAGAGTGCTGAAGAACTAGTAAGCATTGCAAATGGCTACGATAGGAGCAGGATGGCAGTGATGCCCCTGTTGTCACCTTCAGCTATCTGGAAAAACACATGCCAGTGCTGTAGCCCTGCATGCTTAGAAGGACTTGCATGTTGCTTGGTAAGACAAACACAAGACTCACTTCCACCTCTGCATATGTGTAAACAAGGCCACCTTTGGGCACCTGAGGCAGACTCCAAAATGGCACCAGGGGAGAATGGATGAGGGAAAATCTGTATCAGGAACAAGAAGGAAACAAAGGCCAACAGGGATCTGCTGCCCTGGTGGATTCTGCCACCAGAGGCAGTCAGCCCATCTTGCCTCATGGGTGGGCCGGCCCTGAATAAAATTGATGTTGTTATCTGCTGTTATCCTGTGGATCCTGATGCCTGAGGCAATTGCTTGCTTCATGGGTAGGCCAGCCCTATGTGCAAATAATGCAATGTATGAAATAAAACCAGACAAGCTTACTTTGTTGCCTGGTAGATATAATCTATAATTCATTTTAGTACATATTTGAATACAATGGAGTTTTGTAAATCTAATTTACACATTAGGTGTGTGTTTGTGTGTGTGTGTGTGTGTGTGTGTGTGTGTGTACTGAATTGTTGGGTGACTCCACATTCACTTTAACAAGTAAAAACTAAGTGCAAATTCCTGAAGACAGGCCAGGATTAAGGTGAATGTAACAAATCAGGGCTCAGCATTCCCAATATCATTGTACTTCCCATGTCATGTCGCTGGCTACTGCTGAAGCAATGATGTTTGGTCGTATGCAGCCAGAGCTGAGGGAGAAATTCAATTCAAATGCACTTCCAGAAAAACACGCAAAACCGAAGTGTGGTCAACCTTCAAAATTCACACTTCTCTAAATATTCAAAAGTCACCTGAGGAATGTGATTTAAAATGGGGGAAGTGTTCATACAAATGCATTCATTACTGAAAATACCAGGGAAAAGTGCTTGCAAAAATGTGCATATTGGGCAAAATGGCAAACTGACATGGAAATGTGGAGAACTGAAGTTAAAGTTGGAAAAAATGAGAAACTGAGAGAAACCAAAGCATTCCAGTCCAACCATCTCTCCAAGCTGAAAGGCTGTACTTATCCTTTAGTGTCTGCCTGCCACTCAAGGGAATCTATACTTTTATGTTGCAGCCACTGTGATGCACAGTGCTAATGAATGCCAGAAACCCGTTCTATTTATTCAGCAGTTCTAGCTCCTCTTGTTGTCATGCACTTTCATCCCTGCCAACTCCACATTTACAGAAAGGTACTGCTTATTTTAAATAGCTCATTTTAAAATATGCACATTGGCACTGTTTTAGGAATGAAACCCATCTTTACTCTGCCACAATTATGATAGCTCTCATTTAATGACGATGGGAATGGTTGGAAACTTTTATCAGGCACTCATTTGCAGGGAATTATCAGAGTCTAAAATATAATTAATCATCTGTTGTCATGCCTCTATTATACAGCACCACTCTCTGGAGCCAATCTCTTTTATTTCATCTGCATTCATATGCCTCTGACCTTCCTTTTCTTTCCAATACCACAGACCTCAGGTAAATTTCAGCTGACTGCTCTAAAATGACTGGATATTGTTAAACCCATTTGTCAACCATATTATCAGCTTACAAACACGAGATCTCTCTGCAAATGTTTAGCATTTTCCACGTACTGTATATCGCAAGCGCAAGCATTACCCATGGGTGGCATCTGTCAATGTTGACAAAAAATGAAAATTTCGGAACTACTGTAAATAATAAAACAGTCCTAGAAAGATTATTTCTCTGGAGCATAAGCTATCAACAAACATGATTTGCATTTTGCGCTTACAGCTGTTTCAACATGAGCTGTTTGCTGTGGTTCATTAAAATGATTTGATTTGTCAGATTCCAGGAGTGTTGCAAGTTCTTGTATGTAACGATCACAGATACCAAAGCAGCGGTCGATCGGATTTACAGAATTGGATGAAATCAGAAGGTCCAAAAATGCACAATTAGCTATACATCTAAGTTCGTGTGTGTATATGCAGCATATATACTTTGAAAGAGTATATATGCAATAAGCATAACAGATTAGCAAGGACATGTTTTTCATAAAAACCATCTGGAATTTATAAATTTATTTTTTTAAAAACAAGATTGACTTCTTTTTCCCAGCAGGTTGTTTCCAGTTGACCCCCACCCCACCCCCGGTGATGCAAATCTCTTTGATCCAGCAGAGGCTTCAATCAGCAGAATGGGGAAGGAAGGTGCCCTATCCATAACCACTTTTCCCCTGCAGCCCACAATCACACCCCCTCTCAAATATGCTCCAGAGGATTGGAGAACTCTTCAGAACAGTATGGGAGTTCCAGGGGGAGGATGACTCAGCAAAAATAGCCTCTTCCACTGTTGGGAACCTCCACTGGATCAAAGTGGCTGGGGATACCCAGCCAGATGGGTGGGGTATAAATAAATATATCATCATCATCATCATCATCAGAGGGTCAGCACTGGTTACAACTCAGGGTATGGTTAAGCCAAATAAGGGCTGTACCAGATAGCCCCTAATTCCAAAATTTCACCCTGAAAGTAGAAAATAGCTGAACAAAGGGAAAAAGAACAAGGCAGGAACAGAAAATGTAATCTACAGCTCATTTATGTATTTGCTGAAATATTTATTATCCTGATCCAAGGGTTTCTACAAGGCCATTTTACTGCTATTAAAACCCACAATAAACTCCTCTATCTTACTGTGGATTTTAATTGTTGCAAACCTGCCTTGGCTGGAAAAGCTCTAAGGCAGCATTTATATGGTCAAATCAACCCATTTTGTTAGATACAAGGAAGGTAGAGAAGGATTGCTCAAATTATTTGTGCGGATGTGGGTGTAAGCCGGAATCAGTTCATAATATCTTAGAGCAGGCGTTTTTCAACAAAATGTAGGTTGTGAAATTCTCTTACCATAACAGGAATTATTTAAGACTGACAAGTTTATTCATTCTCTTTCTTGAGCTGTTAAAGCTGTTGTGCTTGGATTTTATTTTATATTGTTGTTATATAATGGATTTAAAGATATAAATGGCGTATCCACCGATATAATGGTTAGTAGTCTGACATATGGTTTAAGAATGGTTTTAGGGATGGGCTGAGCAGCTAATTAGGACCTATTTTGGTATTGCTGGCACTCAATCCCATATCCACCCTCTCCTGTTCTGTCCCATTGCGGGCATTTTATCCACATTTTTATACACTTCTTATGTAAAAATACACTTTTGATGTAAAAATATACTTTTAAATGCTTTTGCATGTAAAATGGATTCTTTGTATATTTTTAAATGCAAAATACATATTCCTGGGCAAACTTTTGTGTGCACCAAAGATGCTTTGCAAAATCAGGGGGAGTGAGCAATCTGACTGGACCTGCATTCTGATCCACAGGTGAGTTCAAGAGTATCAGACTGAGTTGGTCTGCTGCAATAAAACAGAGCAAGCAAATCCCTCTCCCATCTGGGCCATCCCTAGTTGTGTGTCCTGTAACCTCACTTTGGTATTTTTAATAACAACAACAACAACAACAACAACAACAACATTAAAATAGCAAAAGAAAAACAACTGCAAAAAATCAAAGCAGTAAACAGTCTAAGAAACTGATAAATCTGCAGGCATCAGAGAAAAGCAAGAATCAATGTATAAAATAGTATAGGAACCCCCAAGGTCATTTGAAATAATGCTGCCATTGACAGTTTAAAAAAATCACCAGGAAAGGATTGGGTTGAACTTTACACAGGGTGGGGTGGGGGGTGGGGAGTTCCATAATTTTGGACCCACTTGAGAAGGCCAATCTAAATAGATATTTGTTGCACCGCCCATGCACCTCTGATGCTTGAGGGGTAATCCAAAGTCTGCGCTCCAAGAAAGGTTTTCATGTGAGCATCTACAGTGGTACCTCAGGTTAAGAACTTAATTCGTTCTGGAGGTCTATTCTTAACCTGAAACTGTTCTTAATCTGAAGTACCACTTTAGCTAATTGGGCCTCCCTCTGCTGCCGTGCCACCACGCTGCGATTTCTGTTCTCATCCTGAAGCAAAGTTCTTAACCTGAGGTAATATTTCTGGATTAGTGGAGTCTGTAACCTGAAGCGTCTGTAACCTGAAGTGTCTGTAACCTGAGGTACCACTGTATTCACTTATGCCTCATCTGAAGTGATGTCTCACTGACAAGGCCTTCGTTTCCATCTTTTGTGGCCTATGTTACAAAAAGCTACGCAGCTGCTACTGTGTCCCTTCTGATATCAAGACTGCAGCTGAAACAGGAGGCTGTGGAACATACCCACAAGTAGATTTATGTAAGAATAGTATCCTACCTAACAGGCTTGCTTGAGAAAAGCTTCACTTGTGCGTAGTGAAGTAGTTCACAATGCTGTCTCGCTTGGTTCATATATATATATATATATATATATATATATATATATATATATATATGAATGAATGGGAATTATTGAATCCATTCACTTCACAGCGCTATCTCTTAACAGCTCTATCACTTTTCTATCTCTTTTCCCTCCCCAGCCAGAACTCGCCAGAACTCAATTCTGGCACCTCTCAGATGGGCACCATTGCCATTATAAGAGAACAAGGGAGGTGAGTTCATGGTGAGTTCCGGCATCTCTTTTTCTAGAAAATTAGCACTGTTGATGCTCTCTCATAAGACACCCCTGTCCCACACACAGAGCTACAGTTCCCAGAGTGGCTTAACAAACAGAGACATCACCTTGCCAACAAAGGTCCGTATAGTTAAAGCTATGGTTTTCCCAGTAGTGATGTATGGAAGTGAGAGCTGGACCATAAAGAAGGCTGGTCGCCGAAGAATTGATGCTTTTGAATGATGGTGCTGGAGGAGACTCTTGAGAGTCCCATGGACTGCAAGAAGATCTAACTGATCCATTCTTAAGGAAATCAGCCCTGAGTGCTC
The DNA here is from genome assembly GCF_964234715.1 of Podarcis melisellensis. Taxonomy (NCBI): domain Eukaryota; kingdom Metazoa; phylum Chordata; class Lepidosauria; order Squamata; family Lacertidae; genus Podarcis; species Podarcis melisellensis. Next base: position 96,356,652 of record NC_138529.1, read on the forward strand.
ACTGGAAGGACAGATCGTGAAGCTGAGGCTCCAATACTTTGGCCACCTCATGAGAAGAGAAGACTCCCTGGAAAAGACCCTGATGTTGGGAAAGATGGATGGCACAAGGAGAAGGGGACGACAGAGGACGAGATGGTTGGATAGCGTTCTCGAAGCTACAAACACGAGTCTGACCAAACTGCGGGAGGCAGTGGAAGACAGGAGTACCTGGCATGCTCTGGTCCATGGGGTCACAAAGAGTCGGACATGACTAAACGACTAAACAACAACAACACCTCTTCACAGGGAACTCTGGAAATGGTAGCACTGTGAGGGGAATACTGTAGGTGTCACTAAACAACTTGGAGCACCCTTAGCAAGCTAGTATTCTTTGGGCGAAGTCATGTCTGTTTAAAACGGTTTCATAGTGCTTTAAATAAATGGTGTGAATGTGGCCCAAGTCTGACAAATGGGACTAGAAAACCTCCTTTGAGTCTGCCCACCAGTTGCATACAGGTGTGTCACATTTACTTCTGAATGTTCAGCTTATTTCCCTATCCTGCCCTGGTGGCTTCCTTAAAAGCCTTTAAAAATAAGTTTGAAATCCCCTCTGAAACCCTACACACTTGCAAGCATTCCTTGATTTCAATGTGAAGTGAAACTATGTGGGCATTTGGATTTTTAACTGGCTCCTTGAGTGCAGAATGATTTTACAAAAATAAAAAAAAATGAAAATGAAAAGTCACTTCTCTGGAACAAAGCTGTTTTTCTACCTCTGGTGATGCCACAAAGGAACCAGAGCAAAAACAATCACTGATGCATTGTTTCTTTTTGCAGAGAGAGTGACGACCAAGTGTCTCCTATTGGCCAACCACTTCCCGTGACTGCGTTTGTCAACAGGGAGCCTATTCCCCATCAACATCATCTGTCAAATGTGAGTTGCCAGAAAATATAACTGCCAATTTGGCCTTCCCCTGGAACTCTTCTGAGCATGGCCAGGATCCCTAGAAATTCAATTTGACAGTCATCTTCAAAGCACCTCCACTTGCTGAAAAACGGTGCTGATAGATGAGGCAAATAATATCATAAGGGGTTTTGCAGAATCTCGATGCCCTAGAACCACTGGTGCATATTACTGTAAATTGAAAACCCTTGTCATATGTGGATATGTTTTACACACTCAGGTATGCTCTAGCATAGCTAAGCTACAATCCTAGCTCCTGTTCCTCATTTTTTTTTTTTAAAGAGAAACTTGCATGGGGTTCTGCTAGTTTTCTCTGCATCATTGGGGCCACATACCACAGGATGCTCCTATCCATGCCACAACGGGGGGCAGGACAAGGCACTGAAACAGGATCACCAGCGGCTGATGCTCTGTCGCGTATGGGGATATATGTGGGATCTGGTACTGGTGCAATGGCAATTCCTTGCCTTTGGGGCTGCCGGTGATGATCCCGCTTGCACCCAAGCGTCCACACGCATTATGCTTCATGTTTCATGCCCTCTCATGTTTCAGTCTCATATCCCCACCCACAGTAAACCCCCTTTTTTCCCAGAGGGCCTGACTGCATGGAGTGAGCCCTTCATGTAGACAGTCCCTGCACATAGGCTTCATCCGTGCTATACGAGATTGAAAGTGGCACCATACCACTTTCATCCCAGCCAAAGCTTGCCCCCCCCAACAAGAATCCTGGGTGGGTCAGCCCTGACCTCAAGTGTGCATGAACCAGTCTGCGAGAAGAAGCCAATAGAGAGCTATGCTGAATGTTCCATCTCTAACAAAACAACAACAAACAAACCACAGCTACTACTATGCCATAAGATCCACTGTCTTGTAACATCACATATGGTATGTACAATTATTTATTGTTTGATACTATTTTTGCTGTAAAATGTGTGAGATCATGATATTGTATTTATTTGCGTTACTTAGTGCTTTAACTACAGATGAAGCCCAGGATGGCGAAACAAGGCCAGTATTCCGGAAATCCTTGTCTAGACTCTGTGAAAGGATTTTGTGGAACTGTAACAACCTTGCATGTGGATTGTTTGGACTTTATGAACAGACAGGTGGAATAGACACCATTACACAGATGGATCTTATGCATGAACTGACTAGAGAATGATCTGATCCACTGGGTCTTCTGCTTTGTTCGTTTGTTGAACTTTATGAGTTACTTCCGTTGAAATTTACAATTTGATACAATGAATGGTATACCTTATTTATCTAAGAACACAGCTGGTTAAGTCTCGTGTGTTTATTGAGAACGTTCCATCTCTGCAGGCTTACCAGCTTGGTACATGGAACAATCCCCTTCCCCACCCCACCCTCACTGATCTGGGGTTCTTCTGCCCCTCTCAGATCCAATTTCAAGGGGCATGGGGGAGGAGAGGGGAGGACAAACCCATTGCTAATGGGATTTGCTAGGTGAATCCTACCTTTTAAAACCCTTACACCCTGCAACACACTCATCACTCGACGGCTGCAGTTCAGCTGCGGACTTGCCTGTGTGACTGCCACAGCATATAAGAACCATTCAAAAACACTCACATCACTTTGAGCATACTGGAGACCCTTCCCATCTTTTGCAGAAGGCCATCCATTGTGAAGAAATTACACTGATATGACCCAGCAAGAATGTAAGCAAGGTCACCTGACGCCTACGTTTCATTCATTTTTTTTAAAAAAGAGCCCTCGTAAGGTTTATCTCTAAAACTTAAGCAACAACCACCACCAAGAAATAAACCACACAAGAGGCTTTTCTAGGGGCCAATTGCCAAAATTTACAGACACAAGCCAACACCATCCATAAAGAAGAGCGGCAAAAATAAGGAACAGATGTGCCTCTCTTCACCCACCCACAAGACAGGGAAATAAAGGACCTTGACAGAACAGTGGATATTAGTGTTAGTGAAGGGCTGCAACATGTCTTAATATAATCTCAAACTCCCATCACAAATCAGCTTAGAAGCAGCATATGAGCTGGCCTGCAATGACTTGCACACCCTTGCCGGCTCTTATCTGCTAAATTGCTTTGCGGCAACCTCCCTCCATGCCCTTGACCAATCTGAAAAGTATTTGTCTCCGGCTTCCAAACAATATGACAAGTCTACTTTGTGGCTTCCAAATATCTTAGGGTATAATTTTCTTTTAATAGCCACCTTCTTTCCTTGATGCATTTTTCTCTGCTGCTGATGGATGACCGAGGACCTAAAATGACTTGGAGACTCCAGCAATATTCATTTATCAAATGAATCCTTCCGCCAAGAATTTAACTAGATAATGGGGGCAAAAATATATTTTGTAAAACAACAACACATTGCTCGGTGAATAAAATAGAAAGGCTGAGCGGGGAGGAAAAAGACAAATGAAAATATTGCTACATAGGTTGTATCTAGGAATGGGTGAATCTGTTAATTTTGGTTTCTCTCAGTTTTTCAGTTTTCCAGTCTTCACTTCAATTCTCTCTTATTTCTGTATGAGTTTATGTTTACATTTTTTAAAAAGAGCCTCGTGAGAATAATCAACATTTTAGTGCAAACATCTCCTGATATACTCATTTTTGTATATTTTGTATATCTGAAGGAGCATCTCCATCCCCATTGTTCTACCCGGACACCAAGGTCCAGCACTGAGGGCCTTCTGGCGGTTCCCTCAATGCGAGAAGCCAAGTTACAGGGAACCAGGCAGAGGGCCTTCTCGGTAGTGGCAACCACCCTGTGGAACGCCCTCCCATCAGATGTCAAAGAGAACAACAACTACCAGACTTTTAGAAGACATCTGAAGGCAGCCCTCTTTAGGGAAGCTTTTAATGTTTGATGTATTACAGTATTTTAATATTTTTCTGGAAGCCGCACAGAGTGGCTGGGGAAGCCCCGCCAGATGGGTGGGGTATAAATAATAATAAATAATAATAAATAATAATAATTATTATTTGTAAGCATTTTTGACTGATACAAACATATTTTGCAAGCAATTTCCCCTTATATAATAATTTCTGTGTGTTATTCACCAATATATGCATCAAATGTACACTTTCCCCTAAAACACACGTTCTGTGCAAACGGGATATGTTTGGAGAACTGCATCGCAATATTTGGAGAAGTGCAAATTCCAAAGTATTGTTGTGTTTGGGTTGGCATATTGTTTTGGAAAGTGAGACCTTTGGTAGGTTTACGTTAAAATTCTAACCAAAACAGATTCATAACAGATTCATATTTGGAAAAGGCTCATGACAAATTTAAGTTGATTGATTTCAGTGGGTCTACTCTGAGTATGGCATAGTTGGGTACAACCAACTGCAGCTGGAGTTCTTTCTGGGGCAGTATAAGTCAGGAAATAAGGAACAGCAATTAACTTCAAAGTGAAGATGTATCATCAAGGCGTATCAACATCCCAAAGTTCTCCGGTAGTATGGTAAATTCTTAATCCCTTCTGCTCAAGCAGAAGGCTGAAATATTAAACAGCAGATCATTCTTTGCCTTGCAGAGAAGCATGAGCTGGCGTTATCTTGTTCTCTCTTTAAAGGGATCGATTATTCCCCAGAAACTCAGTCAATGGGGAGCGTTATTCAGTATCCTGTCATCCATTTCCAGCCACACTTTAGTGCCTAAGGGTATTAATTTAAGGATAATATGTATGAGTCAAGCTTCTACACAATGAAGTAGGACGTGTGACTGCCAGAAAATCTCCCTCCAAGGAACACACTGAATGGCACCAACCTTCCGCTTGCATTCAGCATTGCCAAATGGAGTCATAAAGTTTCTGTACGTTATAATGAGGCTGGTAGTGGAGGGAGTTCGGTTGGTGAGCTTGAAAAGGCACAATCCACTGTGAGTCAACTCCAGACCCCTTTCTGGCATCCATCAGGCTAAAGCAAAGAGAAGGGGGGACTCCAGGGCCTCCTTAAACAGCTCTGCTGAAATACCACCTCCATCGGGGTCCTCCATAAACAGTCATATACAGCAGCCCTTCCATCCGTCCAGAGGAGAGGGAGAAAGATGGGGCTGCAGGGCCTCTCTATCAGCTCTGTCAAAAGGCCAGCAATCTTTGGTTGCTCCTCTTCTTGAGACCTTCCCATTCTAGCTAGTCAAGAACTCTGAAGCCACGAAATAGGTTTCAGGGTTTTCATTTTTCCTTCTCTTTCCCAATCCGTTCCCCTTTTGTATTGTGCCTTTTAGATTGTAAGCCTGAGGACGGGAACTGCCTTATTCTTGATGTTTGTAAGTTACTCCAGGAGCCTTTCTGGGAAAGGTGGGGAGGCAACTGGGTTGAAGAGTAGGACAACAATGCTTTAAATAAGTACCTAAATCAAATTCAGCAGAGGAAACAAACTGGCCTAAGAAGCTGGCACAAAATGCTGCTCTTGAGGATGCTCAGCAATCTCGTTTTCAGTGTAGAGTCAGACAGGTGTTTGTCTGTAAGCTCTCCTTATTCCAAAGAAAAAGGTTGTGTCTCTGTGTGTATTTGCTAGTGAGCAGAGAGAGAGAGAGATATGGCTGTGCAAAAAAAATATCTGGTTTTTGAGTCCTCAAGGATTTTCAAGCATCTCAAGGTAATATCAAAAACCCTGAATGGTTTTAGAAGTGACATGGGTGGTGGTGGGGGGAGAAAAACCACACATCAATAGTTATTTAGACAATGGCTCACAGCTGGCCATTTCCACCATTCAGCCATTGATTTCATATTATTTGTCTATTTCTCTTTGGTGGTATTATCAGGCATTAGGAGGGAGCAGCCTGTTCCATCCATCCTAACTGGCGTGCTTTATTAAGATAAGGAAGAATGAGGTTTGGTGTGATCTGACTTTGAGCTAAGCTGTCAAGTCTGGGTGCTTCAAAAAGTAGGCACCATATTCATTGCAGCAGTCTTCATTGGGGACAATCATGGGAAAGTGTGTATGTGTGTGTGTGTGTGTGTGTGTGTGTGTGTGTGTGTGTGAGAGAGAGAGAGAGAGAGAGAGAGAGAGAGAGAGAGAGAGAGAGAAACAGTATAAGTCTTACAATGTCAGCAGTGAGAGTTTGCTTGAGTTAAAGGCAAATTTCCAGCATTCATTCTGTGAGTTCTGGTGTGTGTATTCATATTTATATTTTGTTAAGGTGATTCCAGTTAAAAGAAATAAAGTGATACATAAAAAAGTAGGAAAAGTGAGAGGGAGAAAACAATAACAATACATATAAAAGTGAAACTATGAAAAAGGAGCAATATACATATTCATATTCCCATACATATACATATTCCCATACATTCTTGTATAAATTGGTATAGTGTTATTGTCCTAGTGCGTAGGTAAATGCTGATAGCCTACTACATTTTATATAAACTCATTCCAAATGTTATCGTATTTATCGTATCGCAGTCCGTTCATAAATTGCTAGTGATGTCATTTCGTCAGTCCATTGTTTGAAGGGTGCCATATCTTTATTTTTACAGTTCCTCAATATCAATCTCTTGGCCACCATTAGGGCATGGAAAATCGATTTCCATTGTCCCATTGATAATTTCCATACTGCAGGTACATAGTTCTATAAAATATTATTTGCTGAAAGATTTAACTTTTTCTGCCCAGTCATAGTTACAGAGTCTATCACTTTCTTTCAAAACTTGTTAAGTAAAGAACACTGTACAAACATGTGTTTCAGAGAGTCATTGTCCTTGCCACATCTCCAACACTGAGCTATCTTAGCTACCCCCTTTTTATAAAACTGTAAAGGAGTCCAAGAAACTCTAAATATAATTTTTTGTGGCATGAGTTTAATTTAAATCTAATGACACCTTAGGTAGTGAAGCTAATACATTTTCCCACTGCCTGGGTAATAATGAAAGTTCCAGTTCTTTATTCCAATCATCTCTTACAATCTGCATATTGAACTTGCGTATTGTTAATAGATACTTATAAAAAAGTAATTGCTGGCTTTTTATTTTTGAATGAGTTGTCCAGTTGCTCCAATATCTCAGGTATCTCGGAAGCTGAAAGGGCTAACGGCCCAAACACAGGAGATGTTGTAATTGAAGATATTGCCATTGGGCTACATCTGATAGATGATATTTTTGTCTTAAAATAGCAAAAGTATAAAATTCATCTTCCCCATCTATCAGTTGGTCCAATGTCAATATACCTGCTTTCACCCAATTTTCCCATACCACCATCTTTTTTGCAATTCTTAGTGTGGGGTTTCCCCACAGAGTAAGTTTAGCATGTGACAATAGATCAAATCTGTTTTTATTAGCCAATATATTCCATATTCTTCTAAGTTATTTAATTGTTTCAAGAGTCACCTGAGATTTCAAATATTTCAACCCTAGTATTGTCCAACCAACCAAAGGTGCTATGTACATATAGGTAAAAGGTAAAAAGGTACATATATTCTAGGGTTGCCCACGTCAGAAAATTAGGGCCAACAGTGGGATTCCACTGTCAATAGATATAATTCCAAATTTGGGATTCTTTAATTTGTAGTTACATTCTCTGCAAGGATATTCTTAGTGTTGCTGAGCCCCAAAGGCATTTCCTAAACAATGAGTTTATCTTTTGAAAATATGATCCAGATATAAAAACTAGAAGTCCTTTCAGGATATAAATGAATCTGGGAATAATATTCATTTTGAGAGCATTCTCCCTTCCCCAAAGGGTACGATTCAGTGACTCCCACCTATCAATATCTGAAGAAACCTTTTTTATTAATTTATTCATATTAACTGTAACTAACTGTGTTATATCTCTTGATATTAGCATACCTAGATGTTTAATAGATTTGGAACAAACCCAAAATTATATTCCTTGAATGAGTGTGTAAACAAATTTTGATCTATTGGCATCAATTCTGATTTGGATCAGTTAACAGAATAACCTGATATTTTACCAAAGGTGTCTATCATTTACATCAAGATGGGTATACTAGACTGAGGTTCCAAAATAAACAAAAGTATATCGTCTGCAAATAACTAACTTGTGGTCAAGAGAATTATGAACTGCTCCGTGAATCTTGCGATATTGTCTAATAGCGCTAACCAGGGGCTCTTAAAAAGCAAAGGTGAGAGTGGACATCCTTGTTTGGTTCATCGAGCCAACAGAAAGGTGGCAGACATAATACCATTCACTTTGACTCTAGATGTGGGTGCCTTTGTACATTACTTTGATCCATTTTATAAACTCCAGGGGAATTCCAAATTTAATTAAAGCTAACTCCACATACTGTTTATAAATTTTATCAAAGGCCTTTTCGGCATCTAATGATATGTTTACAAACTGATCTTAATTTTTATTTAAGTCAACCAAATCTACCATAATCTAATGTTATCTGCAGCCTGTCTTGTTTTTATAAAGCCAGTCTGATCCCTCTCGATTACCGCCGCAATTACCTGTTGGATTCTATTTGCTAGTGTTGATGTTAGAATTCTTGTATCCACATTAATCAAGGATATAGGGCGATAATTCACATATTTTCTGTGATCCTTATCTGGTTTGGAAATAACTTTGATATAAGCTTAGTTAAATATTGTTTATATGATACCTTTATCAAGTATGTCATCATACAATTGACAAAGTTTGGTACAATAAATCTATATATGTTTTATGCCATTCAATAGTTCCAGTATGTGGACTGTATTGAATCCACAACCATTCAGTTGTGTTGTTAGGCAAATATTTCCTCTGCACATCTGTTGCCCTCCAAAAGTTGTTGGATTCCAGTATCTATCATCAATAGTAACTGGCCACACTAATGGGAGTTGAAGTCCAAAAACATATGTGGGGTACCATATTGGCTATCTCCAATCTAGAAGCTTCCAGGTTTACCTCCCTTCCAAGTATATGACGAGTTTCAAGTACACACCTATGTCTGCATGGTGAAATGTTAATAAAACAACATGAAGGACTGGTTTTGGGGTATGTCTGAGAACAGTCTTACTGTTGTAATGCAAGACATTTATTTTGAATTTCATTGTTATTCATACTGCATCTTATATTTTTACCATTCTTTTCTACAAGCCTGAAGTTAAATTTTATTTATGTTGATGCCAGATAATGAGAATAAAAGCTAGAATGCCGATAGGTTTGTGGCCGATGCTCATATTGTTAGGTTAGTAATTTGATAGTTAAGCACATTTTAAAAACGATAGACGAGTGAGCTGAAAGAAATGAAGAAGGCATGCCAAGATTGCTGGAAATCAGAAATTCAAGCAAAACACTCCATTAATTACAAAAGGGACTGTAGCTGTTCGTTTTGCATTTTTATAGGGGCTACTTTCTCTTTGGAAATGCACAAGGGCCATGAGAGTAATACGATGTGAAATACTGCTTCATAGGAAGCATCAGATCACAGTCTTTGGGAGTTTTCTACACGTCTCAACCTTCTTTTGATGGTTCACCTGCCATACACGAGGGACTCCCTCCAAATTCTGACAGCCTTGATCTACCAGAAGGAATGAGTAATGCCAGCCAATCAGTACTAAGGGGCATGATCAAAAGCATCAAGTCATTTAGATTTCTGCCTTTAAAGCACAGGAGTTGGACAGCCCCGGGTTAAGCCTGCAGAGATCCAAATTCAGTATTAGTAGGCGTGCACAATATGTCTGAAGAATGGTTCTTTTCCTCTGCTCCTCCCTAACACACAGGTATTAAGAGCCAAATCACTGCAGCGAGATCGGCTGGCACGCTGCTTGTTTCTTCACCTGTTAAACAAATTGGGAAGATGATACATAAAGGATGATTCCCCCAAAATATGTTTTACCCACATTCATTGACATGAGTGAATACCATATACTCTCATTGTAGGAAAAGATCAAATGGGAATCCTAACAGGTGTGAGAGGTATGCCATACAGAAGTGAGAATGTGATGTCGCATAAGAATGGGTGTGGGATGTTGGTCCTGAAATGTGAAATTTCATTGGAAATCCTGGGCTCTGTCAATGGGTACATGACTGGCAGGGACTGGGCAGAAGAGGGGTGGTGGAGACTGCCTCCCCATCCTGACCCTTCCAGGGAGGAGGAAGGCAGTATAGATTTACAACAGGGGTCTGAGGGAGGTCACAGCTCAGAGGCAGATGAGGGGGGACGTTGGGAAATTATGGGAGAGCCAGAGCAACAACACCCAGCTGACACGTCGTCATTAGAAAGCATTCCAGACCCTCCATCTCCCAGAACCCGGCAGGCCTTAAAAGTAGGAGAGCAAAGAGCTCAAAGACAGAGAGCACTTTTCAGCACCCATAGAGGAGACGATGAGAATGAAGAATGAGGCAGTGGGAGAGATGGTGTGTGTGTGTGTGTGTGTGTGTGTGTGTGTGGAGATTCACTAGGAACAACACCATTATCCAAGAAGCTGGGTTCTATAGCCTCTCTCTGTAAAGATTGAAATAAAACAGGACGGTAAGAAACTTTTCCTTGTTTTTATATTTCCCTGGGCAACCAGCCGGGAGCTGCTAACAACATCCTGACAATGGCATTACCTCATCCTTCTCCCTTACATTTACTGGAATAACAAACAGCTGGTGATAACAACATACCCAAATACATGCTCTCTGCTCTTGTCACCTAAACAATTGTAATGCTGAGAGGCTGGTTTCGCCTCTGAGCATAATCAGAGAAAGTCCTTTATAGCTTTGGACTAAGATACCTAAAAGATCATGTCACTACTTACAGTATATACCAGTTTGCTGTGTTTGTGCTTTAATTATGCTGGAAGCTGCTCAGAGCGGCTGGAGGAACCTAGTTAGTTGGTTGGCATATAAGTAAATAACAACAACAACAACCCAACCAATCACTGCACTCTGCAGTCTGTTATGCATCATGTAGCAATTGCACCTATAGGGTGGTGACACCTTTGAAACTTGCTTCCATTACATATCTGACAGACTCTCTCTATTATCTTCTGGGTGCCTGTTGAAGACCATTTCTACAATCCTTCTAAGAGGAGATTTTTATCCCAATCTGCACCTGCATTGGATTTGGAATCGTTTTTATATATGAAATTGTTTTAATTATTTTTGTGTATGAATTTTGCGTGTGTGCAGGTGTGTGTGTGCATATATGGTTGCAACTCCTGCTTGCATTACTTGCAAAGCCCACCAACACTCACCAAACCACCTCCCTTTACACCTGGTCAACTGACTCCCTCTCCCTTTCACCTCACGCAAGCCCTCTTCCCATTACAACTACTTGAGCCCCTATCCCCTCACATCCCACCACCCATCAGCAGTAAAGCTCATTGTTTTGGGGTGGCACATACTTTTTATGAAAAGGGGTAGGAAAGGGTTTTCTCTCTCTTTTGCTTCTGTAATGTATTATTCCTTAGATCATGTGACACTCCACTTCAAAGTGCTTTGAAGGCAACTCCATTTTGCTCTTTACCAGAATATCAAAGCTCAGACTGAAGTCATTCGGAAACCTTGTTTCGTCCTATTTGTAAGCCTAAGAATAATCTCTCATTTCATTTCTCCACTACAGAAATGCGTATCTTTGTTAACCAAGCAGTGTGCATCACACATTTTTGCCTTAGGCTAGGAAGTGTAATGTCTACTTGTAGTAGCTAATGGGATCTAGAGATGGTTAAACAAAGAACTTTGTTTTTTTTAAATAAAGAAGCTTCTCCTTTAAAATCTGCCTATAATTTGTGCAGAGTGACTGTTTAAACACAGAGACACATTAAAAGCTATAAAACTCAGCCAAAGCACTTCATTGCTTCGTTCTTCCTTTAGCAGCTTTAGCAAAGTATTTGCTTAAACAAAACTTTGAGGATTAAATTATATTTAAACTTGGATTGGCCAACTTCTGTATTCTCAGGGCCTGTTCCATTTTTCAGATAACTGTATGTAGGCTGAACGCATATTTCTGCCACATGACTTTTTCACAGATAGACTCGCTAATCACGTGACACCATCTAGCAGTAAGGACTTCACAGTTATAAAGAGTGTGTGTTTAGGTACACACCATCCACAGAGACGCAACCCAATTGGACTCCATTTTATTTATTTATTCTATAAAATTAATACACCATTTGATTGTTTAAACACACACAACCCTCAACGCAGTTTACGAAAAAGGGTAATTGATTCTATCCTTCTCTTACTCTCTGTGTGTGACTGTGAATCTGTGGTCTGCAGATCAGATGTGGCCTCCCAGGTCTATCCATTTGCCTTGCAAGACTCCACCCAAGCTCCCTACCAGCCTTGTTCTCTGTCTACCTCAACTGCTTTTGTCTGGTTGGCATGTGTCTCTGAATTGTGCTCTTGCGTATTGCTTCAGAGTGGACCGTGCAGATAGACAAAACAGGCTGAGCTGGAGTGCAACAGATTCCTGTGTTTCCTATACAAATCCCAACTTGTTTTTTCTTTTCCTTGGATCTGTCCCTTTTGCTGGAAGTTATGTACAGTTCCCTTTACATAAGTTACCCTGTGATTATTGTACTCAGCAACCAGACAACATAATGGATTGTATTCCATGCTGCTCTTCCACTGACGGAAGGCTTTTTGACCCATTAGAGGTGCCTGCCTGTGGAACAGAGTTGCTTTGACTGATTTGTCCTCCCTCTGTAGCTTCCCACAATATTCTGGAGGATTAGCCCACCACTCTGGAGTAAGAGCAGGTTGGGTGGTGGTAGTGAGTGAGTACAATCAGGTGATGGTGGTGGAAGAGGAATGCCTCCTTCTTGTATCAAAGAGACTTCTGTCCTAGAAGGGGCATGGTTGGCTTTTATTTAAGCAAATGCACATTTTTAAGCATTCTGTTTTGGTAAGAGATGAATGGCAGTTAAGAAAGCGAAACTATATTGCAATTTATGCATGTTACAGGAAACAGCATAATAGGGCTTGTTATCTTGTGTCCAGTTCTGCATAAGCTAGGAGCATCTGAACACTTACAAAAGTAATATAGTGGTACCTTGGTTCTGAAACTTAATCCATTCCGGGAGTCCATTCAACTCCTGAAACCGTTCAAAAACCAAGGCACAGCTTCCGATTGGCTGCACAAGCTTCCTGCACTCAAGCGGAAGCTGCGTCGGACATTCAGCTTCCGAAAAATGTTTGCAAACTGGAACACTTATTGCGGCGTTTGAGAGCTGATTTGTTCGACAACTAAGCCATCCGGGAACCAAGGTACCACTGTATAAGTCTGCTAGGCACAATAATGGAAATCAGTGGCGTAGCGTGGGTTGTCAGCACCCGGGGCAAGGCAAGTAATTTGCACCCCCTAACCCGTGGATTTGTGCCCCCTAACCCTAACCCCCAGATGTTGCGCCCAGTGCGGCCGGCCCCCCCCCACCCCCCCACGCTACGCCACTGATGGAAATGGGAAGCAACCACAGCTCCAATGGATTTCTTCCCCCAAATTCACAATGCAATCCCATTGTTGTGCTGCAAAGAAATTGAGACATTATTCATCAACACAATGCAACAGACCTCACTAAACTATTAAGACTCCCAAGAAATATGCAATATGGGATGTAATTACAAAAATTACAGACTACAAAAAATGCAGTTACCAAAGAGATCAGAAACATGTTGAAAGGCAGCACTGATCATGCAGTTTCTTTTGACGGAGACTTCTAGGAAAGAGCGGGGCATGCTGGGAGATGGCTGTGCCTCGTATTAAAAAGCACCAGATGACTGCAAAAGGCACAGATCTTTTCTGAATGAACACTACATACAATTCCCAGATGGATTGGTGAACTGTAGGACGTTCTTCTGAGAACCGCAGTTCATGGCTTGGTGGGAGAATCAGTCGTATGTATTATTCATTTAGACACCAGAGTCGCATGCAGACATAGAAGTGAACAACTGGAACTGTATCATTAAAAAGTAATGTGAGGGCTTCAACATCCTGAAATTAAGAATAGGAGTCACTTTAAAAAAAAAATGGTGCTGTCGCTCAAGTGAGGAAGTCTGGTAACTGAAGGTCTGGTAAGATTTCACGAACTAAAGTAAGGGCATATTATTGAAGGAACATCCAATGTCTTAATAAAGGGAACTTATCACCCATACAGTGGGTGATAAGTGTTACTTAATAAAGGGAACTTATCACCCATACAGTGGTACCTTGGGTTACATACGCTTCAGGTTACATACGCTTCAGGTTACAGACTCCACTAACCCAGAAATAGTGCTTCAGGTTAAGAACTATGATTCAGGATGAGAACAGAAATTGTGCTCTGGCGGCGTGGCAGCAGCGAGAGGCCCCATTAGCTAAAGTGGTGCTTCAGGTTAAGAACAGTTTCAGGTTAAGAACGGACCTCCGGAATGAATTAAGTACTTAACCCAAGGTGCCACTGTATATAGTTTAGTAGCAAATCTCCTATGATAAAGTTGTGTCGGTTTTTGTGTGATTAAAAAGTACTTTTTCAAGTCCAACATATTTTTAAGGGCTCAGTGGTTTAATCCAGGTATTGGATTCTTGGGCATCTCTGGGGCAGGCTGGGAAAGATGCCCATCTGAAACTCTGAAGAGCCACTACTAGTCATAGAGCAGCCTTTCCCAACCTGATGCCCTCCAGATGTTGTTGGATGACAACTTCCCTCATTCCTGAGAACTGGTCATGCTTGCTGGAGATGATGGGCACTGTAGTCTAAAACAGCTGGAGGGAACCAAGAGCAGGATGATGAAGGCGATGTTTGTGGGTTTGTGGCTATTATTTTATTATGCATTTTGTGTTTATATCCTGTATTTTATGTTGTGAAGCGCCCTTACAGATGAAAGGTGGTAAACAAAGTTGATAAATATTAATAATTTTAAAACTGAATACAGTGGTTCCCAAATGGCTTAGTTGTCGAAGAAATCGGCTCCCGAACGACGCAAACCCAGAAGTAAGTATTCTGGTTTGCGAATGCTTTTTGGAAGCCGAATGTCCAACACGGCTTCTGCGGCTTCTCATTGAGTGCAGGAAGCTACTGCAGGCAATTGGAAGCCGCACCTTGGTTTTTGAACAGTTTTGGGAGTCGAACGGACTCCCAGAACAGATTAAATTCGAGAGCCAAGGTTCTGCAGTATGGTATCTGTCTTAGAACGACTGACCACTGAAACCGTTTTACACATTTAGATAGCTGGAAATAAATCAACAGTAAAATCAATGGGGAAATATATATAATCCATTTCCCTTTCTTTTATTCTTATTATTGGGGGGAAGCAGCAATAAATATATCAATTAACGAGCAAATTAGTTATACCTTTTGACTTATGTGTGAAGGAGAGCCTTGCTACTGTACTAAAGCATTTCTTACGACGGGGTTGTCTAGTAATTAGAGAACTGTCAAAGCTCGTTACGTTATCTCATTGCAGTTGGCGCACATCCTCCTCCTTGCCACCAGTGAGCCAAGAGGGCTGCTATTAATATGCAGCCATAGTCTACAAGAAGTTCAAAGGGTAGAATTTAATTATGAGACAAAATTTGTAATTTTCAATTATTACGGCACTAGGGAGCTGCCCTTGAGAAAGGGCAGATGAAAAACAGTTTTGCACTCTCCATCAATATGTGAATAAGTAGCAGAGAGGAAATATTTATGGAGTTCGTTAGTTAAACCGCGCACATCCACACCCATTCCCCCCCTCCTCCAAGCAGCGTTCATCTCCTCCCATGCTCACGCCTACAGGAAAGAACTTCGCTTACATAACATTTGGATTGCCTGTTTGCCTCACCTCCCTGCTGAGATGCAAAGCACAGGTTTCCCTGTATTCTCTTACATTGATATTCCGTTCCAAGTAAGGTGGGCAGGCATCCAACTGAAATAGGATCCCACATGCAGCTTAGAAGCCAACCTTGGGGCTGGACTGTGAGTTATACTGAGAAATGGACAATGCAACATAGCTGTGGTTCGAGGACCCGATCCCCCCAAAGTGGAATGAATACACCAGGACATGTGATATAAGGTTAATGGGCAAGAAAAGGCCACAACTTTATTGATTACAGCAAGTGAAAAGGTCTTGGCTTAGGCATTGGATTACGTCAGCTGACTCCACCCCCTCAGAGAGGGGTGAGTCTGTAACAAGGGGGGTTTATTCACCAGTAGGTGGAGCCTGTTGATGCTAATCCAACTATAGGCTCTCCCCTGATGTCACCGAGGGTCGTGCCATGGCCTCCCATCAAGCAGGCATCGGACAGAATACACAACCGCCAGATTCCTTTAACGGAATACCCAAAAATTGAAGGCATAGGCGATGGCTACACCTAGCCCTTCGACACCACAACACATTATTCCAATGCCTAACCTACCCACCAATACCACGAAAGTTGTGACGATTGCTACGAGGTAGGCGAAAAAACCAAAAAGAAAACCAAAAAGCCTAATGCCAAATGGAAAAATTCCTACCAGGCCCCCTGGACAACCAGGGCGACCAACCTAAGGTCCATAGCAAGGCCAAGGAAAACTAAGACCCTGAGCTCAAAGGGAGTGGAGGGTGGGTGACTCGCGACGAGACGACGAAGAGTGAGGCCAAGGAGGGGCTGGCACCGCAGTATTTAGGCTGCTGTACACACCCCCTCGGAGGCACCTGGTTGGGTGCCTGCTGATGGATGTGGGCGCCAGCCAGGTGAGTGGGAGGTAGGGGGCCAACACCCCCTGCTAGAGGTGGAGCTCGGGCTCTCACCCACAACCACTCCCCTCTCTTCCAGGAGGAGAGTCTTTCTTATATATATACAGTCATACCTCTTCTTGTGAATGCTTCATGTTGCGTTTTTTCGGGTTAAGAACGTGGCAAACCCAGAAGTGTTTACTTCCGGGTTTTGCTGCGCACGCATGCGCAGAAGCGCTCTATTGCGCTTCGCACATGCGCAGAAGCACCACTCTGGTTACGGACTTTTGATGGTGTGAACAGCACCCCAGAATGGATCATGTCCGCAACCAGAGGTACCACTGTGTATACCTCGGGTTACAGACGCTTCAGGTTGCGCATTTTCAGGTTGCACACCACACCAAACCCAGAAGTACTGGAACGGGTTACCTCTGGGCTTCGGCCCTTGCACATGTGCAGAAGCACTAAAACGTGACCCGCACATGCGCAGGCGGGTTGTGAATGCTGCGGGTTGTGAACGTGCCTCCCGCACAGATCACATTTGCAACCCGAGTATCATGAATGACACAACCATGAATGACAATACAGATGAGAACTAATCCATACTTTGGTGGCCTCTAGATTACGGTAATATGCTCTACAAAGGGGCCACCCTTGGAAACTCCATTTAGTTTCACCATGAGGCTGCCAAGGGTTGTGAGTGTTTCAGGTAGCCAGGATCATGCACAGTTCCTTCCAAGCCCAATTCCAGATATTAGTGATGACGTCTGACTGCCGCAGTTTAAGAAGGATATTGACAAGCTGGAATGTGTGCAGAGGAGGGCAACCAAGATGATCAAGGCAGGGCAGGACTTGAAGCAATGGCTTCAGTTACAAGAAAGGAGATTCCAACTGACACCAGGAAAAAACTTTCTGACAGTAAGAGCTGTTTGACAGTGGAATGGACTCCCTTGGAAGGTTGTAGATTCTCATTCCTTGGAGATTCCTTAGCTGAGATTCCAGTATTTCAGGGGGTTGGACTGGATGCCCCTTCTAGCTCAACAATTCTATGATTCTATTAAGGCCTAAATGACTTAGGACCTAAGAACGTCAAGGAATGCCTCTCTCTGTACCTGCCTTAACATGTTCAGTGGAGGTCCTGATCCCATTACCAAGAATGATATATCCAGCATTGACACAGCCAGGGGCCTTCCCCTTTTGGAAAGGGATACCCTTCCCCCTGAAATACAGTTGGCACTGACTTTTTAGAACCTGAAAACACAACTCTTTTATTGGGACTCTGAAGTGACAGAACCACCTGGAATAGCTGTAAGACAGTTTATAGGCTGGTTTCAATTGTGGTATCTTATCTGTGTTTATTGTTTATCCATCTGTGATCACATTGTTTAATCTTTCAATGCTGCCACCTTCCCCCTGGGATTGTTAACTGATGATCGGCGGGGTAGAAATCCAAATAAATAAATAGTTCAACACTCTCTATCATACAGGAGATCTTTTATGGTGGAGGTGGGGAATTGGATCTGGAGCGTTCTCTCCTCTTTTGACAGGTGGGTGGGGCTTCCCATCTGTCAGTCACCTGATGTCCCAATAACATCAACTGGTCAATCAGCTGATTGTTAGGACTTGCAGGGCAATGAACAGACACCTCTGGCCATACCTAGTCTGAGTTCTATTCTGATGCTTGCCACACTCTTGTTATTGATGGAACACATTCATTATTGGGTCAGGTTCTCACCTGTTTGGTCCCATTCACCTTTCTTATATTCCTGTCCAACATGTCTTAAACAGCAGCATTGTTCTTTTATATCTATACTTGGAGTAAATGTGTCGTTTCCTCTCCCCACATAAAATAAAATAAAATCATGCATTTTAATCTTAAGTGTCTGAGAATAGTTCCTAGCCCAGGGCCTAGC
Source organism: Podarcis melisellensis (assembly GCF_964234715.1). NCBI lineage: Eukaryota > Metazoa > Chordata > Lepidosauria > Squamata > Lacertidae > Podarcis > Podarcis melisellensis. The sequence goes on from NC_138529.1 coordinate 96,375,040, forward strand.
TGCATATAACCAGGCAGTGATTTATTTATTTATTTCATTGCCAAAGGCACTCAGCATAGACAATGCAGCTGTAATTTTAGCAAGGTGGTGTGCTGGCAGTCAATCCACAAGAGTCTGCCATTCAAAATAAGACCTATCTCTACAAGTACTATTTTTACAAAGCTTAAACTTATAAGATCATTGATTGTGAATGAACAACCTGAGCATCCTCAAGCGTCAAAATTTATATGGTTTATTGTCTGAAAATTGCTGCCTGGAATAAAATACCCTCTGAAAATGGCATGCTACATCTGTTGACAGAATCACAATTACATTTAGTGAATCATAGAGTCGGATATTTCCATTACATATCGCTACTCTTCTCTTCCTTCCTCATATGTTAAAGAAAACATTGGCAGCTGTCCTTGTTCTGCCAGTGCTGCCAGTCTTCATTGCCTGCATAGAAAGTTTTTGGTGATCAGGTTATGGAAGGAAGTCTGCTTTGAGCTGTTGGGAGATGCTAAAGCAGGAGCTATGGTTTTTCCAGTAGTGATGTATGGTAATGAGAGCTGGACCATAAAGAAGGCTGATCGTCGAATAATTGATGCTTTTGAATTATGGTGCTGGAGGAGACTCTTGAGAATCCCATGGACTGCAAGAAGATCTAACCGATCCATTCTTAAGGAAATCAGCCCTGAGTGCTCACTGGAAGGACAGATCCTGAAGCTGAGGCTCCAATACTTTGGCCACCTCATGAGAAGAGAAGACTCCCTGGAAAAGACCCTGATGCTGGGAAAGATGGAGGGCACAAGGAGAAGGGGACGACAGAGGATGAGATGGTTGGACAGTGTTCTCAAAGCTACCAGCATGAGTTTGACCAAACTGCGGGAGGCAATGGAAGACAGGAGTATCTGGCGTGCTCTGGTCCATGGGGTCACAAAGAGTCGGACACGACTAAACGACTAAACAACAACAACAAAGCAGAAGTTGCAACTTAGTGTCATCCAGGTGCTGGATCAGCCCCTGCCAGCAGGGCCAATGGTCAAGAAAGATAGGAGTTGCATCCAGCAACATTTGGAGGGTGTAATGTTGGCTATCCCTGTGTTGACAGCCTTTGCCTTTGAACTTGGCTATCAACTGAGTGGAGATGGTTTCAAAACAGAGAAAAAGAAAGGAGAGCACAGAGCATAATGGAAGCTTGTTAGAATGGAAAGAACTAGGGGTGCACAGTTATCTCTGAATCTCCTCTGTTCTGCAAGTCCCCGTGTACATTGACATCGATATCTAAATTAAAAAGGAACAGCAACAGCTGAATGAATAAAAATTGTAAAATGACAAGCCTGTTTCGAGATGGGAATATTTGAAGGGAGATACTTGTCATTAGTCATCTGTCTGTCTATTGGAGAAACCAGCTGTTGTTGATTCTGTGTTGTTATTAGCCTGAGTCAACAGCTCTTATTTACCCTTGTAGGGAAATACAAGTGTGGTTTAGCCAATTCTCTTTTCTCAACATGTTGGGTCAATTTTCTTTGCTTTATTTTTATTTTATTTTTCTTGGTGCTCTGAATTCTAAAGCTGAAAGTCTGATAAAAATGTTATTTTTTGAAAGAAAGATAAGGAAGAATGGAAGGTTTTGAACAGGATTTCTGGCTTTGACTTTGATTAACATTTTGACATATTATACAAATTGGGGATTGTTTATTAGAATTTTTGGAGTTCCACTATTTCACAGCCATTTAAAAGCCAAATGCATAAAATCACCGCGGAGTGATGAACAGCCCAAGACAACCCCACTTCCTACAAAAATAAGAGAACCCCAGCTGAAATTCATCCCTCCCATCTCTCAGCACCAGAGCTGCAAAAAGGCAGTGGAAACAAAGGACTTCCAAAATTATATTTCATTTTGTTGATGAAGCAGAAAACACCATAATTGTATGTCTGTCTTTAGCACCATCATCTGGACTTGGTGTGCAGCTGGAAAAGAGAAAGATGTTCTTGCTGAATCTGGAGATAGTGTAGTCAAGCACAACAACATCTAATTCCTTAGGAGCTATTCAAGGCTCAAACTCTTTCAGGGGCTTTTAAGTCAATGCAAGGGTCATTTTTAGGGGCTTACGAGTCAAGGCTCCTTTCTCACTCAGTTCAGTTTAGAGTACAGTGGTTGAGAACTTAATTCATTCTGGAGGTCCATTCTTAACCTGAAACTGTTCTTAACTTGAAGCACCACTTTAGCTAATGGGGCCTCCTGCTACCGCAGTGCCGCTGGAGCACAATTTCTGTTCTCATCCTGAAGCAAAGTTCTTAACCCGAGGTATTATTTCTGGGTTAGTGGAGTCTGTAACCTGAAGCGTATGTAACCTGAAACGTATGTAACCCGAGGTACCACTGTATCAAGTTTATAGCTCAAGACAAGCATAAACACACTAGCTACATGAACTTCAAGAGATGCTGATACATCATGAAATGATTGATTATAATACAGTTCTTAGACGCAAACCTTGCAAAGATACAGGTATACAGAAGGATTCACTAGCGTTTTACCAAGCTTCCTTGCATTAAGCAAAGCCTCTTCCCACTGAATATCTTACACTCCTGCCAAGGCTGCTGAACGCAGCCTGGGCTTTGTACCCGCCTCTGCACATACACACATTCCTTTGAGAAACAGGTGCGTGTAGATGAGTCCTGCTCCAGGCAATTAACCCTGGCCTGTTTCTAAGCCACGCAGTGCAGCTGGCATGCTAACTCTAAACAGAATCCAGACATGGCAGATGGGCTGATCAGGACAAGCACCTGGTGCAATTTCACCAATTCCCCCAAATTCACCAATATCCCACCTTGTGCTCCTAGGAGGAAAGGTGAGATATAAATGTAGTAATAAATAAATGCAATAGTAATAGGAGGGGAACCCCCTCCCCCCAACCAAAGGTGTCTTTTACAAAAGCCAAATAAACAGCTGTCTCTCTGTGGAGCTGGAGGAAAAGGGGATAAATAGCCCTAATGGAGCACTTTCCTAGTGTGAGGCTGTATGCTCTGAAAGTGAGCTATTAAGGCATATTTTTGGGTATATTTTTTTAAGCATTTAAAATGTATATAAAAACAGCGGGGGGCACCTTTAAAGTTATTTAGCATGAAAGTCCAATAAAAGCCTCCTTAGGTTTTGAGCAGCGTGAGGCGATCTCTTTCGCAGTGCGTACAGTTAGCCAATTCTTAGAGTCAGGAGGGTTGGGAACAAAGGCGCAGCACTTAATGATCTGTGTCGAATCAAAGGAGAGATTGGGGGAGGGGGAGGGAGGAGTCCCTTTGCCGCCGACTGCGACCTGCGTGTAGCACAAGTAGAGCCCCCCAAACGCGGCTTTGCTAGCTGAGGCTGCCTAAGTGGGAGCACAAAGGAAAGAGAAGAAAGGTCACAAGGCGAGCCCACATGCTTTTCGACACAAAGCTCCTTGATTAGGCATTCATTGTTACTGGATGATGGCTGCAGTACTCTCTGGAGTATGGGCTTCCCGTCGCTGAGGCACAATGGGAGCAGTCAGGTTTCGCCAGCCCTCCTATCCCCATCCAAAGCCCATTCAGGAGAAGTCACTCCCATTGAAATCAAGGGAATCGGCTGCACACAATGGCACTGAGATTGGAGGGCGAGGGTTTTTCTTCTTCCCCCCACCCAGAAGTCTACAAGGAGGCTGGCAGGCCGATGAATGCTATCCACAGGCAGGAAAAGAGGTATTCAGTTTTGCCTTCCGTTAAGGACTACTTCGAATGGTATGTTTTTCCTGGACTTATTGTGTAGGCAGAAATAACAAAATCTGTGTACATTTGTTTATTGCAGTTATATCCAAACCTTCTTTCAAGGAGAATATAAGAAGAGCCTGTGCAATCAGGCCACTGCTTCATCTAGTCCAGCGTTCTGTTCTCCCAATCTGCAAACAGATGTCTGTGGGAAACCCACAAGCAGGATTCGAGCACAAGAGCATTATCCTACCCTGTGGCCTCCAGCAACTGGTATTCAGAAGCATTGCTTCCTCCAACCATCATGGCTAGTAGCCCTCAATCACCCTCTCCTCCATATCTAATTCTCTTCTAAATCCATCCAAGCTCTCTCCTGGGAACTTTGGAGTGGTGTGCATTTTGTGTGTTTGCATGTGCATTGATCAAGTTGACCCTCAAAAGAGCCTTGTGAAGGTTGTTTATATTCTTACATTTTGTTGATGTACAGCAGAGACGTCCAACTCCCAAGAGACTGCAATCTACTTCTGGGAGGGAAAATTGGCAGTGATCTAGCCATTTTTTGAGGGGGGGGGGGCAGACCAAAGCTGTAGAGCATTTTTTAGGGGAGCAGGTGAAGTTTTTTTTTTAAGAGGGGGGCTTCCCAAACTTGTTGACCTTTTCTTAAACAGTAAGTGTACAGAATTAATTTAAATTGCTCACCAACAGCACAACTGCTAACAGACAAACGCAGTGCTACAGCAGACAACAAAGGAACGCACACTAATCGTGACACAGGGAAAGACTGATGGGGGACGGGGCGAAGACATGATTCTAAACAACACAAGCGATAAGGATCCTGCAATCAACCACAATCAATCACAATCATCTGGGGATCAATCTGTCAATCGCGGTCGACCGCTTGGACACCCCTTATGTACAGTAATCCCTCATCATAGAATCATAGAATCATAGAGTTGGAAGAGACCACAAGGGTCATCGAGTCCAACCCCCTGCCAAGCAGGAAACACCATCAGAGCACTCCTGACATATGGTTGTCAAGCCTCTGCTTAAAGACCCTCCAAGGAAGGAGACTCCACCACACTCCTTGGCAGCAAATTCCACTGTCAAACAGCTCTTACTGTCAGGAAGTTCTTCCTAATGTTTAGGTGGAATCTTCTTTCTTGTAGTTTGGATCCATTGCTCCGTGTCTGCTTCTCTGGAGCAGCAGAAAACAACCTTTCTCCCTCCTCTATGTGGCATCCTTTTATATATTTGAACATGGCTATCATATCACCCCTTAACCTCCTCTTCTCCAGGCTAAACATGCCCAGCTCCCTAAGCCATTCCTCATAAGGCATCGTTTCCAGACCTTTGACCATTTTGGTTGCCCTGCTCTGGACACGTTCCAGTTTGTCAGTGTCCTTCTTGAACTGTGGTGCCCAGAAATGGACACAGTACATGCACAGTTTCAACCATACACAGTTGAAGGTGGCCTGGTTGAAATTGTGCAAGTCTAGTCTGAAACAAGGTGGAGATCTTTTCATACCTGGTCTCAAAAAGAGCTTTTATGCTCTGTGCCATGTTTGCTGGGCAAGTCCCACTCAGCAGCTAGTTCTGGAAGGCTCTGGGAAGGCTGGGCAAGTCCCACTCAGCAGCTAGTTCTGGAAGGCTCTCTCTTCCTCTTCACACACTTGACATGGGGTATCTCCAAGGGCTTGACTACATGTGATTTTTGTAGATATGCATACCCTAGGTTCGAACCTCTGCATAAAATGAACTTCTGTATTACATTTTATATATAATGTCCAGTAGCACCTTAGAGAACAACTAAATTTGTTTTTGGTATAAGCTTTCATGTGCATGCACACTTCTTCAGATACATTTTAGATATCACTTTTCCTCTCTCTGGGACGCAGGTGGCGCTGTGGGTTAAAGCCTCAGCGCCTAGGACTTGCTGATCGAAAGGTCGGCGGTTCGAATCCCTGCGGCAGGGTGCGCTCCCGCTGCTCGGTCCCAGCGCCTGCCAACCTAGCAGTTCGAAAGCACCTCCGGGTGCAAGTAGATAAATAGGGACCGCTTACCAGCGGGAAGGTAAACGGCGTTTCCGTGTGCGGCTCTGGCTCGCCAGAGCAGCGATGTCACGCTGGCCACGTGACCCGGAAGTGTCTCCGGACAGCGCTGGCCCCTGGCCTCTTAAGTGAGATGGGCGCACAACCCCAGAGTCTGTCAAGACTGGCCCGTACGGGCAGGGGTACCTTTACCTTTACCTTTTCCTCTCTCATGGACATCAAGACAGCCGGAATAAGGTTCCCAGGAGGTATCCCATCTGATCAGTCCCAAGTCTGTTTAAGTTCTGCAATTTAGATTCAATGGGAGCTGAGGAGTACCTAGTTCAGTATGAATTGTCTCTAGAGATACGGATGTAAACGTTCCAGATCAGCCAAATGGGTAACGGTAAAGGACATGTATGGCAGAATGGGACAGCCAGTCAAAGATGCTGAAGGGTCATAGGGAGAAAGATACATGCCAGAGACCTCTGGAAAGGAGGACAATGTGTAAGTGTTTAAATGCTAATAGTAGAAGCCTCTGAGCCAACTGGAATGCTTGAGTGTAAATGAGAACATAAGAATGGTGGGCACAACAGAAGGCTAGTAGAATGGAATAACTCAGTGGGATATGGTTGTCCTTGGATACAAATTCTATTTGGATACAAATACAAATTAAAAGGGATCAGAGAGACATGTAAGAACATAAGGAGAGCCTGCAGTATCCCATTCTCACCATGGCCAACCAGGTGCCCATGAGAAGCCTACATACAGGACCTGATCACTCTCCCCTTTTGCATTTTCCAGCTACTTTTATTCAGATGCAGACTGCCCCCAATTATGGAGGCAGAGCATAACCATCAAGGCTGGTAGCCCCTGGTCTTCTTTACCTCCATGGAGTTGTCTAACCCTATTTTAAAGCCACCCAAGCTGGTACCATTTGAGAGATGGTGTGCCGCTGTATGTCAAAGAGGTCATCAAGTCCAATAAATTAGGAAGCCTGCAAGACAAGGACCCTGACTCAAAGAAGATATTGCAGAATTGGAAAAGGCGCAGCAAAAAACAGCCGAAACAATCAAGCGGCTGGAACACATTTCTTACAAGGAAAGGCTTGGGGCTTTGTAGTTGGAACCCCCCCCCCCGAAATATGTGCAAAAAAATTATGTGTGTTGTGGAAAGTGTGTGCAGAGAGTTTTTCTTCCTCTATCATGTTTACAGAATTTGCAAAGTCCAGTTCTGTGCTTTGTAGCATTTCCTGCTCCAGTAGGATCCACCAGTAAATTATGACATTCATGGGTGTGGACCACTTGACCAGAGAAGGGCAGTGAGCTTCTGGATTACAGAAAAAGAACTGAGATGTGTTCCTCTAACCTCCAAAACCAGTAGCATTCCTTTTATGGTACCATCCTTTCCCCAGCTGCTTCCTCCTACCCCCCCCCCCCAAAAAACAACCACAATATTTGGGAAACTCCGATCTAGTCTATAAATTAGTGAGCTACATTGTCCTTGGCTGAAAGCTTCCTGGCCATGCAGAACTCCTACTGATTTATCAGTGGTAACTCTTATTGTGTGATTCTCAGCAAGAGTTGTTTCTCCAATCAATATTATAAAAAGAGTGGGCTTTAGCAAAGTGCAGTAGTGATCATCCTAAAGAGTGAAAGACAATTACAGCTGCCAGCATCTTGGTGTACCAGCATTGCAAAGGTCACAGAGGATATATATCTGTGCATCTAACTAGCTGATGGAAGTTTCTTCTTCTTCTTCAATCAAATGATCTGCTTCTATTAAAGTAATATTTTCTGCCTCTCCCTGACTAAGCACCATCATTTAGACAAGGGAAGCCATGCTCTGGAAGTTTAGCTTTGAATTTCTATTGGACAGTTGCAGTGAATGTGGCTCCTACTGTAAATGTTTTGACCTACCAGCAAAAACTGGGCTGAGATCCCCTACAGGGGTAGAACATACAGAAACATGTGCTGCTTTTCTGCATTGTTAGCCCACCCTTTTCACAAACCTGTTTTTCTCATGGCATGCAGTGCCAGAGATTTCACAACCCCAACCACATCTAAAACAGGGATGAGAAACTTTTTATATTTTTGTTTCTGTTGAGAACTGCCTACATTCAGAAATAACCTGTCATGGATGAGGCCAGTGGTGGGTGGCACAAAGTCAAAAATAGGAGTGGTCATCCCCCTGCCTGCCTCCCTAGAGGGTATTGTTAATGGCTTCAGAAAAAGCCAGGATATTGATTGAACTTCAAACCATGGTTCCATATCCTGCCTTGTTCTGAAGCTACTAACCATAGTTTCCCAGTTCAGAGGAAATGGGGCACTATAGTTAACTGAGGATTTCCGGGTTTGTTCACTCCCACTGCAAAGGGAAGAGTGGAGAGTTGTCTGCACACCCACAAGGCTTGTTCATATGATCATCCAAACCAGCCCAGTCTGTACCCAATTAAAAATGAGATGTATCAGATATCTATCTATCTATCTATCTATCTATCTATCTATCTATCTATCTATCATCTATCTATCTAGAAATGATGGACATATTGGCTGTTCAATGCCTGTAGCTGCAGATAAATGAATTCATGCCACACTTCATGTATGAGAGTGTTCTATCTGGGGAATACATCCATGCAGAGAAAATGCCATGCAATCCTCAAATAAAAAAAATAAAAATCTCACAGCATCCAACAAATTTCATCAAAGCAGACAAAGCTAAATTTACCCTTGAGTGAATTTCTAACAGTGATTTGAAACATGGAGTAGGACTGTAGCCTGCCAATACATTGCCTAAATCAGAATAATGCAAAATCTATGACAGGGAAGTGGAAACTCTGATGTAGCAGCACCTAAATATCATGCTAAAACCACACTAAAAGATGGCCTAGAAACAAATACCACTCTCTCTACTCTTTTGTTGCTGTTTTGAATAATTTCATTCAATCTGGCAGTCATCTATTTGCAAACTTTCTTTTCTGACCCCATTCAGCTACAATATGCCACTACAACAAATCATGTTGTTGTTTTTCCCAAAAGCATGCAATTGAGTGCTGAGCTCAAGCACACATATCTCCTTCCTCCCCTAGTCTGAGTGAAGAGTTCTTGCTTTCTTAAACCATAGTTTCCTGTGGTGTTTGAATCTGGAAAATGCTATGTCTTTCCAAATCAGGACTGCAAATCAGGATCAGATTATGGGTCCCAAGCACATTCAGCTTCCCAGTGTGGACATCATAAATACAAATAATTTAAGAAACCTCCACAGCTGAGTTTATGAAAGGATGAAGGGGAGGCATAAGAAAGGAGCCCTCCTGCTTTTCACACATCGCTGCACCAGCAAACCGTGGTTTTCTGGAGTGGCTTGTTACATCTGAACTTGGCCAGAGACAGAGAATGGCACAATCTATTACCATGAGTATTTTTCAAATTAAGCTACACAGGAAGTCTTGAAATAAAGATTACATTATACATAATACTCCATACAGGAACTTCCCATAGTTCAACAACAACAACAACAACAACAACAACTGTGTATTGTTATTATTGTTATATTAGAAGATTTCTGATATGTTGTTCTGTGATATGATGTCAGTTTACTAATCCACATTAACTTCTTGACCTTTAGAATCCCTTTTCTTTTGTTTGATTTGACAAAGGTCAGTCTGGCAGCCATCAGAAGATTCTGTATTAAAAGTGCAACTAGATGAGACAGCAGAAGATCTGTGATCAAAACTCCTACATTTTAAAAAATAAATAAAAACAGCTGCATGTAGCCCAAATCGTACACATATGTTTTCTATCACAGGTGCTTTATATTAGGAAAACAACAAATGGAGAGAGGAGGATTAACCTTAGGTGAACCAAGGACTGTGAACCTTTTGTAAACCAACATTTCCACACCTCTCATGAAATATCCTTTGTTAATCCCTTCCCATTTTACCATATAACATTTACAACCTACAGTTTTTGCTTTTAGTAAAAGATAATAGTCTTTGAAAAACACTTTATCCCCCCTTCAGGATTTATGTAATATATTTCAAATTTCGTTAGATTTCTAATAATGGTGCATGGTTGTGTTTATGTGTGTTGTTTGGAATAGAAAGGTTCTTATTTGGGAAAACTGATGGAAATAGCAACTAAGCAGCATTTTTTGATTTTACCTAAATTGTGTCCAGAGTCAAGGGGGAATACATAAATGCAGCAAATATTCAAGACAGTTTGAAACAAGCATGTAGGTTTAACTAAGTATCCAAGAGACACCTGAAACTCTAAAATGAGGATGCCTGCTGGGTCTTTGCTAGAAGAGTACTCCACAGCATGTGATTGGTGACACAAAATGGGTTTCTGTGACATGAAGCTTTCCTCCAGATGATCCTAGACCTCCTAGGCTCCTTTCAGAATACTAGAGCACCTAAGAGGAGCAATGTAGTCTGGTATATTTCTAAAAAGATGTCAGAGAACAACAGTGGTGAATGACAGGACTTTCAGTACCCTGGACAGAGCACTGGGAGCTAGCAAGTTCCTTCAACAACCAGGCTCTGGTTCCAGAGGGGAACCTTAAGCAGCCAATCATATGGCCTGGAAATCTCCTCTGTTGTCCACTGGGCATATTGTCTGCAGTGACAAGGTCCTGAGGGTAAAGATGTAGCATCATGGGGAGAAATAGGTGGTGAAGACACAAGTCCCCTGAGACTTGCAGTCTCTGGAAATGTTGGCTCAGGATTTCTAGATCGGGGTCTTTAGCTTTGAGATACGTGATTGTTAGACACAGGCACTGAGCATGAAGCCAGATCCTGGCTCACTTGACTTTTTAATCCTCTGCGTTGGGATCCAGGCTACTAGAGTAGGAATCATGGCACAAGGCCACTGGTTCTCCACTATTGAATACCAAATGCTGGACCAGGTGAACTTTTGGCCCCATCCAACAGGACTATGATGTCATGGCTTAAAATTAGCTGCTGTTCCTTTAATACAAAAGGAACTGAGTCAGCATGAGTCAGCGGGCTACAATGAATTGGCAAAGCCTGCATGACTCATGCAAGCTTTCACCTACATATGCCTGTATATATAGAGTGGCCATTGATTGTGTGTGGTGGGTTGGTCAGATGGTAGAAAGCTGGTTGCGTTTGATATGTATAAAAGCTGTCGGTCGTAATTGGAGAAGAAGATTATTTTTAGAATAAAAGCAGCATTCTGCAAAGCACTCTTTCTCAAGGACTCTTTGTGCCGACTAGGGTCCGAGGACCAGGCAAAGGAGGCCAGAACCTTTTTCCTTCTTTCTTTCCTTCGCGTGAATAGAATGCCTTCCACTTGCGCAATGGGACTTCTCTCCTTGCACATATCCCACATCCTGTCCCAAAATTTTCTCCTGTGGGTTGGAAGAACCCCCAGAACAAATTTAGAAAGTCTGAGGGAAGGAGGGAGGAGTCTCACTGCCACAAATGGAAGCCATTTGTTGTATGCAAAGCTGCATACAACCCTGAAACTCTATGCCTTTAATCCAAAAAGAGTTAATTGTGTCTTTTATTTATAATGAATAAAATGCCATGCAAGACAGATTTTTTTTTGTACTAACGTGTGCAGTACAATCGGTGTGTGTGTGTATGTTTGTGTGTGTATGTATTCAAAAATAAAGCCAACAATATAACATCACAGAGTGAATGAACAGGAGGTGCGTGAGGCTCCCTCATTTAAAAGCAGGCATACAGTGAACAGGCGTATTTGTACATTGGAGGGGAAAGGATTTTAAACATTGCGTGGGAGCTCTGCAAGACAAATCTTATTAGCAAGCCGGTGGGATGCAAACAGAAGGTCTCTACCCTCTTGAAATAAAATAGCGCATTTAGCACCATCATTTTATTTGCATTGTTTTTTATTTGCAGCGCCAATCAGAAACTTTTAAAATGAAAGCGGGGGGGGGGGGGCACCAAGGCAGACATTGCCATTCTGACCTCCTAAAGCCGAATGCGAATGTTCCTGTTGTCGTCTTGCCAACGCTTCATACGCCTCTCAACAATATATTAGTGAAGTCAGTTCTATGGCATTCAGATTTTAATTGCATGGATACAACAATCTGGAGCACGTCTTAAAAGGCAAAAGATTTGCACAATTACATTCGGATGCAAAATACTGTTTTGCCTTATTATGAGAAAATGAAATAATTGGCGAGAGGAAAAGATTGAGGCGCTGCAATGGGTGGGTGAGATGAAAATGTGCTTCATTATGGGGGGGGGAGGAAACCAGGTTTATCTCATTTAAGCAATTCCCAATTTGACAGAGACTCGGGAAACCCGCGAAATACATGGAGGCGGTGGGGGAGGCCCGCAGAAGAGAAAGATCATGTGGCTGACTGATGTGCTAGGTATTTGGTCCTTTAAGGTAGCGCTCGAAAGCCAGCCCCTCCCATTAAAAAAAATATTGCTTTCCGAAGCAATCAAGAATAACTCCTGGAAGAGCCAAACCAGACTCTATCTTGTCCTTGAGGATATTAGCTGAGAAATGATTTTTTGCAAGCCATGCTGTAAGGCGAACATTGATCCTTCCAGCAGCAGTTTCCAAATCTTTGGGTGGGGGTGGACCTTGGCTCACCTACCACAGGCATGACAGTTTTTGCAACACTTTACATTCAGGCTTTTTGTGTGCATGTATGCACACACACACACACACACACAACCCACACATGATAGGGGAACATAGGGCATGCCTCCTTTATATGGGTTTCCAGTTTAATATTGAGCACATTGTTCTCAGTCTTGTCACTGCCACATTCTAATTGGAGCTAAATCAAGCCAGCGTTTTTGGCAAGTGTGTCACATGTCAAGTCCAAAGTATTAGACATACAATGCCCAATGCATGCTATAAAACACATATTTATTACGTGCATGGATTTATATCCCACACATTCCTCCAGCCTAAGTTGAAATCCCCAGGTTAGCCAACAAAGTAGTAAGATACAACAAAGGCATACTATAAATTGAAAGTAATACAAAAAGGCACACAAACGAACACAACCAGCTAAAACAGCAACTGTCAAATCAGATAGACATTTCTTTTTTAAAGGGGGGCAGGTCTTATGCTTCAATTAAGCATTCTTCAGTTTTGTTAACCATAAATGTCTGGTGCTGAAATTATAGTAACAAGGGCACCAGGTGGGCATTCTGAAGGAAATGAGCCATCACTAAAAAGGATGTGGCCCTCACGTTCTGCCATGGCCACTGGGGAGAAAAAACTTCTGATGGGTTGATAAAGCACTTCTACATCCTATCAAGATGGTAACTGCCCCTACAGATGGTTGGACACTAAGATATAACCAGGAGTTCAGAAACAAATATGCTTTCCTCCATAGGATCCTCTTCATTTCAGGTAGAAAGCCATGCTGACTTTACAACTGTGTTGTCAAGCAATGATCAGGGACGCCATTAGTCCCACCTTGCTTCAGGTCACATGTGATTATTCCTTGACATTTATGGTTATTAGGATGTAATATTCTTTATGGCAATTTGAAATCGATACAACCAACCCTGAGACTCAAAATGGTGCTCCTAGCAAGCATCTCCCATTTCATCCATGTCTGCTCAGTACCATCAACTTCAATGGAATGGGGTATATGCAAGAACAGTGTGGTCCGTATAGGCTCCTGCACACTGAGTTCTCATCTGAATCATCCTATGCACTGTCCCTTTAGTTTATAGCCTTTTATAGACTTTTTATCCTCACAACAACCAAGCAATTTTAGCTCAATTGACTAACAACCAAGCAATTTTAGCTCTTAATTGACTTGCGCCGTTGTCATTTAACCAAATATCATTGGTATAGTGTATCACCACACTGTCTGCACAAACTATGATTGGTTAGGATCTCAATTCTCAAAAGAAGACCCTGTTTTATTTTTATACGTAATGGCACCAGACCAACAGCTGGGACTGACCTAACAGCAGCAAACAGTCACTATAAAATTTTTCCCAATAAACACTGGGAAGGGATATTTTAGATCCCACGAACATTTCCCTTCACACCGAAAGGACAGCTGTGCTGTCTATGCTCTGTGTGATGATACAAGACATAGATAAGAAAGGAAAAGAAATATGATTTTAATTGGACAAGGAATTTCAAGGTCCTTTTACTGTCTGCTCAAAAGAAGAGCTATTTTTGCAAATCCTCATGTGACTTCCATAAAGTTTATAGCCTGCAAGGGGACACATTTACAAGATACGGACATGTTATGCCTCTGTCAGTTTCGGGCTCAGGATTTATGCTGGATAAATCAATCTTGACGATGTGGATACATTTGATGGTGATATCAGTTCTGACAAACTGTGCTGTCTATCCAGCAAGCAATTCAGACCCATTTCCAGAAGCTCTAGGCCATAAACGAGTGTTAAGGGACATCACTGCTGATAGCTCAGTTGGTTTTTGAGTGTGGGGCTGATAACACCAAGGTCGTAAGTTGGATCCCCATGTGGGACAGTTGCATATTCCTGCATTGCAGAGGGTTGGACTAGATGATCCTCAGGGTCCCTTCCAACTCTACAGTTCTGTGATTCTATGGGGGAAACATCCAGGCAGCTCTAAGTGTGGGAATGGCACGTAACTACTTTGACCCAATCCCTCTGAAAAATGCTTGAACCTGGGCCAGTCCAGTTGACTAATAGACTAGGCAGCAATTATACTAGGGGGCAACTGAAAAGGTGGTGATTTCTAAACACACTTCCCCATTTTGCTATTCTTCTGTATGCACAGACGGGGGGCAATAATGATAAGATGGGATGTTGCAGGAATGCACATTGCTTCCATGCATCCTATTGCAGTCACATGTGCATCTAGAGAAAGAGCCAGTGTGGTATAGTGGTTAAAATGTTGGACTAGCACCTGGAAGACCGGGGTTCAAATCCCTATATGGCCATGAGGTCCACTGGCTGATCTTGGGCCAGTCAATGCCTCTTGGCCTAACCTACCTTACACGGTTGTTGTGGGGGTTAAATGAGGAGTGGGGGGAACCATGTATGCCGCCTTGAGCTCCTTGGATAAAAAGGAGGGATACAAAGGAGGGATCTGAGATTATCCCTCACTCTGCAGGAACCCATTTTCACATGTTTCAGACAAGGCATGTGCACCACATGCTGTCTCAAGCTGCCTGAAGTCAACTGTTCTGAATTCCAGCTAAGCTAGGCCTGGAGAATTCAACATGATCTAGCAGGTTTGCGCATGGTCCTAGAAATCTGTTTGCTCTATTAAACTTCTGTGCTAAATGGCTGGAAGGGAGGGTTGGAAAACAAGATTAACATCCTAAATTGAGCTAGAAGTAATATTGCCGTGTTGGGTCTGATTATTGTACTTGGTCTATTGAACTCTATTATCAGTGTTAATATTGCACTGGGATTGGATGAGGTAGTAGGGAGAGGATCTTAGTTCCACTGAAAACCTTCCTGATAAAACTGTGCAAAACACGCTCCGCTCCAAACACCCTTGAAGCCCTTCCTGGCGACTTCAGAGGGTGTCCGAAATCAACAACTAATTATTGGTTGTGAAAGTTTGTGATAAAGCCCTCCCCATCTCAATATGGATCCAGTTTTGAAACGGGATGGGACTAGCTGCTCCTTTAATCCATGCAACAACCCTGTGAGGTAGGTTAGGCTGAGAGGCACTGACAAAGGTCAGCCAGTGAGCTTCATGGCCGAGTTACAAAAGGTCAGCCAGTGAGCTTCATGGCCGAGTGGGGATTTGAATCCTGATCTCCCAGGTCATAGTCTGGCACTCTAACCACTAAGTTACACTGGCTCCTGGGGTGCATTCATCAGGCCACAAGGAAAGAAGTAGCATTTGCTCTGCTTTTCTTGCCTGTGTAAGTTGGCTTTAGCCGATGTATATCATCAGATTGCTCAACACTACAGTGGAGAGGAGCCTTGCTTGAAGAGAAGGTGGGGAGCTTCTCAACACCCTTTCCATCAGATCATTAGCCTGGTCAACACATGCATCAGAATGTGATACAGTCCTAAGGTGGTAGATTGATTGTACCATCTCAAGAAGCAAATGAAATATCATATTTTGTGATGCTTCTTCATCTGCATGCAGAAACTTAGCAAAACACAGTTTGGCCAGAGCCAGAGTGGTGTAGTGGTAAAAGCGATAGTCTCGTAATCTGGTGAACCGGGTTCGCGTCCCCGCTCCTCCACATGCAGCTGCTGGGTGACCTTGGGCCAGTCACACTTCTCTGAAGTCTCTCAGCCCCACTCACCTCACAGAGTGTTTGTTGTGGGGGAGGAAGGGAAAGGAGAATGTTAGCCGCTTTGAGACTCCTTTGGGTAGTGATAAAGCAGGATATCAAATCCAAACTCTTATTCTTCTTTCCCAATGATGCGTTAGCTCTTTGCCTGCAGGGTGTTCTCACAGAAGGGACCATATAAAAATGCAACATCCCTCGCAGGCTGAAGCACTACAGGCTTCGCTTTTAGTATTTTAACAGCTCAATCTGTTGCACGGGTGTAGAAAGGATTTTCATCTGTGGTACAGAGGGTACGTTTTAATAGCAAGGCAGTGGCTCCACAGACTCCCTCTTTAGATCTTGCTAGATATCATGACAAAGTGCACCGAGCGGCTTGAGTGGGAAAAGAGAATGTCTTAAGCACAAGAACCCTTAGAACACCTCTCGCATCTGTCAACGTTGCGCTGCAATCAATAATGCTGCTATGACTGCTGATGCCAGCTTCTAAAGAGAAACAGCAGACATCTCCTAAGCTCATATCAGCTAGATATAATGGGATATCGAAATTAACGTTAGCTCAGTCAAGCATGACAGCTCAGTGTAATGAGTAAGTGTCAGCTACTTTGAAAGTTTACATCTTTTTTAATTACCATCATTACCCAATTGACTGCGTTTCTTCTACTAATATGCCTATGGGTGTCTACTGAGGAGCAGTAAAATGAAACAAGCAGCTGTGTCAGCAAACCTTGGTATCACCTACATTTAGCTGTATGCTAACAGAACCACTTTCATGATTATTTGTACTGAACTGCTAGGATCCCTAGTCATCTGAATCTCTTGGTTTTATCTATGTATGGAGTTTCGGATATGCTGCCAATCCAATGCCAGTAAACTTACACTTAGCAGTGAAAATTCAGACTGTGAGGATAGAAGCTTTTGCCAGCGCTTTTTGAAACTTACTAGTCTTCCAGGCATGCCTTTCATGGATTCAAATAATGTCTACTACTGGATCTCTTGCATGTTACAGAGGTAGAGATGAAAGGGTTAACCTAGGTCTGTTCTGTGTTAGTTTTTCATGCACTTAATCACAAGTCTGTCTCACCCTGTTTCCAGTGGATTTTGTCAAACATGCAGGAAATGTTCGCATTTAAATTGATGTATTTCACCCTAAGAATGCATTTTGTATGCATTTCTCCCTAAACCATGAACTTTGAATGCATTTTCACTGTAAAATATACACTTCTGAACGCTTTTCTTCGACTGAAACTGTGTCAGAATTTCACAGAAGTGCACGATCAGTTGTCTTCAAATACATGTAAACATTTGGGAAACACAAATTAGTCCGTTCATGTTAAAAGGTGGAGCCAATAAAATTGCCCTCCATTCCTAGTTATAAGGGTGCACAGTAGGTTCATGTGGGGCACCCGTGATGTTCTCAGAATATGCCCTAGAACATGACTCACATTTTTTCTGGATCTCAGTGTTTGCCGGTGGATAAAATGCTTTTCAAGGAATATTGTCTGCCATTGCTGAAATTTTCATTGTTGAATTGCTGACAGGCTTGCAAGTGTTCCTGGAACAGTTTGAAAACCACTAGGATATGCAGGTGAAAGGATATGCTTACAATGTGACCACCATATATTTTACATTTCTGATATGACATGCATTTTGTGACCATTTGTGGCATTCTAATGGAGGAGCCACTCATGTTGTCTGTCTACTGGAGTGAGGCTGGGAAGGAATTCTCCAACACCACTATCAAGAACAGCTGGATGACTGTATTCACCTTTGAACCATTTGATTTAGTAAGTGCTTTTTTTCTAAAAAAAATGTTTAGGGGTACTCTCATTTTGACTCAAGAAAATCACCGTTTTATAGTTCAAATTGGGGGAAATAAATGCAGTAAATGGACAAAAGTACACAGATTCACAAAATGTTTAGGGGTATCCCCCAAGAAAAAAAAGCAATGGATTTAGTCATCTAGTGCTACTGAACTGAAGATATCTTTCAGCAATGTGCCACACTATAATCAGGATTGCATGGCTGAGTGAAGGAGATGTGAGGCGATTGGGGGAAAACGGTGTCTCCCTCCTTTGTAATTATATTAATTATTATTGAGAACTATGAGCAAGCATTCCCCCACAAAAATTGCAGAGCCTGTTAAGGTCAACACAGTGACTAAACCCTGGTTCAGACCTAGTGGCTCGTGCTCTTTCCTCCTCTTCTCTATCCTGCATGGGGAGAGGAGATCAAAAGCTTCTGCGTTTGGCCTAACCACCGTTTCCTGTGATGTCTGAACCTGGGGAACTGTGGTTTGCTCTAACCCTATTTGGCTAAAAAAAAAAAAATCAATCTCAAAACATGATCACAAACCAGTTGCTGATTGTGACACACCCAAAGGCTACTATGGCTGGAGAAGCCCATTCCAATTTGCTGCTGTGCGCCTGGCAAATTGAGACGTGCTTCCTTTTTTTCATTTTACAGGCTGAATGTGACACCAGCAGAAACTTTTCCTCTGTAAAAGCAAAGACACTAGCAAATGGCTGGAACTGACCCTTCCGTGGATATCTATAGCAGCTATCTGCCACAAACAGCTGCTCCAGAAGTCACCAAATGTTGGAACTCATTTAGCGGCTGCTGTTTGAATGAGTCTTGAGTGTATTGAATATCTGAGGACGGCCTTTCTATCACTGCTTAATATCTGGGCACTAGGAAAGGTCTGAAACTGCAATAGCTCTTCCTTTCTCTGTAGGAAGGCTTTCTAGCATTTAATAAATGCATTCTTACACACATGGGGAAAGGCAGGGTAGAGGTTGTTTTAATAAAGTACCAACTGTTACTAGAAGCAAGAGCTATTTTTTTACACCTAAAAAAAGAGAAAATAGCCTAATTTAATATTTCTTGAATGTCTAAAGCCACTACTCCAAACTATCAGACCATCCTCCAAAGTCCTAGGAGGAAGCAAGTCTACTCAAATTCTTTGAGTCTTCCATTCAGGCTTTCAAGCAGCTTCACATTGATGTGGGCTTCTACCTCTTATCATGGTTCTTTGCAACATTTATATGAGCAAACCTGCGATTCTTGAGCTTCTTGGGTTTCCCTGCTAACCCCCTTTTTTAGGTTCCGATATTTTACACAAATGGTCCCCATACGTTCAATATATATACCAGCATTTGTTTCAAGAGCATCCATTGTCTTCTTTTATTTAAACACACACATAAACAAACACACACACACACTTGTGATGTACACCCCAAACATGTTAGCGATGTACTTTTCCAGATAATAAAACTGTTGAATTTTCTACAGATGTGTCAGCAACTCTACTGTGCATATCTATTCTTCCATTGAGAGCCATATAAACTTACCTGGAATTTCTCAGCTAAGAGGAAGACTGAAATGTTGCAACCCTGAACTGGAGTCGATAATAAAGGAAGAGGGAAGCACAGATTCTTCCAAATTAGTGCTTGTAACATTTTATTATGTTGCCTTTTTCTCATCCCTGAAGGCCATTTATCAGCTGTTCTTCACTAAACTCCATTCCACCTCCACGACTATGCATATTGTCATAAGCTATGCTAATCGTTCTCATAACTACACTTTCATGTTACCAAAATAACATCAAGTTAGACACTGTTTGGGTGTCTCCAACACCATTTTCTTTCTCAGAAAACAGTCCTGGGTGGCTCCAATATGGATTGGGACTGCAGTGTTACAGAGGCTGAGTCACTTTGCCCTTGCACTATATCCCTGATTCAAGTCCACTGTCAAAGCTTCTATTAGCTGTGAAGGCAATAACTCACACGCTCATGTCAGGCTTACCTTGAATTTACATATTGATGCATCTCCCTCCCCATTTATTGACTCCACTCCTTGTCAAGTTTTACCAGGCCTTGTAAGCCTCTAGTAGTGCTCAGAAGTTTACATGTTACATTTTTTTCATGTGATTTATCCGTAATCACCCTGCATGCATGAAAACGTGAGCATGGCTCATTTTCTTTTATAATGTCAGCCTACCATTTGACTTGATTCCATATTATATCCATGCCAGGGCTGCCCCACCCATGAGGCAAGGTGAGGCAACTGCCTCAGGTGGCAGAAACCAAAGGGGCAGCAGATCCAGCCACCAAGCAATGCAGTGGCAGTGGCAGCTGTTGCACATTCTTGGAGGCTAGATCTGCCCTCTCCTTGGAAGAGCGCCCTCTGCTGCCTCTACAGGGGCATCTTGGTGAACAGGAGGTACTGCGGGCCTCCTCCCACCCCTAGGGAGGAAATGGAAGGGGCTGCCCTATGGGGTCTCCTGGGGCCTACCCAGCATAATTCAGAGCAGAGCCCTTTCGCCTCCTTTGATTTCCACTTCAACCATCAGGTGAGGTTGATTTGATCCTCCCCTTTGTAAATACTTGTTCCCAGCTTGTTCCTGGTGTACATCTTCACTCCTATGGGGAGTCTATATGGATTTGGCTTTATTGAAGCTGAACATATGAACTCAAGGTTCTATAAAGCATCATGGTGCTATGTAAATAAATATAGCAGCAAGTCGGAAAACTGCCACATGTGAGTTGGACCTAGGCCCCATTCTGACATCAGTTTTATTTTATTTTCAGGGTAATGTTCAGCCTTCGGCAAATGAGTACTTTAAACACTGTTTTCTGAGGAAGAAAGAGCAGTAGCTGTGAAACAGACGTTGCCATTGATCATTATTTACTAATGTAATTTCATTTCAAATCCACCGTCTCCTCCGCTCTCAACAGAACATAATGCTCTCTGCATTCTTTTCTTGCACGCATGTTTCTCCACATAATATGCCCAGTTACCATAAAGATGCCTCTTCATAATGAATGCAATTATTTCTGTGCTTTAGTAGATTAGAATACGCAACTTTGGCTGAGCATCTTTGCTTCAGAGCCACTATCACAAGAGACAGCTTTAGCATAATCATGAACTATGTTGGTAGCTCTTGATCACTGAGGTCATCGGGAAGAGTGATGTTAGCTGCCCCCCATGTCTCAGTTGCCTGACTGGCCTCAACCAGAAACCAGGCATTTAGGGTCAGTGGTCTCATGTTGTGGAAGACTCTTCCAGCAGAGATTCAGCAAGCATCCTTGCTGTTAACCTTCAGATGAATATTGAGCAAAATTGATTACATTGGGGCTAAATTGATTACATTCTAACACTTGGGGGTCTGATACACTGCTCAAATACACAGATGGGTCTAGCTATCACCAGAGACTAACTTCTGACACCCCAAGCCTTAATTAAAATCTAACACTAACTTGATCCAGATTTTAGGGTGTCTTGTGCCCACAGATTCATAACACTATACATCAGGCATTTAGTGTTGCCCATCCCCTGCTGGCATCTTTATGGAGAAGGAGGAATCCTCAGGAGAGCTCTTCCTTGCCCAACTGGAATGCAACAGCCCTGCAGAACTGCCAGTTGAGTCTTAGTCTCACCAGTAGTTGCTGCAACCCCCCTTTTTAGTCACCCCAAAGAAGGTGGCGAGACCAGGAATGTGCAATTAATTGTTACATCTTAGGATCCTGAACCAGCACGCTTTGTGCCTCCGGTCAATTCCTTGCAATTAGCACAGAGCGTAAAGCCAGCCCTCTGTTTCTCCCCAAGAATAAACTCTTGGTTTCACCAGTCCTCTGGTCTTTGACTTCCAATAGTGTGAAACCCAAAGTGATCTAGGCATGTGAGGATTCCCAAATCCCGAGGGTGGCAATCTCATAATGACTCCACTTATTCCAGCTTTAAAACTTTATTAAGGAAGAGGGCAGTAAGATCCAAAAGATAAACCGAAAGCCACAAACGCAAAGCCCAATGACTTCAAAACCTAACTACTCCTGTCCTAATTACACAATTATCTCAGCTTACTTATGAGTAGGCAGCATGAATGGCCACTTTTCCTGGTGGTTTAGAAAGTCTGGCTTAGTGAGAGAGGTAAGACTACAGGGCTCTGTTTAAATGGCTCTTCCCCCCGCCCGCCCAATGTTTGAGGGAATAAGCTCTGAATTTTTCTGTCCAATGGGGTGTCAGAACCAGCTAGTCAGGCAGCTCATGTCTCCCAGGTGAGCATCTTAAGTACACTTTTTGCATTTGAAGACATTAGAGGGAAGACACATGCCAGCTTGCCTTAGAGGCAAGGTGGGGCTTTTGATTTTCAGGTGTCTTTTGAAGATCTTCTCATGTAGACAGTCCTATGCCTGTTTACATTTTTTGATCAGCCAGTGATTTCCATAATTTTGCAGGGGGGGGGTTGGGGGGTTCTTTGCAGGGTTTTCAGTTTTATTGTATCTGCAACTGTACTCTGCAATGTATGAGTTGATGATGAGACGCTGGTGTTGGGAGAAGAGGTTCAGATTTGTTAGGCACCGTGGAACATTTTGGGAGAAGGTAGGCCTGCACTTGAACCAGGATGGAGTCAGACTGTTGGCACTTAAAACCAAAAAGGCGGGAGAGCAGCTTTTGATTTCGTTGTGGGTAGAAAGCTGACAGGAGCTGAGGCAGGCCTGGGGTGAAGAAGAAGGTAAAATATATGATAATGTAATTGAGAGAGGAGTAGATTTTGGTATTGTGATTGCACAAGCGCAGAATAGCAATTCGCAGAGGTCAAAGTCTTTGACTTGCCCAATAGTAATAGGAAGTATCTTTACTTAAGTCTATCAAGGACGTTATTACATCAAATCACATCGATTTGGCTGTTCTTTACAGCATTACAGTTCATTGCAGCAGAATGCTGCCTGCTGGATATTTTTGTTAGTATGTCTTCAAATGTTTTAGGCAAAAAAAAAAAATAGAGAAAAGTCTCAAGACAAGCCTTTTAATGCTGTAACATTCTTATGATATGCCCAGCCCAATGTTCGCCTCGTGAACCAACAGTATAGGTTAGGAGGGAATTGAGAGAACCACTTCTGAAGTCTGTCAGCCTAGTTAAACTTAATAGATCTTTCTCTGATCTTCTGGGAACTTGAGAAAGGCAACTCATCCTTTTTAGCTGCCCGCCCCAGAAGAATGAATAAACTCCCAGTCATCCCAATGTGTCAATTAACAGGGCTTACAAAGTACGGGGAAAAGAGCGAGAGACTGGCAGTGTGGGGGTAGAGAGGCGAGAGCGGAAGCAATCCTCTGGACACTTATAAAGGCTCCATTCCCATTATTGCTTGAGTCCGAGTTAACAACAACTCAAGCAAGGTGTGATACATTTGGAGAGTCCAAACGGCTGAGCTGTTAATTAGAACAGGCAAAAGTTGCAAATCAGGCAGAAACCTGATTAAGGGCTTTGCTGCATTTTTGACCAAACTCAGCACAAAGGGTCCCATTGCACTGGACCTTCCATGAGTCCTGTTGTGGAGCTGTAGCATTTTTGCCTGTGCTTTATGTCCAAACTGGGACTCATCCTGATCTGTAAACCAGGAGTTGCCAACCTTTCGGGGGCACCTTTTGCAAAGCAGAAGCAGGGGAACTGTCATGGGCAGCACAACCAGGCACATGCTACAACCTCTTATGTTGACTACAACAGAATGCTTCTTTCAGGCCTAATTTCAGCAGGATGTGATGGGGGGAGGTGGGGGGTAGAATTTTGGGCACTAGAAAAGGCCTCTATGGGTGTATGTGAAAATTGGGGTGCTACACTCGAACTACGGTTGCCATATTTCAAACAGTGAAAGTCTGGACACAAAAGTTAGTTTTTAGTTTCACTCAAAAAAAATTTTTTTTTAAAAAATTGCCAGAAACAAAATGAATTTTTGAGCAGAAACAACACTGCCAACATGGTTGCCATACATCCAGCTTTTCCTGGACATTTTCCTGATTTCCTCCTGGACACTGCTTCCAACTGCAGTGTTCCGGGTATGCCCAGGAAATTCCTGATGTATGGCAACCCTAACTCAGACCCTCCAAGTGTCCCTATTTTCCAGGGACAGAAAGCTGTCCCGCTTTCTGATTTGATCCTGAAATATCCTGCTTTTCCTTAGGACATCACTATTTTCATTAGAGAAATATTGGAGGGTATGGAGTTATGTGACTCCCCTGAGCCAAGGAGATAAGTAACTATACAACTTATAGAAGACATCTGAAGGCAGCCATGTATAGGAAAGTTTTTTAATGTTTAATGTTTTATCGTGTTTTTATATATGATGGAAGCTGCCCAGAATGGCTGTGGCAACTCAGTCAGATGGGTGGGAGTATAAATAATAAAATTATTATGATTATGATTATGGAATAGTCATCAGAGAAATGCTGGAGGGCATGCACACTGACAGTTTTTCCTAAAAATTATCATTTGATAATAAAATTGTTTCAGGCACTTTTTAGGTACACATTAATAACAAAGCATGCAAGACAATGCAGGAGGCAACATTGAACATGTGGAGCCTCTTGTTTGGCTTCCATTATTCTGTTTCCATCTCTGTGGTTAGCAAAAATACTGACAAACCATATCTCTTTTTCCTTCATGCCTTAAAGGCACTAGATCATCCTTGGGATCTGCACTTAACAATTGTAGGCACATAGTAAACATATAAGACCATTGGTCCATCTAGACCAATACTGTCTATACTGACTGGCAACAGCTATCCATGGTCTCAGACAGGAATCTTTCTCAGGGTCTCTGAGAGGAACCTGGAGATGACACCGATTACACCTCGGACCTTCATCACCTGTATTAGTACTGAGCCATAGCTTTTCCCCAGGGAGTTGAAAAGGAAGAGAGGGAAGTTGCAATAGGAATGAGAGGGCCTGGAGGGACAAATGTGAGCTGCAATGACAAACATAAAAATGCAGATTACTTTTTTCACACCATGGCCTAGTTCACTCATAATGAGAAACCATGGTTAATAAATCATAGTCAAAAGCCGAGACTTCTGGCAGACAATCACTTAAACCTTGCTTTATTACTTCCCAGAATAGTTAAACGTGTTGGTAAAAGCAGCGAAACCTTGAGAGTGGTTTGAATTTTCGGCCCTTCTTCTTTTACAGCTACGAAATAATAATAAAAATAATAAAACAAGAATAATTTATTATTTATACCCTGCCCATCTGGCTGGGTTTTCCCAGCCACTCTGGGCGGCTCCCAACAGAAAGTTTACAACATGATAAAACATCAAACATTTTAAAATTCCCTAAACAGGTTTGGGGTGTTGGTTTTTTGGTGATGATAGCTCCTTAACCATAGTTAAAGGTTAGGGTTAGCACGTAACACTAAGCTATGATTAAAGGTTAGCTATAGTTTATAAAGACGGGACGCAGGTGGCGCTGTGGGTTAAAGCCTCAGCGCCTAGGACTTGCTGATCGAAAGGTCGGCGGTTTGAATCCCTGCGGCGGGGTGCGCTCCCGCTGCTCGGTCCCAGCGCCTGCCAACCTAGCAGTTCGAAAGCACCTCCGGGTGCAAGTAGATAAATAGGGACCGCTTACCAGCGGGAAGGTAAACGGCGTTTCCGTGTGCGGCTCTGGCTCACCAGAGCAGCGATGTCACGCTGGCCATGTGACCCGGAAGTGTCTCCGGACAGCGCTGGCCCCTGGCCTCTTAAGTGAGATGGGCGCACGACCCCAGAGTCTGTCAAGACTGGCCCGTACGGGCAGGGGTACCTTTACCTTTACCTTTATAGTTTATAAACCGACTCCAAGCCTTGATTAATGAGCAACCTTCAATTGATAGTCACAAAACCATATCAAGCAGCTGGGCTGGCTTAGCATTGTGGGCAAACCAGGCCTTTCTCTTGGGCAAGGGCAAGCTGTTCTACATTAACTTTGGGAATAAACTTTGATTTCAGATCTGGGGACAACTGTGAGGGCCTGAAACAGCTCCAAATATAAGTCACGGGGTGGGGGGAGCTAAAACAATTTAGCCTGAGGTATATATCAGAAGTGAGAGCTGGACCATAAAGAAGGCTGATCACCAAAGAATTGATGCTTTTGAATTATGGTGCTGGAGGAGACTCTTGAGAGTCCCCTGGACTGCAAGAAGATCAAACGTATCCATTCTTAAGGAAATCAGCCCTGAGTGCTCACTGGAAGGACAGATCCTGAAGCTGAGGCTTCAATACTTTGGCCACCTCATGAGAAGAGAAGACTCCCTGGAAAAGACCCTGATGTTGGGAAAGATGGAGGGCAGAAGGAGAAGGGGACGACAGAGGACAAGATGGATGGACAGTGTTCTTGAAGCTACCAGCATGTGTTTGACTAAACTGCGGGAGGCAGTGGAAGACAGAAGTGCCTGGCGTGCTCTGGTCCATGGGGTCACGAAGAGTCGGACATGACTAAACGACTAAACAACAACATATATCAGTAAATAAACCAAGTCAATTTGTATCAGAAACCCCTGGTTAGAAAATGGTTCTTTTTTCCCATTGAAACTGTACTACCAGGTAGTTCAGCATGTTAATTTGAAGCAGGGAACAGACAGCTCTGCGTAGGAATCAAAGGACTCTCTCTCTCTCCGTCTCTCCCTCCCTCCTTCCCTCTCTCTTTCTTGCTCCCTCTTATTTTTTCCTAAGTACCTTCTGTTTAATGCAACCTAATCCATCCTAAAGGCAAAAATTGTTCTCACTGGAGCATTTTTTGAGCTCCAGGGAGAAGCAATCTTTGATGGAGATGATTTAGCAGTATCCAGAAAGGGCCAGACTCCTCCAGTGGCATGGAAATCCTATCAGGCTCCCTTCCAATTTGCAGGAGGACCTTGATCAAAGGCCTCTTGGGGGAGACCCGCACAAAATAGTGATGCTCTAAATTGGAATAAATTGTGGGCACTTAGAATTTCCAGCACAGAAAGGAAGAACCGGGTGAGAAAAGCTTATGAGCATGAGGTTCTAGTCATGCATTCTCTATTAATATAATATGGTATTACACAGAAAGAAAACAAGACAGAGATCTGCAAATACAACAGCTAATAGGCAAATGGCGTGTCTCCTGGCTCCAACCCCCCACAAGTACAATTCCATTTTGTCTCACCAAAGCCCCCAACATCCTCTGAAATAACTAAAAGCATCAATATGCTCAGTGCTGTTAGAAAACCTTAATGAGCTAAATGCAGTGCTACAAAGAGAAAGTTAGATAACAAGCTCCCAAATATTTAATGTTTGCTTCACCATGATTTTTCTCTTACTGAAGCTGAAAAACAAAACCTCAAATGATTTTCTCCCTTCCTCAATTTTCTAGAACTTCTAGCTTGTCCTTGGTACTCATATAGCAGCAGGATTGTCCTTTTATAATTTCGCCATCATTCACCACTGACCCGGTTTCAAAAATGCCTCTTTCTTAGCAAGAATTCTTCAGGCTGAGGTTAATTGAACAGTTACACTCAAGGATACAGATACTACAAATTACAGTGAATCAACCACTAAGGTACATTTTAGACTTTTACCAATTCTATCTGATCCAGCAGAATCAGTGATCTTAAGGGCTTGGGAAGAGCAAGCTGCCGACGGAGCTGAAAGAGGATTTCCTTTAATTATGTCAAGTCTGAGTTTATTTCAAGGCTTTGGTCTCTCTGCTCACTTCATGCAGGGCCTTTAAAGATGGTGCCCTATGGAATAAGGGCCTATTGTCTCATTACAGCCAATGGGAAGTTGACTTTGATGAGACTGAGATAAATCCAACAGCTCAGAGATTGTGCTGTAGTGTGCACAGCCATGGCTCGGGGATTTAGAAACTTGCACTCCCACATTGCCATTACCCAGCATGACACACGGATGCCTAGTTTTCCAAAGGGGCAAAAACAACAGCCAACCAGAAAGCTTCCTGGTGGCCTGTAAGTAGGATGCGACGACCACAACCTTCCCTTTCTATTTCTTCACAGTGTAGGTCTTCTGAGGCATAGTGCCTCCGAATCAGGATAGATTCTGAAGGAGCGTCTCCACTCCCATCGTTCTACCCAGACACTGAGGTCCAGCGCCGAGGGCCTTCTGGCAGTTCCCTCACTGCGAGAAGCCAAGTTATAGGGAACCAGGCAGAGGGCCTTCTCAGCAGTGGCACCCGCCCTGTGGAACGCCCTCCCACCAGATGTCAAAAGGAAAAATAACTACCAGACTTTTAGAAGACATCTGAAGGCAGCCCTGTTTAGGGAAGCTTTTAATGTTTAATAGGTTATTGTATTTTAGTGTTTTGTTGGAAGCCGCCCAGAGTGGCTGGGGTATAAATAAATTATTATTATTATTATTATTATTATTATTATTATTATTATTTGTGCTATCAAAGGTGAAGGCATCCTTTTCCACCTGAAGGCCACATTCTCTTCTGCACAACCTTCCAGGGGATACATACCAGTGGTGAACAGAGGCAAATGTGGTCAAAGGAACTGATGAAAATGTTTGCCGTTGGACAATTTCTATCCACACCTCTTATCATCTACCCACCCAGCCAAGCAAGAGGCTTTGTGGAGTTCAGGGTTACATTCCAGCCAGGCAGAAGAACACTTGAGGAGAGGGCAAAGTAGGGCTGGAGGTGTGGCCTGGGGGCCCAGGTTATGGTCTGAGGAATGTGGAACGTGTGCATAGGAGGGCAACAAAGAGGATCAAGGGTTTGGAAACCAAGCCTTATGAGGAATGGTTGAGGGAGCTGGGTATGTTTAGCCTGGAAAAGAGGAGACCGAGAGGAGATATGACAGCCATCTTCAAATATCTCAATATGTCACATGAAAGAGGGAGCATGCTTGCTTTCTCCTGCTCTTGAAGGTAGGACTCAAACCAATGGCTTCAACTTACAAGAAAGGAGCTTTCGATTAAACATCAGGAAAAAAATTATGACAGTAAGAGCTGTTTGACAGTGGAAGGGTCTCCCTCAGGAGGTTGTGGACTCTCCTTCCTTGGAGGTTTCAAAGCAGAGGTGGGTTGGCCACCTGTCATGGTCCCTTAAATGAGATTCGTGCACTGCTGGGGGCTGGACTAGATGACTCTAAGGGGTCCCTTCCAACTCTTAGGATTCTATGAGAGGCTTCATTCGCCCACGGGAGCTGGATTTCCTCACCCCTTTTCCCACAGATGACAAATCTCCATGGGTTTTCTCTAAGGACAACTGAAAAGGCTTCCTTTGCTACACCATTAATGAACATTCCCTCCTTGGATCTTTGACACTTGCTTACAGCAATATTGCAGAGTCTTAACTAGAAGGATTTTCCTTTCGGATGCTATTTAGATATGCAAAACAGTCTTTAGGCTACCGAGGATGCTTTGCGTAGGATTTTCATGAATCATATTAAAGATAAAAGGGTCGACTGAAACCGGCTTGTGTTCATTCCGGTAGGTCCCTTTTTAAAGACGGGAGGATGAGAACAGAAAGAGCTCTGCTGAATCGGACCAAGGGCCTGTGTTTAATCCAAAATCCAGTTTCAAATAGGGCCAGGGGCCGAATTAGGACTGTGCAAGGGAGGTGCGTGCACTGGGCACTGAGCTGAGAGGGTACTGAGCTTTGGGAAGGAGGCGCAAGGCTCTGACAGGGTCCTAGAGTCAGGAAATTCTAGAACTATGGAAATTGTAGAAATCACTCAATTCACAGCCCCTTCCCCTCTCCACTGCTATGGCAAGAAGATATACAGTGGTACCTCGGGTTAAGAACTTAATTCGTTCTGGAGGTCCGTTCTTAACCTGAAACTGTTCTTAACATGAGGTACTACTTTAGCTAATGGGGCCTCCTGCTACCACCGCCGCACGATTTCTGTTCTCATCCTGAAGCAAAGTTCTTAACCCGAGGTACTATTTCTGAGTTAGCAGAGTCTGTAACCTGAAGCGTTTGTAACCCGAGGTACAACTGTAACCCACTTTAGCAAGGTTACCTTGCTCTTCTAGCTCCAACAGGATGGTGCTTACCCTATGCTCCTCAGCACACTTCTGCTTAGCTTTAAGGACAGGTATACTTTCTCTCCTCTGCCCCTACTTCTAGAGTGGGTTTATGGCAAACTTGCCATGCCCACGTTTCTGTAGGCCTCTTAAAATAGTTAGGGAATCTTTTATTCTTTAAGAAGCTGGGTATGTTTAGCCTGGAAAAAAGGAGACTGAGAGGAGATATGATACCCATCTTCAAATATCTGAAGGGCTGTCACATGGAAGATGGAGCAAGCTTGTTTTCTCCTGCTCTGGAAGGTAGGGCTAGAACCCATGGCTTCAAGTTACAAGAAAGGAAATTCCAAACTAAACATGAGGAAGAACTTTCTGACAGTAAGAGCTGTTTGACAGTGGAATAGTCTCCCTCGGAAGTTGGTGGACTCTCCTTCTTTGGAGGTTTTAAAACAGAGGTTGGATGGCCATCTGTTTTAGCCAAGATTCCTGCATTGCAGGGGGTTTGGACAAGATGACCCCCGGAGTCCCTTCAACTCTACAATTCTATGCTTCTGTGATACTATGATTCTATGAATCAAGGTGTGTGTATTGTAGAATTTGCTACCTGCTTAGACTGTAACTTCCAAAGCAGCATTTATATACAGTGGTACCACTGGTTATGCACTTAATTCGTTCCGGAGGTCCATTCTTAACCTGAAACTGTTCTTAACCTGGGGCACCACTTTAGCTAATAGGGCCTCCCACTGCCGCCATGCTATTTCTGTTTTCATCCTGAAGAGGTACTGTTTATGGATTAGTGGAGTCTGCAACCTGAAGCGTATATAACACGAGGTACCACTGTATATGCCTTCACTCCTATTTAATGTAATAAACTAAGCTTTCGTTATTCCTCTGTGTGAGAGTTTCTTATGGGCATGACGTCAAGGGTTAACACACCCATAAGAAGCATATGTCATAACTCCAAGAAAAGATCTCTCAGCAGTCTGTATATGAGCATACATGAGTGCTGGCTGTGTACATGTGAGCCCAGGTAAACACTTATAACATGCTTGACTTCCCCAAAGGAATCCTGGGAATGGTAGTTTTTCCCTCACATGCCTAAACTTCCCAGAACCCTTAATAAACAACAGTCCCCAATATTTCAAGCACTCGATGAGTTTTAAACGTGTGGCGTGGATCTGCTCCTAGCCTTGCACCTGAAGTATATTTGCAATTTAGTGGAAACAAACCTGGCAATCATGCCTTATTAGTAAAATGTGCTTCTAAACGTTTCAGAAATGACACCATCCTTATGCCATTAAACTTAAGAGAACTATGCTGAACTCCATATGCACCTTGAACAAGCTGCTTAATTAGACCCAACGGCTCAAGAAAATGTTTGCTTCTATTATGATGACTAATTGCGCTATTGTGTATGACAAATCGCCATTCAAATGAAGCAAAGTACAGCCTTTGAATAGAGTGGCAGCAGGCCATTAAGGTCCTGAAGCATGAAAAAGTCTGCTAGCAGTGCCCTGAGTGTTTGACACCACAGTTTTCTGTTCCTGTGACAGGCCCAGATTTTGAACTTTACCTCATTCCATCAAGACCAGGCTTCCTCAACCTCGGCCCTCCAGATGTTTTGAAACTACAATTCCCATCATCCCTGACTACTGGTCCTGCTAGCTAAGGATCATGGGAGTTGTAGGCCAAAAACATCTGGGGGGCCGAGGTTGAGGACCAGTAGTGGTTGAGGTTGAGGAAGCCTGATCAAGACCATACAAATATGGACCTTCTCTGAGAACTGGAACACACCTTCTCTTTAATGCTGAGCTAAGTCTGTTGTGTACATGAAACTGTCTCCAAACTAGATGTGGAAGCTTCCAAATAGGTGAAGCATGCCAGTGCCTTGCAGGACCAGGCATCAGGTTCCCATACCCCAACCCATGCAAATTAGAGACCAGTGAGGCTGGTTTGTTGGGGCAAAACAGGCCACAACTTTATTGTATACAGATGAAAGAGGTTGGACTTGGGCACGGGGCAATCAAAATACAGTGGTACTTCGGGTTACATACGCTTCAGGTTACATACGCTTCAGGTTGCAGACTCTGCTAACCCAGAAATAGTGCTTCAGGTTAAGAACTTTGCTTCAGGTTGAGAACAGAAATCGTGCTCCGGCGGCGTGGCGGCAGCAGAAGGCTCCATTAGCTAAAGTGGTGCTTCAGGTTAAGAACAGTTTCAGGTTAAGTACAGACCTCTGGAACGAATTAAGTACTTAACCCGAGGTACAACTGTACTTCTGGCCTGCCGGCTGGTAGTGACATGTGGTCAATCCAGACGGGGGTTCCTAAGACTTACATCCAATAGGGTGACCCCTGCAGAGACCGCCATCTGGGGGAGTGTCTTCAGCTCTGGCACCGTCTGGGCACACGGACATTGCCACTCCCCCCAGATCCCTTCAATGGCATGCCCCAGTGTTTGGAGGGGCAGGTGGCGACTACAACCACCCCTCCATCCAAAACAAAGGATTGTCCCAATGCCCAGCCTCAGTTATGAAAATTGCTATGAGGTAGGCAAAACCACCGGGTCGGTGCCAATTAGCCTGGCAGGCAAATTCTTACCCACCCCCTTAAAGAAGGCCACAGCAAACTGATTGGCTATCAGCTTAAACTGAGGGTTGGTGGGCAGGGGGAAAATCCAGAGAAAGGAACAGACAGGTGCAGGCTACTTAAATGGGCAAGGGGTGGATCCAAGGAAAGTCTGCCTGCTCCATCAGCTCCACCCCCTGGCACAGCCAAAGTCCCCAGCTTGCATCCCCATTAGCCAAAGCCGGGTGCAGGCTAGGATACAGTTCCTGATAGGCAGAGGGGGTTTAAGCCTATCAGGAAGGCTACCGCTATCCCAGTTCCCTTATCAGGGCCCCGGTGAAGTCTCTGCCATCCTGCAACGGCACCACTGCGGCACCAAGAGGGGTGAGCAGACTTCTGGATTGGGTACACTAAGGTGGAAACAGGATCATACATGAATACCAGTGAGCCACTGTGGTGTACTGGTTAAGAGCGGTGGACTCATAATCTGGTGAACCGGGTTCGTGTCCCTGCTCCTCCACATGCAGCTGCTGGGTGACCTTGGGCTGGTCACACTTCTCTGAAGTCTCTCAGCCCCACTCACCTCACAGAGTGTTTGTTGTGGGGGAGGAAGGGAAAAGGAGATTGTTAGCTGCTTTGAGACTCCTTAGGGTATTGATAAAGCGGGATATCAAATCCAAACTCTTCCTCTTTCTTACCTAGTAACAACAACAACAACAGCCTCTCTGCACATATGCAGTTAGTGCCATTGGGACTAGAGTCATGTAATTGCATAATGACACGACTCTGGTCCCCATTGTACCAGCCGCATATGTGTCATGTAATTGCATAATGCAATCCCATAGGCAGGGTCGATTCCACATATCCCCCGAGATGTCAACTGTATGGGAAAATCTTTCCCTCATGGCATCATGAGGGATTGAACCTGTGCATGTGCTCAGTCCTGAAGCTGTGTCTTCTCGCTATGCATTTCAGGTCCTCTTATTGTCAGAGAACGATGGACATTGTGCTGTGGAGGAATCGCAGCTGCTGCTGTTACACTGCGTGTGAGATTTTATTATTATACACTGTTTGTTTTAAGATTTACTAAGATTTAAAGATAATCCCAAATATGGAACGGAAGTGCGACAAAAATTAATTAAAAAGCTATGGTGAAATTTCTGTTCTGTTATTGTGTTGTTTTAAAGTTTTCCCAGCAATGGGTTTTGGAGCATTGCCAAATGTTGTTTTTTATTGGCATGGGGGGGGACTGAGTTCTGTATCACTGACAGAAATTCAACAGGTTAAGCCTTTTCTCATATGGAAATACAATTATGGGGAAAGCTTCACATTCTGCCACTGGTTTGTTTTTGATTTGAATATCATTGTAGCTGTAGCTGCTACATGGCTTCTATTTTTTTCTAATATAGACTTTGGGCAATTAATGTATGGCATTCTAATGTACTGTCATTCCATAGGTAATCAAACTCCAAGGGGTACTTTATAAGGCCAGCTTCCTTGGTGACTGTTTTTTTAAAAAAAATAAATAAAAAGAGAGAGTTCTTTTTCCTTTTTTTTTTATAAAGCAGATGTCTACAGCATGAAATTTAATTGGGTATATTTTCCTTCCCCCTTTTAAACTGCATGTCTGCCTCCCCTTTCAGTGCCTTTGATTTTAATCTACAAGGCTGAGAGGTTGTAAGGTTGCTTAAAGATAAATGAATATTCTTCATTGGCACTGCTCACATTTCTCTGATATAGTGTTTCCCTTTTGGCAAAGCTGCAAAGACTTGCCCAGAGTTTTTATCTCCTGTTGTAAAACCAAATTTGTTTTGAGTGACAAGCAATTCATTACAGGATTCATCTTTCTTTTTTTAAAGGGGACAAAAAACCCATCCCCTGCCTAGGCTAACTGGAACCGGGGCATTGTTCTGCCCAGAGTATCACATCTACTTTTTCTATTTATTACACCATGCAGTTTTGGGTTTAACTTTGGCAAGCTTCCAGTTGAATTAATTTGACATTCACAGATCAATCAAACTGTCTCATTACTACCTTCTGCCTGCCTTGTCATCATGGTCCAGCGTTGACAGGTGTAAGGAATGAACATTCTGCAAGGTCACCTTCAAAAAACCTCGCTCCTTAATTGTGGGAGGCCTGCTGCTAAGCTCTGGAGTTATCTACAGTTTCCCTACATTCCGCCTTTTCTCTTACATGGGTTGTGAATTATATTACACAGGCTCATGCCGTTCACATATGGGAAAACTCTGGCAGAGTTATTTTAGAGGACTTCATAATTACACTATGTTAGCATAAATAAATTTAAAAAAACAAAGAAGAGCCGAAGAAGAAACTAGGGAAGAATCTCAGTTTAAAACCGCTTTCTTGAACGTGTCTCCAAGCATTCCAAGATGGTGATGATTTTGCATTATATAGTCAATTATTACACTGGTCAACAACAAATTAGTTGAATGCGTTTTTTCAGTTGATTTAGGACGAATCTGATGCGCTGAATCCAAAAATCACATTGGTTTTGCTCAATCAGGTCAAGTTTTTGAGCTACGGCCACATGTCATTTTTTTACGTTTTTGTTCACATGTACGCTTGTGTGGAGCATTTTAGAAGAAGTTGGTGGGGGTAAAATACCATGTCGAATAATTGTTTTGATTGGAAATGATTATTTTAATGACAAGAAGTATTCAGGTCCGATAGTTCTGGGTGATTATGTCAAAAAGGGATCAGTTTGAAGTCATAAAACCTCAAAATCTTCCATAAATTGGTGCGGCAAAGCATAAAGTTATTTTGGTATTAAACTTGGTGACCAGGATAAAGCTTGGGTGCAACACATGGTGTGCAAGGCATGCACCGAGACTCTACATGGGTGGACCAATAGCAAGAGGAGTCTGAACTTTGGAATTCCCATGGTTTGGAGGGAGCCGACAAACCATGTCACTGACTGCTACTTCTGCGCTGTTGATGTGACTGGGATCAACAGAAAGAACCGGAGCAGCCTCAAGTATCCTGATCTTCAATCAGCACTGTCAGGGGCTCAGGAGCAGAGGCACAGGAGAGGGAGGAAATGGAGAGCGAGGGGGAGGAATCCGAGGGGAGCGTAAGCGATGACAGTGGTCCGAGGAATTCCCTGAGTCTCTCCAGCGAATCGGAAGATTCACAGAAGGGGGCGCCCATGGCCAGAGCAAGGAGGTGCCTAGGGGGACACCCCAGGAAGAAGGGGCCAGAGGGGACTCAGAGAGCAGCAGTTGGAAATCAGGACCAGCTTCCCCACCAGAGCGCAGTGGGGGGGAGGAGTCCCAGGTATCGGGATCAGGCTGCTCACCACCAGCGAGAAGAGATGAGTCAGGATTGACCACGCCTCCATCGGAGAGCGCGGAAACGGTCAAGAGGAAGGTTGGAGGCTGGGCGCGCGCGCCAAGTTCAAATGTACAGGCGAGCGGCACAGCAGGTAGCCCGGATAGGGAGCCAGGTCCTAAAGCCCGCCGGAAGGAGGGACAAGAGTCAGGGGGATCAGCGTCAGAAGAGTCCAGAAAGGAGGAGACCCCGGGGGGCAGAAGGACCCAGAGGAGGAAAGAACAACGGAAGAGGTGGAGTAAGGCTAGAGTCTTAAACTGATGTACAGGGGGCGGAGACTCAGACGGAGCTTCGCCGGTCTAGGTTCTAGACGTAGAGCTGCACGCTGCGGCTTGTAAATGGAAACTGAACTTCAATAAAGACTTTTGTACATTACAACCGGCTAGCGTTGGTCCTCTGTGAGCTGGGACCTGGAGGCAGCTCTGATAAGCACGATGTCCTGTAGCTCACTGTGATGAAATACCAGTGCCTATCTTCGGAGAACTTCCTGACATTAGTGACGAAGATGCCTCCAGTGTTGAAGGACATGAAGAAGAAGAAGTAATTCTTGAAGATGATGCTCCACATCCATTTTCCCAAAAGGAGTTGAATGATCTAGTTCACGACCTCAGCTTGTCAAAGGACTCTGCCGAACTGTTGGCATCCAGATTGAAGGAAAAAACCTGACAGTGCTCGCACCAGGTTCTTCCGCAACAGGCATCAAGAGTACCACCATTTTTTCTCGGAAGAGAAGGACTTGGTGTACTATGCAGATATTGCGCAGCTTCTGCTCAAGCTTGGAGTGCCACAGTACGAACCCAAAGATTGGAGACTGTTCATTGACAGCAGCAAGCGATTACTGAAATGTGTTCTGCTACACAACGGCAACCAGTTTGCCTCTATACCCCTGGCTCACTCGAGTACACTGAAAGAGAACTATGAAGCGGTGAAGTATGTACTGGAGAAAATTGGTTATGATCAGCATAAGTGGTTTATTTGTGTTGACCTGAAGATGGTGAACTTTTTGTTGGGACAAGAGTCTGGCTTCACAAAGTACCCATGTTTTCTGTGCATGTGGGATAGTAGGGACCGTGCTCAGCATTACACAAAGAAGGACTGGCCTGTGTGGGAGGAATTGGTGCCTTGCAAAGAAAGGAACGTCATCAACGACCCTCTGGTGGACAGAGACAGAATACTCTTCCCACCGCTGCACATCAAGCTCGGCTTAATCAAGCAGTTCACCAAGGCTCTGGACAAGGATGCTGACTGCTTCACTTACTTGTGCCAGGCTTTTCCAGGATGGACCATGGAGAAGTTGAAAGCTGGCATCTTTGACGGTCCTCAGATCCATCAGCTCATCAGAGATCCAGAGTTTGGAAACTCAGTGAATGAAGTGGAACTGGAAGCATGGAAGGCATTTGTTCTGGTAGTGAAGAACTTTCTTGGCAACAATAAGGCCAGAAACTACGCAGTACTTGTCAACAACATGCTGACTGCTTTCAGAAACCTGGGCTGCAACATGAGCGTCAAGATGCACTACCTATTTTCACGTATGGACCGGTTTCCTGAGAACCTGGGTTCAATGAATGACGAGCAGGGGGAGAGATTCCATCAGGACATGAAAGAGATGGAGACCAGGTATCAGGGTCGCTGGGATGCAGTCATGATGGCTGACTACTGTTGGACTCTGAAGAGAGACCTCCCTGCCGCTGAGCATTCCAGGAGTTCTAAGAAACGGAAGTTCAAGCCCTGAAGTTTGAAAAATGGTGAAGCAACATGCAATTTATGTGTACTTACCTTTATCAATGCCCACCATTCAGTTTACAGCAATCAATGTTTCTATCAGGTAATCAATATATGTTGTTGGAAAAACATTTTTTTCTCTTAAAAACATATTTAGGATGATATGTGTTGACAAAAATCAGCTGATAATGCCACACAAATGTAATCGATTTTGTCACAAGATCTGATTTTTTTCAAATCAACATAACACAAAAACCTGACCTGATGGAGAGAAACGGATGCCATTTCCTGATTCAGCAGTGCAAAAATACCTGAAATCAGTTGTAGAAATCTAGACAACATTCAAAAAGTAAAAAATTGTTGCCCATTGTTATTTATCATCATCACCAGGGAATCATGTGTGAAGAATCAATTGGTTGTAACATGCCATAGAAACTGAGGATTCTGGTAGTCGTTTTGTGTCCCACAGAACATGGCAGTCTGGACAAAGTAGTGTACGAAATGCGAGAGGCAAATTTTGGAGTTGCTCAGGACTTAATTCTCAGTCAAAATGCTGCAGAGATCAAGTTGCAATCTTTAATCCGCTTAACTGGTAGGTTAATCAGCGGGTGCTTTCTCTGAACAGGCAACAGGCAACAGACTCTCCAGGTATCCTTATCTTCCAGGGACAGTCCTGGATTTGCAGAACCTGTCCCGGTTTCTGATTTGATCCCAGAAAGCCCCGCTTTTTCTTAGGACCTCCCTATTTTCATTAGAGAAATGTTGGAGGGTATGGTAGGACGTCCCTGTTTCCAGTGGAGGGTATGGAGCTATGCAACCCCTGAACCAAGGAGATAAGTAACTATACAACATTCAGAAGATATCTGAAGGCAGCTCTGTATAGGGAAGATTTTTTTGTTTTAAATATGTTTTGTTATGTTTT
Source organism: Podarcis melisellensis (assembly GCF_964234715.1). Lineage (NCBI taxonomy): Eukaryota > Metazoa > Chordata > Lepidosauria > Squamata > Lacertidae > Podarcis > Podarcis melisellensis. The sequence goes on from NC_138529.1 coordinate 96,413,306, forward strand.
TATATATGTTGGATGCCACCTAGAGTGACTGGAGCATCTGGGTCAGATGGGTGGGGTATGATGATGATGATGATGGAATAGGACATCCCTATTTTCATTTGAGAAATGTTGGGAGTGTATGGACAGAGTGATCATGTGGTGATTGCAGGGTGGGTGGGAAGAGACCTTAGTGGAGGAGTGCTGAGACTCCAAAACTTTGGCCACCACATGAGAAGAGAAGACTCCCTGGAAAAGACCCTGATGTTGGGAAAGATGGAGGGCACAAGGAGAAGGGGATGACAGAGGATGAGATGGTTGGACAGTGTTCTCGAAGCTACCAGCATGAGTTTGACTAAACTGCGGGAGGCAGTGGAAGACAGGATTGCCTGGCGTGCTCTGGTCCATGGGGTCACGAAGAGTCGGACACGACTAAACCACTAAACAACAACAACAACAGCCAGTTCTTAAGCTCTGCTTGGCTCACACTGGATAGGAAAGAAGATGGGAGGGTGGGTGTCATTCTTTTCAACCCTTCCTACCTCCACCTCCACCTCCTTTAAACTTCCTTTCCTTTTAAAATTTTTCCTCACTTCCCACCTTTCCTCTCACTATTAAATAAAATAGTCCCCCTGATTTGTTTTAGTAGGTGGTTTATTCTCTTATGCTTCTCCAAATTTTCTTGTTGCTCTTTCCCTCACAGCATGGAGCCTTCACAAACTCCTGCTTAGCCCCTTCCTTTAGCTCTCGCGTCATTAGGTAAAAGTAAGGTAAAAGCTAAAGGACCCCATAGTCAAAGGTGACTATGGGGTTGCGGCTCTCATCTTGCCTTCAAGCCGAGGGAGCTGGCGTTTGTCAACAGACAGCTTCCTGGGTCATGTGGCCAGCATGACTAATCCGCTTCTGGCTCAACGGAACACCGTGACAGAAACCAGAGCACACAGAAACGCCGTTTACCTTCCCGCCACAGCGGTACCTATTTATCTACTTGCACTGGCATTCTTTCGAACTGCTAGGTTGGCAGGAACTGGGACAGAGTAACGGGAGCTCACCCCATTGTGGGGAATTGAACCACCAACCTTCTGATCAGCAAGCCCAAGAGGTTCAGTGGTTTAGACCACTGTGCCACCCGCGTCCCGTAATGGAAAACAGAGGAAAAGAAATACAGTGGTACCTCAGGTTAAGTACTTCATTTGTTCCGGAGGTCCATTCTTAATCTGAAACTGTTCTTAACCTGAAGCACCACTTTAGCTAATGGGGCCTCCTGCTGCCACGCCGCCAGAGCACAATTTCTGTTCTCATCTTGAAGCAAAGTTCTTAACCCGAGGTAATATTTCTGGGTTAGCGGAGTCTGTAACCTGAAGCGTATGTAACCTGAAGCGTATGTAACCCAAGGTACCACTGTAAAAGTAAACTTCTCTTCCAATGAGCATGGTAACTTTTATTAAATGGCACATTCTTATTAAACTTTATGTTATCTCACACTGCTCCAGTACTGACAAAAGGACATTTATAATGAGGTTCTGGATCTATGTAAATTGGTTTGAAATAGCTAGATTGCTAGATCAATTTAAAAGCAAATGATGGATCCATTAATCTGGCGTATTTGATGGACTCCATTTGTATCTGAAGCAACTATGCCCCTTAGGATAAGAGCTCTGTCTTGTATGGATTTGTGCTACACAGAAACACAGAATTGTATGAGTTAGAAGGAACAACGAGGGACATTTAGTCCAACCCATTGCAATGCAGGAATCTTGTGCCTAACATGGGGCTCGAACCCTGATTAACAATCTCATGCTCTAGCAATTGAGCTATATCTAAATATTTCTGAAGCCAACATTTAATTCAACGAATTTTCATTTTATTTCTGTATCAAATTCATATCCCATCTCTCATGAAAGCACATAGTGCTATGTAAATTAAGCAAATATACAACAAGAATAAAAACCAAATAACTCAAAGCTAAAAAATGATAACATTAAAAATAATCAACAACGGATAGACAGTGAATATATTAACACAGGAAAGCCATAAGATCACAGTAGAATCAAAATGGCACTACAGAGTTCAGCAGCCCAATTAACATCATTATGAAAAAACAATAGCAAGCAAACAGGCTTGCATGGCCCAGTTAAATAGCTCTGCAGGTTTCGCTAGAGAACAAAAAAAGAGAGAGGGAGTAACAAAATCTCAACAGAACAGAGATGTGTAATTATGAAACATGCTCCTGAAGAATATTGTAAATTTTCCATTACTGGGAGGGTTTTTATAGTGAGTTTACACTCTCCCAAAGTTATACTGCAGTTTAGTTAGCTGTCTGGGCATAATACAGTTGTTACTGGGGAAATCTCTATAACTCAAGTTATTCAGAAGGTCAGAGAAACTAATCATCAGTTCCTTCTGGCTTTAAAATCTATTTTTCTGCAAAAAAAAGGGGGGGGAGACCAACGACAATTCATTGACTTATTTGTTCACAATACAACCTCTGGATCTGCCTTTGCCGCTACCCCCCTCCACTCACTCTCTCACACTCATGCACACTCACACATCACTGCCATCCAACCAATTCATTCTGTCTTCTTGCAGTCTGTCATGACTCAAAACTGACAAGGTCAATTCACCTGGTGAGCACTTGCAAAGATTATTTTTGGGACTGGGATCCCATGGGATGCAGTTGTGCCACCAGAAATATATGGGGGCACAGAAGAGGGAACGTACATTACTGGTGAGTGGGGGAATCATGTGAATAGTGTCTTAGGTCCTCATGAAGATCTCAAAAATTCTACAGTGGTACCTCAGGTTAAGTACTTAATTCATTCCAGAGGTCTGTTCTTACTTAACCTGAAACTGTTCTTAACCTGAAGCACCACCTTAGCTAATGGAGCCTCCTGCTGCCGCCACGCCGTCAGAGCCCGATTTCTGTTCTTATCCTGAAGCAAAGTTCTTAACCTGAAGCACTATTTCTGGTTTAGCGGAGTGTGTAACCTGAAGCGTATGTAACCCGAGGTCCCACTGTATGGCCAAAAGCATCCTCTGGACTTCAAAACTCCAGAGAAGCATTAAAAAAGAAGAAGCTTAAAATCCTAGAGCTTAAGGTACTGCTGCAACTTTTAAAACTCTGGAAATGCCAACCTACAGATACCAACAGTATAGCTGGCTAGCAGAATCAACACAAGTTATGACAACAATAAAGAAGATATACACAAATAGATAAAACTTCACACCAATGTTCATTTAGAAACTGGAAACTGTTCTTCCAGAGGGGAAGTTGTTGAAGGTTTAATGTTGCCAAATTTCATAATGGAGGACATCAGAAACAAACACACAGGGTTCAGAAAATAAACAAGTTTTTTTTGTAATCATACGATCCTCAAAACATGGGCTAGTAGCATCCAGAGATGGAAAGAATAAAGAGTCCCTACCAAAGAGGAATGGCAAACCAAGCTGTTGGACTATGCCAAAATGGCAAAACTGACTAGAAAGCTCAGGAACCAAGAAGACAAAAACTTCAGAAAAGAATGGGAAAAAATTATAATTTACTTAGGAGACCACTGTAAGCAGATGGAAACATTAGCAGGATTCTGATATCACTTGTAATGTAACAAACACTATGGACAATATGGACAGATACAAAATATAGATTATGAAATAATATGCAGTTGAAAATGTTGCCAATAGGATCCATGGAGGGGGTGAGGGGAAGTCTTGAGATTCAGAGAAATCTCTATATATGGATATGTATTTGGTATTGTTATAACTTTACTTTTGTAAAATCAAATAAAAATTATTATTATTATTATTATTATTATTATTATTATTATTATTATTATTATTATTATTATTATTACTATTATTATTATTATTTAAAAAGATCCTCAAAACCTATTTTCCATAGCAGCAGTGTTGGGACAGCCATTCTATGGACCGTAATTAAATCTTGCCAACAGGCTCTTCCCAGTGCAAAGTGTTTGTCAGGACTTCTGGCCCTTAGTAACCCCTTTAGCAATGAAAACCTAGGAACAGCCTACTGTTCATGCATACATACAGCCTATTCAGATATCTAATGTGGGCAACACATGCCACTACTGGAAAAACTTTGGTGGAAAGCAAGCAGGAGATTTATAAAGGGTTGCTAGGAAGACCTCCATCAGCAGTAAAAGAAACAGCATACAGCTGCAAATAAAACGTTTTGAATGTGTGGCAAAGTGCAATATACAATTGTGACACAAGATGGCAACTGTGAGCTATAGCGAATTCAATGCATTTTTCAAAACGATTTTTACAAAAAGCATTTTCACAATGTTTTTAACATGTGTGTAGATTCCACCAGAGTGAGGAGTCTGCCTGGAGCCAAAAACAAAGGCAGCCTTGTTGGCCTATTAGAAAAGAAAATCCCCAAACCATATTAAGATAACATATTAAGCCAACCAAATTTTGCAAATTCCAGAAGTGTTCATTAAGATGGATAGTAAAAGCTGAAGGAGAGAGAGAGAGAGAGAGAGAGAGAGAGAGAGAGAGAGAGAGAGAGAGAGAGGTTGCACCAAAACCTGCAGGGAAGGAAAAAGCATAATGGCACTGTGGCAGGATTTTTCAGGAGGTGATAAGAACTTATTTCTGAATAGACATACACAGTATGTTTGTGCTGTTAGTTACTAAAAGATCTGGGACTGCATACACATTTTCTCAGTCAGCAGAAAGTCAAAATGGAGACACAAAGCCCCACCACATGGCATAGAAATATTCTGGAGTTTCCAATCCCTTGGAAACAATCAAATTATGCATTGCTTTCCCTGCTATTGCAGGGTTCCGTATGTGTTATATATATATATATATATATATACCATAGGGAAATTTATAATTCTTACATTGTCTTCCATTTTGGTGCAACAGATATTCTGGCTGTTTGATGAGTGTTTGATGAGTTTTTTGGAATGTCCTTGTTGGGTCTGATCGTCCCATAGATTTAAAAGGGAAAGAGCTGCATTAGCTTTACTCGATGTCAGTCATACTTGATTCCAATGGGTCTGCTCTGAATATGAATAACAATGCAATCCAAACCATGAAGTAAGAAGTAAGCCCTATTGAATTCAGTGGGGCTTACTCTCAGGTATGGATGCACATCAACATCTGCATTATCTGAATTCCCAGTTTCCTGATGAATGTAAATGCCCACGTCCCAGATATTTGGAACACTTAACTCTACAGTATTCCTGAAGCCTATAGATGTGTCTAAGGTCAGCTGATCTCACATTTACACTCATTATTAAAATAGGAATCCAACTGTAGAGGTGGAAACCCAGGGAGATCAAACTATGACACCATACAAGCCATTACAGAATCTGTGAAGCTCATGTGACCTACCCACTCTGGAAGGGTACAATAAATAGCTTGAACATTTATGAGGTAACTACAATTGCTGTTTCCCTGAACTTATGAGGCTCACCCTATAAAGCTCTAATGTGCCCGACATGAGCTTAAACTGCAGCATATAAGAAACGAAACAAAAGAGGCATCTCCAGAGGCAACAATACATAGTGATTTTACGGATTTCATAATAGTTGTCCATAAAAATCATGCCCACAACTGCCGGCTGCATTATGATGTGTTGAGTGGTGAGCTCAGTTTGCGATGAAACAATATCACAAGTGAACGTCAACGTGTGATGATATCTGCACAGTCCCATTCAACCCACATTCTCATTATGCTAATTTCATAGTATGGATTAGTCCTTAATCCGCCACAAATGAGGTTTTTAAAAAAACAAAACAAAAAAGAGTAGGGAAGAAAGAAGCAAGGAAAGACCCAGCGGGATCATTAAGATGTCTATGCCAGTTGTGCTGAAAGAGACTGCTGATAATTCTGATTTTCACTCAAGCATGGCTGTTTGCTAAGAGCTTTGGAATGAGTTGTAAGCAAACACATTGAACTCCTTTGTTTCAATGAAATGTAGTCAATAAACATCTGCAGAGAACAGAGTGCATCAGTCGAAGGCTTATGGGGACAAAAAGTGACAGGCGTCGTTTGGGGGAAAAGACCCAAGACTGCCTGAGGAGAACTCCATATGTTGTGGTGTTTCATGTTCTGTTTGTCCTGCACATGTAAACAATCTGGCCACAAAATTCTGCACCAGCTGCAGTTTCTGAAGTGCCTGCAAAGGCAGCCCCATGTACACTGCAGTAATTCAACCTAGAGGTTGCCAGAGCATAGAGTTATGCCGTCCCTGGTTAGATAGGGGCACAGCTGGGCCCCAGAAGGTTGCTCAAAAGGGAATGCAAACTTTGGGCTCAAAAGGATTCTGCACCCCTACCTTAGACACTGTGCCACAAAAGCACATGACATAAAGGCTTAGCATTATTTGCATCCTGCTTAAAAAACAACAACCACAGAACCGGTCATTTCCAATCTCACACTCTTACCCCCTGAACACCCCAGCAAATTCTTCATTTGTGCACCATACTGTCCCCTGAGGTCAGAAGCCATATGTGCATCCCTTTCACTGAAGACTTGTTAGGCACATATAGCAGAAGTGTAGCTATGACTATATATCACTTATTAGTCAATAGGAAACAGCAGACACATGGTATTCTAATTAAACAGAGCACAACAGAGGAAGGGGCTGGGCTGTTGAGTTACGACGATGGGTAAACCCTTTCCAAAATACTGTCATTGTCTGAGCTGATTCATAGATCGCCTTTCGGTTCCAACCTGCTTTGTAATTTCAACCTTCCCAAGTGACATTTATGGTGGTTCGGGGGTGGGATGGGGGAATCATAGAAGCCATATGTTTACACCACTCAGATGTTCGCGTCACCACTTAACACAGATTACTTTTGCCTCTACAATTTTCAAAGATGTCTCTGCTTATAAAATCAATGTGGGTTAAGCATGGGAAAGGATGCCTTATCTTCTTCTTAATTTTTTTAATGTCTTGAGTAGTCAGAGTAATGCGTGGAGCAATCCTGGCCATGTTTACCTTAATCATTTTAGGGAAGTTGTTGGTCTTGGAGAAAGCAATCGTTGGGCCACATTGCAATTAATTGACCATTCAGAAACCATCCTTTATTATTCATTTCTTCAACTCATTCATGCATTTGTAAAACAAACAAACAAACAAACAAATCTGTCTACTATCATTTCATAATATAATCAAAATCTCCAGCTCACTCTTATGGAACATGCTTTTCTTAATTGTCTGCATAAGCCTAGAGGCAAAGAAAAGTCCTTCCGTATCTACTATGCATTCTCCTTCTTAGCTCCAGCCTTCATTTCTTATTTTTCCCTGGAAAGATACCCTGGCTACCATTTCTTGCTCCCCAGTGATGCCTGGTCTTCAGCCCTAAGCTGCAACCAGCGTTCCCCAAACTCCACCCATGCTAAATCTCACTTAGGTTCTGTCCCTGCTTCTGACACTGATGTGTTCCCATTTAGCTTCCAAGATCTCATCATTATGCTGTTCATCCATATTCCTGACAACTTCAAACTTTACCTAGACCCTGTCCGAGCCCCCACTCCTCCAAGCCAACTACAGTGGTACCTCAGGTTACATATGGTTCAGGTTACAGACACTTCAGGCTATAGACTCTGCTAACCCAGAAATAGTACCTCGGGTTAAGAACTTTGCTTCAGCATGAGAACAGAAATTGTGCTCTGGCAGCGCAGTGGCAGCAGGAGGCCCCATTAGCTAAAGTGGTACCTCAGGTTAAGAACAGTTTCAGGTTAAGAACGGACCTCCGAAACAAATTAAGTTCTTAACCCGAGGTACCACTGTACTAAGAGTGAAGCTGCAGTGTGCTGGTTAATGTCCTGTCCATCAGAAATGGGCCTCATGGGCCAAAGAGTGTGGCTTCAGAGAAGACCCTTTCTTCCTCCACCTTAGAGGAGGGTCCCTCAAATATTATAGTGCAAGCAGGATGGTATGAGAAGAGGTGGTCCCTTAGGTTTCCTGGACTTAAGTCATAAAAAGCATAAGAAGAGCCTGCTGGCCCATCTAGTCCAGCATCCTGTTCTCTCAGTGGCCTGCCAGATTTCGATGGGAAACCTGAAGGCAGGACCTGAGCACAAGAGCATTTGCTCCTCCTGCAGTTTTCAGCAACTGGTATTCAGAAGCACTACTGCCGCTAACAATGTGGGTAGAACATAGCCATCATGGCTAGTAGCCACTGATAGACTTATCATCCATGAATTCGTCTAATATCCTTTTAAAGTAATCCAAGTTGGTGGGCATCATTGTCTCCAGAGTTCCAGAGTTTAACTATGCACTGTGTACATAATGTCTGACATCAAATGTAAAAAAGGACTATACGACATGAAAAAAGACAATGCACATTTTGGGGTAACCAATAAAATCACACACACACACACACACACAAACAAACACACACACATATTCACTGGATGTCCAGAACTGTACACAGTGTCTAAACTGCAGTCACGCTGTAGATTTGTATTATGATATTGGCAATTTGATTTTCTATTTCTTCCCAAATGATCCCCAGCATGGAATTTGCCTTTTTCACACTGGGTTAACATCTTCACTGAGCTATCCATTATGACACCAAGGTCTCACTCCTGGTCACAGTCACTGTCAGTTCGGACTCCATGAGTGTATACAGTATGTGAAATTAAGATTCTTTTGCCCCGACAGGCATCACGTTACACTTGTCTGCATTGAATTTCATTTGCCATTTTACCACCCACCAGCTCAGCTTGGAGAAGTCCTTTTGGAGCTCTTCACAATCTCTTTTTTTGTTTTAAAAGTAATCTTTAAAATCATTTGGGGCTTTAAAGAACTTTAACACCAACACTTTGAAATGTCCCCCACTTTAGGTGTATTATGTGAATTGGGGACTCTCTGTGGGAACTGTGATCTCCAAATTCCAAGAAAATAGCCGAGACAGAGACAAAATATCAGAAGCAGAGACAAACTATGATCGTGAGTCCACCATGCTTCAGAATATCTTGGCTCATTTCGCAATGTCCTAGTCAGCTCTAATAACTGGTTTTGATATTGCCACTTCTAGGTGAACATCGCCACAGACCTACCCCGTGGCAGCATTTCATACCCAACCGGTCATGTTTAAACGTTGCTTAGCCATATGGTGCCTTATCAACTTATTCACGCTGTGATGAATATGATTTATTCAGCTGGCAAATGTACGGACCAAACAAAAGGAGCATTTAAAGTTTAAACACATGTTTAAGTGGGTCTTACTTTGTTCATTACCTAATTTAAACTTTACCATTACCACTTTTATGTGGTGTGCCATCAGGAGAAATCTTAATTATCTCTAAGGCTTCTTCCATGCTAATTATGATGCTTGTGAACAAACCATGACAGCATAAAACCTCAGTTAATGCCATGTGAGCAGGGATGGAGGGTTTGCAGGTGACAGGCAACAACCAGCATTTATGGGGGTGAATGAAACATTTGTCCATTTGGATTTTCAGGCTAAAACAGAGCTTTCAAGGTTGAAATATCCATCCGTCCAGATCCCAGGAGTGGGTATGGTGATGCAATGCCACCACTCTCCCAACAGTGGCATTGATGATATTTATTAGGACAGTGTGGGGTGAGGCAAGGGCTGTTTGGGCAATGCTGCTATCAGGAGGGCCACAGTGCAGCACCACAAAGGCCACTCCTGTCAAATCCCTAATAACACACTCTTTTTGATGTTTTTGTTGTTCATTTTGTGGACGATCCTAACCAATTGGGGATCGCATAGGGAACAGAATGGCATCACAGCCCTACATAGGCACCAGAACTGGCAATGTGGTGACATCACTGATGTTCCATTGCTTTAGCTCAGCCAGTTGAATCAATCCCCTATTGCCCTTATGGTTGGTTCAAGGAATATATATATACATATATGAATGAATTCCTGAATGCCAAAATCCAAGTTTGGGGCAAGTACTCTTTGGTAAGAGAATCCCAGGAGAGATTTCAATTCACAAAATATACAGCAAAGTAAAGCATGGAAATATAGACTGACAAACCTTTAAAATAGGTTGTTCACTGCCATTGTTCTCTTAAAATGCTTCAGAGCAGGCATAGGCAAATTCTGGCCCTCCAGATGTTTGGGACTACAATTCACATCATTCCTAGCTAACAAGACCAGTGGTCAGGGATGATGGGAATTGTAGTCCCAAACATCTGGAAGGCCAGAGTTTGCCTATGCCTGCTTTAAAATAAGCCCTTGTGAGTTCCAAATCCCATCTTCCTTCACCAGGAAAATACCACCCATCTGGTATGCTGAATGCACAAACACTTTTACTCACTTTTTATGGAAACTATCCTCCCAAATACATTTTCTCTTCTGTGAACTAGTCCCATTTGTCTTCCAGCTAAGATGGGGTCAATTAACAACTTGTAATAAATGAGTATGAGTTCAATGGCAGCTAAATTTAAAAAATAAATAAATCACAGAAATGGGACAGAACAGGCTACAGGGGGAATGCTGTGTTTGGAACAATCGGAGGTGAGCTTTTCCATCTTTCATGCCCTACTCATCTACCTAGGACTTATAATAAGCCATGAGGCAGCAACCATATTGTAGAAAGCTTAGATCTACCTTTTATTTGGACATGTTTCTCTGGTGGGTGGGTGGAGGAAAAGAGTTTTTTGCTTTTGCTTTTAGGCAGAGGAAAGGCTGTGTTGTGTTTAGGTTTCCTGTTTTAACACTGTTCAGATATGATAGTCTCCCATTTCTGTAAATTGTATTTTACCATTTCAATTTGCGGGGTATGAAAGAGTCTTTTGGGGGGTATGAAAGGCAGGATATGAAGAATCTAAAACCAACTAACAATGGGCAACACACAGAAATGTAAAATGGTTTGGACACAGACTGATTCACCCATCCCTAGGTGGATTGAGAGAGTCCCAATGACAAACAGGAGCTGCCCAGATTCCTTGAAAGTCCTTGCCACTTCTCCAACTCAATTTAATTTTATCAAGATTTTTTTGGGGAGAAAGAAATGCTTCTTTGCTCAGCGTGATTTAAAAAAAGAATGTCTGAAAATCCCAGGGACTGCTTCCATATAAGATTCCTCAGAAGGTATTTAACAAACATGGTGAGAGAGCTAGTGTGGCACCTTATAGAAAAAAGAGAATTATTTCATATTCCCTTTAGGCCCATATCTCATTATCTAGGCTCTCCAGCAAGCTCCTTCAGTGCCAATTGCCTTTTGAGTGTCTCATATGCTATCTCTCATCATTATCGTTATTCCGGGGCACTCTCTTGGCAACATTATAATATGCGGTATTCCTAGACTATGTGCACCAAATTGACATATAAACTCTGCCTCTCAGGACAATGCAATTAAACCCAAACAGCAAGCTTCAACTATGACATGTCTTGCTTAAATCCAGGGGGTATTTTTGAGGATTTAAAATATGATGATAGCAGGGTACAGCCGTTGCAAAGGTTTCAATAACTTAAAGAGTCAGTTCATATTAGAGAAATAGTCTGGTTTAAACACAACAAATATTATGCAAACTACAGCAGGCCAGGTATTGGATGTGACAATAGGCAGAGAAGCAGAGAAAGCAAAACTGACTTGTGTATCTTATGCCTTCCATGTCTCGCCTGAAATTGATTTTGTGGACCTCTCACTTCAGGGGACACGCATCGGATTTTGGAGGTGACAGAGAAGATAATGGCACAGGAAGTAAACGTTAAGTGTGCATCCTGGTTCCTCTTTTTGCCGCACCAAAGATGTCTTTAAGTAGTGAACATTGCATTTTGTCTCACATGAGAAGCAGCAGGTGCGAAAGGTAGCTAAGCCACTGCAGTGTCAGAGGGAACTTGCGCCACTGCTGCTTCAGAATGATCCAGCACAGGCTTCCTCAACCTTGGCCCTCCAGATGTTTTGAGGCTACAATTCCCATCATCCCTGACCACTGGTCCTACTAGCTAGGGATCATGGGAGTTGTAGGCCAAAAACATCTGGAGGGCCGAGGTTGAGGAAGCCTGATCCAGCACCTGGGAAACAGGGTGGAAGCCTCATCTGCCTCACTTGCAAGTGGTCTATTATTCTAGTTACTTACTGGGATGAAGAGGAAACAGATCCTGATCAATCAAGTCAGGGGGCCAGACCATGGTGAACCTTCTTGATTTCAATGGCTGCCAACTACCCAAACCTGTAATAGTCAGATTACTGGGAGGTCCTTGTCCAACTATTTTCAAAGCTTTAAGCCAAACTTCATTTATGTAATTAAGCCCTGAGGGTGTATGTGCCCCCACATACCACATAATGACCCCACTATGTCTAAAAAGAGGGGATAGGTATGTAAATAACTGAAAACTTATGCAGAGTCTGTCATAATAGGCTATCCAGCACCAGGAACAGACAGCACCTCACAAATGTTTTGGCTCCACAAAAGCGAAGGCCTTAGTATTCTGCAGACAGTCACCCTTGACACTTTTGATTTTTACGATGCAATGCAGCCTTCTCTCCTTTTCCCATCTGCTTTTCCAAACGGCAAATAAAGCTTTTGTAATCATCCCAAGAAAGTTTTGGTTTCTGTTTGGTTTTTTTACATGTAACAGTGCCCAAAGAGTTGTGCCACCTCATTTGGCAGGGACAGCTTGAGCTTATGAGGAACAATATAATGAGGGCATTTGTGATGAACAAAATTTACATCACAAGTGTGGTGGGGTGACGTTTCTTCAGCTCCGGAAATGCACTGTAGTTATTCAGTTAATGTCATCATTTTCTCTCTCGATAGCAGCTGAAAGCTTGGCCCAAATCATAAGCTCTAGTGTAGCTTTCCTACATGGACAAATCCCTCTTTTGCTCAGATGATTATTACGGTGCCAAGGGCAGGGAACAATAAATTGTAAAGACATCAGTCCTGCTAGGAATGGAAGCAAAGGCATGCCAATCTATTAAAATAAAGGGCAAAACACCCTGGGAATCTTAACATGGCCATGCAGATATCTACTGTGTGGTGCTGGCTTCTTTCACACAAGTCTCTTCGAAGACATCTGAGGGCAACCCTGTACAGGGAAGTTTTTATTGCTTGAGTTTTTTTGTGTTTTAATATTTTGTTGGGAACCGCCCAGCGTGGCTAGGGCAACCCAGTCAGATGGGTGGCTGCTGCTGCTTCTTCTTCTTCTTCTTCTTCTTCTTCTTCTTCTTCTTCTTCTTCTTCTTCTTCTTCTTCTTCTTCTTCTTGCCTTAAGAAGCCTGTGACTGATTGGTGCCATAATAACAACAAAATTAAAAAACAAAGAAAGTTACTGATAATTACAAGGGTTACCTCTAGTAAACCGTAGGGTATTCCTCCCTGTTCGTATCTAATCTATAAACACAAAAACAAATCTGCCGTAAGAACTTATCACCAATTTGCACAGCAGGAAGAAGGCCTTGAATTCTAGGCCCTGGTTTCCATGGTATCATTGTGTGTCCCTTCCAACTCTATGATTCTATGATAATGGGCAGAGCTGACTTGAGATTGCCCTTTGTGGCCCTGAAGGTGGGCTTACCTGGCAGTGGGCATCAGTATTCCAAGCAGCACTAAGCCTCTGGAGCTATAGCGAAATTCCCACAATGGATCTGATGTAATGCTGCTCCAGGAATTGTGGGAAAATACAATGGCAGTCAGGCCCTGCTGTCCAACACTGACTAGAGCACCAGGGAAAACTGAACGTGGGGGGACCAGGGCGGCATTGGTGGTGGGACCTGTCATTCAGCAAGGGCCCTGGCAGCTGCCAAAGCATGAAAGATGCCCCAGGGGAAACTGAGGCAGACAGTGGAGGTGTTTCCTAGGCTTTTTGAAAGTGTTGCGATTAGAACTGGAACACCTGGCTTGGTGCCCCGGGCCTTGCTCACCTAAGCATGGATTTTCTCAAACTCATTAATTTATAGTTTTGCAAGAATGCAATCATGTTTTGAAAGGAGCCAAGAGAGTTATTTGTCAGCACCAGGGAACTCTGCAATTTTGTTTCCTACAGTTAAAGAGTCAATAAAATTAGTATCCCTTTATTTTCTCTCTTATTTACAGGATTAAGTGGCAAGACAGATGGCTAGGTTTTCTGGAATATGAAAAAAACTGTGTTTTTAATTGGCAATTTTGTTAAAAGGATTAAGTGTTTTCAACTAGGCCTGCTTTTCTCCCATATATTTGGTCTGCGGTGGAGATTTAGGGTGGCTCATGAGAACAAAACATGTTTCAGGCTATGAATGCATGGCTGGTTTACAGTGGCTAGGCAACTGTAGCATTTTATTATTTTAAACAATTGCTTAGGGTTTACTGTTTTTGCACACTGTGCCGACTTTCTTGCTAATCCTTCTATCATAGCCTCTTTTGACAATTTCAGGTGCTTTTTTATTATTAAAAAGAAATATCCCAATGAGATGCAGTCCAACATCATCACATTCTGAGCTATCTGAAAGTGATGAGTACATTGGTCTTTTTATTACACCTATTAGAATCATTATTGTACTGGTTAATGCTGAAGCAGTAGTATTTAGGAAACAGGGGCAAAGAGTCATGGCTTAGTTGTAGAGCACATGTTGGAGAAAGTTCCATTTTTAACAGCATCTCCAGCTGAAAGGACCAGGTAGCAGCTTATAGGATAGTCCTCTGCCTGAGACCATGGAAAGCCATTTCTAGAAAGAGTTGCCAATAGATGGCACCCTCAACTCCAAGGTTACGATACGATATGATACGATAATCTTTATTGTCATTGTCCCATACAGAACAACGAAATTTAAAAAATCTACATCAGACATTCAAAAACCAACAAGCCTCCTATCCCAGCCTGGTTAACCCCCTAAAAACTCTGATACCCCATAATTAAATACAATATACTCCCACAGAGACTACCTTACACTGCGTTTAAAACCAAAATCGCATTTGGGTAGAAACTGTTTCTCAGGCGGCTAGTCCTAGTCTTTATAACCCTGTACCTTCCTCCAGAAGGCAGAAGCTGAAAGAGATAATTTCTGGGGTGCGCACTATCCTGCGCTATCTCTGCAGATTTCTTATGACACCTGGAAACATAGATTTGATCCAAGGTGGGAAGAGTGCACCCAATTATTCTCAAGGTTACAATCCAACTCTTCCCCCACCCCCACCTGCCAGTGGGGATTTATGGAGTGGCAGAGCCAAAGACCTGCTGTCAACTATGGCCAGGGTGGTAACATTGCCATGCCAGCCTGGAGCTAGTGCAGCGATTCATCCTGGTTTGGGCCTGATGCTGTCTGTGATTTCAGGCTTCCTCGGCTGCCTGTCCCCGTCTCTGAAACAAGCCATTTTTGTGTGGGGGGTGGGGCTTCTTCTGGCTGCTGTTTATTTGCATCCTGCCAGCAGCACTCCCACTATCATTTGCATGGCACAGGCTAGTGGGAGGGAGTTGGGTGAAGGGCACTTCATCTCAATCTGGTCCCACCCCCAGCCCAGCACAATGCTGTTGTTTTCAGATTGTTCCGTTAGGCAGCTTTCTTGTTTTCAGAAAGCTTTATTTATCCGAGTAGATGGCAACCAACAAAAGTCTGAAATAAAACAAGTCAGTATAACCCCTTCCTGCGGTGGATGCAATAAAGGTCACGCCAGTCCATCACCAATATGGGAGATTAAGTCTCTGACTTGTTTTCCTCTATCCAGGCATGAAACACCCCCCCCAGCAAGTCCCAGAGCACTAGCTTCCTAGGAGCATTATGCCCAACAGCTCAACATATCTTTGCGTTCCCGGGGGAGGGTGGCTTCATTCCAAAATGATTCAATGAAGGGATGCATCCAATTTGTCCTTGCCCTTTAACACCTGCAGGTGATGCGCCCTCCGTTCTGCCACTGCTATATTTCATGTACTGGAGATATCGTAAGTCCAGGCCCAAACCTCCCAGCTTCCACTTTTGTGCAATGGCTAACCATGCTCCAGCAGCAGGTCTTTGGATTTAATGCGTACATTATTACCTTCAGATATATTCAAAATGAGCATTTGAGGAGTGTGGCCCACTTGCCCATTTGTATTTGTTAATATTTCCTGTGCCACCAGAGACCAGTTTTTGGATTACTGTTAGGCAACTTCGCGTGCTCATTTTTCTATCTTATCACATTCACTCAGCACCTCTTCTTTAATCTAAAATGGCAATGCACGATCCCATTCAAATTATTTTTCTGCATCTTCATACCTTTTCATAGGGGAACGATGAGTTCATCTTTCCTGCCAATGATGACCCACTGCAAAGAAAGACAACTGAGCTGCAGTTTGTCCGGTGGAGGGAGGAAAAGTGTACTTTCTTGAAATCACTTTTGTTACATTCTATTCAGGCCCCCCCAATTTCTTGCATGATAAAGAGGATGGGGAGGGAGGGGAGCATGTTAGCTCTGTTCCCTTTCAGTCACCGTCCTACCACCCTCCACAAATTGGAGGGATAAACTCCAATTTGAAGCAGGGAGCCTGCTCTAGTTCTCTGGACTCCCCACAGGATTTAGAACCACCGAAAACCAAAAGAAAAGGCTCCCTGTTGTGTAGGTGATCATTTCAACTCAGGGAAGGCAGGTAGATGAACTCTCCATCATTGCCAGAGGGTTTTAGAACACCTGAACAGGGCTTCCTAGAGGTCCAGGATCCCATGTCTTTCTCTGCCCAGGGTAACTCTCTCTCTTAAAGCTAAACACCAAAAGATAACAGTGGTGGTAGAACTCCACCAAATGGGTCCCAAATCACTAGCTGAATATCAGTACTGTAGAGGAAGATTGCTTTACAATCCACATTGTAGAACAGGATAGTGTTCTACAAAAAGAAACAGCAGTTGCACTGCTTCAAGCAACCAAATTGACTGTTGACTTACAGATGTCAGTATGATTTTTCAGTGCTGCAACTTGTTTCTATTTCAGGATGTCATTAAGACATTCACAGTTCCAACCTCTTGGGTCAACCACTCATGAGATCCTGAGGCCCCCAGGCCCCATAACACAGCAGCTGACAACACAGCTGTAACCTTGTTGTGAGCAGAACATAGCGGCAGAATCGTTTGTGTGAAAGAGAGGACTCTGCCGGAAATAAAGCAACTTCCCTGAAAACATTCAGTAAATCTATGGTTGGTGTCTCTCTCATCTGGGTTTGCTTTACTAGGTTGCTTCATTTTTAGGTCTTATGTGATGTATCAGGTTAATGGGTCTGACCTGGCTGTCACTTAGGTACATGGCTGCTCAGTCACTGCATTTTAAACAAAGGAAGAGCCACATTTGAAAGAGAAGCCCAAGCTGCTGCAAGCAGAACACACACTTTTCCACTGGGCGTGTTTCTCACCACCATCGCAATGTCCCAGCCGTCTGCCGACAGCATTGACATCATTTTGGCCAATCATGGGGTACAAACACACACACACACAATTTAAATTTATGGCAAAGGGACTTGTTGTATACATGCATACAACAGAATCCAAATAGCTATTCTATTATAGCAAAACAACTTCAGGAAGGGAGAAGCAGTAAGACAGTAGACAAATGGAGGATCAAACATCTACTGAAGTACTATACCCTCCAAGTGTCTGTATTTTCCAGGGACAGTCCCAGATTTACAGAAGCCATCCCGGTTTCTGATTTGATCCCAGAATATCCTGCTTTTCCTTAGGACATCTCTATTTTCATCAGAGAAATGTTGGAGGGTACTTAGTACCCATTCAATCTTTCTGCTCCAGGCACTTCTATAGCTCTTTTGCCCAAATACAGGTGAGAGGAACTGGATCCAGCAGGTGGGCCAGATCCCCACTTTTTCCCCTGCCCATGGTTCAACTTTGACAGGTAGGTGAGTGGGGCTGCCCACTTGGAGGTTTGCTCCACCCAATCCTCATGTTCAGTGCGGATTTACAATGAAACCCAAGAGCCACTGCTCTATAATACCTGCCACGTGACAAAATCCTGTTACATGGAGGGTTTTCCCCCTCTCTCCCTCTTTTACACCACGACTGTTTTACTTTCTGCAGTATTCTATGATCACATTGGGCCTCTGCAAACTCTGAGGCAGCTTCCATTTCTGGAAACTCCAGTAGAACCTTTCTATGTTAAAAATATTAATTCTTCTTCTTAATCCAGCTGCAAAAATGGTAACATGACGCTGCCTTCTGGAACAAGAAAATAGTGGAGCCAATTAATCCTGGTGTTATTGCTGCAAGCAGGTAGCTTGGAATCCACCAGCTTGGGTGGTTTTCCATTATCCCAGCTATAAGCTTTATAGAAGCAGCCAGTGCTTGCAAAATCTCAAATAAAACAAGCCCAGATGCCAAAAAAACACCATTTGTTGTGTTGGTAAACCGTGACTTCCCCCTATATCTCATCCAAAGCATTAAAGGTATTATTATTATTATTATTATTATTATTATTATTATTATTATTATTATTATCATCCAATTAAAAACCCTTAAGCACTAATTACTTAGCCAAAGGTCTTCACCAGTCACACAACAGGGCAATAAATAATCTGGAGCACCACTCAAAACATAATTAAAACAAACAGCAATCAACAGGCGGAGGCCATTCCTGGAGAATAAAAAGAACAACTGTTAGATCATGTCCTCTGAACATTAACAGAAGAGATGGAGAAAATATGCTTATGTTAATATGGTTTTCAGCCGCCTTATGACTGTAAGGGGCATGAAAGCCTATGAGAGAGATCACTCTTTTCAGTTGGCCCACAAGGAGCCAGCATTAGTAAGTGGCATAAAATCATTCAATTTTGAGCAGTAACCTGACCTCCTGTTTTTAATTGTGTCAGATCTGAAAGCTCAAAGGGACAATGGGAAAAGATGGCTCTCTGGAGACCAATAGATCACACATCAGTCAAGCAGGCTTTCTTGCTTCAGTGAGTTGAGCATGCTTTGAATTAGAATCTCTATAATACATTTGTCTACAGCATTTTTTAATTATTTTTTTGGGTACTGGATTTGAAAAAAAGATTGTAAAAAAAACAACAACAGCAAGAAGATTTAGGAATAACCTCCCTGAGAAATTTCACTCATCTCACTTTTTTTAGGCTGCAATTCTGTACAGCTTACCACAGAGTAAGTCACACTGAATTCATAACAGGATTGTGCCACAGATAGCTTTAAGCTGGCCAGGCTTTTGTAGCCGCATAAATGGCACAAGAGTCTCTCCTCCTTTGTTTATGTGTGGGTGGGCTGGTGGTGGTGGTTACTGAGCTGTTGTTTTTATTTTGAATATGTATTTTGTGGTTTTACATTTTGATTTTATTCTGTGAACCTCCCTGAGACCTCCGGGTATAGGGTGGTATATAAATTCGATCGCTCAAGCAATGATAATAGAAAAGTCAGCAGAGAAAAAGTTAACTTAAGGAAACTATTAACTGGAATAAGTCTCTATTCTGTTTATTTTGGTCTAATTCAATGTGTTTATATTTAATTCTACTGAATGGTATTTGCAAGTCCGTGTGGTTCCCACAGACCAGGTGTGAAGCTTCCTTTTAAAGTCAAAAATCTAAATAAGATGCCAGTGACAAATTCATTTGGCAGCAGGCATCAAGGCATATTTAAGGGGGGGGGGGAGAAACTTCAGGGCCTCCAATTTAAGATTTGGTACAGATGGACTTATGTAAGTGAGGTGCCTGCCAAATTATTTGGAAGATGAGGGGTTTGCTCTCATGTCATGGGCTTGTGTGTGTCTCCATTGCCCTTCTCATATCTATTTCCTATCTCATGTGCAAATCCCACAGCTGTTGGTGCTTGCATCCTTTCATTTTAGGAGCATCAGCCATCTGGAGGAGCCTTACTGTGTACTTCCACTTAAATAGCTCTTCATCTATTTTCAAATCTCGTCGGCGAGCATCTTCCCTCTCTCGCCTCCAACACTTAATTTCTCTACCCATCTGTATTTGTGCTCTCTCTCTCCCCCCCCCCATGTGAAAGTGGCAATTATTAAACTAGAACACAGGCCTGAAACTAGATCAAGCGCGCTTCTGTAGCTGCGGTCTTTAACTTGTGATAGAAACTCTGAAATTAATGGTGTAACTAAGGTCACATTTGTGCCATACATTTCAAGAACCATGAGACCGCTTTAAGCAATCATGGCTTTCCCCACTGACAGGGCTTTCCCCCACTGACAGGGCCAGCCCACCCATGAGGCAACGTGAGGTGACTGCCTCAGGTGGCAGGATCCACAGGGGCAGCAGATCCAGACTCCAAGGAATGAAGCACATGCACCTGCTGCTGCTTGGAAGCCAGATTTGCCACATTTCTCAGCAGCTCTCTCCCCAGTGCTGCCTCTTTCAATAGCCTCTTGATTGGCTAGCCCCAGGGCCGGCCCACCCAGGAGGCAAGGTGAGGCGACTGCCTTGGGTGGCAAGATCCATGGGGCCTGCCCTCTGGGGTCTCCTGGGCTTTGCACCCACCAGCTTCATTCAGAATCGGCCTCTGTCCACCTACAACAGCCTCTGGTTCCCAGTCCAACCATTGGGTATGGCTGATTTAATAACCCTGTCCCTTGTCCCCAGTGTACATCATCTTCACTTACCCCCTTCTTCCTTGGTCAGGGATGATGGGTGGGGAGGCACCATTTTGTGGTTTGCGTCAGGTGTTAATATGTCTTGGACTTGCCATCCCCACAGCATTCTGGGCTGCAGTTTGTTTTTTTTTTTTAATATAATTTTTATTAGGTTTATAATATACAAAATTCAAATTGCAAATACATGCTTCCATAAATCTAATGGACTCCCCCCATCCTCCGAGCACTGCATTCTCTGCAAATCCAAAACCTCAGCAATTTGCTGACTTATTCTAAACATAATAATATATCTTCCATTCCATCGTGATATCTGGTCTCTAAACATTTCAATCCAAATCCATCAATTTTTAGTTTCAACACAATAAAATTATTTCATCACACCACTTCTGTCTTGTTGTGCCTTATTTACCAATTCAAAAATTTACCGATACTGAAGCTGTACTTTCCTAGAAAGGAGCATTTTTTAACATTCATACAACTTATAATGCTTTTTCAAATAGTCCTTAAATTTTTCCCAAACTTCCTCCGTTTCTTCTTCTCCCGAGTCTCGAATTCTGCCAGTCATTTCAGCCAGTTCCATATAGTCCATCAGCTGCGTCTGCCATTCTTCCAGTGTGGGTAGATTTTGTGTCTTCCAGTGCTTTGCCATCAAGATCCTTGCTGCTGTAGTAGCGTACATAAAGAAAGTTCTATCTTTCTTGGCCACCCTCTGGTCTACCATGCCCAGGAGGAAGGCCTCCGGTTTCTTGGGTACGGTAAATCTAAGCACCTTTTTTAGTTCATTATGTATCATCTCCCAGAAGGCCTTCACCTTCGGGCAGGTCCACCAGAGGTGTAGAAATGTCCCTTCCTCTTCTTTACATTTCCAACATTTATTATCAGACAGGTGATATATCTTTGCAAGCTTGACTGGGGTCATGTACCACCGGTATGTCATTTTCATAATATTTTCCTTCAAGGCACTACATGCCGTGAATTTCATTCCGGTGTTCCATAACCTTTCCCAGTCTTCAAACATAATGTTGTGCCCCAAGTCCTGCGCCCACTTTATCATGGAGGATTTAACAATCTCATCCTGTGTATTCCATTTAAGCAGCAAGTTGTACATTCTCGAAATTAGCTTAGATTTTGGCTCAAGCAACTCTGTCTCTAGTTTCGATTTTTCCTCCTGGAAACCCACTTTTTTGTCCGCTTTAAAAACTTCCTGGATTTGAGCATAATGCAACCAATCTCGCACCTTGTTTTTTAACTTTTCCATACTCTGCAACCTCCATTTATCTCCAATTTTTTCAATTATTTCCCAATATTTAGGCCAGTGGGCCTCCATATTGAGTCTTTTACGTGCTTTGGCCTCCATCGGTGAGAGCCACCTCGGAGTTTTACTCTCCAATAAGTCTTTATATTTTGACCAGACCATAAAAATTGCCCTTCTGACAATATGGTTTTTGAACAATTTATGAACTTTAACCTTGTCATACCACAAATATGCATGCCACCCAAAAGCATTGTCAAATCCCTCCAGGTCGAGGACATCGGTGTTCTCCAACAAAATCCAATCCTTCAACCAGCAGAGGGCTGCAGATTCATAATATAACTTCAAGTCCGGCAGGGCAAACCCCCCTCTTTCTTTCGCATCAGTTAGTATTTTAAACTTTATTCGGGGCTTTTTGCCCTGCCAGACAAATTTAGATATATCCCTCTGCCATTTTCCAAAACATTCCACCTTATCCACGATCTGGAGGGCCTGAAACAAAAATAGCATTTTCGGCAATACATTCATCTTTATAGCAGCTATTCTACCCAACAAGGAAAGTTTCAGTCTTGACCATGATTCCAAGTCTCTTTTGATCTCTGACCAACATTTCTCATAATTGTCCTTAAACAAATTCAAATTTTTGGAGGTCAGGTGCACCCCTAAGTACTTTACTTTTTTAACCACATTTAGTTCTGTTTCTTTTCTGAACTCCTCTATTTCAGTAGTTGTCAAATTTTTTGCTAAAACTTTAGTTTTTTGTTTATTCAGCTTGAATCCCGCCACCCGACCAAAGTCAGAAATTAATTCTAACGCTCTTTTAGTACTAGAGGCTGGCTCCTGTAATGTTAATACCAAGTCATCTGCAAATGCTTTCAGTTTATATTGTTTCTCTCCGACCACAATTCCCTGTGCCAACCGGTCATTTCTAATCATGTTCAATAGCACCTCCAGGACTGAAATAAACAACAGAGGAGATAGAGGGCACCCCTGTCGTGTCCCTTTTTCAATTTTGAACTCCTCTGTCACCACGTTGTTTACTATCAATTTAGCTTTTTGTTCTGAATAAATTGCTTCTATTCCATTTTCAAACCCCCGCCCTAC
Source organism: Podarcis melisellensis (assembly GCF_964234715.1). Taxonomy (NCBI): domain Eukaryota; kingdom Metazoa; phylum Chordata; class Lepidosauria; order Squamata; family Lacertidae; genus Podarcis; species Podarcis melisellensis. The sequence continues at coordinate 96,436,105 of NC_138529.1, forward strand.
TCCCATCCTTTCCAAATTTTTCTTCATAAACATCCAAGAAATGTTGTCAAAGGCTTTCTCCGCATCAATAAAGATCAACACCGCTCTTGTATTTGAGTTAATCTGTAAAAATTCCAAAATGTCAATGATGTTTCTTGTGTTGTCAAATAAATGTCTGCCAGGGAGAAAGCCTGCTTGGTCCTTATGAATCACTTCATTTAATACTTTCTTAAACCTGCTTGCCAAAATGTCTGCAAAGATTTTGTAATCCACATTTAGGAGTGAGATAGGACGGTAGTTTTTAAGTTGAGTTTTTTCAGTTTCTGATTTTGGTATCAACGTGATGAAAGCTTCTTTCCACGTTTCCGGTGCCTTCCTCCCCTCCATAATCTGGTTACAAACTTCCAACAATGGTTGTATCAATGAATCCTTCAATGCCTTGTAATATTTGGAAGTAAGTCCATCAGGTCCCGGAGACTTGCCCAGTTGGAGGTTCTGAATGGCGCATTCAATTTCTTGGATTGTAATATTACAGTTCAGGGTTGCTCTCATTTCCTGGGGTATTTTTGGTAATCCATTAGTTGTGACAAATTGGTCCACCTCCAAGCCTTTTTGTGGCCTTTGTGAATAAAGTTCTTTGAAATATCTCTGGAAACACTTTCTAATTTCCTCGGGTTTCTGAACCATTCTCCCTTCAATTTCTAGATTTGTAACTGTGTTAAGCTTTTGTCTCTTTTTCAACTGCCAAGCCAACAACTTCCCGCACTTGTTAGCAGATTCAAAGGATCTTTGTTTCATTTGTTTAATTTTCCATTCCACCTCTTGATTTATCAGTTTCGAATATTGTGCCTGGAAAAACTTCACTTCTCTCAATACTTCCTTTGATTTAGGCCTGGATCTCAGTTTTTTCTCTCCTTCTCTTATTTTCTCCAATATCTTCTCCTTCTTTTCATTCCAGAGCCTTTTTTTAATCGTGTTCTGCTGTATTAGAAACCCTCTCATAACTGCTTTACTTGCGTCCCAGATTGTTCTTTTTTCCACATTTGTCTTTAAGTTTATTTCAAAATAATCCTTTAAAACTTTTTGGGCCTTCTTAACAATCTCCTGATCTCTTAACAAAGCGTCGTTCATTCTCCATCTGAAAGATCCGGTTGTATTTAATCTCAATTCCATTCTCAAAGCGTTGTGGTCGGAGCAGGTTTTTGGGCAGATTTCCACTTTTCTGGTCTTAGGTGCCAGCCCTCTAGTTATCCATATTTGGTCGATTCGCGTCCATGTCATGTGGGCCTCAGAAAAGAAAGTTCCTTCTTTCCCTAGAGGGTTCTTGATCCTCCATATATCAATCAAATCCAAATTGTCAGTCATTTCGAAAAAGGTTTTTGGTAGTCTGCCGTCTTTCGTTATATTAGCACTTTGCGACTTATCCATATTCACTGAGGCGACGCCGTTCATATCTCCCAACATGATAATGTTGTTGTAATCCAAATAGTCCAGCATAGTCTCATGCAGCTTCTTGAAAAATTCCGATTTTCCATCATTTGGGGCGTATATTCCTAGAATTAAAAACTTTTCTCCTTGTGTCTGAATTTCAATTGCCAAAATTCTACCCTGTTCATCTTTGAATACGAATTTTGGTGACAAGTTCTCCTTTGCATATATCACCACTCCTCTTTTCTTAACTTTGTCCGATGAGATAAATTCTTGGCCTAGCCTTTTGTTAATTAACACTTTTCTGTGGAGTCTTGTCACATGTGTTTCTTGCAGGCAAATAATGTCCAATTGTTCTTTTTTCAAAATATGAAATACTTTTCTCCGTTTTTCTGGAGAATTCCCGCCATTTATGTTCCAACTAAGAAGCTGTAGAGACATCCTGGTCTACTTCTTAGATATCACAGTTGGGTATCTAATTTGTCCTCCGTTCCCGAAGGCTGTGGTGCCGGTCCGCCTCCAGATGGTACGGGTCTTGGTGGTGATCCCGGTGGTGGAGGCCAGGAATCTGCAGCTCTCTTTTGGAGGTCCTCCTCGTTGTCGTGTAGGAACTTCTGGTGGTCCTCTGGTGTTTTAATTCTTACCTTCTTTCCTTTATAGGTGAATGATAGACCTTGAGGAAATTCCCACCTGTAAGGGATTGCGTTGTACCTTAACAATTTAGCCAAGTCTGTATATGAGGCTCTAAGGTCCAACAGATATTTAGGAATGTCTCTATAAATTTCTGCCCTTTTGCCTTCAACTTCCAGAGATTTTTTAAAATGTTGGCCTAGTATCTTGTCTCTTTCCTCTCTTGTTCTCAAACAAACCAAACAGTCTCTGGACTTGTCTTTCTTAACCGATCTTCCCAATCTGAAGGCCGTCACAATTTTGAAGTCTTTATCTTCCTCAACCCCCCAAAATTTAGAAAACAACTGCGTCAAAAATTCCTCTAGGTTGCCCTGCTCCAGCTCTGGGACAGCCCTCAGCCTAAGATTACATTCCTTACTTTTCAGTTCCACCATTGACAGGTAGGCTTGCTGTTCTCCTACCTGTCTTTTCAGAGGTCTTACTTCCCCTTTGATCTCCTCCACCTTTTTGCACGCTTGCTCAGCTTTTTGATTGGCTTCCGCAGCTAATTTGTAGTTCTCCGCCGTAGCTCCTTGCAGTTTCTCAATAGCCTGAGTATGCTGGGAAACCTGATCTGTTAACTTGCTGATAGTAGATGTAGCTCTGTCAATTTTAGATGACTGATCGTCCACCTTCTTATTCAAAAGTGCCAGTTGTTCCAAAATTTGTTTCAAGACTGGATCAGTTCCTCCAGTTGCCATATCTTCTGTTGCAAGCGTTTCAACTTCTTCCTCCTGCGCCGTCAGCACAGTTGGTACCGAGGATCTGCGTTGATGAGTCAACGTTGTTTGAACAAGCTGCCCAGCTCTCTTGTCTTTTTTCTTTTCTTTAGCTTCCTCAGCTAAAGCTTCCTTAGCTTTAGATGCTCTTGTTTTCCCTGGGCCACTCATTCCCCAGCTGCCTCTGTTCAAGGTCAAATAGTCTTTCAATCCATGAGAAAGGCAAGTCCAGAATGTAAACAATTAAACCACAAAAAATCCCAATAAGGTACAGTTCCCAGACCTCTATGCCTCCGCAAATCCACTAGGGGGGGTTTTCATAAGAAAGAAAGTTTCTTTTCCACCATCAAAGTTCCTATTTCAACTTTTATAGTCCCCAAGTTCGAAAAGGAGGCTTTCAGATAGTTCTGTTTCAAAATAGTGCCACAAGGTAACGGAAAGGTTCCAATATCAGTATTAAAGCGATAGTGTATCCATCAATGCAACAATTTGTACTTAAGAAAAAGTTTCAGCAGCCTGACAGTACTCCTTTGCAACACTGGCAGTCCGATAGCTCGGTTATCCCCTTCAATTCCACGTCACTTCACAATAGGGGGAAGATTCCTTAGCGCAATGAACCAACAGATTTAATCCTTCAATCTTTTTAATTTCTAGAAGAACACAGTCTGTTAATGCCCCTTCATACTAATTTCAAAGTCTCTTTTGAGCGCTTCAGCCCACATCGGGTTCTTTGCTTTGCTCTGATTAGCAGGACCGGAAGACGGACTTCCTGTTACTCGCCTCCCGTTTTCAGCCGAATTAAACGAATTTAAATCAATCTTTAGTCAATCTTTAGTACCCCTTACTCACGGGTAAATTGCAGCCAATTCCGATGATTTTCAAGAAGAAAGGTCGACGCTCATCAGCAACAGCAGCGCGGCTTCACTTCCGCGAAAAGAGCGATGAACTCACAGCGCCGCTCCCCCGTTCACGTTCCGGAGCCTCTTACGAGGTCCCTTCCTCGTTTCTGGGGGGGCTTCTGGCACCCGCCGAGTCCCACGGCCGCAGGCTCACTCTGCCTACGGTTTGTCTTAATGGGTCTCCGCTTTGCCGCAGCGGACGACCCTTTTTCGCGGAGCCCCTCTTCACACGGTAAAGAGGACCGCCATTGCCGTTTTGCGCCGCCTCCGGAAGTCTCCTGGGCTGCAGTTTGTTAAGGATGCTGAGTTGTTAGGAGACCTCAGTTCCTCTCACAGAGTTACAGTTGTCTAAGTTCCCTGTGAAAAGGGCTTGTGGAACCACTGTGGGAATTGTAGCTCTGTGAGGAGAACAGCAGCTGTTGCTAATAGCAACCGGGAGCATTCCCCACAAACAGGTGAAATATACAAGGTGATCGCACCATGCTCACTCTTATTCCACATATATTGTTTAGAAAGTGCTTGCACATTTCCCCCCATAACGTCTGATCTAGGGGAGGTGTAGAGACTTATTTTTTTCTAAGCTCAGAGTCTCAGGCACCTTCCCAGGGGTGCCAGGTTGGAAATCCTTGGTTTACACATTTAGCCAGCAATTACTTCCCCCCTCTATGTTGAAGAATAAATGGGGTAGAATTTTGCAGAAGGAAGGTTTGGGAATCTGCATTAGCATCAGCAGAACAAAACTCTCAGAAACAAACCAGATGAATTACAACAGCATTTCTACACATAATATTATATCCTGTTCCCCCTGCCTCCCTCTGTGGAAGGTAGTATTTATTTGAGATCTCAGGAAGTTGCTGCATTAAATGTTTTTAGGATATGCCTTTGTACCAAAAGGTAGAAATGTGGCTGTGCCATTTTAACACATTAATAAACTGGATATAGTTTATTTCCTCCTAACATTGCTGTTTGGGGGGGGGAAGGGGGGACTAGGTAGGGTGGGGGAACCCGGAGGGGCAAGAAGGCTTACTTCCAAATTAAAATATATAATTAAAGTTGTAGGCATTCTGGAAACTTGGCACTAAATAGAATGGCACTGACTTATGTATCTGGGAGTACTGTGCCTAAAAGATTTACTTCTCATTAGCTGCATTTCAGACTTTAAGAAGTGGATTAAAGTTAATTTAAATAAATATATTCTATAATGTGAAATTAAAGCACAGTCAAGCAAGCATAATCTCAGCCATTTCCCCCTCCACCAACTTTTTCATCGCCCCCCCCCCGAAGATATTCGTTCCGCTTAATGAAATGATTCTTAAAGTGTGGGGTGGGCCCTCTTGGGAGAAGGGGAACAGCTGGATGTGTGAGTATGTTTTCCATGAAGTTCCTGGCAAGGATAGGATTTCGAGGCTGCTGGAATCCCGCCACCCCCAACCAGTCAAGGATGGATTGAACACTATCAGAGGATCCCCATGGATTTGTGGATGTGTTTGTCTACGCTGGGAAAGCGAACTGCTTCTCCACTTGTCCTGTCATCCCAATCTCATTTGGGAAAAGCTACTGCTTTATTCTTAGGTGGTTGCCTGTTTGCAGATAAGTCCCAGCTGTCCTGTTGCATTGGCCTTCCTCATGCCGCTATGGGGTCTGTAAGGATTTGTGCACTCTCTGGGAAATGTGGTTGGTGTTGGTTTAAGGGGAGGAGAAGATAGAAGAAGAAGAGAAGGCGAAGAGTTTGGATTTGATATCCCGCTTTATCACTACCCAAGGGAGTCTCAAAGCAGCTAACATTCTCCTTTCCCTTCCTCCTCTACAACAAACACTCTGTGAGGTGAGTGGGGCAGAGAGACTTCAGAGAAGTGTGACTGGCCCAAGGTCACCCAGCAGCTGCATGTGGCGGAGCGGGGAAGTGAACCCGGTTCCCCAGATTACGAGTCCACCTTTCTTAACCACTACAACACACTGGAATGAATTTAGAAAGGTGGAGGGTTAGGACTAAAAAAACAAATAAATTGTGGAACACTGCCCTAGAGTAGCCAAAATTTATTTCAGCATTCCGTCCCCCACATGAGGTAGGAAACTATAGTCAGAAAAATAAACCTGGTGTCCTGTCCAGTTACAATATAGTTGGAGACAAAATAAACAAGACAAATTTGAAACGTGAATATGACCTAGAAGGCCCCAAAGGGATAATATAAGGAGTATATATGTGACAGCCCCCCTCACATGTTTGCCCAATGTGTAAGGGTGTCCAGGGGGTCACATCAGTTAGGCCTGCAGTTCAACTAACACATTTGTAGGCCACACACTCCTCCCTGCTGGCTGTGGCTGAATACGCACTACACATTTAAAACACTTCCTCTCAAGTAATCCTGGGAACTGTAGTTCACCTAACACAGAGCTACAGCACCCTTAACAAACAACAGCTCTTAGGATTCTTGGGTGGGTGTGCGCTTGAAATGTATGGTATGTACACATCCTGTGTGTTTGGCTGCACATAAGACATGCACAGACCCTCCAAGTATCCTTGTTTTCCAGGGCCATCCTTGATTTAGAGAAGCTGTCCTGGTTTCTGATTTGATCCCAGAATGTCCCATTTTTCTTGGGTTGCCGCTATTTTCACTGGAGAAATGTTGGGAGTTGCCCAACCCTCAAGCCATATGAAGGCAATCCTATATAGGGAAGTTGTTGTTTTTAAAATGCCTAATGATTTGATATGTTTTATATATATATATATGTTGGAAGCTGCCCAGAGTGGCTGGGGTGACCCAGTAAGATGTGTGGAGTATAAATAGTAAAATTATCATTATGGAATGGGACGTCCTTATTTTCATCGGAGAAATGCTGGAGGGTGTGTATTTAGGACCAGTTTGTAGGATTTAGTCCTGGAGATGAGAAGGGACAGAGAAAAACTGAGGGAAAATGAGCTGGGCAAAATGGGGGAAACAGTTTCCCCCTGTTCCTTTCCCCTCAGCCCTTCACTTTTCAAGTCCCAACACCTCATGTTGATGTCTGCCCCTGTTGTGAAATGTAAAAACCCAAATGATCCTGTAGTGTTTCCTCAAGCACAAAATTCAGTTGAAAAGAAGTATCCCTTTCGTCTAGAAAACAGCTATAAGCTTGCAGACGAATACTATGTGAGATACAGCCAAACAGATATTAACAAAGCTTAGAAAGGCCAAACTTCCCGGTTGTTTACTTCCTCCAAAAAAAACCCCTATCTGAACATAATCTAAAAATACCTGTGTTCAAATATCATTTCTGTCACCACTGTTGGCACCTTATGCTCTCCATCTGGTCTAGTGGTATGATAAAATTGTCCTTTGTCGAACTCTTATCTAAGCATTCATTCTTTGCAAATGAAAGGTCTGCTTTGGACATGAGCTGAAAGGAGCGTCGTTCTGTTAGCCGGAATTCTGCAGTTGCTGCCAGCTCTCAGGAAATTGGAGGAAGCATTTTCTGGTGAACATAGCTTCAGGCATGCAATGCCTTTCCCAAGTTGTTTGTAAAATACAGAAAATAGTACATTCCGTATCGGTCTTTAAAATTAATGATGCTGGTGAGAAAGGTGGGATGTAAATTCTCTTAATCGTTACATTAATATATAATAAGTGCAGGTGACAAACCCTTCAGTGATCTTCCATGTCTGAACTATGGGAATCATAGCTGAACTATAGGCTTCTTGTCCCCAAAACGACAGTCTGGAGGAGTCATCTCCCGGTTGGGAGAAGGGCTGGTTATCAAGTCCACCAGTATTTAGATGTTGCACAGCTGTGGAGAGGCTCTCACAGGGCCTCCCCTTAAGCTGCAAGGAGCTACATCTGTTTGCAGCTGCAGATAACTGTCTTCCATCTTTTCGAAAGGATTTTGCAAGCAAAGCCCAGATAATTCCAGGGGAGGGTGGGGGGCATACAAAGCCATTTCCACCCATCCCCGTCTCTCTTTATTTCTTTTCTCTCCTGCCCACCTTTGAGTTCTAAACAAATTGTCTCTAGCTAGATAGGCTAACTAAGGGTCGAATCTCCATTTGGTACCAGTGATTCACTTCTGATAATGTAAAAAGAAAAAGGTAAAACCTTCATTGAAAAGTATTGCACTGATGGCTGCTACATGCTAGTCCTGGTGGTGTTTCAGTCATCCAGATTGATGTTTTGGTCATCCAAAGCATGGGTGAGCCAGTGAATGATCTTGTTTTTTAAAGCCTAAAATAGTCTGCAAGAAACCTGTACTCCAGGTTTCCTTTACTGATCTTTATTTTTTATTGAACTATATGATAATTGCATTCAGTATAGGCTAAATGATTAGTGTCATCTGTGGCAGTATAGACACTCTGCCTTCAAAGCACATCCAAAGCACATCCTTTCCCTAAAACAGGCATGTCCAAAGCCCATCTCGGGGGCCTAATGTGGCCCGCTGGTTGGTTTAATCCGGCCCCTGTGGCAGTTTTTTTCGTGGGGTAAAACCTTAAAAACCCCCTCAACAACTTCAATCCTAAAAAACCACTTTGGCCGGCCCTTTGGCCGGCCCCCACGGCCCTTCACTTCATCAAACCTGGCCCTCTTTGAAAAAGGTTTGGACACCACTGCCCTAAAAGAATAATAATAATAATAATAATAATAATAATAATAATAATAATAATAATAATTTATTTGTACCCCGCCCATCTGGCTGGGTTTCCCCAGCCACTCTGGGCGGCTTCCATAGAAACCAAAAAACACTAAAATATCACACATTAAAAACTTCCCTGAACAGGGTTGCCTTAAGATGTCTTCTGAATGTCAGGTAGTTGTTTATCACTTTGACATCTGATGGGAGGGCGTTCCACAGGGCGGGCGCCACTACCGAGAAGGCCCTCTGCCTGTTTCCCTGTAGCTTTGCTTCTCGCAATGAGGGAACTACCAGAAGGCCCTCGGCGCTGGACCTCAGCGTCCGGGCAGAATGATGGGGGTGGAGACACTCCTTCAGGCATACTGAGCCGAGGCGGTTTAGGGCTTTAAAGGTCAACACCAGCACTTTGAATTGTGCTCGGAAATGTACTGGGAGCCAATGTAGGTCTTTCAAGACCGGTGTTATGTGGTCTCGGCGGCCGCCCCCAGTCACCAGTCTAGCTGCCGCATTCTGGATTAGTTGTAGTTTCCGAGTCACCTTCAAAGGTAGCCCCACGTAGAGCACATTGCAGTAGTCCAAGCGGGAGATAACTAGAGTGTGCACCACTCTGGCGAGACAGTCCATGGGCAGGTAGGGTCTCAGCCTGCATACCAGGTGGAGTTGGTAGCCAGCTGCCCTGGATACAGAATTGACCTATGCCTCCATGGACAGCTGTGAGTCCAAAATGACTCCCAGGCTGCGCACCTGGTCCTTCAGGGGCATAGTTACCCTATTCAGGACCAGGGAGTCCTCCACACCAGCCCGCCCCCTGTCCCCCCAAAACAGTACTTCTGTCTTGTCAGGATTCAACTTCAATCCATTAACTGCCATCCATCCTCCAACCGCCTCCAGGCACTCATACAGGGCACTGTAGCTCCCCCCCTCAAATAATTATAACTTCCAACAACCCTTAACGAACTACAATGCCCAAAATTCTTTGATGATGGTGCTTTCAATGTGCTTTAACTGTATTCTATTCACAGAGCCTGACACCATATCTGTCCCAGTCTATAATTCACTGCACATCTATTCCCCTCCGTATGAACTTTTTTAAAAAAATGACTTTTCTTAAGTCAAGCTTTCCTTTCAAAATTGGGACAGAATGGGGCAGGAGAACAAGCATTTGAGTTTTTCAATCATGCAAAAAACCTTGACAGTTGTGGAAATCCAAAAACACCTACAGGAACTAGGCACAGGAATGTAGCCCATCTAGGAGAAGGAAAACTCTGTTGCTAAACCTCTGCTGCCTTGTGGGATATTTTGGCGAGAAGAAAAGGGTAAGGAAGAAACCCTACAAAAATGGAATGGAATCTCTAAGACAGTTGGATGGCGCCTTGTACACCTCCTCCGGCAGCCAAGCTGGTGCCAAAAGCATTGTTCTGCTTTTCTTTGGACTACATCAGTGAGGTTGAGAGGGGGCTCTTATCATCTGGGCAGCCCAGGACCTCCATGCTCACTGCCTAGACTTGCACTTAGGAGAGGCAACGGCTTGACTTCACTTCTGAAGGCACACTCCATTGTCTCTTGAGACAGATGGATGCCAACATTGTATGATTTAATTCTCATTCGCTGCCATATCAGACTTTGTAGAGGGGGGAAATGGATTAACAATAATTTAAACCAATAGGTATAATGCATTGTTAAGGCAAGATTGGTGGTTCATTTGCTTCTCTATCTTAAAACATGTAAAATTTCTTGAAAAGAAAGGAGATCACGCAACAGAAAAGCTGAATGATGCTCCAAAAGAGATTTGCCATGACCAGAAATTTGTTCCTTACACACCTACATACTCTTCCCTCATTTTTCTTTTCTCTTTTTATGACTCTTCCCCACTTAAATCAGGGGGAGTCCTACTAATGTACGTTGAAAAATAAAATTTTGAAACACATTTTTTTTAAAAAATGGTTCATCATTTTATTTTTATTTTTTAAAATACATCAGGGCACCATAATATTTTCATAATCTTAATTCCATTGATTCCAATTGGTCTGCTTGCTGCATGAGTTAGGGCTTACCTCTGTTCTTTCCAGGCATAGCTCTGTGTCCAAGCACCCCTCTTTTTTTGCCCCGAGCTTTCCCTGCAAAAACTTGCTCTTTAAAGCTCAATCAGAGCAAACGTCAATCCATAGAAAACCTGAATTGATGCTTGCTGGAACTCAGCTTTAAAGAGCAAGTTTCTGCAGGGAAAGCTCGGGGCAAAAAAGAAAAAAGAAACCCTAACAAAGTTCAAACATGGAGAATTAAAGTGTGGACCTGTGCCTGGGAAGAGCAAGGCAAAAGGTAGGTGAGACAGCAACTTCCATGTCCATAGCAAGTCACTGGATCAGGGCAGTGGAAGATGGGATGTGTCTTTAATGCCCACACCACCCAGAAAACAAGAATCTGTCAAAATTACTTGCAATAACTATCTTGCGGCAAAGTTCTAGTATAAACCAGTTCAGAGTCACTTCTGAACTGGAAGTGAAAAACCAAATAGCAAGGGGTTGGTGAGGACAACTGTTAACTGTAGATATGAATCACAGAGACAGACGCTGTTTAATTAAGCAGACACCACCTCAATAAAATTATTCTCACACACGAGACATTGATGTTGCTATTGTCAGGTCATTTCCTGAGTGTGCCTCAACTCACAGTTCTTCTATAAAATCAATAATCACTTTCCACCTGCAAAGTGTTTAACACTGCAGTCCTTATTTCATTCACTGTTACAACAGCAGTGAAAGATGAGAAATTGATATTTCCACTTTATTATAGACATGCCCAAAGGAGCAGTAGGGACATTGCCCCACAGTCCAGGTCTTCACCCAGTGGTGAAAAGTCATAAGGTTGGTGTTGCATGATCCAAAATTGGGTGTTTGTGTGCAACATATAGGAGCATAAACGTCAGCTACGGGAGCTGTGAGCATCATGTCGAAGGCACTTCAGACTCCTGACTTAGCCCCCAGTAGTTCCCAGATCTCTACTACACACAGGAGATGATTCTATAGATCGTGGAAGGAGGCCTCTTTAGATCTGCTCAAGAGTTATTCAGGCGATATGCAGGACCCCTTACTGGCCATCTGAGGGAAAGCAGTTACTAGCAGAGGTAAGATGTGTTGTTATCCCCTTCAGTGGGTAATCTGCAGCAGGAAAAGGTGGATAAGCTTCTGAGTCAAGCTACACGGTATGGTGGGTTGTTCCCAGTGGCTGTGGATGTTCCTGGAACAGACTTAGCAAGTTTTGGGGTTCTGAAAATTATCTCCATCCCAAGATACCTATATTGACCACCATTAGAAAACTGAAATGGCCTTCTCTAGTCTTCCAGCAGCTAATACAGGCTACAGGGCTTGGGAGTGAATACATGTGCCCCAATTGAAACAGTCATGTGTATCAGTCCATTTGGCAGTAGGTGTCTTCATTTGCTCCACCTATTCCTCTTACGTGTTCTTTTTCAAGACCTTCTGCATACATGATTTTGCTGCTAGGAAATGGCAAAGCCCAGAAGCATCCCAAGAACCAACGCTACCTGTAACTGAGAACAGAGATGCCTCTGTTGCATGAACAGTTCCCCTTTATAGGACTGCAAGTTAGATCTTGTGTGTCCAGGCTGGTTGAAACTTGGCCAGCATACAATCCAGGTCAATTGCTGCAAACAGTTAAGCAATGAAGCAATGAAAACATCGCAAATGATGATGCTAATCAAGGCAAATAATGATCCCTTTGGAGAACAGTGAAGCTGGGTGCAGTGGTTAAGGTGAATTCTTCACATCTGAAATGACGATGCATGAAAAAGATGGAGAATGACACCTACTTAAAATATATTTCAAGAGGTAAGGTTGGATCTTCTTGAAAAACTGTGGTCAGGCTATCAGATGTGTAGACATGCACAAAGGGCAATTGAGGGAAGAACAAGATCAAGGAGAGGGGGAGCTTAATTATAAAGCAAGATAAAAGTATTGTTTGGATTGTCCCTTAGACTAGTGGAGATCATGAATTGAGATTTAGTGGTCTCTTCAGCAATGCAACCATTTTCTTCCCAATACACCCCCCCCCAAACAAACAGAAAGATTGACTGCTCCAAAGCAAAAGAAGTCGATGAATAAATGTCTAAATGAAAAATGTGTTGAAAAGGTTTCGTTGTGCCCTTTTGTGACTACAAACTTTGTGACAATGAGAACCGCAGGAAACATTCTGCAGAAAGTTGTTAAATGAAACATATTCAAGTCTAGCTGATTGTGAGATCAAGTACAAAACAGCCCAATCTCTTCCGTCCACAGGTATTTATTTATCCTTGGGCCACATTTTGTTTTGTTCCAGCTCATATGTAAAATTAAAACACTTCACTAAAATGTTTTCTGTCTTCCAGGAATGATATTTGAGAGGGAATATAAATGGGCTGCTTGCTTGGTTGACAGGCTATGCTTAAGATTTTTTTTTTTTTAAAGATATAATAGCCGAAGCCATATTTCCCTAGTGATAAAAAATCCCTTTCGTAATCCCTATGAAATCCTACAGGGCTAAAAAGCAATGAAGAGGATTTCTAATGGTAAGTTATAAATCCTTTTAGAGAACATGTTGCTTTAAAATAATTCAAGGAGGAGAGGGGAAGAAACGCAGTACTGAAGAATGAAGTGGTATTATTTAGAAATCCTTCGGCAAGAGCAAAAGGACTCCTTGAGATCAGCCAATTCAAAGTTGAGACACTGAAACTGAAATACACTTTTGCAACTGTTTTGAAGCAGAAGAAGGTTGGCGAGAGAGAAGGAAAGGCAGAACTTTGAAAAGCTATCGGATAAGATTTACTTGTACACATCATACATTTGAAACACACTTGAAGTACATGACTTCCTGGAAAGAATCCTGAGAAGTGTAGTTTAATAAGTCCGCTGGGGTAAACTACAGTTCCCAAGATCCTTTGTGGGGGGGGGGTCATGTGCTTTAAATGTATGGTGCACGTACAGCCCAGTACTGCTACTTCTTCTTATGCTACTACTGTACTGTTGACATTAGGGATGAATGAATCATTCTATTTCCAGTCTATATCACTTTTGAATGTGTTCACCCATGCCAACATTCTCTCCCATTTCTGCTTTAATCTGCTATCTAAAGGGGAGGGATTTCCACATGAGGATCCACATTGAAATACACATGTAAAATATTCTCTTCCAAAATGCCACTTATAAACATACGGTTGTAGTCAGTTCTGCTGTTTTACGCACAAAGCTGTCTTCTGCTCACAAGATGGAACTTCCCCCTCCTCTCCTCCCAGCCCTCCCAGGTACCCTCAGAGTCTGTTCCAGAGAACTGGGGAGGGGGTTCTTTGGAGTAGATTCTGGGGGGTACACAGGGAGAGGAGAGGAGAGGAAGGGAAGTTTTCAATGCTGAGAGAAGTAAGGCACAACATTAAGCATACACATGCAATTATCTTTTAAAATCATGCTCTTCATCAATGGTTGAGTGCTTGGATCAGGAAATGATCTTTGAAATCAGGAAATGATCTTTGAGCTCTTTGAGAAATTCTGTGTGACACTCAAAGCATGTCTTTGCACAGTGGAATGCATTTTGCAGTCACATGAGCTCAACAGCACAGTGCGATGGTACACAGGGAAGAAAGAACAGAGGGGACTCACTACGAAAGACTCTTAAAAACATGCATGCAAAACATTCCAAGTTCAACTTTTTGGAGACCACTCATGTTAGTTGCTGTCCATAACATTTAATCACAGAAAAAGTGAGGAAATATCTACTTTGATGACTCCACATCAGTTCTTCACTTCCATTCTCCTAGCTCATAAGACATTCGTTTGGAAAGTGGTATCATTGTGGAAGGAAGCCTCACTCAACCTGGTAGCTTCCATATGTTGTGGACTACAACTCCCTTCCTCCCCAGTCATTAGCCATCCTGGCTAGGGCTGATGGTAGCTGTAGTTCACGACATTAGGAGGGCACCAAGTTTAGGCGAGGCTGCTGGAAAACATTGCAAGACTCCGCAAGGAGTAGGCAGTGGCTCGCTGTGTCATTTGGCAGCTTTGTGGGGATATCAGCTGCAGTTACCATGAGGCAGCCAGAAAACTGCAAAGTGGGAAGTTCCACTTAAGCTGGGAAGTGCAGCCTCCACAAAGAGCCAATCATAATTCACCTCCTGCTGCATTACTTCAAGAGCTGCTGCCATTCTGCAGAGCAGTGTTTTGTCTGGGTGGGCCATTTGCTTTGTGTCTCTGTCTCTCCACCTGCCCAGTCTCCTGCTGGTCTTTCTTCAGTCTGTCATATCTCACTCATTGTCCAATAATGAAATTGACCTTGTTTTATTGACTTTGGATTTACTGTCAATGATACCTGGATCACCCAGACCTTTTCTCCATTAGCATGATCTAATCTGGCAAAATACGAGCAGTGATCCGCCTGACAGGATGCTTTCGAGGGATACTGTTGACCAAGAGCACCTCTGAGCCAATGTGTTTAATCAATGAAATATTTTACTCACTTTACAGTTTGTCTTAGTGCATCACCTGCATTTCAAATGAGCCACACTTTCCTTTTCTCCCCCTTTAGAATATTGGCTTTATTCATCAGTTGATTGCAATGTGCCGCGCAGGATTTTTATTAGCTGTACTGAATGGCTTAGTAGTTAATGCAGTAATTGTATAGTGCATATTAACAGCATTTCAGAAATGAATGGGTTTTTGGTGTGCATAATATTTTATCATATCAGTAATAAGCTATTTCCAGAGCCTGAACAAGTTTAATGTGACATGGCAGTGAAGTGCTATTAATACAACCGTGCCATTACATTCCTACATTGAATTAGTGAAGGTATGACTGAAAGCGATTTCTAAAATAACATTATGCCATATGGTGCAATGTGAGAAATGCGATCAGGAAAAGTTGATAGATGCATCTTATTTTTAGTTAGATATCATATATATATATAATATATTAAGTTCTTCCATCTGTGATTCAAATGGAAAAAGAGACAGAGAAATCTAAGGAGTTATAAATGTTGGCCAGGTGGCACAGTGAGTTAGTGCTTTGATACTGGGAAGAAGTTAATGTTAAGTAACTTTAACTAATGATAACATCACACCATTGGCCTGGGCATATAACCTCTTACTAGCTGGAACACAGGAAAGAAACCAATGAGTCATGAAACGAACCTTGCGTTTTGAGCAAATATGTAGTAGCGTCAACAACCCCTGAGGTTGCTGAACACAAATGACCCTGGGGGCCACAAATATAACTCCACATTCCAGTATTTACAAATCTTGATTACTATAAGCGGATTAATTACTATGAGCAGATTATCTCAGAGATGTTTCACACGTGCATATTCACCAATTGATGATGACTGCAACATTCCACCAGTGACTTGGTTGTATGGCTAGACCATCACAGGCTGGACTTCCATATTGTTTCCCACCACCTGAGATGGAATACTTTTCAGTAGAGTGGGGAGTATCCACACTTAACTTTTGCCCCTCTTTCCAGGCATAGGCCCATGCTCCAAACTCTTGAGTTTGAGCATCATTGGTTTTTCGCCCTGGAGCTTTTATATATATGCATAATGATATATACAAAAAACTGTAGAACACTAACTCTTCCTAGGAAACCTTCCGATTAATATGTGTTAGACTCTGAAAAAGAAAATAATATTGTTCTTGGTTGATTCGCTTGTGAGATGAAGCAAGTATTTATTGAATGTTAACTGAAGGAGAACAATATTGCTGAAACTCTACACATCTTGGAGTGAAGGAGGCCCTCATTTAAATTATAATTATCTTCCCGAAAACTGTTTTACCTTTTGTTACGACTTGCTCCATCTACTTTGAGTCATGGAAATCTCAAAGCTTTAACTGCAGTAATGTTTCATTACGGGACTTGTTAAAACTGCCTTAATAGGGCAATTTCAGACTCTCTCTACTGTATCCTTAGCAAATGTCTTTTTATTTGATAAACAACCTGTTTTTGAGCAGAAATATATTTTCCAGTGGGGGAAAAGTATTTATAGAATTACAGAGTTTACGCTAGCGTTACAAAATTGAGGTCGCATCAACTATGGGAAATTACAAACTCCTGTAAGTTCACAGGTACAAGTATCCCTCTTTGCGTAGCTACTGGAGATGTAGATTTTGTGTAGGCCTTCAGTAGAAGTTACCACCACTGTTTCTAGGTGGCTCTCAGTCAGACTGCCAATGGGAAGGCATGAGATGGTCAGCAGCTTTATACCTTTAAGTAAGAAACCATCAAAGTAGCCCTTGGACATCTGTGTAAGTAGAATCTACTGCCTACATAAATTGTCACAGCTGGGGTGCATTTGGAAACAGCATAGAACAGACTTGGACCAATCTGCCCATTCCTAAAGAGAAGTCCATGAGATAAAAACTGTTTACAGTGGTACCTTGGGTTACATATGCTTCAGGTTACATACGCTTCAGGTTACAGACTCCACTGACCCAGAAATAGTACCTCAGGTTAAGAACTTTACTTCAGGATGAGAACAGAAATCGTGCTCCGATGGCGCAGTGGCAGCTGGAGGCCCCATTAGCTAAAGTGGTGCTTCAGGTTAAGAACAGTTTCAGGTTAAGAGCGGACCTCCGGAACGAATTAAGTACTTAACCTGAGGCACCATTGTATTTCAAAGAGTTATTTGAGCTGCATTTGATACCTGATCTCTCCTATGATCTCGTTTGACACCTTTGTTCTTCTCCTCTCGTTCTAAGCCAGGCATCCCCAAACTCAGCCCTCCAGATGTTTTGGGACTACAATCCCCATCATCCCTGACCACTGGTCCTGTTAGCTAGGGATGATGGGAGTTGTAGTCCCAAAACATCTGGAGGGCCAAGTTTGGGGATGCCTGTTCTGAGCAAAGCAAGTATCGTGACCAGAGTATAGTGCAATATCTGGGAGACAATGCATTTGCCTTTTTCTTGAATGAGAATGCCAAAACAGCTTTACAGTTGTCATAAAAAGTTCTGCCCCTTGTCTAGACTGCTCAGCCTGTTCACATATCTATATGACTGTGGTCTCTTCATTACCTTTTCAATCTTTGTAACTATTTTATATCAGCACTATAGATGTCCCAACAAACCAAAATGGGAACAGAAATTGCTGCAATCGGCATGTTCACCTAAGGTCAGGAACAGAAACTGTATTGCTCTTAATGTTTCCCTTTCACTGGAATACATTGAAATTAATTACATCATTAGCTACGCTTGTTTTGGCCATTGCAAATAGTGAGACAAATAATGTAGGCTTTAGCTGAAGCTGAACTGCAGTAGAGCAGAAACAGTGCAGATTGTGAGAAACTCAGGACAGGGCAACAATCTCTGCCTCCTTACATCTCTAACGGCCACAACCAGAAGCTGTCACCGATTTCCTCCATGACTGCCTTGCCTTGCTGAATCTCTGCTGGGCCCACTGCCTTCGCCTGTGATATATTCACAATGACATTTTAAAAGCACATCAAAATGAGGTACTTTAAAATGATTTAATGGCCCCATCATGCTTCATGGACTTGCACTTCAATAACTCCTTTGGTTGGGGAGGGGGAAAACCAATGAGATGGTCTTTGCTCACCTGAGCGAGCACTATATTTGGAGTCAAAAAGGACTTCTCAGCATTTGGGCTGGTGACCCAGGAGGGGTTTGGGCAGCATCCTCTGGTGTGTGTGTCTGAATCACTGTCCAGAAGTTCCTTGGTTTTGTTCTTTTGCTTTCCTGGCATATTGTTGTGGCTCAGTGCAACCTGAATTACATGAAGATGATCTCTGCCAAGTGCAACTCGGTACATCATCTTGGCCAATTGAACTGGATCCTCCTAGCTCCCTGGTAAACCCTTTTTCTGTATACAGCCTATGCAGAGAAATAGGATACAGCAACAAAACAAACAAACCAGTTTTATTGTATGAGTGGAAAATTACTCATGGGTGTAAAATACACCCATTCAATGGGTGGAAAATTACCTGCAACATTTTTTGTGGGTTCACAGTCCTTTAATATAATCTGATGTAATAATACACTTGTTTCCAATTATGCTAACTTCTTGAGTGAGGATTTGTTGTTGTTTAGTCGTTTAGTCATGTCCGCTCCGGCGGGAAGGTGAATGGCATTTCCGTGCGCTGCTCTGGTTTGCCAGAAGCAGCTTAGACATGCTGGCTGCATGACCTGGAAGCTGTACGCCGGCTCCCTCAGCCAATAAAGCGAGATGAGTGCCGCAACCCCAGAGTAGTTCATGAGTGGACCTAACAGTCAGGGGTCCCTTTACCTTTACCTTTACTTGTGGAAGTATTATATCAGTGGGCTACACACTCAAACCCAGCTTCTGGGGGAAAGTGGAGGGGAGGCAGGGGTAAGAACCATGTCACAAAGGAAATCTGTAAATAATTTAATCATGATTGCCCCACATGTCTGGGATCCGATCTCAGCTCTACATAACCTCAGACCTAAAATCTTGGCATAAAAGACAACGGCTATGAATTCCCTCTGCTATAGTGTAATCTTACGTTCTTCAAAGAGATAGCATGAATGAGCCACAATTCTTGGATTAGTCATTGTTTGCAATCGCTTGAACATGAATCTGAGTAGTTAAACAATCTGCTGTTAATGTTCATTCATTGCTCTCTCAGGAATACAATACAGTTAGCATGTGCTTCTATGTTCATGGCGGGCGGAAAACCACATACTTACATAATACTTATGGGTGGGATTCAAAGTGTAAGTATTTCTAATCTCCCCCCATGGGCTGTTCTGGGGTTCTCCTAGCACCCCCACACTATTTTGGGGGGGGGTGCAGGGGAAGGAGAGTGGGACAGCCCCACTGCATTATTGGGACTCTTGCTAACACAACTATTTAGTTGAATCTGGCACTCTTTTCTTTTGTGTCCAAATCTGATCTTATTAGCACACAGGCTCATCAACTCTAGGAGGCTGAAGGCACCGTGGCTCCCTCAATATTTGTTTTAAGGGGGCTGGGCCTCCTCAATCTTGAGGCGGCCCTGCATGCATCACAAATCATTGTGACATCATGTGACATCATATCGTGACATCACGTTCGTCCAGTGGCCGGCTCCTCCAGAGTGCCTCTTCCAAGGCAACCTGGCACCTCTGTTAGCAGCAGCAGTAGTTGTTGTACTTGTAAATGTGAAATGAAATACATTATATGATCTACTATGTTTCTTGAATTGCTTAATGCCAGCTACTGCTTGCTTCGTTGGTAAAAATGTTGTCTCCTGCTCTCTGCTAGTACATTTCTGTAGGAGATAATTTTGAGCAGTCCTTGTCAAATAAAGTTAGATTTAATGCATCCTTGCTGCCAGCCATTAAAGGCAAAACACTGATATTTCCTTCTTTATAATTAGATGTTGCCATTGATATCTCCAGCGAAGGCCCTTTTGCCGTGAGAAGTGATTGTTGGCTGGAAAGGGCATTGCATTTCCTGAAATTTGTCTTGCCCCTGTGGGTACGGAGAATACACCAGAGAGTCCTGTACTACTGATTGAACTGTCATAAATCTATCAGCTAAAGACGTGATAGAACATTTATATATATCCCCCGCTGCCTCTGCTTGCATGTATCACATTTCACAATTGGAAAAGCAACTGTAATGTGATGCTCCGGAAAGGTGTTTTAGAGAGAATCATATTACAAGAAATGAGGTTCTGACTAATCATTAGGAAGAACTTTCTGGCAGTAAGAGACATTCAGCAGCGGAACGGACTACCTCATAAGGTGGCGTGCTCTCCTTCGTTGCAGTTTTTTGAGCAGAGGTTGTCAGGGACACGTCAGTTTTGATTCCTGATTGCAGGGGGTTGGTCTAGATGACCCATGGGGCCTCTTCCAACGTGACTGAAACATGGCCCCCGATATCTTTCTTGGATATCAGTGACATGGTCAAATAGCCAAATCTGACTGGTTCTGCACTATGGAGTCATAGCCGACTGTGATTATCCACATGATTAGAAAACTAAAGAAAAAGGTATGATTATTTGAGGGGGGGGGGAAATGCTCTAAAGCAGGCATAGGCAAACTCCGGCCCTCCAGATGTTCGGGACTACAATTTCCATCATCCCTGACCACTGGTCCTGTTAGCTAGGAATGATGGGAATTGTAGTCCCAAACACCTGGAGGGCCAGTGTTTGCCTATGCCTGCTCTGAAGCATTTCAAGAGAACAATGGCAGTGAACCACTTCTTTAAAAGGTGAAGATAAAGAGGGTTTTAAAAAAATTAATTCCTCCCCCAACCCTACAAACTAGGCAGTGGCGTAGTGTGGGGGGGTGCAGGGGGGCCGGCCGCACCGGGCGCAACACCTGGGGGTTAGGGTTAGGGGGCGCAAATCCACAGGTTAGGGGGCAGAAATTACTTGCCTTGCCCCGGGTGCTGACAACCCATGCTACGCCACTGAAACTAGGTGAACATTCAGTGTAGCCGTAATTTGTAATTTTTTTGAAATGTTTACCTGAACATTTCATGTCAGTTGTCCTCCTTCTTTAAAAGGCTACATTTTCGCAATCATTCTGCATTTGGATTTCTACATGCGTTCATGTCAGCTTATCCCAATTTGAACCAAATAGTGATGCCAAATAGGTGTGTGTGTGTGTGGAATGCCAGTAATTGCCCGCAGGACTCAAGACTCCATTTTGATACCAGAAGGCCTCCTTGGAATAACACTTCCATTGTGGTGTTGTACACATACAAAGGAGCTGAGCCCATGACTTGAAGCCTATTTTATGAATCACATTGTTAATCATTCCAGCAGGGCTCCCTGTATGGCGCTAATTTAAGAGAAGTGACAATACAAGAGAGGCACTTACTGCAATTACAGGCAATTACGGGCTGCAGTTTAGCTGGCCAGTTTCACAGGAGCTGGTGTTGCATACATTGCGGCTGTAATTGAATAGAAGTTCTAATTGCCTTTCACACTCTGTGGGGGAATGGCCTTGCTCGGGAGGAGTTTAGAACAGAAAAGGGGGAGCAGAACAAGCAGATATGATCAGGGCAAATCTTCCCAGAGCCACATTTTTCCAAAGAGGCATCATCTAAGTGTGTGCCATTTGCCCTCTTTTCAGGTAGATCCTATTTCTTCCGACTCTGTGCTGGAGTACAGGAAGGCCAGCACATGCTGTTTCTCAAACGACATTCTACTGGCAGGCAAATACATTGTAGACAGGCCTTTGGCCCCCAAACCCAAGTTGCAAATGTGTGACAAATACGGCTGTTATTGCTTCTTTCCCTCCTCCTGATTTGTATTGATGGTTTACCTGCTTTGTGTTCAGGTATTTACACTGGGTGTGATTGCTGTTTGCTGCTCTTTGTTGTGCTTACATTGTGGGCAACTTTCAGTGCTATTCAGTGGGAAAGGGGGGGGGGGTAATACATTTAACCAATAAATACCCAAAGGACAAAAAAGGGGCTAAGGCACCACATGAGCTTTGCCCTGTTACCATAGCACTTCACGTTTTGTTGGATTGACTTTGTTGTTATATAGCTGATGGCTTTGTGACCTCCCCACAAAAAATAAAAAATAATGAAAGCATGGGGTTCCCCAATCTGGATCAGGCAGGAGCACACGGAGCAGGGAAGTTTGATTCAACTGTGTTGAAGTAAAGATTAAACCCTCCCTCCCCACACACCGCAGTTCTGATCCAGATCAGGGGACCCCATGCTTACTGGGAGGGCACAGAAACATCTAATCTATAGCAATAAAGCAAATGCAATTCCATGTGGTAAGCTTGGCGCTAAGCTTACTCTGAGCTTACTCTTGAGAAATATGTAACAGCAGGTTACATGCAGTGTGTAGTGTGGTACTTTGATATGGAAATGTTCCTCCAGAACTGATTGCCCCCGTTGGCTTGCCAGGAAAGATGGGAGACAAGAAGGCTACATCCCTGCCAGCTGTTCCTCTCGGCAAACATTACATTGGAACGGGCTCCTGGATCAGCATCACTCCACCAGGAATCACTCTTTATCTTGATACATTGCACACATGTTCCTTTGGGAACAGCCAGTCCCCCTGCTGCGCTCGAGGGAAATGGTTCCCAAGGGGAGGCTGCCATAGCTTTTCAGAAGTGAAAGGCAACGACAATAACTTTTGCAAGCTTTCTTGCGCACCACAACAGAGATCAGTGCCCAAATCGCAGTGGCTAGCAAAATGCAGGAGGGAAGTCGCAGCGAGACATTCTTACATCTGAAGTTACTTGTGCATACTTAATTAGAAACATCTTTTCACAATCCTGAACAGTTTTGGCAGATCCATGCATGTGGCTGTTGCTATGACCATTAGCACCCATTCACTGGCAGGCTCCCTAGACAGGATGACTACAGCGCATTCTAGAAAGCCCTTTAGGCTAGTCCAGAAGCTGCAGTTAGTACGAAATGCAACTGCTCAACTGCTCACTGGGGCAGAATATTGCCACTGTATTATGCTGCTGCCGGGGGGGGGGGGGGAATACACTGGCTGTCAATTAGCTACCAGGTTATTATGTTCAAGATACAGGTGTTGGTGTAGAAAGCCTCATTCAGCTTGGGACTGGGATGCCTAGATACCATCCTATCAGGAAATTTGTTCCACACAATGTCAGAATAGGGCTTTTATGGTGGCAGCACCTACTCTTTCAAACTGTCTCCTGCTGTCTATCAGACAGGTGCCTCACCTGTTGTGTTGCTAGTGCCTGTTGAAGATGTTCCTCTTCCGGCAGACCTTCTAAGCAGAAACGTTTAGCCGTCTTGATATCTGCATTGGTTTTGAATCGATTTAAACGTGTAAGTAACCTGTCAAATGTCCCCTAACATTTGTGATAGAAACAACTGAACCTAAAGATGGAATTTCAATTCATGCGTTATTATCAGTTTCAAATCCCACAAAACCAGTCTGATTATGGCAGCTAAATAATCAACCTGCTAAACTGCTGGTGGTAACAATTAATCCAAAGACCGAATTTCTATTTGTGCATCATTGTAATGGTTTGCCATGTGGATGTTCAACCCACAAGCCATTTGTGTGAGCAGCTTCCCACACCACATGATCTCAAATTGCAAGCAAAGAGGCTTTGCAATGGCATGGCAGAAGCAGCCAGAACCTCATGGGAAGCCAGTTTATATGAACAGATTGCCATGGGGAGCAGCCTCCACGTAGCTGTATTTTTAAGTGGCCGCCATGCTGCTCATGGCATGTGTGAATCACACAGAGTGGTGGACTGGCAAAGCTATTTATGTGCATGTGTTATTTTAAATTGCTATAAATCACAGAAAATAATTTGGCACACCTGACACCTGAAAATAGATGATTCTGTCCAGCAGGTCATGTTTCCTTGGCCCTTTTGCAGACACAAAATATGAGCCATGTTTATCAAATACACCCTCCCCCAAAGACCACAAGATGACCCGGATTGTTGCCAGATTCTGCGCACAGATCTGTAGGTGCAAACTATAACCTGATTAAATCTAGTTTGTTAAGAAAATTCCCAAACCCGGATCCATGGGCGGCTTTGGGTCATTTCTCTAAGGTAGTCTATTTTAAAGTTTTTATGTGTTTATATGCCTATCACACTTTTAAACTTAAAATCCATTGTTGTACAGTGGTACCTCCGGTTACATACGCTTCAGGTTACAGATGCTTCAGGTTACAGACTCCACTGACCCAGAAATAGTACCTCGGGTTAAAAACTTTGCTTCAGGATGAGAACAGAAATTGTGCTCCAGCGGCGCGGTGGCAGCAGGAGGCCCCATTAGCTAAAGTGGTGCTTCAGGTTAAGAACAGTTTCAGGTTAAGAACGTACCTCCGGAATGAATTAAGTACTTAACCCGAGGCACCACTGTATATTGTTTTAAATGTTTGTTTTGCTATTGGGATTGTAGTTCCATTTGTGTTTCTCAAGCTGGTCTCTTACTGTAATAAATTTCATGTTCATGTTCCTGTTCATATTCACTGTCCCCCGTGTTTATTATTTGGCGAAACGATTCTCTTCTGCAACTGAGAGGCTGGTGTGGATGCATAACATTGGAGCCTGACTTTATTATTTTGTCCATGCATTCATTTCTCCACCTTTCTTCCGACGAGCTCATCCATGGTTTATCACCATTACTCTGCATCTTCACAAACCCTGTGAGGCAGATTAACTTAAAATACAGTGACTAGCCTAAGATAAATGAGTAAACCTCATGGTTGAGTAGAGTATTAAATCTGGGCCTGCCCAGGCCTGTTTGCTACTCTAACCATAGATCACACTATGGATCCACTAATGAGTTCATGCACAGTGTCCCTCAATTCCCATCTCTGTCACATGCACAAGGTCTCCTCCTCCCCTGCAGTAGTTTGATAGCCTACTGAGGCATGCAGAAGATCACATAAGGTTTGGGAGCAGGGACAGACCTCACAATTCAGCTCCATGACCAACTACATTCTTTCTTCAGCACCCCTATGGAGCTCACAGTTGTGTCACCCCTTGCCTGCAAAGCTGACAGCCCCTTGTCCCTTTTTGAACACCTTCCCTTGCTCTTGTTACAGAACAATCCTGGTTCTTGTTATAGCTGAGTGGGCTACAGAAAAAGTCTGAAAACAGCAGCAGAACATCAGCTTCTACTTACTGCTCACATCCTTGAAGGGGCAGATGTCCAATATGTCTCTTAAAATGCTGCCCTGAACTACAGTTGGGATGAGTTGTTTCTGTTTATTAACTTTTGGTTGCAATTACACTGAAGTGTAATTGAGATGTAATATTCCAGTTGCGCACTTCACATTATGAAACTGCAAGCTTGCCTCGTTTTTTTTAATCTCTTTCATGCACAGCTTCAAATGACTTTTTTTTTGCCATATCACTTCCTGTTATTGTCTTCAGAACTGCTTCTCTGCAGTTGAACAAAAACTTGGAAATAGCACCACAGAATTATGTTTCCACACGGAATAGGTTTTATTACCAAAATGCTCTGCAATTTGCCTATTAAACAAAAAAGTATGCAAATATTGAAATATGAACATTGAAAGATTATTTCAGCTTGTCAGTGTTTATAGTGAAACATAGCCAACCAATGTTACCAGAGAGGCTTCTGTATGACTAAATATAAACCAAATTTGTGCTCTAACAAGAACATATGGGTAGCCTCCCCAGATCAGGTGAAAGTCACCCCCAGTCCAACACCCTGATCTTTTGCAAGTCTAGAATAAGCTTTTTGAGGTAGGACAGCCAGAACTCTGCCTGGTATTTCAAGTATGACGGCACCATAGATTTGTATAACAACATTATTTTAGTGGCAGTTTTATTTTCAACACCTTTCTTAATGATCCCTAACATGGAATCCACCTTTGTTCACAGCTGCTGTACACTGAGCTGACACCTTCATCAAAACAAAAAAAATTCCTTCCAGTAGCACCTTAAAGACCAACTAAGTTAGTTCTTGGTATGAGCTTTCGTGTGCATGCACACTTCTTCAGATACACTTCTTCAGATACATTGATATACATCAAATGCCAACAGTGTCCTTCAGCTCTCTATATTGGACAAACAGGCCAGACCTTACGCCAAAGAATAAACGGACATAAATCGGACATCAGGAATCACAAAACAGAGAAACCAGTAGGAGAACACTTCAATCTCCCAGGACATTCTATACAAGATCTCAAAGTAGCTGTTTTACTACAAAGGAATTTCAGAAATAGACTGGAAAGAGAAGCTGCTGAATTGCAACTTATCACCAAACTTAAAACCATGGAGAAACCTGGCCTGAACAAAGACATTGGATTCTTATCTCATTATACATGAAAAAGCCACTTTTCACCTTCTCACCCCTTGCTTCTTCCTGTAATACCTATTGCAGTCGTTAAGAGTCGTCAACAGGCTCATCACAGCTATCTGCCAATCACCCATTCCCACCACCCTTCTGAGTAATACCCCTCCCCACCTTCTCACTATATAGAAGGGTCTGGAAACTTCTGTTTCAGTGTATCTGAAGAAGTGTGCATGCACACGAAAGCTCATACCAAGAACTAACTTAGTTGGTCTTTAAGGTGCTACTGGAAGGAATTTTTTTTGTTTTGACTATGGCAGACCAACACGGCTACCTATCTGTAACCTTCATCAAACTATCTGCTGCGACCTCAAGGTCTCATTCTTGGTCAGTTACTGCCAGTTCAGAACTCATGAGCATATATGTGAAATTAGAGGGTGTGTGTGTAAGGTAAAGGACCCCTGGATGGTTAAGTCCAGTCAAAGGCGACTATGGGGTTGTGGTGCTCATCTCTCCTTTCAGGCCGAGGGAGCCGGCGTTTGTCCACACAGCTTTCCGGGTCCTGTGGCCAACATGACTAAACCGCTTCTAGTGCCACAGAACACCGTGATGGAAACCAGAGCACACAGAAACACTGTTTACCTTCTTGCCACAGCAGTACCTATTTATCTACTTGCACTGGCATGCTTTCAAACTGCCAGGTTGGTAGAAGCTAGGAAGAGCAATGGGAGCTCATACCATCACACAGATTCAAACCGCAAACCTTACGATCAGCAAGCGCATGGTTTAGACCACAATGGCACCCGTGTCCCTGTGTATATGTTTATGTGTGTATTTACTGCACTGTGCATCACTTTACACTTGCTTCCTCGAACTACATTTGCTGTTTTAATAAAGTATTTTACATTCTCTTTCATTTTTCTCTCTCACCTCCATATTCCTTCTTTTGAAATCAATAGATAGGCAAACAAACAGGGCTGAAACATATTCATGTCCCTGAACACAAAAAATTGAATAAATTTAGAATTTTATTTGTATAAGAAACATTAGAGCCGAAGTGAATGGGAAGCATTTGCTCTCTTGCTTAAATACTATGATGAATATCAAAAAAGTAGATCATAAAACTGAAAATTTCAGTTAAGTGGTTGTTGGATTTTTTTCATTCTGAGTGAATGCTCTTATTAAGAGGAAGCGAAAGGGGTTATAGTGCAATGCTAGAATCCACACTTGGCATGTGAAGAGACCCACTACCATTGTCTATGTTGTGGGGTGGGACCGTTTGGATAGCCACAACACCCCATTGGTTGCCCCTCGGTTGCTGGGGCAGAAATTTGGCCGGTTGGGTCATCTATTGGCTACTGAGGGGCTATTTAAGCTGCTGGGAACTTTCTCTTTCTTGTGATGTGCATTGATCACCCACCCTCCCACCCTATATTTAGGGCTGTTCTATATTTAGGGCTGCTATGCCTGTCTAGGGGTCGTCTGTTTTGGAGTAGGGCCCAGTAGGAATTTTGCCATTTGGCTGATTGGCTGTTACCATTTGGTTTTTGCCTACCGTGTAGCAAATCGTCACAACTTTGTAAGCTTGGCGTTAGGCATTGGTTCAATGTTTTGCGGAGGGGAAGTGGTTGGCTGTGCCTGCCCCTCCATTGCTGCTGCTAGGGAATTCCGTTAAAGGAATCCAGGGACTCGCCTTGCTTTTGTCCGATCCCCTTTCAGGGCTTAGGGCCATGCCAGAGTCCCTGGGAGCATCTGGGGTGAACTGGAGCCTGCACTCAACTCCGTGCTCCCCGAGTCCTCTGGTGGAGTCCAGTTGTCAGTCCTGTCCTGCCACTGTGCAGGGCCGGGTAGTCGGGAACCAATGCCTAGGCAAACACTCACATGCAATAATTCAGTAAAGTTGTGGCCAAATTATTGCCAAAACCCTTAAACTAAAATTATGTGTCTATTGTGTATTCATTTTGGGGGTGGTTGGGGGGGGGTCTTCACACGCAAGTAAGTGATGGGGAAAACCCTGGACAGCCAGCCACAATAGACAATACTGTTCTAAATGGATTCCGTAAGTGTGTAGATGCTCAAACAGTAGTGCTGACAAATTATTAGCTTGCAATGGGAAAAAGATCCTTTTTTTAAAAAAAAAGATTACAGTCCAGTCTCTCTCCCTAGATCCATTCCCTGGTGAGTACATTACTGTACAGGTAGCAAGATTAACAAAGAAACATTGCCTTACACTGAATCAGATCAAGTGGTCCATCTAACTCAGCACTGTCAAAGTGGCAGAGGCTGTGTTTCAGGCAGGGGTCTCTCCCAGCTGTACCTGGAGATGCCAAGGACTGAACATGGGACCTTGTGCATTAAGGTCCAGCCACACTTCCATTTGTCCAACGATTTCTTCTCTTTGTCCCGTGATTTCTGGGCACAGATCTGAGAGGGTGTTGTTGTTGTTGTTGTCGTCGTAAACCCGGGTTTACTGCTGAATCTGAACAGACATCTATCTGCAGAAAACCTGATGGGCGTTTGTTCTGATTTGGCAGTCAACTGTGGGCTCTCCTGGGGAAAGTGGTGGGACCCCAAAAATAAAACCCTGCCTCTCAGACTCCTGACTAGAAATCATGGAACAAATGGAATTGTGGATGGGCCCTAAGACCAGAAAAGAATTGTGAGATATTTTGTGTTCAGAGAAGAGATGCATGGGGTCTTTTTTTTGGTGAGCTTTGCCTAAATGTTGCAATACTTCACTGCCTACCTCTTTGCTTCCAGGCCAAATTCAAAGTGTTGGTGCTCACTTCTAAAGTCTTAAACAAGTACTTGAGGGAAAGGGGTTACATCTCCTTCCACACAAACCTCCCTGTGCATAAAGATCACAGGCTCTGGTCCAGCTACAACCACTATCTGAGATGAGTCTTGTTTTCACAAAGAGAAGAATTTGGAAACAGTGCCCCCTGGGTTGTGGAATGTCCTCCATTTTTTTTCTCTTCAAAATCCTTTATTAGGCATAGCACACCACACATTAACAAACAAACATCATATACAGACTGTATAAAATACAGGCTCAGCGAACACAATTTATCCCAGTCCTATTCTTAGCTCCAAGAAATAAATCGATGTACATAGATAATATAATACAACACAGCAACATCACCTACCATTAAAAACCACTAAGTCTCTTTGTCATGGCCCATTCTTGAATGTCCTCCATACAGAAGCTCACCTGCCACTAATTCGGTTTTATTTTACTTGCCATGCAAAAAAACACACCCCTGTTTCTTACTCAACCAGAGAGTCTCAACTATTTCCAACTGATTTATAGTTGTTTTCTTTAACCCGCCACTTTTTAAAATGATGGCATTGTTGTTTTGCTGTGTTTACATTTGTTTTCTGGTGGAAGGCAACTTGCATGCATTAAATTAAATGATAGACTATTTTAACTAATGGCGAAATAGATTGGGGAGGCAATTCTCAAGCTGTGCATTCCCCCTCCCCCGCCCCCCAGCGCTGAGTTCATCCTTGTGCCAGAATGTCTTGCAAGCCATTGTCTGAATCTACCTAAGTGGTAAACTATGAAAGGACACGTCTTTCCTTAGGAGACAATCCGATCGCTCACAAACCATTTATCAGGCATTTAAAGAACGTGTTTAAGATACTTTTAAAAGCTGCATCCCAAGTCTGTTCTGTTAATATGTGGCACACTTTATACCTCACTGGAGACAACACAGAGAACCATAACAAGTCATGAAGTGCGCCCGTGCATGAGAATGCATGACTTCTAGTTCATTACCGCCTGATGTTATGACTTTGCTGTTCAATACTCGGGCATAATTAGAGGACTCAAGGTGCTGCATTATCTCTTAATGAAGCCCAATTAAGAATCATTAACCTTTGACCTACTTTGCATCACTGATGGACAGTGAACAGTCCTGGGGAAAGCATATTTTTAAAAGGTGAACTTGAACGAGCCGAGCGAGCAGATGCCGTTTTGAAGGAGTTAAAGACGTCTCTGACAATAGTTTCAATTCAATCCTGTGCAACAGGGTATCTTGACATATTGATTGATAAACGAGAACAATATACGAGCTGTCAGGCAGGCTGAACATTTATAGTGATTTATGCTGAAACATTTGTTTTTCTGCATGTGCAGCTATTGTTTTATGTTATCAATACAGCATATTGATGTAAAACATTACATTCTTCATAAAATATGCATTAGCCATGCATTACATTGGCCTTACTTGCAGTTTGGTCATAGATGCACATAGGCTTGCAAACACATTCCGCCAAGGGGAAGGGGTGGGGGGAGATAATAAAATACGCGAAATAAACCGTAGATATAATAAGAACCTGGACAGATTGATGGCTATTCACCTTCCCGAGCTGAAGATCTAGATCTAGGTTCTTTCTAGCAAATTGTAAACTCTGAGAGTATCTAAAGGACAGAATACTCCTTGTGCCTATGGTGTGATGAGATGTTCATAGTGTGTTGGGAGGGGGGACTTTTGTTCTGTGGTCAAGTTCACACAGAGATGAGTTCTGAATGAATGCCAATCATATTTTCAACCAGTTTTGAAAGACCCAAATCTGTCCCCTTGACTATTTCCACACAGCACAGATGGGCTGGTAGGATGGACAACTGTTCAGCCATCCAGGGCAGCGTTCCAAGGCTCCAATGTCCCTTCCGTCTTTACCGCATCCTTGCTTTCTTAGCAGGAGAGAGAGCTTCCTCAGCTCCAAAGCACACAGGACAACAACAGGAAGGACTGGCAGTCGCAAGGAAATATATAGTCTGTGAAGTGGTTATTAATGTAGTGGAAAAATTGGGACATCATCTTCAGAGTAGCTCAGTTGATCTAGGAGGCTCTGACAAATAACCTTTTTGTTTCTGATGCATGGCACAATGTGTTTCACATGTTCTCAGGGCTTTCTTTTCTGGGGGGATGTAGGGGTACACATACCTCTAAACATTTTGTGAATCTAACGGGAGAAGAAACCCTCTCTCTCTCTCTCTCTCTCTCTCTCTCTCTCTATATATATATATATATATATTAGTTTCTTCTCTAGCATGGTGAATCGTCAGTCCCATTGCCACCCTCAATGGTGGCCTCATTTCCTGTCACAGTGTTCCCTGAGTCTCAAGACGGAAGCGAGCATTTAATGTGTGAAGCAGTGTGGAATGCGGCTGTGTGGTGTTTTACTGATGAAAGTTTATTTCAAAATAAGTAGGGAAATTACTAACTATTTTTCATCAGAGGAATTGGGAAGATCTTAGCACACACAACCTCATGCCCATGTGGAAGTTACTGTGAGCTGTCAGCTGTGTAATATGAGGTAATGCATGTTCTTTGTACTTTTGTCCATTTACTGTATTTATTTTCCCCGATTTGAACTATAAAATGGTGATTTTCTTGAGTCAAAATGAGAGTACCCCTAAATATTTTTCTTAGGAAAAAAGGACTGCATGGTCTTGAACTATAATTCCATTCATGCTCCTGTAGTAATCTGATTATATATATATATATATATATATATATATATGCTTTCGTAGATTTTCACGGGTACAGGAATGCAGGTTTTGGTGTCCTCGGGTGTCTTCCCGTGTAAAAGTTGGGGTGTCTAGGCGACGTTTCGACGAGGTCTCACTCGTCATCTTCAGGCTGGTGCTTTCGGCTTCTTGTTACTGTTCCAGTAACAAGAAGCCGAAAGCACCAGCCTGAAGATGACGAGTGAGACCTCGTCGAAACGTCGCCTAGACACCCCAACTTTTACACGGGAAGACACCCGAGGACACCAAAACCTGCATATATATATATATATATATATATATATATATATATATGGACTCTTAATGCATATTTATATGTGTATCATCTCTCAAAATGCACATTTACATGTACATTTTGATACAACCAAAGATTGAGTTGCAACATTAGGAAAATCTAATGTATAACTAATGTCCTGTTCTGGTCTTGCAGAGGAACCCCCTGGGCAAGGAGGTAACTTGTTCCAGCAATGTCTAGAGGTAGACTGAGGTCATCCAGGCCTGAGTCTACTTCTCCTTAGCTCTTTCCCTTTTGAGAGAATTACAGTACTTGAGGGTCAAGCCCTTTATCCCACAGATGAGCACTTCTTCTGTACTTCCTGTACTTGACTGGCAGAGGTAAGTTGAGAGGCACTCAGTTCCCCAGGCTTAGGTGAAGGCACTTGGGACTCTATGGGCCCTGACTCTGTGGGATCTGATCCAAGGGGCTCTTGCCTGCCCACTTCAGCTAACGATGCTGGTCACCAGCATCCCGATCAGAGTCAGAAACATATTCTATCTCCTTAGCTAGCGACTCTGCAGCCTCTGACTTGGTATCTTGAGAGAGCCGGCCTGGCCATGAGGCTGGGTGAAGTGCTTGCCTCAGGTGGCAGAAGTGCAGGAGGTGACACTCCACCCATCCCATTGCTTCCACTGCCACTCATCTTCCCCATCCCCTGGCAGAGAAATTGAGCAGCAATGATTTGAGAAGCGAGAGCAGGGGCGCAGTGCCGGTGGGCAGCAGGGGAGGCAGGAGTCTGCAATTCCTGTTTTGCCTCAGGTGGCAAAATGGCATGGGCCATCTCTGGGTTCTGATCTGCGTAATATTTCATTTCATATCATATCATAATTTGCAAAGGTCATGTTCCTCCACTTCCACTTAAAATACCTACTTCAGGTATTGATCTACTCAAGAGTGTCATTTGATGTGTACTTTCCAGTGAAATCAATGCAAAAATGCCCTTTTCTCTAAAACTTTTCATGGATTCTCTACACCAGGGGGAAAGTGCCAGGAATGAGCGAGGTGACAGAGTAATATTAGAATATATAGAGGATCTAAGAAAGTATTGCAGTCTCAGCCCCCACCAATTAAAATTTGCTCACCCACCTAACTCTGATTAATCAACTAAAGTTCATTAATCAGTGGGAGGCAAATTTTAATTAATGGGACTGGGACCAAAAAGCATGCTTGTTTATATTTGCCACTGTAGCAAGGAATGAAAGAGAGAACATTAAAAGACGGACCTTCCCTACTAGGAACAAATGGTACCTTTTATTAAAGTTACCTCACACTTCATTACCTGCCCCGACACACACCCATAATGAAGATTGTGTCCATTACTCTCTCAGGCACCTTTCCCAGAAAGGGGAGATTGAGCAGAAATCATCATATGCCAAGTCAGGGGTGGGGGTTTTTTTGGGGGGGGGTACTCTCTCAGTAGTG
Source organism: Podarcis melisellensis (assembly GCF_964234715.1). Classification (NCBI taxonomy): domain Eukaryota; kingdom Metazoa; phylum Chordata; class Lepidosauria; order Squamata; family Lacertidae; genus Podarcis; species Podarcis melisellensis. The sequence goes on from NC_138529.1 coordinate 96,469,369, forward strand.
TCTGAACCATCACCTTCTTAAGGGTGGAGAGCACCACCAACTCATGCAATGACTCATTTACCACACCCCGAGCCCACCCAGTCCATTCCTGTGGCTGGTATTAAACCACCAATAGGAAGAAGGATCAAAACAACAAGTTGTTGGACACATGCAGGAAGTACCAGGCCACAATAGCTGGAACTGGGGTCCAATGCATGGAAAGAACATATGAGGTGGGTTTGAGGGCCACATGGAAAACATGTGATGACTGCATCCTCCCCCACCTCCCTCATACACAGAGGAAACACCATCCATGTGTTTCACCAGCATGAGGAAGACTGGTGTGGGTGTGCAGTCTTTCCATGAAAGGAGGATCTCCAGTCAGGGTCCTTCCTCAATGTGGGAAGCTATATGAGTGTCCATCAATATATCCAGGGCTTATTTTTTTCAGCCAGAACTCAACAGAACTCAGTTCCGGCACCAGTTGGGCGCCATTGCCAATCTAAGAGAATGAGGGAGGTGTTCATGGTGAGTTCCGGCACCTCTTTTTCTAGAAAAACAGCACTGATGCATCCATAGATATTTTCCCCCTCATGTTAGCTGAATATGGCAGATAACCATTTCTGCCACACATGGCTGCAGTAGGGGTATGGCTGTGTGGTAGTGCCCAGCGTCGGCATAGGAGCATAGGCAATTGCATATTATGAAGGCAGGCCAACTGGTCCACCTCAGTTTGTCGACTCACTGACTGGCACCAGCTCGCCAGAATTTCAGGAAGGGTTCCCTTCCAGTCCGACCTGGAGATGTCAGGGATTGAACTCATGCCCTCCAACATTTCTCGAATGAAAATAGGGACGTCCCATTCCAGAATGATAATTTTACTACTTATACAGCAGACATCTTACTCAGATGCCCCAACTAGCTCTGGGCAGCTTCCAACATAAATTAAAAACATAATAAAACATTAAGCTTCCCTATACAGGATTGCTTTCAGACAGCTCAGGAGTCTGATAACTCCATACCCTCCAACATTTCTCCAATGAAATCCTAAGGAAAAGTGGGACATTCTGGGATCAAATCAGAAACTGGGACAACTTCTCTAAATCAGAGACATCTGGAAAAAAGGGACATTTGGAAGGTCTGTGAACTTGGAACCTTCTGCACGCAGACCATCAGCAGGAAAGGAGGTATCCCATATATCCCCAGAACCACCTCGGTGTTGGGGTCATGAGATAAGATTTTGTTCACTTGGAACGTTCGCATTTGTAAAATCACAAAAGAGAGGGAGGTTAACCACATGTTACTAACCTTGTACATGCTCTTAACTCACTCATCCGCTTAGCTATTTACCTTGACGCTTTGTCACTGGGGCTGAGTCAGCTGGGTCCTCAATCAACTGATCAATCAGTTAAAACACCAAGGAAAAATCTACTTGAGCTGGTGTAAAATCTAGCCCTGGTATTTTCTTTATTACATTCCTCCAGGGAGATCAGATTGCGTAGATTGTGTGTGTGTGTGTTGGTCACAACCCAGGCAGGCTATGAATTTAGGCTTCCAACTCTTTTGGAAGGGCAGCTGGCAAATGCTGGACATTTCATAAATCCAGCAGCTCTCAGTACCAGTAGATTTCAGTTATCTCTTGTGAACGCTCAGTAAGAGCTACTTTGGTGTGTATAAATTGGATGGCTCACTCATGGTCCAATACTAATCATTTCTTCAAGCCAGGGAAATAATGTGGATTCAAGGAGTATGAAAACCAGTACAGAAGCAGGGCTTTTGCATAATTATTTTGAAACTTCAGACTCTCAACATACTGAACAAAAAGCTTTGGATTTAATGCAGCTTGTCAGTCAGATGCATATTACCTAGTAGAGTCAGGTATTTGGAAAATTCAATTGGACTATCTGAACAGGGAATAATTAGGGAGACTAAGGCACTTACAGACACAATGAACCTAAAGTGGGATAAATTAAGACTGTAGCTTTAAGACTACAGCCTATGCAGAAATGAGAGAATGAGCTACTTAGCCACACTCTCAAACTTGGGTCGGGGAAGGGGAGATAACCTTTGGCAGAGGTAGCCAAAGTGGTGTCCTGATCCATGTTGAATGGTGCTGATGGGAGCTGTAGTCTACAACATCTGGAGGACAACATTTTGGCTAGCCCCAGGGCCAGCCCACCGAGGAGGCAAGGTGAGGTGACTGCCTTGGGTGGCAAGATCCACAAGGGCATCAAATCTGGCCTCCAGGGAAGACATTGGCACATTCCTTGGAGGCTAGATCTGTCACATCTCCAGCAAAGCCCACCCCATGGCCACTCCACAGTGGCCTCTTGGAAAATAAGAGGTGTTGCTGGTCTCTTCCCACACCTGGGGAGGAAATGGCAAGAGCTGGTCTCTGGGGTGTCCTGAGCTCTGTACCTCCCCACTTCAACTGTGGGTAATGTTGATTTGATCTCACCCACCCACCCCGTTCACAATGTAGATGTTCGCTCCCACCTTGTTCCTGATGTAGAACTTTATTCGCCGCTTGTTCCTGAAGTTGATTTTCACTCGCCTCTTATTCCCTGGTGGCAGGGGTGTGTACCATTTTGTGGCTGGTATATTTCATCACTTGAGGGTTCACGTCAGGGGACAAAATGTATTGGGCCATCCCTGGCTTTGCCCAATGATTTGCTGCAGGGTTTGGGTGTAGAAGGCTACGGGTTCAGACTCAGGTAGCTCCAGTTGAAAGGTACAGTAGGGCTATGTTTACAAAATGTTTACCAGCAGGATTAGACAGGCCTGGGTGAGGTGGATCAATGGTTTGCTCTATACTTTCATCGCAAGGCAGCTGCTTATGTCCAGGAGTCTCAACCTGAGCATCATATTAGCTAACACACTCAAGTCAATTGGTATGTTCCTGTTTCTAAGGATTACAATTCCTCTCTATAAATGTCAGTCCCAAGCATTCTATCTCACTCCAGTGTGACCAAAAGACCGGAGCTCTGCAGCCAAAAGAGTGGGGCTGGGCAAAGAAGAGTAGCCTTAACCACATCAACAAGGGCTTTTCTCCCAGCCCAGTGAGGGCAAGCTCAGGCCTGGATTTGGGCAGGGTTTCCAACAGAAACAAGCAGCAGCAGCAGCAGCTGTACAATGTGTATCTACCAGAGGGCAGAAGAGAGATGAAATCAGCAAGTGCATCATTGCTGATTAAATGCATAAGAGATTCATATAAACAGACCAGAATCTCATACCGACAGAAATCAAGTTGATGTTCTAGTGCTCTCCCAGTCCCTCACTCCATAGTTAATTTATTACTCACTTGTTGCATCTATATTCTGCCTTCCTATTTTTTTAAAAAATTGCACAAGACAGCTAACAACAATAAAACCGACGACAGAAAGTAATCAGTCCGCACAATAAGCAAAACTGCATAAAAATCAGATAAAAGCCGATAGAAAAGTTCTTTAAAAAAATCTATTTTTTGCTGTACTCCACCTAACTTTGGTTAGAAAGTGCTAGTAGAAGCAATGCAATTCCGCCCCCCTGTATTCCTCTCTGCATGGATATAAATCCTCAGTGTTCTCTATTCCTTTTGAAGTAAATATTGAAATTGTGTTAGGGGATAATATAATGCCACTTACTGAGTCGCAGTGTAATAGAGTCCTGGAATTCAGTTCACACTAAGTTCCATCGGCAGATACCCGCTTTGATAGACCTGCACAGCTACTCCCTACAACCTGTCAATGCAGCACACCATAAATCTCTTTAATACACTGTTCTCTTTCTTTGGTGAATATGAACAAATCAAAGTTAAGGTCAAACAAAAGTGCTAAACATTTCCCATGCATTTTTTTTAAAAATCACATTTGCTCACTATATGAAAGCTGATATCCACACCAAGGCTGCTCCAAACAAAATCTGCAGTGGAGGGAGGGGGGGGGCGAACAAAAAAAAAGGAAGCCTTTTCAGAAATAATAGTTTGCAAGCAAAACATAGCCTCCCCCAACCTCAGAAAAGTTCGGTTCAGAGGCATAGATTGTTTGAAAATCTGAAGTAATCAATATTCCAGCACTGCAGAGTTCCCGCTGAAGGAGTTCTAAGATGAGAGTGCCATTGGCTATGTTACAGTGGTCACAAATAATTGGCTGGGGGGAAAATCATTCTCCATAAAACATTTCCAAAAACAGACCCATTAAAGTGAGTGATGGGAAAAAGAGGGTGTTATATGGATCAGCAGAGTTAGGTGAGGTTAGCAGAGTTCTATTTTCAGTTGTAATTGCTGATATATTGCCTTCTCAATCCGCCCCCCATTCCAAAAATATGTGCCATGCAGTGGTAATAATTTCCTGCACTTTCTCTGTTCATATATTTGAGGATTATGTGTATCCTTGAACGGCCATATTTCCAATTCAGATATGCCTTGTTCACTGATACAAGTGTGTATGGACCTCAGTTGGTTCAACATGAGACTCTTGGGTCTCAGCTACATTAGTAAAGAAAAAGTGTTTTATATGTGTTCAAACACGGTGACACCAGATGGCGCTGTGGAGTCCCATCTTTCACCAACTTGATTTCCCACTATGAGGTTTACAAAGTGTTTTCCTGAAACACGTTTTTAATGTGTCTAGATCCAGCCTCTATCTCAAGGATGTGGGTTTGAGCCCCACATTGGGCAAAAGATTTCTGCATTCCAGGGGGTTGGACTGGATGGCTCTTGTGGTCCCTTCTAACTCTAAAATTCTTTGACTCTAAGCCAGGGGGCGGTAAGGTTTACCTTGCCTGGGCCGGTTCACTCCAGCGGAGATCCCCCTGTGGGCCGGATCGCACGTGCCCGCGAATTTCAGTGTCTGTGCAGACGCGATTTCTGGTGCCGCGAAAGCGAGTCCCCATGCTGCCCGTGGGCTGGTTAAACGAGCCCTGTGAGCCACTTGTGGCCCATGGGCCTTAGGTTGCCAACCCCTGCTCTAAGCCTTAAAAAGTGACAGCTGTTGGTAGCACACCCAAGGCATACGTGACTAAGGATGCCACATGGTTTTGAACAAATTCACCCACTTCAAATGATTGTAGGTGGAATCAAGGTGAGCAGGACAAAGAAGAAGAAGAGTTTGGATTTGATATCCCGTTCTATCAGTACCCGAAGGAGTCTCAAAGCGGCTAACATTCTCCTTTCCCTTCCTCCCCCACAACAAACACTCTGTGAGGTGAGTGGGGCTGAGAGACTTCAGAGAAGTGTGACTAGCTCAAGGTCACCCAGCAGCAGCATGTGGAGGAGCGGAGATTTGAACCCGGTTCCCCAGATTACGAGACTACCGCTCTTAACCACTACACCACACTGGCTCTCTTCACCTAGATGCGGAAAGTGCCAGCAACTAGACACCGCTTCCTCTGTCTCAAGGGCCCAGTTACTAGGGCTGTGTACTGGCTCCTGACAAATCCCAAATCTGGAACCAAGTTGGGCTGATTTGGCTTGATCTAGGTTTGCCTGGAGCAGGTGAACGTTGTCCTGGATCTCTCCACGCCAGGTCCATCCAGAGATATCCAGGGCTGTCTGAGGAGGTCAGGGTCAGTGGTAGAGCATCTGCTTTCATGCAGAAAGTCCAAAGTTCAATCCCAGTCAAACCCGGTTGGGGCTGAGCAGTGGCGTAGCGTGGGTTGTCAGCATCCAGGGCAAGGCAAGTAATTTGTGCCCCCTAACCCGTGGATTTGCGCCCCCTAACCCTAACCCCCAGATGTTGCACCCAGTGCGGCCGGGCCCCCCTGCACCCCCCACGCTACGCCACTGGGGCTGAGTGTATCCCCTGCAGACCCACTGTCAGTTACAGGGTGAAATTCTGAGTTAGATGGGCAGGTGTCAGACTTAGAAGTCAGTTTCTGACAGAAACTGGCCTTCTAGGTCGCTGGACTTCATCCCACATGCCTTATTTCTGTAGGGACCTGCTAAGTCAAGTATGGGTTGTACTAAAGACCAGTTGAAGTAGGGAATGAAGTCTGAGTTGGCCAAGGCCTGTATCAGCCTTTCAAGAAATTCACAAGAATCGAAAAGCGTTTCTTCCGTTTACGTTAATTTACCTCACAGTGTGTGACTTTCGGATCACCCAGGACATCTATAATTTAAAACACGGCAGAAGCATAAATAAGCAGATAAGGACAGAAAATGTAGCCAGGAAGATTTGATGAGAGGAGCTGCGTTTTGGCAAAAGTTTTGTTTTTTTGGATTGAAAGGGGCACCAGCCTTCTAAAGGTTGACTACAGAGAATTAGGATTAAAAGGAAGAGGCTGCTCAGTGCCTTGCAAAAAAATCATTATGGTATTCTTTAAAATCCATGCTGTTCTGTTCCATTTATTTTATCCATCACAGAAGATGTCAATCAATTCTCCAAGTGTGCATTAAATCCTTAGCTATGCCTCTTTCCAAAAGCAATAATACAAATGAGAAACTTCATTTTTCCCTTTTTAATGGACCCCTTAGGAGCTCTTGTAACTTAGATTCTGTGTTTCCTTCTTTTCCCCCCTCTTCTGTTTAATGAATCTTTATAAGTTAAGAAAGAAGCAAGTAATTGAAAATGCCAGGGAAGACACACAGAGAGTTCGAGTGCTGCACAATGGCTCGCTTCAGATGCTTGGGGGCCAATTCATGAAAACTTTGATAAATTTGACTTTTGGTATACCCTGTCTCCTGCGTCAACATTTGCCTAAGCATCCTTCTATAACAATTGTCAGTGTGCTGCTTTCAGGAGAGCTACCCCTTTAAGGAATCTCAGGATTTATACCACAATAATACCCCCCCTCCTGTCATGGAGAAGGGGACAATTGGCTTGCAAAGGGGCCCAAATGTTTTCTCGGACAGGTTACAGCTTGGAAATCGCTTCCTTGGAGTGTCGGTGGAAGAGCTGCCAACATTAGTATAGCACCATTGCCTGTGCTGTTGAGCATCGTAGGACGCTGAGACTGCAATATAACTTCTATCACACTTGCAAAGCTAAGCAGGGTCTGGTTTGGTTTCAAAATGGATGGCGGAACATGTGTTGAGGTTCCTGCATTGCCTGGCACTGGACTAGATGGCTGGCGGGGTCCCTTCCAACTCTACAATTCTATGATAGTCTGAAATAGTTATTAAAATAATCTAGAAAATGCTGGAATGACATATAGTCATCATAATGTGTCATCACTGTCCATATACAGTCATACCTTGGAATTCAAACAGAATCCATTCTGGAAGTCTGTTTGGCTTCCAAAATGTTTAGAAACCAAGGCATGGCTTCCGACTGGCTGCAGGAAGCTCACTTCCAGGTTTGCGGCGTTCGGGAGCCAAAATGTTTGACTCGCAAGGAGTTTGACTTCCAAGGTACGACTGTAGTCCCCTTATCCTCCATGACACCTGTCCAAAACTCAAAGAGCTTTAACCCTTTCTAAGCAACCAGCCATCCCATCTTGCAACAGTAACTTCCAAGCTAGCCCAAGCGCACATGCTCTGACCAAGCAGTGGCTGGAGCTAAACCTGGCCTAATAAGTAAAGGATGACACCCATGCTCCCCACTTCAGTTTCACTCTTTGTCACACATTGCTCAGACTGGTGCAATGGGATTCACTCCTGTTCCCAGACCCATGCATGCAAACTCCAGACTGGGCCCTTATGATCCATGTCTTAGTCTCCAAACACAGAAAAGGCCAAAGACTCCACCACTGTGTTACATGGCAATATGTCAACAATTTGTGGGCTAGGGCATTTTAGAGCTGATTAGCCAATTTTATAGAGGTGGAATCAGCCATCAGAAAAACTTCTCGCTGACTAATTGGCCAAAATATATGCACTGCTCAGGAGTACACTGTGTCCTACTTTGATCAAATGCGCTACCATTCAATCCTAATTAGAAACACTCATTTGCTTTTCTGATTGCATACCTTTGCATATTTACAGTAATTAATATGTTGCAGAAGTGGAACATTCTAATCCAGGCTTTTCTGATGGCTAGGCTTATTAAAGCATCACATGCACATTAGCTTGTCATTCATTACGAGAGCACGAAACACCTGACACCACAGCTCAGCTATCGTGCTCTGCGAACGATTCAGTCAATGACCCAGTCGGTGCATGCTCCCCATATCTGGCTGCAAATTGATCTGTGAAAACGTATGCCGGAGTTTGGAGCATACCTAAAGTGAGTGCAGGTGTGTCACAAAATAGGTCAAATGTGATCACATAGGCAGGGAGGTATGGGGATTTAGAATAGGTCAGGTGAAGCCAGGTGAGCATCCATAGGGATTATTTTAGGATTTGTTTATTTACTTATTGCATTGTTAGCCCAATTTTCCCAGCAGAGAGTTCAAGGTGGTGGCATACATCGTTCTACTCCACCCCATCTCATTTCATAGAATCATAGAATCATAAAGTTGGAAGAGACCACAAGGGCCATCGAGTCCAACCCCCTGTCAAGCAGGAAACACCATCAGAGCACTCCTGACATATGGGTGTCAAGCCTCTGCTTAAAGACCTCCAAAGAAGGAGACTCCACCACACTCCTTGGCAGCAAATTCCACTGTCGAACAGCTCTTACTGTCAGGAAGTTCTTCCTAATGTTTAGGTGGAATCTTCTTTCTTGTAGTTTGGATCCACTGCTCCATGTCCGCTTCTCTGGAGCAGCAGAAAACAACCTTTCCCCCCCCCCTCTATGTGACATCCTTTTATATATTTGAACATGGCTATCATATCACCCCTTAACCTCCTCTTCTCCAGGCTAAACATGCCCAGCTCCCTTAGCCGTTCCTCATAAGGCATCGTTTCCAGGCCTTTGACCATTTTGGTTGCCCTCCTCTGGACATGTTCCAGTTTGTCAGTGTCCTTCTTGAACTGTGGTGCCCAGAACTGGACACAGTACTCCAGGTGAGGTCTGACCAGAGCAGAATACAGTGGCACTATTACTTCCCTTGATCTAGATGCTATACTCCTATTGATGCAGCCCAGAATTGCATTGGCTTTTTTAGCTGCCGCGTCACACTGTTGGCTCATGTCAAGTTTGTGGTCAACCAAGACTCCTAGGAACGGCTAATGAGGAACTTATGAGGAACGGCTAAGGGAGCTGGGCATCTTTAGCCTGGAGAAGAGGAGGGTAATCCCCACAACCACCCTCTGAGGCAGGTTAGGATGAGAGGCAGTGGCTGGCCCAGGGAATGTTGTGGGAATTAAATTGGGGGGTGAATGTGTTCTTGAGATCCTTGGAGTGAAAAGGTGGTATATAAATGTGGTAAATCATAAACGTGAGAGAGGCCTATGCAAACACGTATGCACAGACCTATATCCAGTCAGATTACATTCCAGCCAGAAAAAATCAACCTCAAGGAAGGTGTAGAGTAGGGTTGGCAAGGGTTGGCCTGTGGAGGGGTGTGGCCTCTGGGTAGTACTGAAGGTCACATAGTGAAGTCCAGAGGGTTGAATGAGGTTCTTCACCCCTGTTCTGCAAAGCAGAATATTTGAAGACTGAAATGAGCTTGCCACTTTCTCTTAAACCCTGATAGTTCTTGAAGGGTAGGTGGGTTCCCACGAGGCAAGACATAGTAATAACAACAAGAACCTTTATTGAACAGGGGCAAAGCAACTGGGCCACTTCCACTCCAAACGTGATTGGCTGTCTAAACTTCCAAGCTGCGAATCATGACTGAGTTTAAGGGCCAATGGCAGAGGCCCAAATCCTGAAATGTTCTGTGGCTGGATACCATGGATTGAATCAGAATAAAGGGGCTCAGAATCCTTTGTCCAGGCTCAAGCTCAGGCAAACACAGAGCACTGAATACATAACAGTTCTTCTTGCTGAAGACTTTTAAAGACTGAAGTTGAAAGACACTAAATTTCATTAAGCAGCTTGCGCAAAGCCACCGAGGGAGTCAGTAGCTTATCAGGACTCTGAAACTACATTGCCTGGGCCAGGCCTCAGCCCAGCTTGAGCTCACTTGGTTAAACCTCACTTGGCTCACACAGAAACATAGTATCCTCTAATTTCCTGATTCCTAGCACTGAGATTAAAATTTAAAAAACCATTAGAAAGCTGTAAACCCTTTTGAGACGTGTGGCAAAGATTTGAGCCATGCAATGGCACCAGAAGGTGCTCTCAAACTGGCATGCTTAGCAGATTAAAGTATTAGGCAGATTATGGCAGTAATTTTACTGCAATAACATGTTCCCATCAAATTTGGCAAGAGCTCTGATCCCAAAACCAGAAAAAACGAATTTAAGCTAAGCAGGTGCCCTAGCTTAAAGTACAAACTATGTGCACAGAATAACCATAATAGCATTCTTTTGATGGCCTACACCACATTCAAGAAATAGGCCTTTTTGGTGGAAGAGGGTAATGTAGGAGCAGACCTGTGTGCATTGAGTTGGTTGCTTGAAAAGATTTTGAAACTTTCAGAGCTGGTCCTACCATTAAGCAGAGTGAGGCAAAAGTGGTGAGGTACTGGAGGACACAGTTTGCTGTGCCATGTGGCCTGTTCTGTGCCCCTTAAGCCAGCCTGCTGCGCTCTGGTGTGGTGGACCATGGTTTCCCATTGCGGGTGTTGAAGTAAGATTCACTGCCAGCCCAGTGTACTCCTGTACATCAAATTACCTCAGGCACCGCAATATCTGGGGTCAACCCTTAATACTGTGTGTATGCTAAAGGGGAAACCAATTATTTGTAAATGCATGGGGCTTACAGAAACGACAATCCACATGTGCATATTTGTATGAGTACCTTTCCCTGCATACAAAACGCAGTGGAAGAACACTGACTGTGCCTCTTGCTTCCTTGGATGGCATGTGCTTAGAAAAGACTAGTGCATAAAGGTTAAACTTTTTATTTATTGCTGTGCCCATTTTTGCGTCTGGCCTCACCTACCATTCTTGATGCAGAGAGTTCCAAGGACATCTGCTTATATGTTATGAGACCCTTGTACTCACACATCAATGCCTCCTTTTTCTGGAAAGAGGTGTTTATTTGTTTCACCCATCGCCAAATTTCCTGCCTTCCCTCTTGTGGTGTAAGGAATGACGGCGAATGCTGCTTGATACGTTTGTGAGTCTTTGAAGCAAAGCTGGCTTGTCTACAAAAATAAAGTGGTTGGAGCTTTCTTAGAACAACTTCAAGACACCAGTGGAGAAAATCAGCAGCTCAGTCAGTGTGTGTGTGTGTGTGTGTGTGTGTGTGTGTGTTTAAATAAAAGAAGTTGAGAGTGTGGTTTTTGAGCAATCAAGCAGAGAAGCTGAGTGGTAGCCCAAATGTGTTTATGAGTCCAGAGGGCTTATCTAACTTTAGAAGTGCTAAGCAGTCCTCCGTTTCAGTCCTCCGCAGGAGACAGCAGTGGGAGGAAGCATAATCTATGGCTGGGGTCCAAAACAGAGCAAGTGTCCTCTGAAATTCAAAGGCAGCCACTCTCTTCTGTAGACGTGAAAAGAGATTATCTAGAGATTATGTCAGTAATTAACTCGGGAAATGGAAAGTTGCTCTAAACCCTGTGGATCTTTCTCAAAGTGACATTGTTCTTCTCATTCCACAAATAAAAAGTAGCAGGCAGGCAGGCACAATTCTGAGGAGTGCTACGTAAGCATGGCTCAAACAATGAGCACCTCCACAGCTCCTCACACAGTCTGTGAAACTGCATTGGAGAAAATATGTGTGCACTAGAAGAAAAAGGTAACAGTAAAGGACCTCTGGATGGTTAAGTCCAGTCAAAGGTGACTGTACGGTGCGGTGCTCATCTCGCTTCAGGCCAAGGGAGCTGGTGTTTGTACACAGACAGCTTTCTGGGTCATGTGGCCAGCATGACCAAACCACTTCTGGTGCAACGAGACACCATGACGAGTGCCAGAGCGCATGGATACACCGTTTACCTTCCCACCACAGCAGTATCTATTTATCTACTTGCACTGGTGTGCTTTTGAACTGCTAGGTTGGCAGGAGCTGGGACAGAGCAACGGGAGCTTACTCTGTCACAGTTTGAGCCCCCGACCTGCCAATTGGCAAGTCCAAGAGGCTCAGTGGTTTAGAGCACAGTGCCACGCTCCCATTCCTCTGAGCTCCCGTTGCTCTGCGTGATTTTAGTGATATGCTGAAGATACTGGATGCCAAGAAAGAGCTATTTGTTTGTGCTGCACAGCTAAAACTTAGTGAAAGAGAATTAATGGCTACCAGCTTAATTCAGAAGATATATATTCTAGCCCTTCACGGTCTAGGACCCTTGTACCAACGCGACCACATCTCCCGGTATGCCCCACGGAGAGCCTCAAGGTCCATAAATAGCAACACCCTAGTGGTCCCAGGCCCTAAGGAAGTTAGATTAGCTTCAACCAGAGCCAGGATCTTTTCAACTCTGGCTCCGGCCTGATGGAACGCTCTGCCTCATGAGACCAGGGCCCTGCAGGACCTGATTTCTTTCCGCAGGGCCTGTAAGACAGAGTTGTTCTGCCTGGCCTTTGGCTTGGAGCCAATTTGATTCCCTCCCTCCCTCCCTCCCTCCCTCTCTTTCGTTTTTCTTTTCCGTTCTCCTCCTGCGATGAGGCTACATTTTAATATTTTAATGTTTCAATATTTTAATGTTGTATTTTAATATTGTTTTTAAGTTGTAATCATTCAACTTGTTTTTATTATTGCTTGTTAGCCGCTCTGAGCCCGGCCTTGGCTGGGGAGGGTGGGGTAAAAATTATTATTATTATTATTATTATTATTATTATTATTATTATTATTATTAGTGTGATTAGGCCAATGTTTCTCAAACTGTGGGCCAGGATATGCCATGTAGCCTTGGGCCACTTTTCAGGTGTGCCACAGTGCCACAGCCTGCCCAGCACCTCCTTGGCCCTGCCTCTTAACCATGCCATAACCCTTGCATTGCAGCAACGCCAGCACCAGTAACTCATTGAGTGCTGAGTAAAGGTATTCAGGAGACAGAGACGTTCACCGCAAGGTGGAGGGAGGAAAGTGTCCCTCCTCCAGCATGGAATGGGCCAGAGAAGGTGCTGAAAGAAATCAGCAAGTCAGCAGGAACTGGTATTCAGAAGCATTACTGCCTCCAACTGTGAAAGTGGAGCATAGTCATCATGATTAGTGGCCATTGATAGACTTATCCTCCATGAACTGGTATAACGTATTTTTCGCTCTATAAGACACACCAGACCACAAGACGCACCTAGTTTTTGGAGGAGGGAAACAAAAAAAAAATATTCTGAATCTCAGAAGCCAGAACAGCAAGAGGGATCACTGCACAGTGAAACCAGCAATCCCTCTTGCTGTTCTGGCTTCTGTGATAGCTGCACAGCCTGCATTCGCTCCATAAGACACACACACATTTCCCCTTACTTTTTAGGAGGGAAAAAGTGAGTCTTATAGAGCAAAAAATACGGTAATCCTCTTTTAAAGCCGTTCAGGTTGATGGCCATCGCTGTCTCCTGTGGGAACGAGTTCCATAGTTTCATGTTTACCTAGGAGAAAGCTCATTGGGCTCACTGGAACTTACTTCTGAGTAGACCCATATGGAATTGTGCCATGAATGCATGATTAATAGCTATAATGACAGCAAGAGTACTAATAAGCGCAGCAAAGAAGAATACACAAAATATATTTTCCCCCTAATCTGCCCAGCTCAACCTGACTTGCCATGGCTCTGTTAGAGTTTGGAGGAAAAATAGCCTAACTGGCACTTTTCAAAACAATCCACAAAACAAAACGGAGTGATTCTTCCAAATTTACACTTCTTCAAATTTTGCAGCTCAGTTCTCCAGCCAAGGAATGTGCAGAAAACTGCACATACTAAGGTAAAGTGTGCATTACCTACTGAAAATAATACACGCGAAAATTGTTACTGTAGTGCAAGCTGCTTTGCAAAAAATACGTCTATTATGGGGAATTGCATTGGAGAAAATATGTGTGAGAAAATATGAGGAGAAAAACATTAGAAGAAATGTACACTGAAACACATGTATTCTGCAAATGATTTAAAAATAAATAAATCACAAACTGATGTAGAAATATAAAGAGCTGAATTTATGACTGGGAAAATGAGGAACGGGGAAAAGACAAAATCACAGATTCAAACCCCCAGCCCCAGCCTCTACAACTGTAAATTTAGGCTGTAACCCTAACCATGTCACTCCACTGAAGTCAACAGAGCTGACTCCCGGGTAGGTGAGATTAGCCCTGCAGCCTTAGCTGGCCACAGTGGGGTCCCTTAAAAGGAGGCAAGCTGTGTCCTCTCTCTACCTTGCTCTCCATCCCAGTTTCAGCTCTCGTTTTCGCCATCCTTTCAGGATTTTATTGCTTACCGCACAGTGTTAATTTTTAATGCCAGAAGCTGGACCTTGCCTCAGCTCCTTCCCAACCGTGAGCTCTCGGCCAATTGCAAGGCAACTGCTCTGCCACCACAGCAGTTTCCGCAAGGAGCCTTTAGAGCTTTGAGCATCCTCGAGGGCTAAAGATGTCAAGCAGGATAAATACCAATAAAACCAAGAGTCACACCGTTCAGCTGTATTAGGTGGATCGGAAAAGCAAGAGCACACAACTCCACTTGTTATGAATGTTGGTCCGCTCTATATTTGAACAGCTCGGCTCTCCTCACATTTCAGACAACGGTTAAAAGCTTCTAGGACAGCAGATTGTACACCAAGGTTATAGGAATGTCACTTACCTGGGATGCTTTTGCAATGCTTACCAGTTAGAGGAAGCACATTGGTGCTGGCTCTGAGTCTGCCTAGTCTGTAAGAGGGACCAGGAGCTGGAGCCAGCCTAAGCAATGCTTCTTGCCAGCTAACGCACAACTTTTAGCAAATGTAAAAGAAGGCACTTTCAGTCTCACAAACTGAAACCACTGAAACCAAGTTAAGTGCAGATGAAGTATCTTGTGTCCATCTCCTCGTGGATGCTGGTGGATCATAATGGATTAGAAGTATATGATCCGTGTGACCAATGAAACTTGAGGCTGAGGTAGTTAAGCAGCCCCTCACAAGGAAGCAACATCAGATTGTGGTACAAGGGGCAGTCTTTTCTGAGCGCAGACAACTGGAACACTGATAGATGGAAACTGGAGCCAGGGATTGGATGATAGGATGAGGGACTTGAGCATGTATATAAGTTTGATTGGGTATATCTGACTGACTGACTCATTCATGGGGCTATGAACATTATTTGGGCATTGTGAGGTGACAGCATCTTGGCCCTGTCGATTGGTAACATTTATGTGGGGCATTGCAATGTGTTATTTTGTGCCTTTCATTCATAACCTCTGTGCATGTTTAGAGGCTGTCAGTGTACAGCATTGTGGTAGATACTTGATGGTGATGGTATTGCAACATTATTATTTTTTCCCTTGTACTGTCATCCCTAACAATGTTGGCTTTGGTGGTTGGGGAGCACAGGACCTTGACTATATTACACTTGACCGCCAACCCTGCCACAACTGCAGTCTCAGAATAATACCATTGGCTTCCATCACCAGGATTTCCATTGGTGGGGATGGGGGAAGGCTTAGATTCAGTTCACATTTAAAAGTGAACCTGCCTAATTCAAACTTTCCAAAACAATACATGAACAGAAACACAGCCATTTTCTTTCCCTTTTTTTTTTGCAATGCAGTTCTGCAGTCAAGCAGCAGGTGCAAAAATGCATATACTAGGGCAAAGTGTGCATATGTTAGTAAACCTCCCACCCTGGGGAAAAATGCATTGTAACAGGGGGAATGGTTTTACAGTCACCTTCCACAAGTTGGGGAGAAAAGGGGAATTAAATTGGGGTGACAAGAAGAAGCAATGTGGGTAAAGATGGGACACCTGTCTTGACTGCCCACCTCTGTCATGTGTTTACCCTTTATTGCAACACACAGATCTCTATCTCTGTGTGATCTATGCAGGGTTGTTGTGGAGATAAAATGCAGTGAGCATCACCATGGGATACTTGGAGTTGGGAGATATTAATGTGAGGGGGGAAATGATTGAAAAACAAATCTTTAAAATGTTATTTTTTAAAAGAATTTTTCTGTCTAAATTTGGAGGACAGGCAGAGTAGAATGCGAGACGGAGATCAACTAGCAGAAAGGATAAAACAGAATGGAGAAAATCTGTCCATCTACTAAACCATTGTTTCATAATTTAAGCAAGCAAAGGGTCGCCTTTATTTCTGACACAGCATTTTCTCCACTTTTGTTAGCTATTAAATTGGAAGCTCTAGTGATTTAAGAGGTAGGCTGTGACAGCAGGGTAATATACTAGATATTACATCTTCAGACAGAGTTGCTTAACAGCAATGGGAAGCAGTATTGATTTTTTTAAACAAGGAGGTTATGCCCTTCACCTCTGCATCAGATCAGTTAGTGAGGGCTTAAGGCACTTGGCAAGTCTTTTGGTATGTAAACATCAACTTGTGGTTTGTTGTAACGCAATATACTCTCAAATACTCTGGTAGTGAGGGCTGCAGTGAATAAAATCTAATGAAATTCGTGTGTTGAGCTATGTGTGTTTGTGTTTATTTGTGTGTGTGGTGGGTAAAAAAGAAGCCACTTCCAGCAGGATAAAAGAAAATAATGAGAAAATCATAAAAGAATGGAATACTGGGAAGAGCCGAAGGCTGTTTCTCGTAGATTGTTTAATTTTTACTGTGAATATCTTAGCAATGCATTGCACTGTTATCTGTGACACACACCAACTGTTTTGTGAGCTTAATGTGTGCCACAAAACTCTGATGCACGCAGGGACTGGGTGAAGACAGGAGTATTTAAGCGCTGCAGCAGTTGCCCCCTCCAGCTCAGCATTCACCCCAGCATGCATGCCAAACTTCAAGGGAACCCCAATGACTCAACACAAGGCAGCGTAAGGTGATCAACTGAACACTGCCTTAGGTTCTTGCCCCACCATCTTGTCTTGTCTTAATATTTATTAACAGTTTAAAGACTACAAAAGAGAGAAAAAGAATTAAACAATACAATACAAAAACAAAAACACTACAAAACACCAACACTAAAACATTGAATCAACAAAACAAAACACACACAATTCAAAACACATCCAATAATTTCAGTATCTTATCTTTCCTTCACTTGTTTCCATGACCTGCTCACACCTCCCTTTTTGTATTCCACTTCAATTAACTGTTTCAGCAATTCCTTTCCATCTTCCTCTGTTTTCTGTCCTATAATTTATCTTACCATATTCTAACCTTATTTTTTCCCTTTAATACATTAGTAATCTATTTGTACTTAGTTCCTTATAACATTTCTGCTAAAGCCATATAACTTCATTCCAACATTTTTCTAACGTTCATTGATTTTACAGTATTTCTGTAGATAATCTTTAATTTTTTCCCAGTCTTCTTCCACCGCATCTTGACTTGTCTTTCCTGCCCAGACTAACAACCAATCAAATTCAACACCCCTCCAAACGTAGTGCCCCCAGCAGTAGGCAGTAGGTGAAAAAGAGAAGCTCCTAAGCCATTTAGGGGCTCCCCCCCCCCAAGAATTCCTACTCAGCTCCCAAGTGGGCAGCTAACAAAAAACCATAGTGCTGAAGGAGGGAGAGAGGGAGTGTACTCCCAAGAGAAGACTGGAGCAGTTGGGGAGAAGCAAGACTCATGAGGCCTGTTCCTCTCAGATTGGCCCATGTGAAAGTGAGAAAACAAAACAAAAAACGAAAAAAGGGAGAGACCTGTCAGGAATCAGGGTGTGGCAAATTTGCTCCCACTCAAGTGTGAGAGAGGCATTGTTATAATTATCAAAGACTGGCATACATTGCTTCTCCCAATGTGATTAGTTTGAATCAGTGACAGAGGAAGTCTGTCCAACACCCGGTGTGGTGTACCGAGGGGTGGGGCGAACCATCCACAAACTGCCCGGCTGTGCCTGTGCGGCGCCCGTACCGACAGTGCAGCGCATGCACTGACAGCGCCCATAATGACGGCTCATGCGTGCCCTCAGCTGCCCTACGACGGGAGGGGAGGCAGCGGGCAAACACCGTGGAGCCTGTGGGCGCCTGAGATGCATGGCTCGGGGGCACTGCAGGCCCCCCGGTGAGTGCCGCCCGCCATTGTGTCACCCCCCCTCAGGGTGGCACCCGGGGCAGACCGCCCCCTGCCCCCCTTCGTAAGCACCTTGTTTGAATGGGTATAATTCTTACTATTTGGAAGGTAAAAAGGGGGATATTTCTCCCACAAAGAGTGTGTCATATTCTTCAGGTACAAGGTACAGCTGTGATTTTGCCCATAGCTGTCAACGTTTCCCTTTTTTTAAGGGAAATTCCCTTATTCCAAATAGGATTCCTCACAAGAAAAGGGAAAAACTGACAGGTATGATTTTGCCACATGTCATGTTTACAGATTCCCCCGCCCCAAACCAGGAAATGTACCTTTCAAGAAAGGAAAATTTTCATTGGGGTGGGACACACACGCACACACACACACGCACACACACACACACACACACGGAAACTTATCTAATTGTGAAGGCAATTTACTAATCTGTGTAATAATAGGTTTGTCCTTATTTCAGAATGTTTTGCAGAGCTATCATTGATACGTACAGCAGGAAGCCTCCTCTGGATTATCAGTAGCTTGTATTGAACTCTTCTGAAGCTTGTAAAAAATAATCTGTGTCACTGAAGAATACGCAAGTGAAGCTGATCGATGAAAATTAACAATTAACTCAGAGAAGTAAGGGCTTTTGATGCACAGAATTAGGAGAACATGCCAAATTCACATGTACAGGTGGTAAGATTTTAAAGCAAAGCTCATTGGTTGAATGGTGTGCATGCAATGTGATATCACCTTTGTGCTGTCATTAAACCTTGCTGTGCAGGGATATTAAATAGTAAAGAACCCTCTAGCGTTGCAAGATTTTACCTGTCCAAAGGCAAAAAGGATGCATCCATGGCACACAGTACTTTATGCTCTAGAAAGAGTGGCAGATGGGGCAGCCCAGGAGTATTGCTGAGCTGTCTGCCAATGCCATCCATTGCTTCCACTTACTAAGAGGGAGAGGGGCGAGGCAGTAGGATCTCAATGCAATGTGGGCACAGCATAGCTGCACTAGTGAGAGTCTCGGATTGGCTCTGCTGTTGGGCCTACACGGCACCAAGCTCTTGTTCCCTTGCCCCTTGCCCTATTGGTAAGTATGATCAATGGTGCCTATTGTTATGTATTCAGTGCTCTGTGTTTGCCTGAGCTTAAGTCTGGACAAAGGATTCTGAGCCCCTGTGTTCTGATTCAATCCATGATATCCAATCACAGAACATTTCAGGATTTGGGCCTCTGCCATTGGCCTTTAAACTCTGAGTCATGATTTGCAGCTTGGAAGTTTAAACAGCCAATCACATTGGGACTGGGAGTGTCCCAGGCCTTCAGAAATGTATATAAGCAGTTGCTTTGCCCCTGTTGACAAGTTCTGTTAGTTCAATAAAGGTTCTTGTTGTTATTAATGTGTCTTGCCTTGTGGGAACCCACCTACCCTTCAAGAACTATCAGGGTTTAAGAGAAAGTGGCAAGCTCTTTTCAGTCTTCAAATACTCTGCTTTGTAGAACAGGGGTGGAGAACCTTAGGCAACTCTCTGGACTTCACTATGTGACCTTCAGTACTACCCAGAGGCCACACACCTCCACAGGCCACACCCCTTGCCAACCCTGCTCTATACCTTCCTTGAGGTTGATTTTTACTGGCTCGAATGTAATCTGACTGCATATAGGTCTGTGCATACATGTTTGCATAGGCCTCCCTCACGTTTATGATTGATCACATTTATATCTCACCTTTTCGCTTTGCCTTGTTATCGAGTTCTGTTAGTTCAATAAAGGTTCTTGCTGTTATCACTGTGTCTCGCCTCGTGGGAAGCCACCTACACATTACCTGTCGAGCATTTCCTGGAAGGCAACTCGCTTTCTTATACTTTCACTCCACTAAATTGAATTTCAGACTGGGCCCAAGGTAGACCGAGCCCCTTAATTCTGCAACGCAACAGTGATATGACTACAGAACACATTAAGGGCTTGCCTCAGCCTTCCCCAGTACTCTTCCTGCACTGTCAGCTTTACTTAAGCAAGTAGGAGTTGCCAGTGGGCAGACCATAGCACACTCTGTAGAAGAACTACCTATGTGGGAGAGCCTTGTTGTGCTCAGGATCAGCTTGTAGGCTTCCCAGAGGCATCCAGGATTGTGGACTAGACCAGTGTTTCCCAACCTTGGGTCTCCAGCTGTTTTTGGACTACAACTCCCATCATCCCTTGCTAGCAAGACCCAATGGTCAGGGATGATGGGAATTGTAGTCCAACAGCAGCTGGAGACCCAAGGTTGGGAAACACTGGATTAGACAGGCCATTGACCTAATCCAGCAGGCTCTTATTACATTATTAACATTAGTAGCTGTGCACCCAAGGATGCTGGGTCTATTGCAAATGTTTACTTCTCATATTGTTAGCCTCTGCTAATGGCTTTAAAAAATTGGCCCCGGGAAAAATGGAGGGTAAAATCTTATGCAAAGGTTATTCCAACCAAAGCTCTACAAATATTTGCAGATCCACAAAATGCATTATTACCGAAAGATTTACTATAATAACTTCAAAATTACTCAACAAACAAACAATATCATGCTCCTTTAGCAGTGTAATATAATCCTCACCCCCTCCTTTATTACTCTTTCTCTCTCCCCCACCCCACCCCCTTTCCTGCCACCTTGATTTTCCCTTTAAAAGTACCAGCGTTTTAAGTGAACAAGATGGATCATTTCAAAGTGTCCCCTTAAAATTGCCATCATTTTTCTTCATTAGTTATTCTTTAATATCCTTCAGCAATATTAAACTGAGCGGGAGTCAAATCACTATTTTTGAAGGCAAAGTCTGAAACGATTCTCAGAGTACAGTACAAACTGCAGAGAAGGGAGGTGGACCTTCCATTCATATGCCGCCTCTAGGCATTCAATATCCAGGTGTTTACTTTATAAGAAGACATGGTGTCAAATCTTACGGTACTGAATGGTGGCTGCCAGTTCACACATCAGTACTTGCTTAAGGCTGAGATGGGAGCCCCCTCACAAATTACAAAGAGGAATCATAGAATCATAGAGTTGGAAGAGACCACAAGGGCCATCGAGTCCAACCCCCTGCCAAGCAGGAAACACCATCAGAGCACTCCTGACATATAGTTGTCAAGCCTCTGCTTAAAGACCTCCAAAGAAGGAGACTCCACCACACTCCTTGGCAGCAAATTCCACTGTCGAACAGCTCTTACTGTCAGGAAGTTCTTCCTAATGTTTAGGTGGAATCTTCTTTCTTGTAGGAAACTGTGTACACTATGGTAGCTGCCCGTGAGAAAATGGGAACAAGAGATTGAACCATTTGGCATCCCACCAGGGCTTTTTTCAGGGGAAACTCACAGGAACTCAGTTCCAGCACCTCCCACATGGCTGCCATTGCCATTCTAAGAGAACGAGGGAGGCATTCATGGCGAGTTCTGACACCTCTTTTTTTCTAGAAAATTATCACTGCTTCTCACCCCCACTCTCTGCTTGTCCACTAACAGGGCTTGGGGCTTGTTTTGCCATCTAGCTGAACTCCAGTGAGATGGCCCAAGATGGAGACGTCAGTAGCCTCAGCATAAAAGCAGAGCTGCTGCTCAGCATCTGTGGCCAAATCCTAAAGCTTGAAACACCAAAGGGAAGCATCACTTTGGCATCAACACTTCAGGGGTAGTATGACAATGAAGGCACCACCATTCCCCACCCTGACACCTGGAATATTCCTAGTATTATATTGTGATTCTAGGATTCTGGAATTGAGATTTATGTGGGTTGACCATATGCAGCATGGGTACTCAGTGTGAGAAACTGCTGGGACCTTCTGAAGGTGAGATGCATATCTACAAAACCCCATATAAGAGATGGGGAGGGATGCCTGTGAAAGGAACTGATATTATGTTGGATGCTGATGATATCTTCTTCAAGTTTGAACAGGCTCTAAAGGACCTGTCTAAGCACATGGTTGATACAGAGTGGGGTCCGCTAACATCCATAGCAAGAGCTGCCTCCACTCCTTTGAGCACCATGGGTGGAATTCAACATCGCACAATGGCAAATGGTCCATCTGTGCAAATGTTTTCAGCTTGCCAGATAGAACCACCACCCTTCGCCTCTCCCCCATGGGCATTTCGGGGGGTTGTCCTGACCCACCAAGCCAATTTGGGGGTGGAGTGTGTGTGTGTGTGTGTGTGGAGAGAGAGAGAGAGGGAGGGCGCAAAGCCCTGTGGTGCAAGCAGAAGTTTTTGAACTGGGATTCCACTGGTGGGGCTCATTAGGCGAATCCTGCCCCCATATGTTTGGCAAAGGTTTGAATGGGGAGCCACCCATACTTCTGTCAATTTGCACAGGGTCCCAAATGGCATGGAGGAATTTGTGCAAGTACAGCTCTTTACCAAATGAGCAGAACTAAGAGGTGTTAGGTGAGTGTGGGAACATCAGGGCAAGACAGGTGAAGCATGAACCATCACAGTGGGGCCAGGAGACATGGCTCCCTTCATTGGTCAGCCCTCCCAATAGGGGGCTAATGCCTAACTTGGGCTAGTCTCCTCAAACCAAGAAATGCACAGCTGATCCTATTTTCTTTTATTTGTTGGTATATACCACGGCTATGGTAGACACATTTGTGCTTGATTAATCTGTAAGGAACAGCCAAACATTCAAAATGGTAGAAGCCAAGTGAAGAGACAAGCCCAGCAGCAATAAACAGTGACTTCCACAGCTCCACATCCACCGTAATTTCTATTTGAAGGAACTCCAGCAGCTGCATTGCAAACTATGATGGGACTTAGGAGATAACAAGGACAGCTGTTTCTTTTAATCAGAGCAATCAAAACAGACGTGACCAGAATAAGAGGGATATACTTAATTTAGGGGGGGGGGGACCAAAGAAGGCAGTGTGTGCTTCTTAGATGAATCCTGTTCAGGCATTTTCTTTTGGACGATTAACAATGAGCAGGGCTGTGCTTACTGCCCCACCCATTGTTCTGCCCATACCAGTCCTTGCTGGTTACACATCAGTGGGAGACTCCACACAGAGAGCCAGCTCCTCTCTATAAATGTCCCTCCAATGCATGGCTGCCAGGAGGGAATACAAGGGCAGAGGAAGGGGCCAGCCGCAGCAAAAGCTTTGCTCTCCCCTTCACACAAATAGGACTTTTGAAGTGGCAAGTCTGAACCACTGACCACCACTTCGAAAGAGAATTTGACAAATTCACAGAGCATCAGTGGCTACTAGTCACAATGTCAATCTATGTTTTGCCTCCACTATTGGCGGCACCATAACTCCAAATGCCAATTGCTGAGAATCGCCAATGTTCCCCTTAGCTCCTGCTTTCAGGCAGAAGAGGACCTTGGTAATATGCCACCAATTTGTGTCCCGTCCCCCGTCCCCCACATCCTTCATGGCACCGGCTTAAGCCAGGCTTTGGAAAGAGTTTGGAAGAGTTTGGATTTGATATCCCGCTTTATCACTACCTGAAGGAGTCTCAAAGTGGCTAACATTCTCCTTTCCCTTCCTCCCCCACAACAAACACTCTGTGAGGTAAGTGAGGCTGAGAGACTTCAGAGAAGTGTGACTGGCCCAAGGTCACCCAGCAGCTGCTTGTGGAGGAGCGGAGACGCGAACCCGGTTCACCAGATTACGAGTCTACCGCTCTTAACCACGACACTCTCAGTGGAAAGGAGGCACGAGGCTCTGGCAGGGTTCTAGAGCCCTTCTTCCTGATGCTGGGCAAGCGCTTACCAGTTTTGAGGTGTCCTCCTTGGCTGCACGCCTGGTGAGACTGCACAACTCACAGTGCCCTAAATCTGCCCCTAAATTGGCCACCATGGAGACAGGACGTTGGACTAGTAGATGGACCATTATGGTCTTTCTAAACAAAAGCCACACCCTCTAGCCTCAGAATCCAGCTTTCTAAGCTCATGTTACAGCTTGATCACTTAGAGATAAAGGAGATCTACACATGCTCAGAGGCACTCTCTCTTAGTATTCATGGGTTTCAGGTGCAGGCTTTGCCAGGATGCTGATGTACGTGGTAATGGAAGAGCAGAATTTGTCACTCCTTAAGCACAGCAAAGAGGAAGACAGGAAGTCTGATGAAGCTCAACTCATTTCTTTGGAAGTGGTTTTCTAATGATTCATCTCAGCCATCATAACATTCCCTAAGTTCTTTACACAGCAAAGCAATTATTTAAATTAATGATTTATCAGGCATCTACAGGAATTTCAGACGAGAGCAGTTAGGTTTCTGGAATCTGCAGGGAATTATTTCCTCTCTTTCCTTCCTTTCTTGCTAGCCGCCATCACCCAGACAGACGCACACGATTTTTGATTAAACGCTAACACTTGTGAGAATCGTCAATATAAAGAATGAGGAATTCAAGCCAGCTTTGCAGAAATTCATTAAGCGCTGTACCGGAGATGATTGCAGGTGCACGTTAATGAATTACATGACTATCGAAATGCAATTAAATGCAGCTGCATATGTTTACAAAACTACAGAACCAAATTACAGGTATCACTGGCACCCATAATTCATCCATAATTGACAATTTTCATATTACTGGAATAAGGAATCAAGTCATGCAGATGATTACTGTATTTGCCTTTGAGCACTGGAGACTCGGAGATTCATTTCTTATGCAGCACCATAAATGAAACAAATTGCAGGCATCCAGGTTAGGATAGATGTGGAAGTAAATGCACCACAGACAGACAGATCCCCCCCACTGCTACTCAGAAGCACCCATATCATTCAGTTTCCTGCGTAACAGCCAACACTAGCATGTAAATGGGCTGACTTGAATATGTTTGCTCACACACAATGATCTCGTCCAGGAGAGGGGAGGGGAAGTTGGCATGGCGCAGGTGCAGCTGTAACACCTTGTGCTAGGTGCTGTATTATTATGGCTTCTTTCATTTCATACATCTGTATCTTATTACAAACTGAATTCTAACATATAAGAAATAGAAGATGCCATAGAAACACAATTAAAAACCAAGCTGAAAATTGAATGTTGATACCTTGCAGACCACCTGAATGAAGCTCGTTTATCACTGCTGGTCCATGGGAACCTCTGAGGTAGTGTATAGGAACATTTGCTTATGAAGGAAAATGAAACATCACATGTAGAGATGCCAGTGAAGCTTGCAGGTTTCAGGCCCTGATAGGGAATAATTTTCCAGCTCGCAGTGGCGTAGCGTGGGCTGTCAGCACCCGGGGCAAGGCAAGTAATTTGCACCCCCTAACCCGTGGATTTGCGCCCCTAACCCTAACCCCCAGATATTGCGCCCGGTGCGGCCGGCCCCCCCCCCTGCACCCCCCCACGCCACTGCCAGCTCGCGTTCAAAAAGGACAAAGGGGGCAATGATAGAAAGATAAAAGAAAGGAGATGGGGGAGGAGCTTCTTCAATTGACTGTTGCTTCTACTGAACTAGCAATGGCAGCTGACGTTGCCACAGCAACCAGGTAAGGGGTTTGGAGAATGATCCAGGCCCTGCCAGGTTTCCAATGATGCCATAAACTCGTGACCAGGTCAGAAAGTTTTACAGTTTCACAAAACCAGAGAACTATGAAAACTCTCTCCCTGCAAGAGTGGCTTAATAAAATATGAAATATAACACCTAGAGATGAAACTATGATGACTGTACATTATTGAATGGAGAATATAAACTCTATTACTAAGTAAAAAAAATGATCATGAAATCTGTTCCCAGGCGTTGTTCTGCTAGTTTGTAGACCCCCTGTGCTCATATCCTTGCACACTGCTCAAATGTCTATACTGAACAGAGTGCCAATAATTAAATATTAAAATACTGTTCAAGAAAAGTTAAATAATCATCTATTATAATAAAATCCAGTGGTGCCAGTTAGAGCCCTGCATTTAAATTTATAGCTTAATTTGCTATTAAATTAATGTACCTTCCAAGAAGAGCATCCATTCCACAGCTCTTCTAAACTTCTGTTTATAAACACACACACACACACACACACACAACCACTTGTCAGGTGATTTGGCACAAAATCTGTATGGAAAAACTTATACAATACAGTCATACCTCTTGTTACGTTTGCTTCATGATAAGTTTTTTCAGGTTGCGTCCCGCAGTGACCTAGAAGTACCGGAAAGGGTTACTTCCGGGTTTCACCACTCGCGCATGTGCAGATGCACAAAATGACATCACGCGCATGCACAGAAGTGGCGCATGCACAGATGCGCAGGTGTGGGTTGCGTTCCTTACAGGTTGCGAACTGGGCTCCAGAACGGATCCTGTTCGCAACCAGAGGTACCACTGTAATGAGAAATCCCCCAAACAGCTGTTTGAAAAGTAAAATAGTGTTCATTTGCTGTGTGGCAACTGAATTCTAATACGTTCACACACAAGATAAATGCACGTGAGAAAAAACTGATAAGCAGAGATCATTTAGATAATTCCCCTTTCCCAAGTTGCTAATTTTGTGATGCACTGAAATCTTTCCTAAAACAGAGCCCCCTTCTCTTTAAGCAGCACCTATCTAAAAGCAGAGAAAGATCTGGCATGGTTTCCACCCAGTGTCAAAACTACATATTGGGTTCAGAGGCAGCCAATGTGATCCAGATGTAATAGGACTCGACCCTTGCCAGCATTGTCAATGTTTTGTCTGTTAGAAGCTGTTCACAGCAGAAAGCACCATCACTTTGGTTTCACATGTTTACTGGTAGGAAGTCACCCTAGCCCTTAAAGTATAAAGGAGCCCTAACTTTCGTACTTCTGAAAGCACAATATACAGTGGTACCTCGGGTTAAGTACTTAATTCATTCCAGAGGTCCGTTCTTAACCTGAAACTGTTCTTAACCTGAAGCACCACTTTCTCAGCATATCCTGTGGGGCTTTGTGACCTTGGCTGGGAATGACCTTAGTTCCAGATCATTGCCCATTTTCATAGGGATTTGAATGAAACCACCAGACATCTTCCATACATCACTGTATGTAGTAGTGATGTATGGAAGTGAGAGCTGGACCATAAAGAAAGCTGGTCGCCGAAGAATTGATGCTTTTCAATTATGGTGCTGGAGGAGACTCTTGAGAGTCCCATGGACTGCAAGAAGTTCAAACCTATCCATTCTTAAGGAAATCAGCCCTGAGTGCTCACTGGAAGGACAGATCATGAAGCTGAGGCTCCAATACTTTGGCCACCTCATGAGAAGAGAAGACTCCCTGGAAAAGACCCTGATGTTGGGAAAGGTTGAGGGCACAAGAAGCAGGGGACGACAGAGGACGAGATGCTTGGACAGTGTTCTTGAAGCTACAAACATGAGTTTGACCAAACTGCGGGGGGCAGTGGAAGACAGGAGTGCCTGGCGTGCTCTGGTCCATGGGGTCATGAAGAGTCGGACATGACTAAACGAATACACAACAACAACCAGACATCTTTGCCCATACTGTTTATTCAAGTCCATTTTATGAGAACCTCCCTTTCGGGAGCCCTTTTCAGGTGGAGGATTCACCCTGCATCTGTCTAGAGTGCCCACACAAGGTTGACCAGCTTGAGGCCTCTGCTCAACTCCCAAAGAAACTACCGATCTGGGCTTCTGTCATCCATGCCTGCTCCTCTTTCCTCCTACCCCAGCTTCACCTGCCCCTTTTAGGGTTTTGCTCAATTTTCCGCCCTCTCTGCTTCCACCATCTGCTACCCAG
Organism: Podarcis melisellensis; assembly: GCF_964234715.1. Lineage (NCBI taxonomy): Eukaryota > Metazoa > Chordata > Lepidosauria > Squamata > Lacertidae > Podarcis > Podarcis melisellensis. The sequence goes on from NC_138529.1 coordinate 96,497,013, forward strand.
GATGAAACAGCCATTTCCTGGTTCAGCTGATTCCATGGCTGACTAACATGGGTTGCTGCCAAGCCATTCAACATTATTGCCAGTGTGGAAGATGTCTGGTGGTGCAAGCCCACAGGCTGCTAGTATATTGGGGAAATTCCAGTCCCATGAATTCCAATCCTAGGGCAGTCAATGGCTATTAGTTCTGGTGGGTATGCTCTGCTTCTACCGTCACAGTAATGCTTCCGAATGCTGGGAATCATAGAGGGGAATAGTGCACTTGTGGTCATGTTCTCTTTATGGGTTTTCCACAGGCATCTAGTTGGCCACTGTGAGAATGAATGCTATGTCTCAAATTCCTTGCCACCTTAGTTTGAAAATCCCTAATCATCTGGCAAATATTCCACTCTCCACCCCCTTTCAGGATTACACTTTTTCCAACTTGACCACAACATCAATTAAAAAAAAATAAAAATAAAGTTCAGCTTCATCATTATTTCTATCCCATGGATTTTCTCCTATTTAGTTTCATCTGGGATGGAACAATAACACAAGCTTGTGTTTGGCAATTTAGTTGGCTAATGATTGAAAATAGCCCTTCCCTACCCACAACTACCAGAACGGGGGTGGTGGAGGAAAAGGGGAAGGGGAGAGAGAGAGGGGGGGGAGAGACATCCTGGCTCTTGACGAAATCTTCTTCCTCATCATCCTGAAGGTGGGAAGCTTTACTTTGCTGAGTCTCTGAACGACAGAACACAAATCTGTCACTGCAGATGGTTTGTAGTTGATGGCAGCCATGTTCCTTACCACTGTGTATAAAGGTGGGGGGGGGGGACCCTGCAGTCATATTTCACCACCGACAGGCCCAGTGTCCTGGTTTAAAAAAGGAAACACTCATGTATCCTAATATTCCTTCCTCGGCAAATAATAGCGAATAATAAAACCAATCTTTACATTTGCGTGGAGATCATCAATATTCTCCCTCCATGCTTACAAAGATAACTTGCATTCTCTCGCCCCCCCTTCCATTATCCTCCTTAATAGCAGGACAATCAACGTGCTTGTAAGTGGCTTCCATTTGCTATAAGGTTTCAGGGGCACCTTTGTCTCTATTACATCAGAGAAAAGGCAGGATGTACTCTCAGTACTGGTGGTGTATGCTTCACCCTTGGCAGGAGCATAGCCACTGCGTTCTGTGTCAGCTGCAGCTTCTGGGCCAGCTTGAAGGGCAGCCCCACACAAAGCTTGACACAGCCATCTCACATTGAGGGGACGACAGAAGACGAGATGGTTGGACAGTGTTCTCAAAGCTACCAGCATGAGTTTGACTAAGGCAGTGGAAGACAGGAGTGCCTGGCGTGTTCTGGTCCATGGGGTCACGAAGAGTCAGACATGACTAAACGAATAAACAACAACACAACAACAAAAGGTCTGATGCTACAAGTAGAATTTCTCGGAAAATCTAAGTGATCTTATAGGCAGGGGCAGACTTTGGTAATCTTTTGTAATATGGTGCCCTGTGTGAGCCCAAAATTTGGCACCTAAAAGTGGATTTTATCAATGATGGATTTTCTCAATTTTGTGCCCCATTGGCTCACGAGCCTTGGTGCAAGGGAACTATCCACATCATTCTAAATCTGACACTTTTACAGGTCTATGCAGGGGTGGTTGATCTTTCAGGTAACATGGTTCCAATTTGTTTAGGACTTTATCTTTATTTCAGAATTGCTATATCACAGCTACGTCCTCTGGATGCATCTACAACCACCTGGTTGTAAAAGCAGGCATCTAAATAACATGTAAAGTAGACACCGGGAAATTGCATAATGAATAATAAAGTTCATCCTTTTAAAAAAAAAACAACCCCACCTCAAATTAGACTTTCAAAGCTCAAATTTAGCTCTTTGAAAAATAAACACCCCCCTTTTCACTATCGAAAATTATAGCCTGCATTAACAAACATCACATAACATATGTAGATAACAGACTCAGCCATTACATAGCGATGGGGATTAAACAAACATGCCTTGAGAAAAGAAACTTGGAAGCTAATCTGTTCATATATTTCACATTGCCAAAAAATGAAATCTGACAGCAGCATGTGTTAAGCATATCATATTTAATACTTATTTTCAAGTTTAAGGAATATTGACAGCCCTAAGCTTTACTCATAACTTTTCCCCTTCAAATTTTAATGTTGGTTTCCAGATACATTTTTGTTTGTGTTTTTTTTTTAAAAAAAACCATCCAATACCCAACAATAATTAAACTGTTACCTCCTAGGATAGAGTTCAGAAAAGATCAGAAAAGTAGTTTGTGGCACTATCACTTCAGAAAGTGATTCTCAAATTTCGCTGCAGCAAATTCCCCCTGGTCAAAAGGAAATGGAATGAAAATCATGTTTATGGACTATTTCTATATGATACGTACACAAGCTGGCTAAAATGAAACTCAACCTGCAAACCATAAGAACACGAGTCTTCTATGGAAATCTAGGATGCACCAACAAAGAACCCTCTGTTGCTAGGAGTATTTCCAGCTATAGATGGTTTACCATCTGTGGCCAACGTTGGACAGAGATGCCTTGGCCACAGTGCTCCACACTCTGGTAAAAAAGTACGGGTAAGGGATGCAGGTGGCACTGTGGTCTAAACCACTGAACCTCTTGGGCTTGCCGATCAGAAGGTCAGCTGTTCGAATCCCCAAAACGGGGTGAGCTCCCGTTGCTCTGTCTCAGCTCCTGCCAACCTAGCAGTTTGAAAGCACAACAGTGCAAGTAGATAATAGGTACTGCTGTGGTGGGAAGGTAAACAATGTTTCTGTGCGCTCTGGTTTCTGTCATGGTGTTCTGTTGTGCCAGAAGTGGTTTAGTCATGCTGGCCACATGACCCAGAAGGCTGTCTGTGGACAAACGCCAGCTCCCTCGGCCTAAAGCGAGATGAGCACCACAACCCTATAGTCACCTTTGACAGGGTTTAACCATCCAGGGGTTCTTTACATTTTTCCTTTTCTTTTTTACACTCTGGTAACTTTGAGGCTGGATTATTGCAATGCACTCCCATGTGCAGCTCAGAAACCTTAACTGGTCCAAAATGAACAACCAGATTACTAGCTGAGATCTTAAAACAACTTCACAGGTTACCAATTCATTTCCAAGCCCGATTTAAGGTGCTCATGTTAACGTTTAAGGCCCAACTAAACAACTTAGGCCCCAAATATCTGAAAGGCCATCTCCTTCCCTACAGACCCCCTCAAGTGTTAAAGGAATGGGCTCCTAAGAGAAAACCATTTGTTTGCTGTATATTTTCCTAGACTGATAATTGCAGTTTAAAAGAATCGGTTGGCCTGTTTGGACAATCACTTATCTGCACTGTCTGGTTCTGGTACTGAATGCTTGTTCTACTTAGTGTCCCCTTTCTGCCATTCATTTGCTGAGTGGAACATTGTCTGGATTTGTAATTATTGCTTTGGGTTAAACATCTATAAAAGGGTGGGCTGTTTTGCTTCACGATCCCATTTTAGAAGTGATCTTGACATTCATTAGTGGGAATGGCTTAACATGTCATCACTAATAATTTTAATAATTCCTTTTATTGCTCTAATTGGCAATTAGCTCCTTTTAATTTATTTAGTAAGAACAGCTAATCTGATGCTAAGCAAGGTGCAGAGGACAAAAGGATCTAATTTTAAATAATTACTTTTTTTTTGCTACCACCACTACCCTGCCCCAACTCCTAGAACGTATTGCAAAAACAGGGTTTGTCTGCATTCAGAGATCCAAGCACACAGAGATTTCCTGTGCTCCTGGACTACCTCATTCATGTCAATGGAAAGCCCCAATCCACCTGTTTTTATGATGTGGATTCCTCCCTTCAGAAATCCACCAGAGCGGTACCTATTTATCTACTTGCATTTCTGGTGTGCTTTCGAACTGCTAGGTTGGCAGGAGCTGGGACCGAGCAACAGGAGCTCACCCCGTCATGGGGATTTGAACCACTGACCTTTTGATTGGCAGCCCAAGGCTTATTGGTTTTAGACCACAGCACCACCCATGTCCAAGGCAGGTGGCAGCTTTTACCCACCCAGCGTTTAACACCCTCCATCTCTCATGCTGGCCACATGACCCAAAAGCTGTACGCCGGCTCCCTCGGCCAATAAAGCGAGATGAGCGCCGCAACCCCAGAGTCAGTCACGACTGGACCTAATGGTCAGGGGTCCCTTTACCTTTTATCTCTCATGACCACAGCCTTGAGAAGAGAGAAGTCCACAAGAATAGCAGGTGACCACTGCTGGTGTATAAACAGGAGGGTTGAAAGTAAGAATTTTCAGCTCCATATGGAACCGCAGTGATCTGCGAAGTATTAAGAGTAGCCAGGAAGCAGGTGTGGCTGAAGCCCCCTGGAATTTGTTGCTCATGTATTTTTGGGGTAGTTGGCGGAGGATGTAACTGAGAGCCCTTTCAGTCAAACTATTTCATTTGTTTCCCAGCGTGTGCTGCCTGCAAAATTCGGTGCACATTAGGAGATAAACTTCTTCATCTGAATCTGCCTCTTGATACATGGAAAAACAAATCTGGCATGCCTGCGCTCTTGAATCGCAGATGCTATAATTTCCCTAACTCTCTCATTTTTAACAAATAATGTTTTCCTTCAGGTGAACATAATCATGGTCAGGGATGGTTAAGGCGCATTTCTCATTTTGCCTCTTCTGTGCAAGGAGGAAGCAGATGAAACACTCTTTTGCCAAACATTCTGCTTCTTTGGGAGGCATGTCACTCATTATTTGGACCACCTCCTGCACGAAGATAAAACCCCACAAGCAGGTGGTATGCTGTTGATTACCACAATCCACACAAACACACTTGGTTACTATTCAATGAAATGGTCACAGGAGGAAAGCCCTAAATCATTTCACTTAACGTTACAAGGAAATTATTGTTTCTCTGCTAATCCTACCATTCATAAAGACTAGTGAACATTTACTTTTTCAATCTACGCATTGTTTTGTTCTACACGAACAAGGACAATGTTGTGGGGGGGAATAACACTGGATTATCTGACCATTCACCATTACCTTAATGCAGGACCAGAGCTACTAATGTACATCGTCAAAATATTTTGGCCTTCATCTTGTGGGGAGTGACCTGGGAATGGGTGGCATCTTGAGTTAGGCTGAATTGTCACAATAGCAAAACAATTACCATGTTCTTTTCTTTTTTTAAAGCAGACAGGTAGAACTGGATGGGTAGGAAGAGACAGAAAAAGATGAATTAAGGAGGAAAAGAAGGGGGGAAAGAAATAAACTAACAACACAATTCTGGAAACTAGTCTGTTAAGAGTGCTGAGTAGTTTAACTATTAATCCTTCTTTCCAGTGAATTCTGGGAAATGTCACAACTGCAAAAGTGGCACCATAGTGCTCTCAATATATGGTGCAGGTGTGGTCTTATAAGAGAGGTTAGGAGGTCAAGTCAGTCAACAAACTACGCTCCCCGTCCTCAGCGCTCCATAGAACAATCTCTGATGCTGCATGGCTCCAAAGTATTTTCTGACTTCTCTTTACCTTTCACACTCCTTGTGCAAAATGACCTTTCCCTTCCAACAGAAGATGTTTGTGCTTTTAGCTGGGCAATGCTAGCAATACAACACAGGAAGCTGCTTTATAAACCCGTCTGATTCTTTGTCTTTCTAGCTCATCTAGTGTAGGAGCTCTCCAGGGTACCTAGCAGAAATCACCCACTACCTGGTCCATTGAGCAGCAGATGCCAGAGATGGAATCTGAGAGCCTGTGCATACAAAGCGTGAGCTGCACCACTGAGCGATGGTTTCTCATTCACATACAGGGCACATTGTCCTTAATGTCACCCACCACACCTGATGGCATGATATCAATTGGACGAAACACACATTGTATTGTTTTAGCTAGCATTTTAAATGTCCAAACCTAAACAACTACCCGCAATTGGTTTTAAACGGTAAGCCAGAATTCACATTTATGTAACTAATCTTGACTTCTGGTATGCAGAGCGGAGGGTTAGAAATTCCTTTGTTTCCATTACTTCCCTGCTATGGTTTTATTGGCATCTCCTTCTTCACTCCATGGTAATTAATTCCAAAGTGCTATCTTGAAAGATAATTTTCTTTTGACCGCCTGCTGAATATGACTGAGGCCTTGTGAAAGAGAGAAATAATTTTTATTTTATTTATTTTTAAGCGATAGCTCAGGGCATGTATTTTTTTAAAAATCCTTGGTGGGCTAGGTACTGAATGATTTTTTTTCAGAAGAATTTTCCTTCTTCCCCAAGGACCCAGCAAAGCAGGCTGAACCTTCAGGTTAAACCCTGAACCCCGGTGCCCCTAACCGACAGTAAGAATCTCATTTTGATATTTGTTTTTGTCTCTGCTATCTCTGGTTGCATGTGGTTTTCAATATCTTCCTTTGTTGTTTGCCTTCTGCTGTTCTGAGCATTTTAGCAAATGATCCGATGCTTCTCTTTGATTCTTTGATTGTCAGCTTCTTTTGGCGTTGAGGACTAGGGTATAAATATATGCAAACAAAGGGACG